>NC_133156.1:207901850-208526850 GCF_040802235.1 Manis javanica | reverse complement strand
TCAGGGAAATGCAAATCAAAACTACAGTGAGGTATCACCTCACACCAGTTAGAAGGGCCACTATCCAAAAGACAAGAAATAACAAGTGTTGGCGAGGATGTGGAGAAAAGGGAACCCTCCTGCCCTATTGGTGGGAATGTGAGTTGGTGCAGCCCACTGTGGAAGCATTATGGAGGTTCCTTAAAAAAATTAAAAAAGAAATACCATATGACTCAGTAGTTACACTTCCAGGAATTTACCCAAAGAAAAACAAAATCCCTGATTTGAAAAGATATATGCACCCTTATGTTTATCGCTGCACTGTTTGCAATAGCCAAGATATGGAAGCAACCAGTGTCCATCAATAGATGAATGAATAGAGAAGTGTGGTTCATATACACAATGGAATATTACTCAGCCACAACAAAGTAAAATCCTGCCATCTGCAAAAGAGGGATAGATCTAGAGAGCATTATCCTCAGTGAAAGAAGCCAGGTGGAGAAAGACAAATACCACATGATTTCACTTGTGGAATCTAAAAACAAAACAATACAAAATGAACTAAATAGAAGTAGACTCAGAGACCTGAGAAGTGACTAGTTATTATTATCATACTTACTGAAATCAAATAGTGTTAGCCACACAATTTTGGTGTCTTTCAGAATTGTTTTGACTATTCTAGATTCTTTGCATTTCCATGTGAATTTTGGAGTTAGTTTGTTAATTTTTGCAAAAAAAAAGCCTGCTGGAATTTTGACTGGGGCTGTGTTAAAGTCATTGATCATTTTGGGAAGAACTAACATTGTAACAATTTCTACTCTTCTAATTCATGCTCATAATATGTCTCTCAGTATTAATGATATGTTGCTTATTGTTGAGTACTATTCCATTGTATGAATGTACCACTATTTGTTTATCCACTCATCTATTAATAGACATTTCAGTTTCCAGTTTTTGGCTATTACCAATAAAGTTGCTTTGAACATTTGTATACAAGTCTTTGTGCAGACATACATTTCTCTTGGTTTCAGGTGGAATGGTTTTCTCATGTGGTTGGGGTACTTTTAGCTTTTTTTTTTTTTTTTTTTGAGAGGGCATCTCTCATATTTATTGATCAAATGGTTGTTAACAACAATAAAATTCAGTATAGGGGGGTCAACGCTCAATGTACAATCATTAATCCATCTCAAGCCTAATTCTCGTCAGTCTCCAATCTTCTAAAGCATAACGAACAAGGTCTTACATGGTGAACAAATTCTTACATAGTGAATAAATTCTTACATGGTGAACAGTACAAGGGCAGTCATCACAGAAACTTTCGGTTTTGATCATGCAATATGACCTATAAACAATCAGGTCAAATATGAATATTCGTTTGATTTTTGTACTTGATTTATATGTTGATCCCACATTTCTCCTATTATTATTATTTTTATTTTTAATAAAATGCTGAAGTGGTAGGTAGATGCAAGATAAAGGTAGAAAACATAGTTTAGTGCTGTAAGAAGGCCAATGTAGATGATCAGATGATCAGGTGTGTGCCTATGGACTAAGTATTAATCCAGGCTAGACAAGGGCAGCAAGACATCCACGGATGCAGAAGATTTCTCTCAAAGCAGGGGGGGTGAGGTTCTGAGCCTCACCTCTGTTGATCCCCAAATTCTCACCTGATGGCCTCCCTGCGACTGTGCCTGTCTTAGGTTGTTCCTCCCTTGAGGAATCTTACCCGTCTCTGGCTAACCAGTCATCTTCCGGGGCCATACAGGGAAATGTAAAGTTGGTAAGTGAGAGAGAAGCCATATTGTTTGCAAAGGTTAGCTTTTTACTTCTTTGCAGATTTATGTCCTGTGGCTTCTATGCCCAGCACTTGTCTCGAGGTATCTTTACCACCTGGAGGAATTATGATACTCGGTAAATTCGATATGAGGCACGAATTCTATTTAAGGGTTGTAATTAGGAAGGAAGAAGAAAAGCTATAGATGTAGCATATGAAGGAAACTTGGGAGGATTGATTATTTCTTTGACATATCTTCTTGTATAGTACCTTAAGTATGTATAGGTTTTAAACTACTAACTAATTTGCACATGCATATTAACATAATAGGAATACGGTGACATAAACAAAGCAAATCTATAATTACCATCCATCTCCAGTGAAGCCATGAAAACCATTTAGGCACCCTAGGCATTTGTGAAAATTTATCTATGATATGATGGATATTGTCCAACTGTACTTGAACCATCAGACAAATTAAAGCAGCCCATTTCTGGGATCTGTTCACATCCCATATGTTCTTTTTTTTTTTTTTTTTTTTTTTCACAAGCATTTTGGACTTTGATTCACAATAAAAATACACATTTATATCAGACCCAATACATACATTTGTATAAAACAGAAACGAAAAGTTCATTAAATGATGTTCTTCTCATGTGTAAGTCTCACTGCTGTTTTATTTTCTTTTTTTTTTTTTTGTGAGGGCATCTCTCATATTTATTGATCAAATGGTTGTTAACAACAATAAAATTCAGTATAGGGGGGTCAATGCTCAATGTACAATCATTAATCCATCTCAAGCCTAATTCTCGTCAGTCTCCAATCTTCTGAAGCATAACGAACAAGTTCTTACATGGTGAACGAATTCTTACAGAGTGAATAAATTCTTACATGGTGAACAGTACAAGGGCAGTCATCACAGAAACTTTCGGTTTTGATCATGCAATATGACCTATAAACCATCAGGTCAAATATGAATATTCATTTGATTTTTGTACTTGATTTATATGTTGATCCCACATTTCTCCTATTATTATTATTATTTTTATTTTTAATAAAATGCTGAAGTGGTAGGTAGATGCAAGATAAAGGTAGAAAACATAGTTTAGTGCTGTAAGAAGGCAAATGTAGATGATCAGATGATCAGGTGTGTGCCTATGGACTAAGTATTAATCCAGGCTAGACAAGGGCAGCAAGACATCCACGGATGCAGAAGATTTCTCTCAAAGCAGGGGGGGTGAGGTTCTGAGCCTCACCTCTGTTGATCCCCAAATTCTCACCTGATGGCCCCCCTGCGACTGTGCCTGTCTTAGGTTGTTCCTCCCATGAGGAATCTTACCCGTCTCTGGCTAACCAGTCATCTTCCGGGGCCATACAGGGAAATGTAAAGTTGGTAAGTGAGAGAGAAGCCATATTGTTTGCAAAGGATAGCTTTTTACTTCTTTGCAGATTTATGCCCTGTGGCTTCTATGCCCAGCACTTGTCTCGAGGTATCTTTACCACCTGGAGGAATTATGATACTCGGTAAATTCGATATGAGGCACGAATTCTATTTAAAGTTTGTAATTAGGAAGGAAGAAGAAAAGCTATAGATGTAGCATATGAAGGAAACTTGGGAGGATTGATTATTTCTTTGACATATCTTCTTGTATAGTACCTTAAGTATGTATAGGTTTTAAACTACTAACTAATTTGCACACACATATTAACATAATAGGAATACGGTGACATAAACAAAGCAAATCTATAATTACCAGCCATCTCCAGTGAAGCCAAGAAAACCATTTAGGCACCCTAGGCATTTGTGAAAATTTATCTATGATATGATGGATATTTTCCAACTGTACTTGAACCATCAGACAAATTAAAGCAGCCCATTTCTGGGATCTGTTCACATCCCATATGTTCTTTTAACCATAGATAGTCTATAGTCATGAGATTTTGGGGTGCTACAACTTGCATCCCTCCCAACTCCTGGTTGAGTTCCAACAGTACAGATCCGGTCAAATGTTGTCTCACTGTATGCACATGCCAGCCTAGACATCTCCCTCCTCATTCTTATGGCAAGTCCAGGAGACGGTGGGCTGGATGCAGCCACAACCGCAGCATCGTCCGGATCCCTGTGGAGGCTTTTTGATGATCATCCCCCGGCACAAGTCCTCCAGAGAGTGCTGATGCCGGAAGCTCCTCCTCATATCGTATCTTAGTTCATTTTCTGGGTATCCAAGCTAGGCCTTGATCTTCTGCATAGAAACAAACAGACCCTTTGCCCACACTTTGACATGCCCTCTATACCACTGTGCAGAACTCATTGGAGGTCAGCACACAGTAACTGCTTTTTTTTTTTTTTTAAATTTAGAGAAAGGAATATTATCAGAAAAGAGTACCTCCATAGCTGATCATCTGACACCCTTTAAGTGATCAACATTGAGGATATTTAAAGCATGCGTTGATCTTTGATTTACCAATAGTTTTATCCTGTTAAGGAGTAATCCCCCTTTTCTTTCTTTCTTTCTTTCTTTTTTTTTTTTTTTTAAATTTTTAATCTACACTTACATGAAGAATACTATGTTTACTATGCTCTCCCCTATATCAGGTCCCCGCTAACAACCACATTACGGTTACTGTCCATCAGCTTAGCAAAATGTTATAGAGTCACTACTTGTCCTCTCTGTGTTGTGCAGCCCACCCTCCCCTTGCTCCCTCCCCCCCATGCATGCTAATCTTAATACCCCCCTTCTTCTTCCCCCCCCTTATCCCTCCCTGCCCACCCATCCTCCCCAGTTCCTTTCCCTTTGGTACCTGTTAGTCCATTTTTGGGTTCTGTAATTCTGCTGCTGTTTTGTTCCTTCAGTTTTTCCTTTGTTCCTATACTCCTCAGATGAGTGAAATCATTTGGTATTTCTCTTTCTCCGCTTGGCTTATTTCACTGAGCATAATACTCTCCAGCTCCATCCATGTTGCTGCAAATGGTTGGATTTTTCCACTTCTTATGGCTGAGTAGTATTCCATTGTGTATATGTACCACATCTTCTTTATCCATTCATCTACCGATGGACATTTAGGTTGCTTCCAATTCTTGGCTATTGTAAATAGTGCTGCGATAAACATAGGAGTGCATCTGTCTTTCTCAAACTTGATTGCTGCGTTCTTAGGGTAAATTCCTAGGAGTGGAATTCCTGGGTCAAATGGTAGGTCTGTTTTGAGCATTTTGATGCACCTCCATACTGCTTTCCACAATGGTTGAACTAATTTACATTCCCACCAGTAGTGTAGGAGGGTTCCCCTTTCTCCACAGCCTCGCCAACATTTGTTGTTGTTTGTCTTTTGGATGGCAGCTATCCTTACTGGTGTGAGGTGATACCTCATTGTAGTTTTAATTTGCATTTCTCTGATAATTAGCGATGTGGAGCATCTTTTCATGTGTCTCTTGGCCATCTGTATTTCTTTTCTGGAGAACTGTCTGTTCAGTTCCTCTGCCCATTTTTTAATTGGGTTATTTGTTTTTTGTTTGTTGAGGCGTGTGAGCTCTTTATATATTCTGGACGTCAAGCCTTTATCGGATCTGTCATTTTCAAATATATTCTCCCATACTGTAGGGTTCCTTTTTGTTCTATTGATGGTGTCTTTCGCTGTACAGAAGCTTTTCAGCTTAATGTAGTCCCACTTGCTCATTTTTGCTGTTGTTTTCCTTGCCCGGGGAGATATGTTCAAGAAGAGATCACTCATGTTTATGTCTAAGAGGTTTTTGCCTATGTTTTTTTCCAAGAGTTTAATGGTTTCATGACTTACATTCAGGTCTTTGATCCATTTTGAGTTTACCTTTGTATATGGGGTCAGACAATGGTCCAGTTTCATTCTCCTACATGTAGCTGTCCAGTTTTGCCAGCACCATCTGTTGAAGAGACTGTCATTTTGCCATTGTATGTCCATGGCTCCTTTATCAAATATTAATTGACCATATATGTTTGGGTTAATTTCTGGGGTCTCTAATCTGTTCCACTGGTCTGTGGCTCTGTTCTTGTGCCAGTACCAAATTGTCTTGATTACTATGGCTTTGTAGTAGAGCTTGAAGTTGGGGAGTGAGATCCCCCCTACTTTATTCTTCTTTTTCAGGGTTGCTTTGGCTATTCGGGGTCTTTGGTGTTTCCATATGAATTTTTGAATTATTTGTTCCAATTCATTGAAGAATGTTGCTGGTAATTTGAGAGGGATTGCATCAAATCTGTATATTGCTTTGGGCAGGATGGCCATTTTGACGATATTAATTCTTCCTAGCCATGAGCATGGGATGAGTTTCCATTTATTAGTGTCCCCTTTAATTTCTCTTAAGAGTGACTTGTAGTTTTCAGAGTATAAGTCTTTCACTTCTTTGGTTAGGTTTATTCCTAGGTATTTTATTCTTTTTGATGCAATGGTGAATGGAATTGTTTTCCTGATTTCTCTTTCTATTGATTCGTTGTTAGTGTATAGGAAAGCTACAGATTTCTGTGTGTTAATTTTGTATCCTGCAACTTTGCTGTATTCCGATATTAGTTCTAGTAGTTTTGGAGTGGAGTCTTTAGGGTTTTTTATGTACAGTATCATATCATCTGCAAATAGTGACAGTTTAGCTTCTTCTTTACCAATCTGGATTCCTTGTATTTCTTTGTTTTGTCTGATTGCCGTGGCTAGGACCTCCAGTACTATGTTAAATAACAGTGGGGAGAGTGGGCATCCCTGTCTGGTTCCCGATCTCAGAGGAAATGCTTTCAGCCTCTCGCTGTTCAGTATAATGCTGGCTCTGGGTTTATCATATATGGCCTTTATTATGTTGAGGTACTTGCCGTCTATTCCCATTTTGCTGAGAGTTTTTATCATGAATGGATGTTGAATTTTGTCAAATGCTTTTTCAGCATCTGTGGAGATGATCATGTGGTTTTTGTCTTTCTTTTTGTTGATGTGGTGGATGATGTTGATGGATTTTCGAATGTTGTACCATCCTTGCATCCCTGGGATGAACCCCACTTGGTCATGGTGTATGATCCTTTTGATATACTGTTGAATTCTGTTTGCTAATATTTTATTGAGTATTTTTGCATCTACATTCATCAGGGATATTGGTCTGTAATTTTCTTTTTTGGTGGGGTCTTTTCCTGGTTTTGGTATTAGGGTGATGTTGGCTTCATAGAATGAGTTTGGGGGTATTCCCTCGTCTTCTATTTTGTGGAACACTTTAAGGAGAATGGGTATTATGTCTTCTCTGTGAGTCTGATAAAATTCCGAGGTAAATCCGTCCGGCCCCGGGGTTTTGTTCTTGGGTAGTTTTTTGATTACTGTTTCAATTTCTTTGCTTGTAATTGGTTTGTTTAACTTTTGTGTTTCTTCCTTGGTCAGTCTTGGGAGGTTGTATTTTTCTAGGAAGTTGTCCATTTCTTCTAGGTTTTCCAGCTTGTTGGCATATAGGTTTTCATAGTAGTCTTTAATAATTCTTTGTATTTCTGTGGAGTCTGTCGTGATTTTTCCATTCTCATTTCTGATTATGTTGATTTGTGTTGACTCTCTTTTTCTCTTAATAAGTTGGGCTAGAGGCTTATCTATTTTGTTTATTTTCTCAAAGAACCAGCTCTTGGTTTCGTTGATTTTTGCTATTGTTTTATTCTTCTCAATTTTGTTTATTTCTTCTCTGATCTTTATTATGTCCCTCCTTCTGCTGACTTTAGGCCTCATTTGTTCTTCTTTTTCCAGTTTTAATAATTGTGATGTTAGACTATTCATTTGGGATTGTTCTTCCTTCTTCAAGTGTGCCTGGATTGCTATATACTTTCCTCTTAAGACTGCTTTCGCTGCATCCCACAGAAGTTGGGGCTTAGTGTTGTTGTTGTCATTTGTTTCTATATATTCCTTGATCTCTATTTTGATTTGTTCATTGATCCATTGATTATTTAGTAGCATGTTGTTCAGCCTCCATGTGTTTGTGAGCCTTTTTGTTTTCTTTGTAGAATTTATTTCTACTTTCATACCTTTGTGGTCTGAAAAATGGGTTGGTAGAATTTCAATATTTTGGAATTTACTGAGGCTCTTTTTGTGAGCTAGTATGTGGTCTATTCTGGAGAATGTTCCATGTGCACTTGAGAAGAATGTATATCCTGTTGCTTTTGGATGTAGAGTTCTATAGATGTCTATTAGGTCCATCTGTTCTAGTGTGTTGTTCAGTGCCTGTGTGTCTTTACTTATTTTCTGCCCAGTGGATCTATCCTTTAGGGTGAGTGGTGTGTTGAAGTCTCCTACAATGAATGCATTGCAGTCTATTTCCCTCTTTAGTTCTGTTAGTATTTGCTTCACATATGCTGGTGCTCCTGTATTGGGTGCATATATATTTAGAATGGTTATATCCTCTTGTTGGACTGAGCCCTTTATCATTATGTAGTGTCCTTCTTTATCTCTTGTTACTTTCTTTGTTTTGAAGTCTATTTTGTCTGATATTAGTACTGCAACCCCTGCTTTCTTCTCACTGTTGTTTGCCTGAAATATGTTTTTCCATCCCTTGACTTTTAGTCTATGCTTATCTTTGGGTTTAAGGTGAGTTTCTTGTAAGCAGCATATAGAAGGGTCTTGCTTTTTTATCCATTCTATTACTCTGTGTCTTTTGATTGGTGCATTAAGTCCATTTACATTTAGGGTGACTATTGAGAGATATGTACTTATTGCCATTGCAGGCTTTAGATTCGTGGTTACCAAAGGTTCAAGGTTAGCTTCTTTAGTATCTTACTGCCTAACTTAGCTCGCTTATTGAGCTGTTATATACACTGTCTGGAGATTCTTTTCTTCTCTCCCTTCTTATTCCTCCTCCTCCATTCTTCATATGTTGTGTGTTTTGTTCTGTGCTCTTTTTAGGGGTGCTCCCATCTAGAGCAGTCCCTGTAGGATGCCCTGTAGAGGTGGTTTGTGGGAAGCAAATTCCCTCAGCTTTTGCTTGTCTGGGAATTGTTTAATCCCGCCATCATATTTAAATGATAGTCGTGCTGGATATAGTATCCTTGGTTCAAGGCCCTTCTGTTTCATTGCATTAAGTATATCATGCCATTCTCTTCTGGCCTGTAGGGTTTCTGTGGAGAAGTCTGATGTTAGCCTGATGGGTTTTCCTTTATAGGTGACCTTTTTCTCTCTAGCTGCCTTTAAAACTCTTTCCTTGTCCTTGATCCTTGCCATTTTAATTATTATGTGTCTTGGTGTTGTCCTCCTTGGATCCTTTCTGTTGGGGGTTCTGTGTAATTCCATGGTCTGTTCGATTATTTCCTCCCCCAGTTTGGGGAAGTTTTCAGCAATTATTTCTTCAAAGACACTTTCTATCCCTTTTCCTCTTTCTTCCTCTTCTGGTATCCCTGTAATACGAATGTTATTCCTTTTGTATTGGTCACATAGTTCTCTTAGTGTTGTTTCATTCCTGGAGATCCTTTTATCTCTCTCTATGTCAGCTTCTATACGTTCCTGTTCTCTGGCTCCTATTCCTTCAATGGCCTCTTGCATCTTATCCATTCTGCTTATAAATCCTTCCAGGGATTGTTTCACTTCTGTGATCTCTTTCCTGACATCTGTGATCTCCTTCCGGACTTCATCCCACTGCTCTTGCATTTTTCTCTGCATCTCATCCCACTGCTCTTGCATTTTTCTCTGCATCTCATCCCATTGCTCTTGCATTTTTCTCTGCATCTCTGTCAGCATGTTCATGATTTTTATTTTGAATTCTTTTTCAGGAGGACTAGTTAGGTCTGTCTCCTTCTCAGGTGTTGTCTCTGTGATCTTTGTCTGCCTGTAGTTTTGCCTTTTCATGGTGATAGAGATAGTTTGCAGAGCTGGTACAAGTGACCACTGGAAGAGCTTCCCTTCTTGTTGGTTTGTAGCCTTTTCCTGCGAGAATAGCGACCTCTAGTTGCTTGTGCTGGGCAGCTGTGCGCAGAGAGGGCTTCTGCTTCCTGCCCAGTTGCTTTGGGGTTTATCTCCGCTGTTGCTGTGGGCTTGGCCTGGCTGGGGCTGTTCCTCCAAAATGGTGGAGCCCCGTTGGAGGGGGAGCAGCCAGGAGGCTATTTATCTCCGTAAGGGGCCTCTGTGCTCCCTGCTGCCCAGGGGGTTAGAGTGCCCAGAGATCCCCAGATTCCCTGCCTCTGGTCTAAGTGACCTGTCCTGCCCCTTTAAGACTTCCAAAATGCACTCTCCAAACAAAAACAACAACAGCAACAATGAGAGAGGGAACAGAAAGAAAGAAAAAAAAAAAAAGGAAAAAAGAAGCGATTTTTTTTTTTTTTTTTTTTGTCCTCATGTGCCGGTCCCAGGCACCCGCTCACTGGTCCTGCTGCCCTGTCACCCTAGCACCAAGGTCCCTGTCCTTTCAAGGCTTCCAAAAAGCACCCACCCTCCGGTCCCGCAGGGAAGGAACGCTCGATATTCTTTGTCCTCAGGCACTGGTCCCAGGCACCAGCTCACCAGTCCCGCCGCCCTGCCTCCCTAGCACCGGGGTCCCTGTCCCTTCAAGGCTTCCAAAAAGCACTCGCCAAAAGGAGAGAAAAAAACGGGAAAAACGCGCGATTTCTTCCGTCCTCAGGTGCCGTTCTCAGGCACCCACCCACCGGTCCCACAGGGAAAAACGCGGGATATTCTTTGTCCTCAGGTGCCGGTCCCAGGCACCCGCTCACCAGTCCCGCCGCCGTGCCTCCCTCGCACCGGGGTCCCTGTCCCTTTTAGGCTTCCAAAAAGCACTTGCAGAAAAGAGAAAAAAAAAAGGGGAAAAACGCGCGATTTCCTCTGTCCTCAAGTGCTGGTCTCAGGCACCCGCCCACCGGTCCCGCAGGGAAAAACGTGGGATATTCTTTGTCCTCAGGCGCCGGTCCCAGGCACCCGCTCACCAGTCCCTCCACCCTGCCTCCCTAGCACTGGGGTCCCCGTCCCTTCAAGGCTTCCAAAAAGCGCTCGCCAAAAAGAGAAAAAAAAAAAAAGGGGAAAAACGCGCGACCTCCTCCGTCCTCAGGCACCGGTCTTAGGCACCGGTCTCAGGCACCCGCCCACCGGTCCCCCTTCGCAAGGCGCTGGGTTCTTGCAGGTGTGGATGTGGTCTGGATGTTGTCCTGTGTCCTGTGGTCTCTATTTTAGGAAGATTTTTCTTTGTTATATTTTCATAGCTCTATGTGTTTTTGGGAGGAGATTTCCACTGCTCTACTCACGCCGCCATCCTGGCTCCGCCCCCACTTTTAGCTTTTTAAGAAACTACAAACTGCCACTATGCTTGATGTTCTCACCAGCAGCGCAGGAGTCCTTGTTTTTTTCAGATCTTTGCCAATACTTGGTATGGTCAGTCTTTTTCATTTTGGGTGTTCTCATAATATGTAGCTGGTATGTAGCGGATATTGTAAATTTTACTTTCTGATATTTTTGTATTCCTGTAAATCTTCTTAAGCTTTGTCTTGGGATGCACTTAGGATACTTGGTAACAAATCCTTTTGGTTGTGTTTGTGACGTAGTGTATTCTGTTAAGTGGGTATGGAGCAGTCAGTGCTCAGTCTAGAGCTTAGTTGTTTCCCATTACTTAGGCAAAACCTCTCTGGGTGCTCTATCCAGTATACTCTCAGTTACGTGTTTGTCTAGTGTGGCTGTTTGGGAGCACATCCATTCATGGCCCTGTGTTAGTAGGGGCATTGTTCCTCTGATACTTTCCCACCGATTGCTGCGTTGGCTTCCAGTAGTTTCCTCCCTCCCATTTCCTGGTTGGGGCTGTGCTCAGGGATCACCCTCTTCAGTCTCTAGTTGCTTTAGTTTCTCTCACTGGTCTTTTAGTTTTGTCTCCTCAACTCTGGGAGCCTGCCAGACTCTACCCCAGTTTCTCTTCCTCATATCATTGTCTGGAAACTTTCTAAAGGCGGTAAACAGGACCAGTGTTAGGGTTCCACCTTGTTTGTTTCCTGTCTCTTAGGAATCACTGTTCATTGCCTGATGTCCATTCATCCAGTGTTGAGAAAATTGTTTCATGTGTTTTTTGTTTTTTTAAATTATTTATTCATATTTACTTGGTTGGTTGATTGAGACAGAATGGTAGGTCTGGTCTCTAATACTTCATTTGTCTGAAAGCAGAAATCCTAGTTCTTTAAAAAAAATTTTTTTTGAAATCGAGGTGTAAAATATAATGGAATGTATAGAGTGTTCAGATCAATAAATTTTCACAGATAGTACATTTCTATTACTACCACTCCACTCAAGATAGAGAAACTTTCTAATACCCAAGTAGATTCTCTTGTGTCAGTTCCTGGCATTACCATTTTCTTCCTACCCAGTTAATCGCTACTCTAATGTCTGCTAGTTTTTCCAGTCTTTAACTTCATCTAAATGGACTGTGTACAGTATTTACCCTTTTTTTGTCTGAGTTATTTTGCTTAGTGTCATGTCTGTGGGATCCATCTATGTTATTGCTTATCAGGTTTTTTTTTTCTGGCCTAGTAGTATTTATTCTCCTATTGATGGACATTTAAGTGGTCTCAGTTTTTGACTCCTATGAAAAAAAGTGCTGTAAACATTCTTGTACAAGTCTTTTGGTGTACTTAAGCTCTCATTAGGTTTACCTAGGAGTGGAATTAATTGTTCATAGTGTGGGTATAAATTCACTTCAGTAGATAATGCCAAAAAGTTTTCCAAAGTGCTTAAATGAATTTTCATTTCCTCTTGATGTATAGGAGTTCCAGTAAGTCTGTGTTCTTGGTAAGACTTGGTATTTCAGTTTTTTAAATTTTAGCTATTATGGTACCTAAGTTTTCTTTTAGTAGGCCAATTCATAGTAATTAGGTTGAATAGTAGGAGGGCAAGGGTGACCAACCATCCTGGTTTGCCTGGGACTGAGGGGTTCTCTGAACTTTAGGACTTTCAGTTTTAAAACCAGGACAGTCCCAGTCACCCTAAAGTCTCTCAGCTGATTTAATCAGCCAGATACAGAGGTAAAAGCAGGAAATTAACACTGTCAAGCCAAAGCCCAAGTACAGATAAGGACCTGGGCCAGTCTTACCCAGTCTTCTGTTCTTAACTAAGAAAGCACAGGGACCCACCCACCCCACACCCTTTTTTCCTTCAGGTCTCAGTCTAAACTGTGTTTCTTTAGAGAAGTGCTGGCACCTTAGGCTACATCAGGGTTCTCTTGTACATAATTTTTTGGCGGGTCCTATACCTTACATAATTTTATAATACCACACTTGAACCATGTGTATATCCTTATCTGTAATCCTGGAACAACTGTAATCTTTATCAGGGTAGGACTTTTGTAAGTTTTACTCACTGATAACACAGAACACATTGGTAGTAGGCATATCAACATATTTCCTTTTTTTGCCAGGAGTTAGGTGGGGTTCTGGGGGAAATAGGTGAGACATATGGCAGGGGAGATGGTTAGGAGATTTTCAGCCATGACAGTTTAGTTTTGATCTAAATGGTGGTTAAAAGCTGTTGAGGGCATTTTTTTTATAAAAGCAGGGGAGAAATGTGAGGTGTGTTGAAGGAAGATTCTGGCTGTTGTGTTGTAAGTGAATTGGAGAGGAAGATGGTGCGTGGTCTTGGAAAATCTGGTTACTTCTAATTCTTTTATTTTGTTTCTTGATTTTTAAAATTGATAGCAAGTGGGAAAATGCATGGTGTCATGTTAAGGCCGTATAAAATTCCAGATGGACTTTGAATATATTACAAGATTGGGTAGACTTTGCCAGATGCAGTGTTCTTTGAATAAATAAATGTAAAGCAGAAATAGCTTAAACTTCCGATGGGATCCTAACTTGCTGTAGAACAACTTATGAGTCATTGTATCTTGCAATGTGAAGATAAAATTTTCTGGATGGGTTTCTTAGACCCAATAATATAAAAACTCACTTCAGCCAGTTTTTGTTTTTCTTTTCAGATTAGACTTTCTGTTAATGTTTCTTTTGTATATGTCAGTCCTTCCTGAATACCTTCAGGGGGTCTGTGAGGAGAAAACGATTTTTGTGATAATCCTGAACTGTCATTTAATTGTTTCATGGATTCTCTCATGAGTATATGGCAGAGTTTTTCCAGAGGCTGTATGGCACCTGTATGACACATGATTGCTCTCGTGATAATGTACTGTGTGCTTGTGATTTCTTGTGTTTAAAATATTGCCATTTTAATTTCTAATACAGTATTGGTAGGTATAGCTCATATAAAGAAAAGCTCAAAAAAAGTCCTGGATAAGATTTGATTATAAAGGTGTCCTGAGACTAAAAAGCTTGAGAACAGCTGGCATAGGTGTTCTGCCAGAAAAAATGTTTTAAAATTAGTGTTTAACAATAATGATTCTTAATTGAGGCTCGGCTGTTGTGGTTCTACCTCAGAGTTTCTGAGTAAGGATCTCTATAGGTCTAGATATGTATTTTTGTTTGTTTGCAAAAAGTGAAAACAAATTTAATTTGTTTTAATATTACTATGATTTGCCTTCTTAATTAGGCACGATTGTTTCAGGACATAGGAACTGTTTTCCAAATGTCAAAGAAAATCATATTAAAATTCATTTAAAAATAGTATTTTTTTTTATATAGTGCTGTGTTAGGCACTGTTCTAAGCAACTTATATGCAATACTTAGTGCTCACTAAGGAATTATTTACATACTTTACAGATGAAGGTCACACACTAGGAACAGGCAGTACTAGACTTTGAATTCAGGTGTGACTTTGAAGCCTAGTCTCCCATCCACCCTGTGTTCCATCTTGAAAGAATTGTAGAAAGCACTGGAATGAAATGTGAACAGTCAGTATCTTTTTGATGGTTACTGTGGACAGTGTTTTATTTCATAACTTTGTGAGTCTGTCCTTGCAGTCAGTGACTTGAGTTACCTGATAATTCTTGGCTGGTCTACTTGAACATTTTTTGAGATTCTGCCTCTTTTACCCCCTGAGTAAAAACAGCATGGATACAAAGATAAATAAATGACCTGGTACTGTTCTCAAGGGACTCAGTGAATCAGATGACTGAGTGCAAGACACACTGTGGCAAGTCCCCTCAGGTTGGCAGTTGGTGGTCGGTGAAAGTGTCATGGGTCAGGTGCCAAGAGCTCAGAACCTTCCTCCAACTTTACATTTTTAAATTCCTTTTTACTTCTGTTAACTTCATCCACTTCATATTCTCCCTGTTTATCTCATTTCGTATAGAAGCATTCAGCTCATGGTTATTTCTTGTTTTTCATCTCCCAGGGTGGGCTACTGTTCTGTTTTGTTCGCCTGCTTTTCAAATCTTTAGAACAATTAATTTGGTCTTTATATTTATAAATATGTATATTTGATATATTCAGAAATTGATAAATCTTACACAGAATGCCAGTTGAAATTCATACTTTGGCAAAGATGGTAGAAAGAAATGCAGAGAAGACGATCAGCTGTGGTGGTTTTCCCAGTAGGGAAAAAAACAGAATTTAACATGAATTAAAGTTTAGTTACAGGCGAAAGAAGTGTTTTCCTTTTACTGGTTCCTATTCACTTTCTGTCCTGAAGTATTTTTAGGAGGCAGAAAAGAGGGAATAATGTAGTGCTAATTGTGAATCTATCACCCAGCTTTGTCTTCTCTTAATATTTTGACGTATTTGCTTCAGATTCTTAGAGTGCCGTGTGTTTCCCTCCCTAACTCCATGCTCTTCTTAGTTTCCCCATAGGTGAATTTCTGTGTTAACTTTGGTGGGTTTTTTTATCATTCATGTTTTTATACTTTTGTTGTATATGTGTATATTTATATAGAGTGCTGATTTTGCACTTAAAAAAATAAGTGTTACTGTACTCTGTGTCCTACATACTTGTTTTGTGCTCATGCCAAGTGTGATATTTTCATGGTGTTGCTTGGACTCAGTCATTTTTAGCTACTGATTAGAATTCCATTACATGACTATTACTGAAATTGATGCATTTTTTTCAATGTTTGCATTTAATTTGCCCTTTCCTCCTCCAGGTTTAGTGTTTTTCTTTTTGATGTAATTCACATACTGTGTGATTCACCCATTTAAAAGAAAAGCGTACAGTCATTTTTATTATATTCACAGATTTGTGCAACCATAACCATTATTTAATTCCAGGGCTTTCGTATCTCCGAAAAGAAATTCCCCTACCAATTTGTAGTCACTTCCCTGTTTCCCCTTCCACCCATCCTTTGGCAACCCCTAATCTACTTCCTGTCTCTGTGGATTTGCCTATTCTGGACTTTTCATCTAAATGGAGTCATTTGTGGCACTTTGTGTCTTTTTCATTTTCATAATGTTTCATTTGGTATAATGTCTCAAGTTTCATCCATGTTGTAGCATGAATTACCTCATTCTTTTTATGGCTGAATAATAATTTGTTTATTCATGTATCAGTTGATAGACATTGGGTTTCCATTTTGGTTCTTAGGAATAATATTGCTATAAACATTCATGTACAAGGTTTTATGTTGACATTTTCAGTTTTCTTGGATATATACCTAGGAATGGAACTGCTTGATCATATGGTAACTGTGTAGCAATTTGAGGAACTGCCAAGCAGTTTTACAGTGCAGTTGCACCATTTTACATTCCCACCAAAAATGTACAGACGTTCCAGTTACTCCTTATTTTTGTCAATGTGTTATCTTTCTTTTTGATTATGGTTATTTTAGTGGGTGTGAAATATTTCACTGTAGTTTTGATTTGCATTTCCCTAGTGTCTAATGATGTCGAATGTCTTTACATGTATGTACTGGCCATTTGTGCATCTTCGTAGAAATATGTCTGTTCAGTTCCTTTGCCCATTATTTAATTGTGTTGCCTTTTTATTGTTGTAAGAGTTCATTTATTTTGGGTACTAGACCCTCATATAAGACACATGATTTGTAAGTATTTTCTCCCATTCTGTGGGTTGTCTCTTTGCTGTCTTGATAGTGTCCTTTTAAGCATAAACATCTTAACATTAATTCCAAGTTACTTGCTTTTTCTTTAGTTGCTTATGCTTTAGGGTGCTATAGTGAAGAAACTATTGCCTAGTCTCAGGTCATGAAGATTTATGCCTATGTTTTATTCTAAGGGCTTTAGCTCTTACATTTAGATCTTTGTTTCATTTCAAATTAATTTTTGTGTATGGTGTGAGGGTCCAACTTCGTTCTTTGCATGTGAATATCCAGTGGTTTTCAGCACCATTTATAGAAAAGACTGTTCATTCTTCCAGTGAACTGTCTTGGCATCCTTGTCCAAAATCAATTAACCATGAAGGTATGGATGTATTTCTGGACTCTGAGTTACGTCCATTGATCTGTATGTCTGTCTTGGAGCCAATACCACAGAGCCTTGGTTGTTGTGGGTTTGAAGTAAATAAACTTTGAAATTGTATTAATCCTCTTAAATTTGTTCTTTTTCAAAATTCTTTTGCTTATTCTGGGTCTCTTATCCATATGAATTTTAGGATTAGCTTATCAGTTTCTGTGGAAAAGTTAGTTGGAATTGTAGTAGAGGTTGCATTGAATCCATAGATTAATTTAGGGAGTATTGTCGTCTTAACAATATTAAGCCTTCCAAGCTGAACATAGTCTTTCCATTTGTTTAGGTCTTAATTTCTTTGATGATACCTTGTAGTTTTTAGTACCCAAGTTTTGTCTTTTGTAGAGTATATTCCTAAGTATTTTTTCCTTTTGATGCTATTGTAAATGAAGTTGTTTTCTTAATTTCAGGTTTGGATTGTTCATTGCTAGTGATGGAAATACTGATTTTTGCTTATTGATCCTTTGTTTCTAGACTGTCAGACTTTCTCTTCATTCAGCTAGTTCCCTGAAATCTCAGTTGTCATAAAAATCTGTCTAATTTTATTCAACTTGCTTATTCCTGTTTTAATGATTACCAGGCAGGCTTGAGCACCAATCCTGAGCTATTTTCAGTCCAATAAATATGCCTTCAAACATTTGGGTAGTTGTTAAATGCATCTGTAGGCAAATTTGTAACCACCTGTTTTTCTTTCTTTCTTGCCTTCTTTCTTTTCTTTCTTCCTTTTTTTTTCTCTGTTTCTTCTTTCTTTCATTGAAGTATCATTGATAGGCAGTCTTATGTTGGTTGCAAATGTACAACACAGCTGAAACCACCTGCTTTTCTATACAGTCTATACCTGCTAGCATCTTATCACTGGGCTGATATTTCATTAAAATAGAGACATAAGGAAACTTAAGGATAACTTCTGGAGAACTTTCCACCTGTCCCCTTCCCCTTCCATCCCTCCCAATGAACATGTAGGAATAATTCTAGGCTGTTCCAAAAAATACCCAGTTTCAAGTCAAGGGCCTAGAGTCAGTAATGGTTATGCCTCTCTGTGTTCTGTCCGTCCTTATTCAGGTACCAAAATTAATCAGTTACCTACTCTGATCTTGTGCGTATCACATGTGCAGTCTCTAAAGCTTTGTCTGAGTATGGTTGTAACTTGCTGCTGAGATTGACTTCCCGTGTCCCACAGCTTGATATTCTGGCACTCCAGACTGCTCAGCTAGTTTCTGCTCTGACCCTTGTTTCTTGGACATTGTTTGTGCTAGCCTCATCCCATCCCTTTTAGCCTGCATGTGTAATTAGCCTTGCTGAGCTTTTTGGCCATGACTTCTTTCCTATCCTGCAGCCTAAACCTTTGAAATTTGTGGGAGCTTTGCTGGGTCACACACTGCTAAAACAGAAGATATATACAATTCTTCGTACAGTTTCTTTCTGTACTCTTTCTCCCCTCCATGCTGCCAGAGCCTTACTGCTAATAAACTGTGTACTGAAAGTTTTTCAGCTTTCAGTAAATGATTTGGTATCAGTCTCTTCTATCACTCCATATAGTATGGTTCTTCTGCTTTCATGACTTTTAGAAGGTAGCAAATCTGATGTTCCATCAAGCTTGGTAAAGTGGTTTTAAAATGTTATAAATATATTTTTGATGTACATTATTTTTGATGAGAGTTATATTTGATCTTTTAAAATATTCTTTGTCTAAATGCCAGTTTTGCCATTGTGGTTGTTTGTTTTTACAGTGTTAGTGGCATTGGAGTCATTCCTCTTCAGAATCCAATGCAAAGTTACAGAGATATGTAAATGAATACAGTAAAATTTAAAAAATGGGTTTCAGATGCTGTTGCATTTTCTGCCTTTCTTTAGGTAGAGTGTGAGAGATTTAGTCCTTTCACCCTGTGCCGAGAGGTTGTGTAAGAAAATACAATTTGCTGCTGTTGCCATTATTTGTAGAGCTGTTGCTGTTTCATTAGAATTCACCTAGCTGTGGTTTACAGAACAATTCATCAAATCTTAATTAGGCAGAAAGTGTAATTTTGTATGTGACGTTTGCTGGTGCTAATAGTGCCAAAGCAGCAATAACTTCATTGGTCTTTACTGGTGAAGTGTTATTAGGCTTGCAAGTAAATGGCTCTTTTAGTGCTGTGTTTCTCTTTCAGTAGTTCATTAAAAAGAACATTAAAAGAATTTTAAGTCACCTAATTCTTTTTCTGAACTAAATCAGTGTTTTCAGGTTAATTTTAATTCAGAGTTAAAAATATTTGAAAGTAGAAAAGATCTGATTTAACTTTGCCTCTTCTTTATTCTCACACAGTTCAAAAGAACTGCCCCAAACTAAGGGATTTTATGTGATAAAAACTCTTTTGTGGTCCTGGGTCCATCGATAAAAACTTGTAAGAGTTGTGAGGAATGGAAATGTGTTGGGGTGTGTGTCTGTGTGTGGCACCAACCAGTGTTCCAGAAGCAAAGCCTCCGAGGCCTATCCTTGGGCTTTACCCCAGCAGAAGGCCAACCACACCCCCTTCTCACCTTACGGTAGTCTTACCCTTCATATTCTCAGTGTTCCTGCTATTTCCATAGGCACACATGGTCTGGGCCAGGTAAGGCTGCAGAGGATCGTATCTATTTTTAAAATTTTTGTATTGAAAATTATTTGGAATGATATCTGCAAATGACATTTGGTCATTTAAAAAAATACTAAATACAGTGTTTAAAAAAATCTCATGGAATACAGTTAATGATTGTGTAACATCTTACTATGTTCATGGACAGTGACAACACTGGGTGAGGGTGAGGACTTGATAATATGGGTGAATGTTGAACCACTGTGTTGTGTATTGGAGAACAACATAAGGTTGTATATCAGTGATACTTAAAAAAAATGTCATGTAAAACTTTGTCACGTTTCTCTTCCAACCTTGTTTTCCAAAGGCAAACACTTTGAACTGTTTCTTCTTAGTAAATTGTTTCTTCTTAGTAACTTTTGCTCACTGCCTGTCTCCAGCATCTTGAGCAGTGCCTGTTTTGGTACCTAATACTTGTTGATTGAATAAATGAAAGGTTTTCATTACTCTTTTTTTAGACTTCATAAACAGTTCTTGCTATACAATTCTAGGTTGAATCTCATTTTTTTTGGATGGCATTGCTCTGCCATCTTAGCATATAGTGTTGCTGTTCATAATTATTCCATTCTGAATCTAGTTTCTTTGCATATGAACTGTGTTTCCTTTCTTTAACCTTTTTTGATCTATCATGTTAGCGTTTAAAAAAAAATTTAAGTATGCCATGAATTCAGTTTGGACACTCAGCCTGCTCAATAAGGGGAAATTTTCTTCAGTCATTTTTTTGATAGGTCTTCTCTCATCTCTCCCCTGCAAAAGAGGTGAAGCAATCTGTTTTCTTCATTGTGTACAGGATATTACTGGGATGTTGGACTTAGTGAAAGTCCTTTAATTTTTTTTATCTTTTGGTTTTCAGTTGCTAATCTCTTTGTCTTAGTGTTCCGATTTTGTAGAGATTAGCATTACTTTCTAATCCTATTAATTTTTGTGTTTGTGTTATCAAACTTGAAAATGTGTTGTCTTTTTTGTTTTTCATTTATTGTTTTTTAAATGATGTCATAGATAGACTTTAACCCCTTTCTTCCTGCTTTTTCGCTCTTGCCCCATTCCTCTTTCTCGCATTACTTGGTATCTTTGAGGGCAAAGTACATGCAGGCTTTGTGACTGCCTACTGCATCGCATCCCTCTGTACACATGTAGATAGTCACCTTCTTTTCTTGGTTAAGTGTATATACATATACTTGTTTCCTTTTACACATCTGCTTTCTGTCTTATAGAGGTTTTTTTGGTTGAAAATCTGTCTTCTGTTGATGCTTCACTTTCATTGTCATTGAAATGTTAATACATTTAAATTGCCGTTTTTGTGTGGTTTTATGGGGAAGCGGGGATACTGTATATAAATATTCCATCTGCCATTTTAATTTAATTTTTATTGAAGTGAGGCTGACAAACAATATTATATTAAGTTTCAAGTATACAACATAATGGCTGAACATTTATACCTGCCACTTTAAAATTGGAATTCTTCCTCTTCCTTTGAAGCCCTGGTAACTTAATTTTATGGCTGCAATTCAAATGACTAATATAGTATGTAAATTTAAAATCAATTAGTTTGAAGAAGATACTGAATAAAAGGTTGGCTTGATCTGTTGTAATATCTGGATAGATGATATGCTTTGTAATAATGCATTGTTTGAATTTTATTTGTGTAGAAGAAATTGAGGAAGAATCTGAAACAACAGTTGAGGCCGACTTGACTGATAAACAGAAACATCAGTTGAAACATAGGGAACTCTTCTTGTCACGCCAGTACGAATCCCTGCCTGCAACACATATCAGGTAAGAGCTTCATGGAAGTTCATCTGAAGACCTTGGTAATATTGTGACAATTAAAAAAAAAACACAAGGAAACTTACTATGAAGCATTTTCCAAACTCCTCACAATCTTGCTCAAATTAGTTTACTAAAGGCTTCATAATGGAATCTTGCTGTAAGATAAATTCTAGCCAAAATAAGCAGGCGACGAGAGGCAACAAAGGGCCAGGCAGTTTATTTGACTGCAATTCCCAGGTGATGCTCTCTGGTCTGGGTATTACAGGCCGGGAACGGGGAAGTCACACCTGGTCAGGGAGGTGGGGGCTTATAAGGGATTAGGAGGGGGAGGAGTGGGCAAGCTATCCTAGGGGGTGTGGAGAGGTATGATTGGCTAAAGGTGACATAATAGACAACTAGAAACTTTTTTTCCTTCCAAGAGGGAGGAGGCTGACATCTGGGTTTCAGTTGGCGCATAAGAAGGATGGAATTCAGCAAGAGCTGTCCACTTTCCATATAAAGCACAGACCTTGGGGTCTCGTCTGTTCTCCTTTTATGGTATCTCTCTGTTCTGTTTGCATGTTCTTGTTTTTCCTTCCTCCAGCCTAACACTTACCTTAGGAATTTATAGTGTGTATTAGTATATTAAAGCCCTGCGCATGTTCTGTAGTAAAGTAAACATGTTAGGCTTATTTAATCCAGACCTTTTCAATTTGGGCATCTCATTAGCATCCTGCAGAACAGTGACTGGCACATGCTATTTTGGGAAATGCTGGTCTTCTCCAGATTCCTAGAACATTACAGAGTTATTGGAATCCAAGATCTAGAACTCAAGATATGGTTCCCAGTCAGATGACTCGACTTGTACAATATATGGCTTTTTACTTTCTTTTGAGGACCTCTGGGATTAAACCTTTATATTCCTTATTACTTACTTGCATCTGCTCAGTGCATTAATAGGATACAAAAGTGAAAAAAAAACATCTCAGGCCGGTTTGTAGTTTCAGGGGTTGTGGAGGATTGGTGGTCGTCCTTTATGATCTGGTTGTACTGGTAAAATGTAAGCAAAAATACAGTTAAGCTATTTCTTAGTGCAGTCTATGAAAGGTGTATCTTTGAGGTATAGCAAGATGTCTGAACTCAGAATACAGGCAGTTACTGACTATAAGTCCGGGGAGAGGAAATCCCAGGGCAATATACCTCTAAAAACTGAAATCAGTCAAAGGGAGAAATAAAGTTTAAAACCCATTTATTGCTCACGAACTGCAGTCCCAGGCCATCTTTCTCTGCTCTGGAGGAAGCCAGCCAGCCAGCAAGCAAGCCAGCCCCCTCCCTTTAACCTCCCAGGTTCAGAAATGCTCTCGGTTGCCCAGGTAATTACCCACTGATATGGAGATGAACTCTCTACTCCTGAGGATATGCAAATGCACTAAAGGCAGGCAAGAGGATATTCTGGAAATGTTCCAGTTCCAGGTGACCCACAGGCCACCCCTCCAGAAATCTCACCTTACAATCTACTGTTCCCCTTCTTCTGACCAATCTAACAGCATACAATAGCAGTAGTAATAAAATCTTGATAATCTTCAAGCCAGAGGATTCAGCCTATGCAGATTAAGTAAATATACTTTACAGTACAATCTCTAACTAAGCACAAAATATGTTTCTACACTTGTTAACTCATTCCTAACAACCATGCCAGATTACTCACAAAACTTTTACCAAACACTAGACAAAGTCAAGCCTCTCTTTAAGCATTTTTTTCTTGACTACAGCAATGCAATCATGATAAATCTCAAGCCATAGGATTCAGCTAGGTTCAAAGTCCCATGCGGATTAAGTCCAAAGCTTGTCCGTTCCAGCCTTACATGGCAGCTGCAGCCAGGGGGGTGCAACCAGGACACAAAGACTTGTAGAAGCAAGTAACTGTGTTTGTGGGGAGGCTACTTTGCTGTTATTCCAGGCATACACAGGAGGCCAGCTTCCAGGCCTTTTCTCCAAGGTGCCAGAAGAGCCAGCCATTGCCGGTCCATGTGTCAAAATGTCCAGGGCCATGTCCATTTTATTCCTAATTGCTGCACCCATTCTCTCAACGCATGCCCAATAAAGTGAGTGCCTTGATTGCTCTCAGTCACTGGTGACCGGCCATAGGCTGCAAAGAGATGCTCTAGGCCCCTTTTGGTGGTTTGCTGATTTGCACAACGTGTAGGGTACTCCTTCTGGGATTGGCTGACTTCTTCTAAGGTCAATGGCAAGCCCCACTGATGGGCTACAGCCACATTGTCTTTTGCCCTGTGTGCACCAAACACTGATGTAGCCATTGAGCCATATCAGATGCAGCCTTTCCTTTTATCCAGCACACCTGGCCAATGCGTCTGCTTCATTATTCCCTGGGGATGCCAGAGGCAAATGGCCAGTCACATGATATATGGTAGATGTTTGTGCCACATCACTCCATGGACTTTCAGTCCAGTCTCTCACCCACCCTGCAGTGGGCTAGGTGGTTATTACCTTCATTGGAGCTTTTCCAGCAATGGGCTCTGTAGTCAGCAAGGTGTGGTATACAGCAGCCTGTTGCTTCTCTATTAAGATGTACCAGACCTCTGCTCTTTCCATAGTTGTGACCAGGCTCCAGCCAGCAGCAGTGGCAGAAGCAGTAGCCTTAGGCTCAGGCCATAGGCCAGGGTTGGCGCGGCCAGCAGCGGTGGTGGCGCCCAACTGTACACAAATGTCCCTTGGCATGAGCATCACTTCTCCCTGTCATTTCTTGGGGCAGCTCTCCCAAAGGTCGCACCTATTATAACAGATTTCAGGTTCAGAGGAACTCTGCCGACTGTGCCAGGTGTAAGTCCAGGGAGAGGAAATCCCAGGGCAAAATACCTCTGAAAACCAAAATCAGTCAAAGGGTGAAATAAAGTTTAAAACCAGTTTACTGCTCACAAACTGCAGTCCCAGGCTGCCTTTCTCCTCTGCTCTGGAAAAAGCCAGCCAGCAAGCAAGCCAGCCCTCTCCCCTTAACCTCTCAGGTTCAGACACACCCTCGGTTGCCCAGGTATTTACCCATTGATATGAAGATGAACTCTCCACCTCTGAGGGTATGCAAACGCACTAAAGGCAGGTGAGATATTCTGAATGTTCCAATTTTACCCACACTGACCCTCAAAGATAGATAAGCTTCTGCAGGAGTTGGCATTTACTCAGCCTTTGAGGAACTATGGGGTACATGGGAGGGAACTCATGAGCACCGGGGTGTGCAGGGTTGTGGTTGCGAGGGAATGCGGTGTTCTAGTCCCCTCAGGGTAAAGAAATTCCTTTAACTTGTTCACAGTGCTACTTCTTTTATTTCCCTCTCTACTAGTCATGATTGTCCCATAAACTCTTATATGGAAATTACATGTATTAATTTTTTCAAAAGTTGGTGCCTCCTCTTTAGCCCCCAGTGTCAGTGTTGGATCCAAGTCTCTTTTTGGGCTCATACAGGTTTGGAGACTTTCTAAAGCTCTGATTTGCCCCTTGTATTTCTTTTTTATTTTTTTATTTTTATTATTTTTTATTATTATTATTTTAATTTTGGTATCATTAATCTACAATTACAGAAAGAACATTATGTTTACTGGGTTCCCCCCTTCACCAAGTCCCCCCCACATACCCCTTCACAGTCACTGTCCATCTGCATAGTAAGATGCTGTAAAATCACTACTTGTCTTCTCTGTGTTGCGCAGCCCTCCCTGTGCCCCCCACGCACTATACATGCTAATTCTAATGCCCCCTTTCTTTTACCCGCCCTTATCCCTCCCTTCCCACCCATCGTCCCCAGTCCCTTTCCCTTTGGTAACTATTAGTCCATTCTTGGGTTCTGTGATTTTGCTTGGCCCTTGTATTTCATACCAACACGCCCACACATGCCCACATGCCCTAACTCCTGGGACCTTTGTGCATCCTTTTCTTTTCAGAAGTGGACACAGATCTTCAAAGACAGGAAATACATGACAAAGATACTGAGATTCCCTTTTCTCCAGATCTGTTTAACTTGAATCCTCCTCAATCGTTAACATCATATCATAGCTTTATTTAGGTTTTTTAGGGGACACCGTGTTTAGATTGGCTAGGGTTAATATATTTTGTGTCACTTAGATCCTTCACTGGAAAAGAAAAACAGGCCAGGTAATGTAGGAACAGTCGTTTTACCATTTTACCTACCCATGGAGCATTTCAAGAAGTAGGAAAGTAAGTTAATTTTTGCTTAGAGATGGAGCATGAGAACATATTTTGTAATTTTACTGAAGATATATGTAACTAATAAATGTGGAGGAGCCATATGCATTTGTTATTTAATTGGAAGAAGCTATAAAGATTCATTTTAAGCTCAAGAAGTACGTGGCCAGTCATAAGAATCTTACTAGAACAAGAATCTGACAAATGGTTTTTAGAAAGTATCCATAACACCCAAGTATATTTTTAATTTACCCTCCTGATAGCTTGGAATCTGTTTAGAAGCAATGTTGGTTTTCTTTGACAGAGTACTTGGGATGGAAGAATGAGGAATACGTTTTTCATTTTTGTTTAAGGGCTGAGAATATATTGCAATATAATATAAGACACCTGTGTTGAACATAGAAATCACATAGAATACATGATTATTCAGTCACGGTTGAATACATTTTTTGGGTGTGTTCTAGATCGGGAGCTTATTAAGTGCTTGATGAGTATGACAAGGTCCCCAGCTCATAAACTCAAGGAGTTTGCTGGGTGGCAATTCTTTTGAGTTATGAAGAGTAGTTACAGACATTTAAGGCTTTTTTTTTTGGTTTTTTGTTTTCCAAGTTGAGAAGAAATAGTGCAGAGCCACATTTTCTCATCTGTGGCTCTCATTTTCAAACAGCTAATGTGTGGTTAGTGGCAGTCTCTGGCCAAAGCACAGAGCCATGCTAAATAACCAGCCCTTATGCTGATGAGCAAGTACACGTTGGAGTGATCTTGACATTTTGCTAATGTTGAAGTCATGCCGTATCTATTTCTGCTCTAACAGGAGAAAATTACTGAAGCCCCATTGTTCTTTGCAAGCAAAAAAGGGTAATTTTTGAACACTGGCTTTTTATTCTCAGGGACATTATCAAGTGCCCACAATTTCCTTGGTTCTGTATAGAATACAGGAGAAAACCTGACTGAGGCAATACTGAGGTCCTTTTTTGTACTTGTGAGCTATAATACTCACTGGTTGCTGTAAACTTCTTAGAGTGGCAGGGAAGCAATTCTTTGTTCCTTCAGAATCCATCGGAAGAGAGAGTGAACCAGGACTGGAACAGTAAAGTTAGTGATTCATCTCTTATTTGTGAGATAGATAGGACTTGAACAATGAGAATGCCTTTGGGACATTTTTTTGTTGGGGAAGGGAGAGGCAGCATGCTTCATGCACAGTGCCTTAGATCATTAATAATCGATTATATAGTCTGCATACATATAAAGCACTATAAAATTTGTTCTGACAGTTGCTGGACCTGTTACATGTATATATACTACTATTTTCAGTCATATATAGCTCATGTTTGTTGAACTTGGTTTTTAAAAATTCTAACATTTATTGATCCTCCATGATAGGTGCTATTCCAGTTGGTTTACATGTATTTTATTTAATCCTCACAGTGACTTTATAAAGCAGGTCCTGTTACTATCCCCAACTTACCCATGAGGAGACTGAAGCACAAAAAGGTTAAGTAACTTACCAGTCTCACAGCTTTTAAATGGCAGATTCAGAAATTAAAATTGGACTGCCTGGCTGCTGCTATATACAGTATTATAATGTATAAATGATTTTAAGTATTAAAAGGTGTCAGATAGGAAAGAAACTATTCAGTAACTTGTTGAATAGGTAGGCTTTTTGGTTTTCCATTTTTTCACATAGTTTTTCTATTTAGATGCTCTAGTCAAATGGCAGAACTAAATTAAAATAGTAGTTTAAGCATGTAAACTACTATTACACCAAAAGAGTGATGTTACGATGCTAGATATATAGTAGCAACTGGGAACTGCCTACTTGATTGGGTACCTAAATTTTGTATGTGTCTTATGTATGGTCCTGTGTCAGTTTTTCCACATCTTAAGCACACAAAGCTTGGCTGTTTAAAAACTGCTAATTACAGCATTGTATGTGTAGTGATTAATGCCTCTTTGCAGCCTCTGGTGTAGCTAGTCAGTCTGTGTTAAATGAGCCAGTCCTTCCCTGCTTGCCAACCTTGGGATCTGATCACCGTCTTTGGAGTTATGTTTCATTGTGTCTGAAAAGCATTTCCTTGGGTACCTATTGATTGTTGGCCTCAAGTTGTCAGTAAGGACTTTAGATCTGGTGATTTTTTTCTCCAAGTCTATCTTGTTATGAGGGGTGAGTGGAGATAGTGATAGAGAAACCGTTGTATCCACGTTGTTAGTCTCGGCGCTTGTTCAGAGAATCACTATAGTGAGGAATCTTGTCTGCCTCACTGCTGAACCATGACTGTGCTTCCCCGCACCCCCCACAGGACTATGCTTTTTACAAAGTCCACAGATAAGCTATTCCAGTACCTAAATTTGATGTCAGGAATAGGGTAGGTCTTAAAGACATAGGTACACATAATGTTCAAGCAGTTTCTTAATGGCAAGGTGCTTCAGAGAAAGCCTTTACAGTATTTTCCTTTCAAATAATTTTTAGGGTAAGATTCCAGAAAACAAACATCACCACCACCACTACCTATAGAAGACTGACTACAACCACAATTTGTAGTGAACTTTTCCTTAAGCAATGCCATACTGCTTCTTCTGTATGGTTTCCTCACCTCCAAATGGGGAACTTTCTTAATTCAGCTGAAAAGTACCTTGAGGAGCTGATAAGAATCTTGGGGCTTAGGTATGATTTGTGTAGATTATTCTGGTCAGACATCATCTTAAGAGTGTAATATTTTTGAAGGTAGGTATATTCTTTACTTCCTTTCCTGCGTACAGTGCACAATAGCCAGTCAAAATTTGAAGCTTGAATAGTTTGCATTTAGTTTTATTTTTGTTCTTTGAAGAAATAAAAGTCATCAACAAGTAATAGAATGATGTCTTCTCAATTTCTGCTGATCTTAAATTAAATTATAGGTGGTGTGCCTTTGTCTTATGATGAAAATTAAAGATTGAATATGTGGAATCACGAGTTGCTCAGGCCTCTGAGGGAGTCAGTGTCACGCTTTTACACTGAGGGCTGGGCAGAGGATAGGAAATCTTTTTATATGTATGCAGTATCACCAAACAAAATGAATTTATCAGCAGTATATAGCAACCATAAGAAAGGGAGAAAGAGAAAAGTTTCCAGCCAACAAGAGTTATATAGGTGATGGAATACCATAGTTCTTAATACCCAGGGTTGGTGAGGGTAGGGAAATTGATTAATAAGTTCTATATTCCCATTAGTATAATCAGAAAAACTTAATTGTAATATGTGCATGTCTTTCAGCCCAGCAGTTCTACTGTTTGGATGTTCAGAAGTTCTCATGCAAGTTTGTAAAGTGTATGTACTGATATGTTTATTGCAGAATTTTCTATTTAATTTTAGCTAATAAATTTTACTTGTGAATAAGTAAGATTATTTTCACTAATAAGCATGTGTCTGCATCACAGATATAAATAAAAACTTGTATTTGATAATCTCAATTGTTTTAATATCAGAAAATACAAATAACTTTCATTTTTATTTTCCATTTTTCCCTGTTTTCCAAATTTCCATTTTTTTCTGAAATGGAGACACAGTAGATAGATATTGGGGAAAAGTATTATTTTAAAATTTGCACATTTGGAGATTAAATTTGCATTCATTTTTATCCCATTACTTGCCTGACAACCTGGCCTTTTCTGAATAAGACAGAATAGATGGAAATATACTGAAAACTCTTATCTTCCCTTCCCCAGTGGTAGTAAAGCAGTAACATTAACTGCTAGTACCATTTGATAACTGACCTGTTTCTAATTTAGGGGTACATTTAAAAAATGTTTTTGTTGCAACATGCTGAATTAAAAAAAAAGGTCAGTTTCTATTTCCATGGTTATTAATATACCCATTTTGCTGTTCCCTCAACATGACTGTATATTGAAATAAGCTTTTGTTGTTTATTTTCTGATGAAAGAATCAACTTAGTGCTGAAATGTAGAAAATACAGAAAAAGTCTCTCACACACAAACACACCGTGTAATTTGTCTGCTCAGCATCACTGACATTTTGATGTATCATTAGTGCATTTTTCTTCCCTAATCTTAGTGTATTAATTGGATTTTGGCCTGCACCTCTGGAGGTCACTTGGAGAGGGTGCAGGAGCTGCAGGTCCTCGGCATGGCTTCTCCCTTTTAGGTAGAGCCTGTTCACCAGTGCCACAGCTGTTGTCTTTGCTTTTTCTAGGTTGGTTGGTTGGTTTTTAAATATGTGAGAAATAGTGGTTGGAAGTAAATGATGGAACAGTAGGAGGAACAGTTAAAGGCTGGAAAAATTCCATTTTTGATAAGTTAAGAAACATACCTGATAGATTTGATAGATATGAAGGAGCAGAATGAAACTAGACTAAGAATATGTTGCTCAGAAAGGGTTCTCATTCAAAAACTAATCCAATTGTCACTGTCTAGACAAGTTTTCCTAAAGTCATGAAGATACTCTCCGACATTCTCTTGAAGTTCAACTGTTTAACCTTTTGTAGTTATGTCTCTTTATATGGTGTGGAGGGGTCAATTAGGAAACTGGGTTTAAAAAGATACCATTTAATCATCAAAAAACATCAAACACCTAGGAATAAATCTAAAGAAAGATGTGTAAAAAGTGGGGAAAGATGTTTAAAAACTACATAGAAACTACAAAGTATGGCTGAGAAATTGACATAAGTAAATGCAGGACGATATGTCATATTACCCCAAATTGATCCAAAGATTCAATACTGTTCCAAAGAAGCTCAGCAGGATTGTGTGCGTGTGTGTGTAAGTGTGGGTAAATCGAGATAGTTATTCTGCAGTTTATGAAAATGAAAAGTGAAAACAAGTTTTCAAAGCATGGTTCATGGTTCGTTTACGTCTAGGTATCCCCCTGGGCTCTTGCAGGGCTTTGGGAGATGAAAACTATTTTCATAACAGCAGTAAGATGTTACTTGCCTTTTTTCCTGTGTTGATTGTGCAAAAGCAAAACCACACATGAAAGCAATGGTGGGTAAAGAGCTGGCACCTTAGCACAAATCAAGTCAGTGGCACCAAACTGTACTATAGTTGTCATTGTATTATCCTTTACCTCTGTGTGTTTGCAAAAAACAAAAACAAAACAAAAGACAAGTTCCAATAAAAAATATTCTTGACAAAGCAATGTCATTTTAATAAATCTCAACTCCTCATGTACTAAAATTCTGAGGAAAAATTCAAACATCAAATTAACCGTGCTCAGTGTACAGGGTACAATTCAGTAGCATTCGGTACGGTGACCGTGTTGTGCAGCCATCACCTCTACCTTGTTTGAAGACATTACACACCTCTAATTTCATTTTTCTGTGCGATGAAATGGGAAGCGTGCATCAATCACTTACGTGTATCACTTTTGTGATGGTCATCTTGAGGAAAAAACTCAGGGGATTGTTTGAAATGTGAGCTGAACTAGCTATCTTATCTTGTTCATGGAACATGATTTTTACTTGAAATAATCACTGAAAGACAAACTACAGTTACTGAGACAAGAATGTTAGGTGGATGGTTTTTGAAAATGAAGTGAATTTGTTACTCCTCTGTAAGTCTAGTTGTTTGTTAAGCCAGACATCGAAGAGATTTACAAAAATGTAAAACAGTGCACTATTCTCATTAAACATTTTGTTTTGGAAAATACAACAATTACTCATAACAAATGCCTGCAAATATGTAATATGTATTTTTATTTTAAATGAATTAGACACTTGGAAATATGTAATACATATTTTTATTTTAAATTAATTAGTAAAAGTTAAAACTTTGTCCTAATTTTTTCTAAGACGTGCTAAGTCTTAGATAGATAGATAGATAAAACCCACAAAGGCAAAAATTCTTTCAAGTCCTCAGTAACATTTAGGAATGTAAAGAGATGTTAAGACCAAAAAGTTAGAGAATCATTTACTTAAGTCAGTTTGGGAGAACAAAAATGGTAGACCTTTATGTCATTAGATATTAAGACACTTGTATAGTTATAATAATTAAAGTAGGGTGGTATAAGAAGGTGGATTGAGAAATAAACCAGTGGATAGACTAAAAAGCCAGAAAAGACCCACTTACGTATTACAACTTGAAAGTTGATGAAGATACCACTGCAGGGTAGTGGGGGCAGGGTGGTCTTTCAGGAAACCATGTGGGCCAAGTCAGTTGGGTGGCCATAGGGGAAAATAAATGAAGGCTTCCCTTTTCCTTTTTTTTCCCCTTGCTATTTTTGGTTGCTAGAATGAGGGTTTTCTTTCTTACTGTTTGTATTTTGCTGATTGTGTCTCCATGCTGTGTTTGATGATGTTCTTTTCCCCTTATATTTCCTGTAAATTGGTAATAAGATATAGACGATGTAGTTCAGCTTCCCTCCCTCCCTCAGGAAGAAGGCTTCCACAGGAAGGAAGACACAGAAAGAGACTCACCCTCTTACACATCTAGTGATATTTCCGTTTTGCCAACCACATTTAAAAATTTTGGAGATTCTGCTTTGTTTCCCCAGGACACCCTGTTTTTGTTTTATGAATGCAGTATCCTCACAAATCTCTTTTCAAACTCTAATTTGGGGGGAGGAGCCAAGATGGCAGCGTGAGTAGAGCAGTGGAAATCTCCCAAAACCATATATATTTTTGAAAATACTACAAATACAACTATCCCTAAAAGAGAGGCCAGAAGATACAGGACAACAGCCAGGCTACATCTACACCTACGAGAAACCAGCACCTCATGAAGGGGGTAAGATACAAGCCGCGGCCCTACAGGATCCGAGTGCCCCTCATACCAGCTCCCAGCGGGAGGAGAGGAGTCAGAGTGGGGAGGGAGAGGGAGCTCAGGACTGCTAAATACCAAGCCCTAGCCATCTGCACTGAGAATGCAGACACAGTGTGTGGGGTGCTCGATATTAGGGAAATGGGACAGTAAAACCTGCGAGCGGGTCCCTGCAGCTGGCGCCCCTTGGACAAAGAAAAGCGAGTGCTTTTTGAAAGTCTTAAAGGGACAGGGACTCCACAGCTGGACTGAAGCATCCCTGGACACTCAGCCCAGCAGCTGGGAATTCTGGGGAACTCTGGGCACCGTAACGCCCAGGGCAGCAGTGCAGCTCGGAGGCCCCTCACAGGGATAAACAGCCTCACGCCTATTCCCCCTCTGACGTGGCTCTGCCATAACGGAGCAGAAGCCTGACAGCGGCCACACCCACAGCAACCGCAGAGCTTACTCCACAGCGGCTGGGCAAGAATCAGAGATCCCGTCTGCCCAGCACAAGCCACTAGGGGTCACCATTCTCCCAGCCAACACACGTGCCAGCTCCCCACAACTATTTCTATTGCCATGAAAAGGCAGAAGAATTTGATACAGACCAAAATCACAGAGACAGCCTCTTAAAAGGAGCTTGGAGAGACAGACCTAACCAATCTCCCTGAAAAAGAATTCAAAATAAAGATCATAACCACGCTGATGAAGCTGCAGAGAAAAATGCAAGAGCTAAGGGACAAAGTAGGGAGGGAGACTAGAGAAATAAAACAGACTCTGGAAGAATTTAAAAGCAGAGTGAATGAGAAGCAAGAGGCCATTGATGGAATAGAAACCAGAGAACAGGAATGCATAGAAACTGATGCAGAGAGAAATAAAAAGATCTCCAGGAATGAAAAAATATTAAGAGAACTGTGTGACTAATCCAAAAGGAACAATATCCTCATTATAGGGGTACCAGAAGAAGAAGAGGAAAAAGGGATAGAAAGTGTATTTGAAGAAATAATTGCTGAAAACTTCCCCAAACTGGGGGAGGAAATTGTCACTCAGACCACGGAAGCACACAGAACTCCTGACAGAAGGGACCCAAGGAGGACAACACCAATATGCATGATAAATAAAATGGCAGATATCAAGAACAAGGACAGAGTTGTAAAGGCAGCTATAGAGAAGGAAAAGGTCACCTGCAAAGGAAAACCCATCAGGCTATCATCAGACTTCTCAAAGAAACCTTCCAGGCCATAAGAGAATGGCATGATATATTTAATGCAATGAAACAGAAGGGCCTTGAACGAAGGAAACTGTATCCAGCACGATTATCATTTAAATATGAAGGAGGGATTAAGCAATTCCCAGACAAGCAAAAGTTGAGGGAATTTGCCTCCCACAAACCACCCCTACAGGGTATTTTAGAGGGATTGTTCTAGATGGCAGCACTCCTGAGACTAAATAGATGTCACCAGGGAAAATAAAATCACAGCAAAGAAAACAGACCAACCAAATACTAACTAAAGGCAAAAAATGAAACCAACTACCCACAAAAGCAGTTAAAGGAAACACGAAAGAGCACAGAATAAAGAATGGAGGAGGAGGAATAAGAAGGGAGAGAAATAGAGAATCACCAGACAGTGTTTATAATAGCTCAATAAACGAGTTAAGTTGGACAGTAAGATAATAAAGAAGCTAACCTTGAACCTTTGGTAACCACGAATCTAAAGCCTGCAATGGCAATCAGTACGTATCTTTCAATAATCACCCTAAATGTAAATGGACTGAAAGCACCAATCAAAAGACACAGAGTAATAGAATTGATAAAAAAAACAAGACCCATCTATATACTGCTTACAAGAGACTCACCTCAAACCCAAAGACATACACAGACTAAAAGTCAAGGGATGGAAAAAGATATTTCATGCAAACAACAAGGAGAAAAAAGCAGGTGTTGCAGTACTAGTATCAGACAAAATAGACTTCAAAAGAAAGAAAGTCACAAGAGATAAAGAAGGACATTACATAGTGATAAAGGGCTCAGTCCAACAAGAGGATATAACCATTATAAATATATATGCACCCAACACAGGAGCACCAGCATATGTGAAACATATATAACAGAATTAAAGGAGAAAATAGAATGCAATGCACTCATTTTAGGAGACTTCAACACACCACTCACTCCAAAAGATAGATCCACTGGACAGAAAATAAGTAAGGACACAGAGGTACTGAACAACACACTAGAACAGATGGACCTAATAGACATCTATGGAACTCTACATCTCAAAGCAACAGGATACACATTCTTCTCGAATGCACATGGAGCATTCTCCAGAATATACCACGTAATAGGCCACAAAAAGAGCCTCAGTAAATTCAAAAAGATTGAAATCCTACCAACCAACTTTTCAGACCACAAAGATATAAAACTAGAACTAAATTGTACAAAGAAAGTAAAAAGGCTCACAAACACATGGAGGCTTAACAACATGCTCCTAAATAATCAATGGATCAATGACCAGATTAAAATACAGATCAAGCAATATATGGAAACAAATGACAACAACAACACAAAGCCCCAACTTCTGTGGGATGCAGCAATAGCAGTCTTAAGAGGAAAGTATATAGCAATCCAGGCATATTTAAAGAAGGAAGAACAATCCCAAATGAATAGTCTAATGTCATAGTTATCAAAATTGGAAAAAGAACAAATGAGGCCTAAGATCAGAAGATGGAGGAACATAATAAAAGATCAGAGAAGAAATAAGTAAAATTGAGAAGAATAAAACAATAGAAAAAAATCAGTGAAACCAAGAGCTGGTTCTATGAGAGAATAAAAATAAGTCTAGCCAGACTTATTAAGAGAAAAGAGAATAAACACACATTAACAGAATGAGAAAAGAGATAGGAAAAATCATGATGGACCCCACAGAAATACAAAGAATTATTAGAGAATACTATGAAAACCTATATGCTAACAAGCTGGGAAACCTAGAAGAAATGGACAACTTCCTAGAAAAATACAACCTTCCAAGACTGACCAAGGAAGAAACAGAAAATCTAAACAAACCAATTACCAGCAAAGAAATTGAAGTGGTAATCAAAAAACTACCCAAGAAAAAAAACCCTGGGCCAGATGGATTTACCTCAGAATTTTATCATACATACAGAGAAGATATACCCATTCTCCTTAAAGTTTTCCAAAAAATAGAAGAGGAGGGAATACTCCTGAACTCATTCTATGAAGCCAACATCACCCTAATACCAAAACCAGGCAAAGACCCCACCAAAAAAGAAAACTACAGACCAATATCCCTGATGAACATAGATGCAAAAATACTTAACAAAATATTAGCAAACCGAATTAAAAAATACATCAAAAGGATCAAAAACCATGACCAAGTGGGATTCATCCCAGGGATGGAAGGATGGTACAGCATTCTATCATCAACATCATCCACCACATAAATAAAAAGAAAAGGAAAACCACATGATCATCTCCATAAATGCTGAAAAAGCATTCAACAAAATTTGGCATCCATTCATGATAAAAGCTCTCAACAAAATGGGCATAGAGGGCAAGTACCTCAACATAATACAGGCCATATGTGATAAACCCACAGCCAACATCATACTGAACAGCGAGAAGCTGAAAGCTTTTCCTCTGAGAGTGGGTACAAGACAGGGATGCCCACTCTCCCCACTGTTTTTTAACATAGTGCTGGAGGTCCTAGCCATGAGAATTAGACAAAACAAAGAAATACAAGGAATCCAAATTGGTAAAGAAGAAGTTAAACTGTCACTATTTGCAGATGACATGATATTGTACATAAAAAACCCTGAAGACTCTACTCCAAGACTACTAGAACTAATATCAGAATTCAGCAAAGTTGCAGGATACAAAATTAACACACAGAAATCTGTAGCTTTCCTATACACTAACAATGAACTAATAGAAAGAGAAATCAGGAAAACTATTCCATTCACAATTGCATCAAAAAGAATAAAATACCTAGGAATAAACCTAAACAAGGAAGTGAAAGACCTATACCCTGAAAACTAAGGCACTCCTAAGAGAAATTAAAGAGGACACTAACAAATGGAAACTCATCCCAATTTCTTGGCTAGGAAGAATTAATACAATCAAAATGGCCATCCTTCCCAAAGCAATATACAGATTTGATGCAATCCCCATCAAATTTCCAACAGCATTCTTCAATGACCTGGAACAAATAGTTCAAAAATTCATATGGCAACACCTAAGACCCCGAATAGCCAAAGCAATCCTTAAAAGGAATAATAAAGTGGGGGGGATCTCGCTCCCCAACTTCAAGCTCTACTACAAAGCCACAGTAATCAAGACCATTTGGTACTGGCACAAGAACAGAGCCACAGACCAGTGGAACAGAATAGAGACTCCAAACATTAACCGAAACATATATGGTCAATTAATATACCTTAAAGGAGCCATGGACATACAGTGGGGAAATGACAGTCTCTTCAACAGATGGTGCTGGCAAAACTGGACAGCTACATGTAGGAGAATGAAACTGGATCACTGTCTAACCCCATACACAAAAGTAAATTCGAAATGGATCAAAGACCTGAATGTAAGTCATGAAACCATAAAACTCTTAGAAAAAAACATAGGCAAAAATCTTAGACATAAACTTGAGTGACTTCTTCATGAGCATATCTCCCCGGGCAAGGGAAACAAAAGCAAAAATGAACAAGTGGGACTATATCAAGCTGAAAAGCTTCTGTACAGCAAAGGACACCATCAATAGAACAAAAAGGTACCCTAAAGTATGGGAGAATATATTCATAAATGACAGATCTGATAAAAGGTTGACATCCAAAATATATAAAGAGCTTACACACCTCAACAAACAAAAAGCAAATTATCCAATTAAAAAACGGGCATAGGAGCTGAATAGACAGTTCTCTAAAGAAGAAATTCAGATGGTGAACAGGCACATGAAACGATGCTCCACATCACTAGTCATCAGAGAAATGCAAATTAAAACCACAATGAGATATCACCTCATACCAGTAAGGATCACCACCATCTAAAAGACAAACAACAACAAATGTTGGCGAGGTTGTGGAGAAAGGGGAGCCCTCCTACACTGCTGGTGGGAATGTAAACTAGTTCAACCATTGTGGAAAGCAGTATGGCAGTTCCTCAGAATGCTCAAAATAGAAATACCATTTGACCCAGGAATTCCACTTCTAGGAATTTACCCTAAGAATGCAGTAGCCCAGTTTGAAAAAGACAGATGCACTCCTATGTTTATCGCAGCACTATTTACAATAGCCAAGAAATGGAAGCAACGTAAGTGTCCATCAGTAGATGAATGGATAAAGAAGATGTGGTACATATACACAATGGCATATTATTCAGCCATAAGAAGAAAACAAATCCTACCATTTGCAACAACATGGATGGAGCTAGAGGGTATTATGCTCAGTGAAATAAGCCAGGCGTAGAAAGACAAGTACCAAATGATTTCACTTATCTGTGGAGTATAAGTACAAAGAAAAACTGAAGGAACAAAACAGCAGCAGACTCACAGAACCCAAGAATGGACTAACATTTACCAACGGGAAAGGGACTGGGGAGGATGGGTGGGAAGGGTGGGTTAAGGGCGGGGAAAAAGGAAGGGGACATTACAATTAGCAAGTGTAATATGATTTGGGGGGCTTGGGAAGGGCTGTACAACACAGAGAAGACAAGTAGTGATTCTGCAGCATCTTGCTACACTGCTGGACAGTGACTGTAATGGGGTTTGTGGGGAGTATTTGGTGAAGGGGGGATCCTAGTAAACATAATGTTCTTCATGTAATTGTAGATTAATGATAACTAAAAACAAAAAAAACAAGAAAACTCTAATTTGTACTTTCAAAGTTCTTTTGGTAAACTATGTCCTTTTCTTCTAGGATCAGTTTGATTCTTTGTATTTATCTTCTTTTCTGTAGTTTTTCCTCAAATACTAGATGAAGCAAAGCTTGACTGTTCTTATTTTAAACCGAGGGAATAGCAAGTCCTACCAGGAGCTCTGTTAATGTGGGCAGACTTTGCTGGGACCATTCCCAGTAGGATGTGGAAATGGCTTTTCTTGGTCTTGTTCTTAAGACTGGAACTTCTTTTGGGCTCTGCTAGGAAATATTTCTGTTTTACCTAGTATCAGCTATTATGTGTATTTTGGGACTGTCTGAGTTTTCTCTTGGGTGATTGTATTAGTAAAACCACCAATGCCATGCTTTAATAGTAATGTATATAGTGGGCATTTATGCATTGTTCCCAATCTTAGTGTTTCCCTGTTCAAAGAAATGCTCTTCCTGAACTGGGGTTTGCACTGCTCTGTCTCTTATTTGTCTTTGTCTTCCAGGATTTTCTGAAATGTTTCATGTGCTGATGGTAGGTTCATTTGTTTCTAATTCTTTTATCATTTTAAAGGGATCTTAGAAAAGAGGAGATGAATCCATGAGTTTTCCCTATCATTTAGTTCATTATTGTATTTAGACTCTAAAAATATTATCCCCTCCCACCCCCAAAGGAATGGCATTTAACTTTTTTCAGTTAGGTCACTGAATAAAAATACAATATTGGCATTTGTCTCTTTGTGTGTCATTTTGTGAAACCGAGTTATCAAACTTTTTGGAAATGCATTGTGCCTGTCATAAGTTATTCACTTTGGGAAAAAGATTTCCTTCCATTTTCAGAAGTGTAATTTGAAAAGAATTTTGTTTCATGTTTTGCATAGAACAATTAATATTTAAAGGTAGAATTTTTCATTTGGTGCTCATACATATAAGAAACAAATAAAGGAAGTGAAAGTGCCTATCTTTAAGTAGAGGTTTGTTTTAAAACAAAACTTGCAGACACTGCAAAGCTATAGTAAGTGGATGGGATTGATGGGACTAGGTTCCCATTGTAGGTTTATGAACTGTTATGGTTGGAGAAGGTATACCTGGTTTGGATGAATGTTTGGAGTAACCTGATATCCCAAAGCAGTGGATTGTAGAGCATTCCTTTATGTTGTCCGAATCACAGAACTCTGATCAGTCCTCCTCCTGTTAAAAATTAAACTTTGGAATGGGGAGGGATATATGTAGTATATTGACCTAGTTCAGAAATCAAAATAATGGGATACAAAATATTTCACTTCAATACAGTCAGTTCCCCAGGTCATCACTGTTCTAGAATCTTACGTATACTTCCCAAAACATTTTATGCATATAGAAGCAATAAGGTGTTTATGTGTTTGTGTTGGTAAAAAGTAAATTGTAGAGCAAGTTACGCTGTTATGTTGTGTTCTTTAAGTGAGGTATCTTGGGCATAGCTCCTTATCACATCATAAAGATCTCCCTCTTTTCTGTGGCTGTTTTATATTTCTTCTAGGAATTTAATCTTAATTGATGAATATTTGGTTTATTTTTGTCTTTTGCTGTTGGAAATAATACTGCAAAGACCAAACTTGTACATGGGTCATTTCATAAGTGTGTGATTGTGAGGATATGTACAAAGTAAATTATACCAAATAAAAGAGATGAAAATGTCCTAATTATGTTTTCTGAAGTTTGAATTTCCAAAGTATGTGGTTCTCTGTAGAAAAGCATAAGTATGTGGCCTAGAGTGGTCTTGAATTAGGGTCTTTGATATGTTTTGTATCATCATATTTGGATTTATTTATTCCTCAACAGTTAAACATTGTGGAAGGTACTTTGGATTATTGCTTTAGTTTCAGTATAAATCAGTTGTGTTATTTATATTCATAATTTGGTAATAGTTTCTTTGGTTTGAGGTTGGCTTAAATTTTAATATGATTTTATCTATGAGCCAAGATTTGTGTACCTTTAAATCTCTTTCTAAATCAACAACTCTTGGCATTGTAGTACAAGTCTAAATTACACATTCATATTTATTTTTCCATATTGGCTGGAGTATCCTGTTGATTATAATCATGTTGTGCCTGTAAAACAGTATGATCAGTGTTTCTTCATTTCTCAATATAATTATTAAAATAATGATTTAAGGAGTAGGTTTAAATTCTCTTGTCATTTCAGTCAGTATAGCATGGACTAGACTTTTAAGTGTAGTATATTGTTCGTATAAATTTTCAGGTTCTGTTAACCCTTAAGATACAAGTGACTATTAAAGAAAGTGGTACCTATTAAAACTTGCACTTCCCCGTTTAAAAACCTGTTGTTAGAGAACTTTAAAAATATTTTTTTTTCTTTTCTTCTAGGGGATTAAGTATTAATTGTAGAAATACTGCTTTGTCAGCTCTTATTGAGGCAAAAAAAATGAAGCCTATTTTTGGAAACCCCATTTATATACTTAAGCACACAGCATGTGTGAGCAGTCACAGGTCCTAAGTTCTCCTGTGGTAACTAACTGTGGTTGTGTGAACAGCAAGAGAGCAATTTCCCTGCTCATACATCTGTCTTTTATAAGAGCATGTCAGATAATTGTTGACTTTGAGTGTTGTTAGGTGCTCTGAAGTTATGATGTTAATTTTTCTGCTTCAGTAATATGCATGAATAAAATACATTAGAAAAACAGAAAACCTTTTATAACTCTTGGTAGAATTAAGAGACTTGACAGAATAATACAGGATTATCACATGCTCTTAGGGAAATCTTCTGAAGTGGTATTAAACCAAGATGATTACCAGAAAAAGATGATGTTATGAGAGGAGGTTTTTTTCTTTTAATTTAAGAAATACACAGTTGTAAAATGTTTAGAAAAGTAATTTTTGGTCAGTGTGTTAGCATACTTTTTTTGGTATTTTATTTTGCTTTTGCTAATTTTTTCCTTTCAGTCATTTTTCACTCTGATAATTCAACAGCAATCTCTTCTGAAGCTTCATATTTAATGTGTATGTGATGTCTTTGCTTTCACTTGTTATTTTGTGGGGAGCAAGTAGTGACTTTTGTCTAGAAAAATCAAATGGCATTATGACATTTAAAAAATATTTTATGAGCCTTGACCAATATCTGTAACTTGTAACTTGAATGGTCAGTCAAAAATACCCTATAACATTTGTATCTATGTTGAATTTTGCAAGCTGGTGAGGATAATTCTAAAAGTACTTGTAATAAATGCCTGTATCTGGATAACCTTATTTTTTTGCACATCTGGATAAGCCATTTTTTATAGTTGTAACATGTATGAATACTTCTTACTGTTGCTGAATATTCCATTATATGGATATACCACAGTTTGTTTATCTGTTCATCAGTTGATAGACATTTGGGGTCTTTTTTTTTTTTTTTAAGTATTGTTGATGTTTAATCTTACATTGGTTTCAAATATGCTATCCAGTTACCCATACTATTAAATCCTCACCCATACTAGTGTGATTACAATCTTAGACAAACCTTTTTTAAAAACAGAATTTCATTTCCAAACTCATACCCAGGGCTATGATCAAAGGTAAATGCCACCAGACTTCAAAATCCATGAATTTGTAGATCTTTATTTTGTCCCTTGCTCCATAGAAGCTCTTTGTGTTTACATTTTAATTAGTCTTTAGAGAAATTTCAGTAAAGGTAAGTAAGCTAATGTGATGTAAATGTGTATTGTTTTTAGATTTTCATATGCAGGGTCTATTTAAAAGTCTTAAGATTATTTCAGGTGTCAGTTTGCATGGTGATGTCTTTGTTTGAAGGTCCCTTGTATAAACTCAGCTGATACTAACTCTCTGTAGATTCAGAAACTTAGTTTTAATCTGAAGGTTTCACTGTAACCCTCTTTTTTTCTTGAATAATTATGGAATACCTAAAAAGTGATTTATGTTACAAGGATTTACTACCTAAGACAAAGTTCTTCCACAGGTTAGCCTCTCAGTAAATGTCTACAAAGACAGTCTTACTTTTTAGATTATGCAACACCAGGATTGTAAAGTGAGTTTAAGTGAATATCTTTATATATATATATATATATATATATATATATATATTCTTACCTGCCATCTAGTTTCTTCATAGCAACTTCACATTTTGAATGATCTTAATCTATATATGTCTACATATACATGAAGGTGAGGTGGGCTTTCTAAACTTTATTCACTTTTTTCTTTTAACAGGGGAAAATGCACTGTTGCCCTTCTGAATGAGACAGAGTCAGTATTGTCATATCTTGATAAAGAGGTAATTCATAATTATACTTGTTTTGTGTTTTTTTCCCCTTTATCTCACATGAACAAAAAAAGCCTGCACCTTTGGATTTATTTCTTCTTGTACAAAATTATTTCACCTTAATAGTACTGTTATAGGGAAAGCATAGTGACTAGAATACATTGGGTAATCTCACTTTTCTGGTTTCATGAGATGAGAATTGGTAAAAACTCCTGTGTTTGTCTCTCTTCAGTTGGTAATGAAAGACTTTATAAAGTATAGCACATTATTTAGTTGATAGTAAAAGAAATGTCACTTTAGAAATAAGTGACATTAGTGTATTTGATCCTCCTCCCTGTTCTTTTGTTTTTGTTGTTTTTTAAATAGCTTTTCTTTTAGACTCTTTCCAGATGACATTTTAACCACTGGTGGTCTGCTTTCTGTCCTGGAATCCTAATAAACTTTGTCAACTAAAATGTTTCCTTCTGCATACTTAGCAAGAAGCACTTTTGACAAGTTGAATTAAAGCACTGAAGGGAAGAAATTCTTAAAAACAGAATATTCCACGTTATGCGCAGTTTTGTGTGACAGCATTTTTTAAATTAAGGTTATCATTGATAAACAATCTTTATGAAGGTTTCACATGTGCAACATTGTGGTTTCTACATTCACCCATCCTATCAAGTCCCCTGCTACACCCCATTGTAGTCACTGTCCATCAGCATAGTAAGATGCTGTAGAGTCACTACTTGTCTTCTCTGTGCTGTATTGCCTTCCCTGTGACCCCCCCTATATTATGTATGTTAATGGTCATGCCCTTTAATCCCCTTCTCCCTCCCTTTCCACCCACCCTCCCCACCCTCTTCCCTTTGGTAACAACTAGTCTCTTCTTGGAGTCTGTGAGTCTGCTGCTGTTTTGTTCCTTCAGTTTTGCTTGATTGTTATACTTCACAAAGAAATTATTTGGTACTTGTCTTTCTCCGTCTGGCTTGTTTCACTGACCATAATACCCTCTAGCTCCATCCATGTTGTTGCAAATGGTAAGATTTGTTTTCTTCTTATGGCTGAATAATGTTCCATTGTGTACCACATCTCCTTTATCCATTCATCTAGTGATGGACACTTAGGTTGCTTCCATTTCTTGGCTACTGTAAATAGTACTGTGATAAACGTAGGGGTGCATATGTCTTTTTGAATCTGAGAACTTGTGTACTTTGGGTAAATTCCTAGGAGTGAAATTCCCGGGTCAATCGGTATTTCTATTTTTAGTATTTTGAGGAACCTCCATATTGCTTTCCATAATGGTTGAACTAACTTACATTCCCACCAGCAGTGTAGGAGGGGTCCCTTTTCTCTTCATCCTCACCAGCATTTGTTGTTCATTGTCTTTTGAATGTTGACCTTCCTTAACTAGTATGAGGTAATAGCTCATTGTCGTTTTAATTTGTATTTCCTTGATGATTAGCGATCATCTTTTCATGTGTCTGTTGGCCATCTGAATTTCTTCTTTGGAGAAGGGTCTGTTCCCTTCCTCTGCCCATTTTGGTTTTTTTTTGGTATCATTAATATACAATTACATGAAGAACATTATGTTTACTAGGATCCCTCCTTCACCAAGTTCCCCCCATATACCCCTTTACAGTCACTGTCCATAAGCGTAGTAAGATGCTGTAATATAACTACTTGTCTTCTCTGTGTTGTAGAGCCCGTGCCATACCCTCCCTCCAACATCATATATGCTGATTGTAATGCCCCCTTTCTTTTTCTCCGCCCTTATCCCTCCCTTCCCACCTATCCTCCCCAGTCCCTTTCCCTTTGGTAACTGTTAATTCATTCTTGGGTTCTGTGAGTCTGCTGCTGTTTTGTTCCTTCAGTTTTTCTTTGTTCTTATACTCCACATATGAATGAAATCATTTGGTATTTGTTTTTCTCTGCCTGGCTTATTTCACTGACCATAATACTCTCTAGCTCCATCCATGTTGTTGCAAATGGTAGGATTTGTTTTCTTATGGCTGAATAATATTCCATTGTGTATATGTACCACATCTTCTTTATCCATTCATCTACTGATGGACACTTAGGTTGCTTTCATTTCTTGGCTATTGTAAATAGTGCTGCGATAAACATAGGAGTGCATCTGTCTTTTTCAAACTGGGCTGCTGCATTCTTAGGGTAAATTCCTGGGTCAAATGGTATTTCTATTTTAAGCATTTTGAGGAACCTCCATACTGCTTTCCGCAGTGGTTGAACTAATTTACATTCCCACCAACAGTGTAGGACGGTTCCCATTTCTCCACAACCTTGCCAACATTTGTTGTTTGTCTTTTGGATGGTGGCCTTCCTCACTGTTGTGAGGTGATATCTCATTGTGGTTTTAATTTGCATTTCTCTGATGACTAGCGATGTGGAGCATCTTTTCATGTGTCTGTTGGCCATCTGAATTTCTTCTTTGGAGAAGTGTCTGTTCATATCCACTGCCCAGTTTTTAATTGGCTTATTTGCTTTTTGTTTGTTGAAGTATGTGAGTTCTTTATATATTTTGGGTGTTAACCCCTTATTGGATATGTTGTTTATGAATATTTTCTCCCATACTGTAGGATGCCTTTTTGTTTTACCAATGGTGTCCTTTGCTGTACAGAAACTTTCTAGTTTGATGGAGTCCCATTTGTTCATTTTTGCTTTTGTTTCCCCTTGCCTGAGGAGATGTGTTTAGGAAAAAGTTGCTCATGCTTATATTCAAGAGATTTTTGCTTATGTTTTCTTCTAAGAGTTTTATGGTTTCATGACTTACATTCAGGTCTTTGATCCATTTTGAGTTTACTTTTGTGTATGGAGTTAGACAATAATCCAGTTTCATTCTCTTACATGTAGCTGTCCAGTTTTGCCAACACCAGCTGTTGAAGAGGGTGTCACTTCCCCATTGTATATCCATGGCTCCTTTATCAGATATTAATTGGCCATATATACTTGGGTTTATATCTGCACTCTGTATTCTGTTCCATTGATCTATGGGTGTTTTCTTGTGACAGTACCCAATTGTGTGTGACAGTATTTTTATTATGGGAAAAATATTTTACCGTTGGTGATGTTTCAGTATTAACATATATAGTTTCATGGTGTTTTTGTTTCACCATGAAATACATATATGTATATATTTTAGAAATTAAAACATAATTCAAAGTGTTGTCCCCTTGTCTCAAGTGAAGAAAACATGACTGAAAAAGCTTCATATAAGATGTAGAACTACTGTGCATTAGAAAATCTAATAAAGAAAACTAAGAGGAAATAAATAATCAAGGCAGAAAGAGGTTAATAGTCTTTGACTTAAACTTGTGAAACTTAGAAAAGAAGGTAATAGGGTTTGTCATCAGTCTGTCCAAGAGCATTATAGATAATAATATGGATAATGATGATGCTCAGAAACTAGCATTAGTTCATAAAACTGGAAATAAAACCAGGCAACATTCAGTAAGTTTCAGTATATTTTATTGGCATATTTGGCTATTAAGAGAGTAGCATTTTTTAAAAATGATATTTTGTGCCTTCTAAGTGTTGTTAGCAATTGTATACGAAATGAATGAAAAATCTGTTATAGTCTTTATAATGGATTTTCCCCCTATTTGCGTAAGGTTTTAGCCACTTTATCAACTGACTCTGGCAATATTAAGAACTAATGGTGTTTTTTTTTTTTTTGCAGAAGGAACAGTTTAGAAAAAGTAAAACTGCTTACTGTGTTCTTTCTTTAATTTGAAAACACTTTTTATGATGTAGATATGCTACTTTGTTGTAGGATTGTCCTAAAGACCTTGAGAAAGGTCTGTTTTGTAGTCATGATAAATACTTTAGATAGGTATTTTTGAAGATGGTTACTCAAAGACCAAGTTTCTAATCATCATTTTGTCCTTTGTAACTAACTCTTTGTAGTCTTGAAATTGGCTAATTATCTAAACTTTTAGAATTTTTTTCTCTTTTTTGCAACTTCCTTTTAAACACATTTTGAATATTTTCTCATGTCAGTACTTAAAAATTAGAGTCCAAGCAACATGTTGCCCAAAATAATAATTTTGTTTTACTGTAAAGTATAGTAAAATCCTGTTTTCATGGAATACTATGCTAACATATTTTACAGAATAAAAGTGACCTAAAGTATGTCTACTTTGAAAGGTGATGGTGAACCAATGGCAATAGGTTTAGATAACTAGTAGTATTTTTTGTTGCCCCTGTCTTAAAAAACAAGTAACTACTCTGATTTCATACTGAGCAGAGGTTAATTTATGTGCTCTGGATTTTCTGTTTTCCTTAGATGCCATTTTTTTCCATACATAAATGGTCACATATTGGTGTGACTTTTTTACAGTTTTAATCTTTTCTCTGACAGACAGACTGATTAAACCATCGTGTCAGTTTCTCAAAGGATGGTATTGCCTACTCTGTTTCTCTTCTTTCCCTTTATCACCATCTGTAAGACCCTGAAAGGAGAAAGCTTCACAGTCTGACAGGTTATCTTTTATTTGCAGCTTGCTTAGCTGGGTCTTGGTAAAGTGCTGATGGTGGGGACAGGCTTTTACAGGATATGATACAGTAGAAAGTTGTTTAGAAGGTGGCCCTCAGAATCAGAGCACGAAGCAGGGATGAGACTACTGGTTCAGATGATCTCTAATGTTTATGCAGAATTTAGCAAAATAACTTGTGACAAGGTCATTTTACCCATTAGACTCAATAACTGGGCTTTTTGCATTTTAAGGGACCATGGATAGTTAGGTGGTTGTGCTGGTACAAATAGTTATGTTTGCATATCTTACCTATATATACTTATGAATACTTCAGAATTTAAAGGAGATCTGCAGAATTACAATTAATAGATGGTTAATTAAATGTATACACTGTGATATTTTCATAAGTAAACTGCTCTGTGAGCCCTACTCTTATAGTTTAATGTTAGATGTATCTGCATTTTAATATTTTGATAAAATGTGATAAAATGTTTAATAAAATCTGGTATCTGTGAAGGCATCTTTACTCTTTAATGTGGGCTTTAGAGGTGTAAATGATTACTTGATTTCAGGTGTCTTACCTTTGACTTGCAGCTTAACTTTGGCAGCTTTTCAAAACTCTGTTTCAGAGCAGTTAAGTCATTTTCTTTCAAACTAAAACAAATTATAAAACTTTACAATCTACCTTTATTGAATCCTGTTTGTTTTTGCTTGATTTAATTTTACACTGAGAACAGTAACATCATGCTCTCCTTAAAGATTTCTGAATTTATTCACCAAAATGAATTTTTATGCACTCTGAAGTTTTATGGTTTCATTATGTGCATTGGATTTATTTATTACTTTATAAAATGTAGAAGGAATTAAGTTTACCTAGATATTTTCTGTCTCTTTTCTTTTTTTCCAGGATAGCTTTTTCTACTCATTGGTATATGACCCTGCAGTGAAAACACTATTAGCTGACAAAGGTGAAATCAGAGTGGGACCTAGATATCAAGCAGACATTCCAGAAATGCTCTTAGAAGGTATGTTTTCCTTTGAGTTTCAAGACCTGTGAAAACAAATTGATAATGAAACTCAAATATTCTTTTCTTCACATGAGAGAAACAACTTTTAGACTGAAGTTGAGAAGTTTTGAGTTCTTCCAATTTTAGTATCATAGCAAATAGCAACAGAAAATAATTTGTTCAATCATTCATTTTTGATTTCACATATTTATGAGTTTTCTGGCTGTGTTTCAGTGTGACATGTTTACACCTTGAGAACCTGAGTGCCGTTAACTCATGTATCTAAGGGCAGCCATGTAGTTGAGTGGACAGTAACATTTAATGGGGGGGAATTTTGGCTGATCTGGTTAGCTATGTATGGAGAGAAATTGAAAGCTTTGCATTTTAAAAACATTTTCCTCGTGAGAAATAATCTTTCTGTCTCCTGTTACAACTGTATACTTAAAACCTTTGTTTTCTGGTTTCAGAAGTTAAAACAGTCTTACCATTAAAAAATAAAACACAAAAAATGTATTAACTTAGGAAATGAATACCACCCCTTTTCCTGCATTCCAAATCCACATTTAATTGCTGTGATTGTTTAGGATGTGTGTTTTGTTCACACTCGTTTATATTCCATCCAGGAATGGTCCATGAACATTGGCAAGTTGCACATGTTACTCTACAACTGATTTTTTCAGTTAACTATATATATTTTTCCTCAAGGAGAGTGCATTCCTTCAGTGACTGTCCAGTTCTTACATTCACATGGATGTACCATAACTTCCTCTTCCAGCCCCTTATTGACAGAGTTTTAGGTGTTAACATTTTTTGATATTACAAATGCTGCTGTTGCTAGAGAATCTGTGCTTATATTTATGCTGTGTAAATATTTTGTGATCATAACTTTCTAGAAGTGAAATGGTATGTACATTTTAGATATTGAAAATGCTCCCTTACACCTCAGAAAGGCTGTTCTAATTGATGTATGCAAGAACCAGATGCTTTCACCAATACTGATTGTTAGGAATTTTTCCCCCCCTCTTTTTTCCTCTTTACATCTTGATACCTTTTTGTGTTAGGTTTTTTTTTTCTTTTCTTTTTTTAGTTTTGTGATCATGCTTGCCATAGTTAAACCTTTAGATTTCTTGTGCATTTTCTACCTGGTTATTCTTCTTTTTATGTATTAGCAAGAGTTCTTTGATATTGAAGATAAATAAATACAAAAGTGTCCATTGTCTACAACTATTATTTACCCCCCACATACTTTATTATTTGATTTATAAAAATTTAGATTAATACTTCATTTTATTTCATACTGCAGTTTAGACTTTATTAGTCTTTCCTTTAAGACCTTTATGATTGCATTATTTATAGAAAGGCCTCCACTTTTGTTTCTGCCCTCTGATTATTAAAGCATATTGTTCTTCGATAGGTTATTTTCTCTTTACCTTGCTTTACTTTTGAGAAAATGCATGCAAAAAAATTAATTCAGAGAATACTCAGGATAGAGTTTGTGAACCATAGCACATATTGTTGTCTGTGGTGGGTAGGTTGGTTTGCTGTGAATCATGCCAGGCTGTAGACCTCTGCATTTTCATGAACCGAAGTACCATAAAAGGTCTGTCAATAATGATTAAGCTTGGAGAGAAGAATGACATGTCTGTACTCAACTGTGTTTAGAATTAAAAAAAAAAAAAAGATTGTGCATGGTGAATCAATTTATTATAGACTGAGAGAATGCATTTATTGAAATCTTATCTGTACAAATCAAATTGCCATCCAGAAATAATTTTGGATGTTTGTAGTCTTCACATTTGATGTTAGACTTTTATCTCTGTACTTAAGTATTCACTAAGTATTAGTTATTTTGTTTAAAAAAAAAAGCCAAACAAACTTGATTTTAAAATTTTACAAATGGTGCTGCAATGAGTATAATGTACAATTTTGTACACTGGATATCTGGGAAGTATCTTCCCAGAAGTGTTATTGCTAAGTTCATAGGGCACATGTGTGCAATTTTATATATACACAGTGCCAAATTGTGTAACAGGTAGCCATTTACAGGTGGTCTTCTTGTTTTAATTAAGGTATACAATTTGTAAAGTTGTGTGAGTTTTTAATGAATACATGTTTCTAGTGAGACAGTTCAGCAAGGCCATCTGTACACAGGCCAAAAGCTAGGCACATCCCTATGGTTCGTGTGTGCACAGGCACCCAAGCTGATCTCCACGTCCCCCAAGCAGCCTTTTCACTCCTCTGAACTCTTGATCTCTCCCTTCGAATTGGGCAGACTTGTCATTCATGTAATCTTTTATGCTATTTTTATTTTTTGACTTTTAAAATTTTGTGGCCTACTTGAGCCACTGATTGTGTGGTTCTCCCTTGAGCACTGAACATAGTTCTCAAAGCCTAGAAATTTTTGTGTATTGCTCATGCAAAGACAAGTGCTGAACCAAGTAATGAAATTAGGATGTTTCAAGTAATACTGGGCAGAAAAACCAGATCATGGAATCTCATGAGTTCCCATTTGTCTGAAACATGATCTAATGGCTAGTTACAGTGATGTGATTTGAGAAGCATATCTATTTAGCTTAGAATTTTAAAAAATTACTCTTGGGAACAAGATAACATATAAATACAATAATTTATTCCACAGTTCTGAATATGGACTTAAGGTTGTTCTAGGTGAGAGGAATGATTTTTAACAGCTTGTGGCATTTGGGGAGTTAGACCAGTTATCTAAGAAGACATTCTTTCTATTTAGAAAAATGTGACTAAATATTCATTAATATGGTAGATCCTATAGTTCATTAACAAATATTAATTATCTTTGACATAATGTTTCTCCTGGTAGTCTGCGTAAATGGTCTGCAAACTTTATTCAGGCAATAGAATCCTTTTTTTAAATGAAATAGTATGCAACCTGACCTTACATAAAATAAACATCAGATTGTTATGGGTGAGGTGGGAGAGAAGGCTTCATCGAATCTCTTGAAGTACCCTAGTGAACTTTAGGATTCAGAGAATTACAGGTTGAAGGGTGCTTGCTGATCAGTACTCCACACCTGTTAGAATCCTGTCTTTTCATTACAGTCAAAGTGCCCAAATCAACTTGGCAGTTAGAAGTGCTTATGATGAAGTACCTGAGTAACATAGCATGGTAAAGGGGCCCCACCGCCACTGTATTCTCTTCCTGTTTTTTAATTTTAAAAGATCATTGCAAATAATAGGAATTGCAGTAGAAAGTGTAATTACACAGGAAACAAAAAGTAGTAGTCCCTTAGATCATCCCTCCTTATCCATAATCTAAGATGTTCTTCCAGGATGTTGGTTACATAAATATTATATAGAGATCCATGAAGTTAGAGTCTATGCAGTGTTTCATTGTGTGATAGATCCAGGTTTATTTTACCTCTTATTATGTGTTTTATGGTAGGACCAGTTTTCCATCATTGTTGTCTAAAATTTATTGTCTTGGGGGCATGGTGTCAATCCATAGATGCCTTAATGTTGAAGTTTATCATCAATTTGTCAATTTTCTCCATTGCAGATTTCATTAGGATTCTGATTGTAATTGTATTAATATATATTGCTTTGGGAGGTGATTGATCATTTTATAATACTGAGTTGTACCGTGGGTCTCTTCTGTTCCCCTGCTCTGCTTGTTCATGTTGTAGTCACTGTTTTAATTATCGTGACTTTGTAATATGTGTTAATATCTTGTGAGGCTAGTCCCCATGTTACTTTTCCAAATGAACTTTATTATTAGCCTAACAGCAGGAAAAGAAAAATCTTCCTTCCTGTTTTTATTGGAGATACAGCTAATACTAAAGTTGATTTGGGGGAGAGCAGCCATTTTTATGATTTTGAAACATCTTTTTTTTTTTACTTTGGTATCCTTAATATAAAATTACATGAGAAACACTGTAGTTACTAGGTTCCTCCCATTATCAAATCCCCACCACATACCCCATTGCAGTCGCTGTCCATCAGCGTAGTAAGATGCTGTAGAATCACTACTTGTCTTTTCTGTGCTACACTGCCTTCCCTGTGCCCTGCCTCCCCCTGTACATTAGATGTGCTAATCCTAATGCCCCTTTTTCTCCTTATCCCTCCCTTCCCACCCATCCTCCCCAGTCCCTTTCCCGTTGGTAACTGTTAGTCCGTTCTTGGGTTCTGTGAGTCTGTGGTAGTTTTGTTCCTTCAGTTTTTGCTTTGTTCTTATGCTCCATAGATGAGTGAAATAATTTGGTACTTGTCTTTCTCCGCCTGGCTTATTTCACTGAGCATAATACCCTCTAGCTCCATCCATGTTGTTTCAAATGTTAGGACTTGTTTTCTTACGGCTGAATATGTGTATATGTATCACACCTTCTTTATCCTTTCATCTACTGATTGACATTTAGGTTGCTTCCCTTTGTTGTCTATTGTAAATAGTGCTGTGATAAACATAGGGGTGCATGTGTCTTTTTGAATCAGGGATCCTGCATTCTTAGGGTAAATTCCTAGGAGTGGAAATCCTGGGTCAAATGGTATTTCTATTTTTAGTTTTTTGAGGAACCTCCATACTGCTTTTCACAATGGTTGAACTAATTTTCATTCCCACCAACAGTGTAGGAAGGTTCCCCTTTTTCCACATCCTTGCCAACATTTGTTGTTGTTTGTCTTTTGGATGGTGGCCATCCTAACTGGTGTGAGGTGATATCTCATGGTGGTTTTAATTTGCATTTCTCTGGTGATTAGCAATGTGGAACATCTTTTCATGTGCCTGTTGGCTATCTGAATTTCTTCATTGTAGAAGTGTCTGTTCAGATACTCTGCGCAATTTTTAATTCGATTATTTGCTTTTTGTCTGTTGAGGCACATGAGCTCTTTATATGTTTTGGATGTCAACTGCTTATCGGATATGTCATTTATGAATACATTCTCCCATTTGTAGGATGCCTTTTTGTTCTATTGATGGTGTCCTTTGCTGTACAGTAGCTTCTGAGTTTGATATCGTCCCACTTGTTCATTTTGCTTTTGTTTCCCTTGCCCATGGAGATATGTTCATGAAGAAGTTGTTCATGTTAATATTCAAGTGAGTTATGCCTATGTTTTCTTCTAAGAATTTTGTGGTTTCATGACTTACATTCAGGTCTTTGATCCATGTTGAGTTTACTTTTGTGATGGAGTTAACAATAATCCAGTTTCATTCTCTTTCATTTTGCCAGCACCAGCTGTTGAAGAGGCTGTCATTTCCCTATTGTATATCCATGACTCCTTTATTGTATATTAATTAACCGTACATACTTGGGTTAATATCTGGACTCTCTATTCTGCTTACTGGTGTATGGGTCTGTTCTTTTGCCGGTTCCAAATTGTCTTGATTACTGTAGCTTTGTAATAGAGCTTGAAGTTGGGAAGCGAGGTTCCCCCTGCTTTATTCTTCCTTCTCAGGATTGCTTTGGCTATTCGGGGTCTTTGTGGTTCCATATGAATTTTAGAACTATTTATTCCAGCTCGTTGAAGAATGCTGTGTGTATTTTAATAGGGCTTGCATTGTGTCTATAGATTGCTTTAGGCGGGATGGCCATTTTGACAATATTAATTCTTCTTACCCAAGAACATGGGATGAATTTCCATTTATTAGTGTCCTCTTTAATTTCTCTTAAGAGTGTCTTGTAGTTTGGCAATTGGATTAAAGAGTGTTCTTGTAGTTTTCAGGGTATAGGTCTTTCACTTCCTTGTTTAGGTTTATTCCTAGGTATTTTATTCTTTTTGATGTAATTTGTGAATGAAATTATTTTCCTGATTTCTCTTTCTACTAGTTCATCATTAGTGTATAGGAATGTCACAGATTTCTGTATATTAATTTTGTATCCTCCAACTTTGCTGAATTCAGATATTAGTTCTGGAAGTTTTGGAGTGGATTCTTTAGGGTTTTTCATGTACGATATCATGTTATGTGCAAATGGTGACAGTTTGACTTCTTCCTTGCCAATCTGGATGCCTTTTATTTCTTTGTGTTGTCTGATTGCTGTGGCTAGGACCTCCAGTACTATGTTGAATAGAAGTGGGGAGAGTGGGCATCCCTGTCTTGTTCCCAGTCTTAGGGGAAATGCTTTCAGCTTCTCTCTGTTAAGTATAATGTTGGCTGTGGATTTGTCATATATGGCCTTTATTATGTTGAGGTACTTGCCCTCTATACCCATTTTGAGGAGAGGTTTTATCATGAATGGATGTTGAATTTTGTCAAATGCTTTTCTAGCATCTATGGAGATGATCATGTGGTTTTGTCCTTCTTTTTGTTGATGTGGTGGATGATGTTGATGGATTTTCGAATGTTGTACCATCCTTGCATCCCTGAGATGAATCCCACTTGATCATGGTGTACGATCCTTTTGATGTATTTTTGAATTCGGTTTGCTAACATTTTGTTGAGTATTTTTGCATCTATGTGCATCAGGGATATTGGTCTGTAATTTTCTTTTTTTTGTGGTATCTTTGCCTGGTTTTGGTATTAAAGTGATGTTGGCCTCATAGAATGAATTTGAGAGTATTCCCTCCTGTTGTACTTTTTGGAAAACTTTAAGTAGAATGGGTATTAGATCTTCACTAAATGTTTGATAAAATTCAGCAGTGAAGCCATCTGGTTCAGGAGTTTTGCTCTTAGGTTGGTTTTGATTACCAGTTCAATTTTGTTGCTGGTAATCGGTCTGTTTAGATTTTCTGTTTCTTTCTTGGTCAGCCTTGGAAGGTTGTATTTTTCTAGAAAGTTGTCCATTTCTTCTGGGTTATCCAGTTTGTTAGCATATACATTTTCATAGTATCCTCTAATAATTGTTTGTATTTCTGTGGTGTGTGTAGTGATTTTTCCTTTCTCATTTCTGATTCTGTTTATGTGAGTAGACTCTTTTTTTCTTGATAATTCTGGCTAGGGGTTTATCTATTTTGTTTATTTTCTCGAAGAACCAGCTCTTACTTTCATTGATTCTTTCTATTGTTTTATTCATCTTGATTTTATTTATTTATGCTTTAATCTTTATTATGTCCCTCCTTTTACTGACTTTGGACTTCATTTGCTCTTCTTTTTCTAGTTTTGTTAATTGTGAGTTTGTACTGCTCATATGGGATTGTTCGTCTTTCCTGAGGTAGGCCTGTATTGCAATATACTTTCCTCTTAGCACGGCTTTCGCTGCATCCCACAGATTTTGCAATGTTGAATTATTGTTGTCATTTGTCTCCATATATTGCTTGATCTCTGTTTTTATTTGGTTATTGATCCATTGGTCATTTAGGAGCATGTTGTGAAGCCTCCATGTGTTTGTGGAATTTTCAATTTTCTTTGCATAATTTATTTCTAGTTCCATACCTTTGTGATCTGAGAAGCTGGTTGGTACAATTTCAATCTTTTTTAATTTACTGAGGCTCTTTCTGTGGGCTAGTATATGATCTATTCTTGAAAATGTTCCATGTGCACTTGAGAAGAATGTATATTCTGTTCCTTTTGGGTATAGAGTTGTGTAGATGTCTGTTAGGTCCATCTTTTCTAGTGTGTTGTTCAGTGCCTGTGTGTCCTTACTTATTTTCTGTCTTGTTGATCTGTCCTTCAGAGTTAGTGGAGTGTTGATGTCTCGTAGAATGAATGCATTACATTCTGTTTCCCCTTTTAATTCTGTTAGTATTTTTTTCACGTACGTAGGTGCTTCTGTGTTAGGCTCATAGATATTTATAACGGTTATACCTTCTTGTTGGATTGTCCCTTTTATCATTATATAATGTCTTTCTTTGTCTCTTGTTACTTTCTTTGTTTTGAAGTCTATATTGTCTGATATAAGTACTGCAACTCCTGCTTTTTTCTCCTTATTAGTTGCATGAAATATCTTTTTCCATCCCTTCACTTTTGGTCTGTGTATGTCTTTGGGTTTAAAGTGAGTCTCTTGTAGGCAGCATATAGATGGGTCCTGTTTTTTTTTTTATCCCTTCAGTGACTCTATGTCTTTTGATGGGTTTTCCTTTCTAGGTGACCTTTTTTCTCTCTCTGGCTGCTTTTAAGACTCTTTCCTTGTCTTTGATCTTTGCCATTTTAAGTATTATATGTCTTGGTGTTGTCCTCCTTGGTTCTGTTGCATTGGGAGATCTGTGGAGTATCATGGTCTGCAAGATTATTTCCTTCCCCAGATTTGGGAAATTTTCAGCAATTATTTCTTCATAGATACTGTCTATCCCTTTTTCTCTCTCTTCTTCTTCTGGTACCCGTATAATGCAAATATTGTTTCATTTGGATTGGTCACACAGTCTCAGTATTCTTTCATTCCTGGAGATCCTTTTTTCTCTCTCTACCTCAGTTTCTCTGTATTCCTGTTGTCTGATTTCTAGTCCATTAACAGTCTCTGGCACCTGGTCAAATCCACTCTTAAATCCCTCCATTTTTTGTTTCATTTCTGTTATCTCCCTTTGGAATTCATCCCTTAGCTCTTTTATGTTTCTCTGGAGCTCCATCAGCATGCTTATGACTTATTTTGAATTCTTTTTCAGGAAGATTGGTGATTTCAGTTTCACCAAGCCCTCTCTCTGGTATTTGAGGGATTTTGGATTGATCAAGGTTCTTCTGCCCTGGCGATGGGAGTGGTTACCAGCAAGTCACGTGTGTGTCAACTGGGAAACCAACGTCCTTCCTGCTTGCCGGTTGCCTTGCCTGTCTCTACTGTCTGTGCCAGTTAACTGCACACAGGGAGCTGCCTCTGGATTAATTCCCTGAGTTGCTGTGGCCGGGGCAGCCCTTGGGATGGCCTAGGGCATTGGTGGGGATCACAGGCAAGCGGCGTGTGTTCTACGGCAAGAACAAAGCCCATTTGTGCTTCCTGGATTTTGCACCCATCTTCACTGTCTGTGCTAGTCAGCTGCACACAGGGAGCAGCCTCTGGGTTGTTCCCCTGAACTGCTATGGGCATGGTGGTCCCTGGGGGTATCCTATCGTACTGGCAGGGGTTGCAGGTGAGCAGCACGTGTTCTGCTGTGAGAACAAAGCCCCTTTGTGTCTCCCGGACTCTGTGCCAGTCTCCACTGTGTGTGCCGGGTCAACTGCATGCAGGGAGCAGCCTCTGGGTCTGGGCCTGTTAGCTATGCACAGGGATAAGTCTGTGTGTTAAGCTGTGTGGTTGCTGTAGGGGGTGCTGCTCCATTGCTATTCCACAGCAGTGGCAGGTCAGCCTGTTTGCTTGCAGTGCCGGTGGAGGGGAGCGGGGAAGGAACAGCAGGCTACTTATGGCTGTGTGGGGCCTTGGACCTGTGTTGCCACCCAGGGTGTTGGGGCGCCATAAGTTTCTTAACATTCCCAGCCTGCTGGGCTGAGTGTGCCTGGACAATTTTGTCTACCTGTTAAACCCTTGTCCCTTTAAGACTTTCAAAGCAACTGCTTTTCTTTTGTCCCAGGGCATCTGGCTGTGGCAATCTGTTTGTAGTCTTAATCTCAGATTTTCCTTTTCCACTCCTCTAGTATCCAGTGCACCATTCAATGTGTGTCTCTGCTCCCAGGGCAGATTATTAGGGCTGGTTATTTAGCCATCCTGTGCTTCCACTCCCTCCCCACTCTGATTCTTTTCCTTCTGCAAGTGAGCTAGGGTCGGGGGAGTGCTGGGGTCCCACCGGGTCATGCATTTGTATCTTACCCTTTTCTGTGAGATGTCGGGTTCTCACAGATGTAGATGTAGCCTGTCTCATGTACTGTATCTTCTGGTCACTCTTAGGAATAGTTGTATTTGTTGTGTTTTCAAAATACATATGGTTTTGGGAGGAGATTTCTGCCACCCTACTCACGCCGCCATCTTGAGTATCTCTTTCGATTTTGAAACATCTTAACCAGAAACAAGGAATGTCTTCCCTCAAGGCCACTTTTGGGTCTTGTAGGAGCTTTTTAAAAAAATACATAGATTTAGTCATATTGGGTTTTTTTACATCTTTGTTAAGTTTATTTGTAAGTTTATGACGTTAGCTTTATTTTTAAGTATTCATCTTTAACAAAGAAAAAGGCCAGTTTTTCATCATAAATGATTCTTGTTTCAGCCTAACACATTTAGCATATCCAAAGTGTTTCTTTTCACTTGTAATGAGGAAACCAACTAAGTACAAGATTTAAAGAAACCCTCTTCTTTTTTCTATTTAATATATTTTTAGGAGAGAGGGTATAGGATGGCAAATAGGAACACGAACAGTTAAACCATACCTGAAAAACATAGGCTTTGCAATCATGGAAACTTCCATTTGTAGTTAGTACCTGTTTGCAGGGGAATTAAATATTGGCAAATGTCATATTGAAGAACAGATATTTGGGACTTGCTGTAGTCCTAGACATCTGTGTTTACTAATCCTTTTGATACTCATGATTAGGTACATTTTGACCAGTGTCCAGATTCCATTTTGCATTGGCATGGAATGTAGAATACATAAGATCCTTAGTAGGGGGCAGCATCAGCACCATGCGAGAGTATATATTACTGGCTTGTTTTCTTCGTTAACGTGTCTTGATGAATTCTAAGATGTTGTGGTGTTTGTCTTGCTAGTGGATAAATCTTTTTGTAAGGCTTTAGAATTTTTAAGTTATTTTATGGCTACCATCATCTAACAAACTCTTGCAATCTAGTTTACAAATGAAGGTGAAGGTTTCTTTGAGATTTTTAGTATTTTATTGAGTTTGAATAAACCACCTAGAGAATTTTCCATAGAAAAACATTACAGTGTGGGAAGTTTTGAATTATTATTTCACTGTATTGTAACACTGAAATGTTAAGAAAATCTATTTATACCTTAAATCAAAATTTGTTGTAACTGTTAATAGATTTACAATTGCATTAAATTATTAGACTAAAATGACCCTGGATTCACAGATTTGGGTGAAACGTGGCTATACTATGTTTTAGCTGAGTAAACTTGGGAAACTATTTAATCCCCCTGAGTTTTTCCTCTTTAAAAAGGGAATAGTAATGTATGTACATACATCATACTGTGATGATCAGAGTAACTCTTGTAAAGCATTTAGCACAGTGCTAATGACACTGATGGCTAGGTATTAACAGTTACTTCTCCCCAGCCTCCATGGTGGACTGCTCTATTTACTTAACTCTTGCCAGTGTTTGGGAATTTCAGGAGGCCTCTATCTTTGAGAGTTAAAGAATTAAATTAGTGTAGTCTCTTCTGCTACAATACATGCTTTTTAAAAATTGACTTAGCTAATCTGCAGTTGGTAAACAGGAAAATGTCCGTATGGTGTGGTAGTTGGGTCAGTTCAGTTGAGACTTTTCCCCAGCAATCAGGGAAGCAAGTATTCTCACAAATACAGAGGGGTTAAGGGGGGGAAAAGATGGAAATTCTATAGAAGTGCTTTCCTGTAGTGCAAGTAGTGACTTATATACTGGCCTTGAAATCTGTGGCACTTTGCATTGTTAAAACTATGTGAGGAAGCTTAAGAGTTATAGATGAAGGGGCTATAACATTATTTCCTGCAGTGTTTAAAAAATCCTGCACCTTGATTCTATTTTAATTTTGTTGAAACTGTACACAATGACCTGTGTCTCAGTGGAAGAAGTATGAGTCCAAGGTTTAAGGAGATAAAGGATTGACTGACCTTTGTGCTTGGTGTAAATGTCAGTGGAGATTTAACTGTGCTAGCGTATTTATTATGATTCCTCCCCCCACCCCCACCACGAAGTTCCACACGTTTTCAAAGTTTTGTCCTATTTCTACATAAACCCTGTTACTTTTATTGTGTAATTTTGAAGAATGTGCTTTTCAACAATGTGATAGATGTTAAAAATATAAGCCTATAACAATTATGAAGTGTAAGCAGGTGTTGACTGAAACAAGGTAGAACAATAATTCTCAACCGTGGGTGGGGACATTAGCCAATATCTGTAGACATTTTTGGTTATTACAAGTGGTGGAAGGAGTGGAGAGGAAGGGGCTGCTGGCATCTAATGAGTAGAGGCCAGGGATGTTGCTGAACATCTAGTCATACACAGGACATTCCCTCACAACGAAGAGGTACTTAACCTGTAGTGTCACTGGTACTGAGTTCGAGAAACTGTTACAAGGGTTCTGGGACATAGTAAGCACTAAATAAATGTTAGTTAATATGTACGTAATGATGAAAATTAAAATTTCAAATGCAAATTATTGTATGACGTAGTCTGTTTCTGTGCTTTTAATTGTGTTTGTCTAAGTACAGCATTGTTTGATTACTCTTGCTGTGTTATAATCCCATCGAGTTTTAAACAGTCCTTTATTCTTTTCATAATAAGAATGTTCTTTGATTTGTAGAGACTAATATTAAAATCATTTTATTGGCTTCCAAAACTAAATTCTGTTAAATTTAACTTGTTGAAGTATTTGTACAAAAATGATATCCTTGAGACTCTTAATCTTGCTTACTTTTTATTTGCTCGAGTTACCTTCTTAGAAAGTTTTAAAATTTCCTTGTATAAATATACCTCTGATTTTATTTCTTAGTGGTGTACATGTTTGTTTCCACAATAAATGTGATTTTTGACATTGTATTTTCTTTTTTAATACTCATTTTTATAATGCTTTTCTAGTAGCTTATTTTTTTAATTTGTTTTTATTGAGACATAATTGACATAACATTGTGTAAGTTTAAGAGCTACAACATGTTGATCCTAATATATTTGTTTACTGCAGTATGATTATCACCATATGTGTTAACACCTTTATAATGTCACATAATTATCTTATCCTTTATGTTGTGGAAACAATTAAGATGTATTTTCTTCTCAACTTTGAAATTTATAATACAGTATTGTTGTCTCTAATCACTGTGCTGTGCATTCAATCTCCAGGACTTGGCTACTAGTTGGAAGATTGTACCCCTTAAACAACATCTCCAGAATTCCCCCACCTTCCAGCCCTTGGTAGCCATCATTCTACTCTCTGTATTCATGAGTTTGGCTTTTTTAGATTACACATACAAGTGATATCATATGGTATTTGTCTCTAGTGACTTACTATTCCTTTGATTCATACCTTAAACATTGTCTAGAACTTTTAGAACAATATTAAATAAAAATGAAGAAAAGTGGCATCCTTCTTTGTTCCTGAATTAAATACAACATAAAAGTTATAATACTCTCATGGTTGGTGCAAAGAACATGGATTGTATTTACGGCAAAGAAATATTTCTAATTGTCCAAGTAAGGGCCTTTAGAATGAGTTTCATACAGCCTTAGTTTTTCAGTCTTTGAACAACCTTATGTGCATTCAGGGAATATATTTGAAGTAGAAGGACTTTGTCCATATTTTCTAGAAATCTTAAAATATAACTGGAGGGTTAGGCATAATGATTAAAATCATTGCTGAATCTAAATTTTTTCCAAAAGTATCAAGTAATTACAAAGCTGTATATAGCTATATGTAATTAGATGGTAAATACATTTTGTGGGAATTCAGAGGTTAGGGAGATATTTGTGGGCTAGTATGGGACTAAAGCAGATGTGTATTGCCCAGATTATAATAAATGGAGATTATTGCAATGACTGGAATGAATATGACCGAGGCATGGAGTTGATCATGACCCACTGCCTGGCTTATACCACAGTTACCAAAACCATTCCAAAGATTACTGCTAGTTGAGCTAATTTAATTACATAAATTCTAAATCCATTTATTTAAGAACCTCTTAATGTTTTCCCCAGTGAAGAAGTGATTAAACTGTGATAGAAATGTAATTATATGGTGAATTCAAAATGTGTAGTTCTCATTAGTTTAAAGTGACTGATACTAGAACATTTCTATATTCATTGTTGTTTTGTTTTCATTGCTATTTTGTTCTCATTCCACAGTGTTATCTGTATTTTAGGTGTTATATAAATGTATTTAGGAGTGTTTTATTATTGCTTACAGTGAATTTATTTTGAATTCTCATACTGAATTCTTCTTCTGCTGTAGAAATGGAAGGGATTGAAATGTATCAACTAACTTGAATTTGTAAAGTAAATACCAATTCTATGCTTACATTCTGGAGGACACAACAGGGGCTTAATTCACGGCTTGTTAACCTCAGAGTATGTCAGTCAGTGTAAGGCACTCTGCCTGATGTTACAGATGCATTGATCTCAACAAAGCCAAAACCAGTGCCTATCATCATAGGAAATCCATAGCTGTAAATGAGAGTTTTCTGTTAACTATCCTTTGTCTTGACATTGATTCTGGCCTGATAGTTGTATCTGCTTGTGAAATCTTCCTAAAATGAAGCATCCTGCATTACTGTCAGTCTTTTCCTCAGCCCTGACTTCCCACTGGTGTGACTTCTGTTAATACCAATGTTATCCCACCTGCCAAACTTGAAATCTACCTGCTACATCTAGTCTGCCCCTCACATTCCTAAATCTCTCTTTGCTCTCTATTGTAACAATCAATACCATGTTTCTCTGTCTTCATTGGGTATCTCTGTAGGGCAAACTACATGCCATTACTGAGTGTGAGATGGGAGGTTTGATTCTGGCTTTGTCGCTCCCCTGCTAAAACGGCAAGGGCTTCTCCTTACCTCTAAATAAGACCTATTAAGAACATCTCTGCAGAACCTAAAGTAATATGTTCATAACCCTCTTCTCTTAGCTATCTCCTCTCCTTCCCCTTAATGTACTCCTGACAAATGAGCTACTTTTCTACCACGTTTTAATGCCCCAGGACTTGGTTCACGTTCTCCTTTCTTGCTTTGCCCTCTTCCCTGCCAGTGCAGTCAAAACCATAAGTTCTTAGCAGAAATGCCTCCTCACCACATCATTCTCTAGCTAGCCTGAAATGGTTTCTCTTATCTTGAGAATCTTACAGTCCTGTGTCTCTCATGACGTTTCCATTTGTTTGTATCATAGTTATTTATGCGTAAGTTTTATAGTTAGAGCAGATTGTGGCAGGAGTGTTCTGTTTTTTGTCTTTATAACCCTTCACATGAGGCTTCATGCCACACACATGCAGGTGCTTGGGAAATACATGTTAATGACCAAAGTAAGATACCATATGGTATCTGGTTGTATTATTACCAGTGTTCACTTTACAAAGTGTTATGCATCTGCTCTCTGAAATGATGTACCAGAACTTGAACATCTACCTTATGTTTTTAATGCTGGTGACCAGTCATCAACTGCGTGACAGGACAGTGCATTTTGTAACAAGACTCCATTTCCTTTGTTCTTGGACAGGAGAATCAGATGAGAGGGAACAGTCAAAATTGGAAGTTAAAGTTTGGGATCCAAATAGTCCACTTACAGATCAACAGATTGACCAGTTTTTAGTTGTAGCACGGTGAGTATGGCTCTGTTGAGTCAAGAAGTATCTCTTTTTTTAATAAAATAATTTATATGTGTGTGTATTTTCCTTTTTTTGTATTCTCCTTTTTTTCATTGGCCATGTTATTCTTTTTCTTGTTATGTAAAAAGGCCTAATATGTATCACACCACTTTCTAATAATATGGTTTATTATCATTAGTTCCTGTTTAAAAAGTGAAAATAGATTTTTACTGATTAAGAAAATAATGAACAGCCCTTGTAAAAATTTGAGCAATACATAAAAGTATAAAGATGAAATTCAGCATCTGAAATCCTGTATCTTTAGAGTAGTGATCTTCACGTGTCAATAATAATGTACACCTCAATTCCGCTTATGGCATCCATGCATGAGGAAGGCCTTGCTAAGCATGGACTTCCCTCTGAAAGCTCTCTAACTAAGCCCTACTGCCTGGCTGGCTTGCTTCCTCTCCCCGCAGCCCCATCCTCCTTTCTTGAGAAAATGAATGGGAGAGAAATGTGTTTCTGTTGTTTCAACTGTAAAAGTAAATCATGCTCATGTGGGAATTGCTGCAAAGCCGTAAGTAAATGAGATTACCACAACATTGTAATAGTGGAAAAATTGGAAAAAACAGGCTATCAGCAGACAATTGATGAGTGAATTGAGGTATGCTCAATAATGGAATATTACTTTTACAATAATGAATGAGTTAGAGGGGTCAAAGAGATAAATCTCGGTGAAGTTGAGTGAGGATATACATAGGATGATCACTTAAAAAGTTTTACAATATGCAAAATGTCATTTCATAATGGGCATATATATGCTAGCATACATGATTATATGAACCAAACATGGCAAAATATTTGAATTAGGTAGATAGGGACATGACTACAAGAATCTTCATTATATTCTCTAATTTTCTCTTGAACTTTTTTTATAATGCTTTTATGCATATGTGTTATATTTTAACATTAAAAGAATCTCTTCCTCAGCTGACATGTTTAAAATACAGGCAACAGCAGCAAGTCTTAGGTTAGATTTCTCTCATATGGGTAGGCCTTCTAAACCAGTAATTGTGTGTGTGTGTGTGTGTGTGTGTGTGTGTGTGTGTGTGTGTGTGTGTGTGTTTAATGAAAATTTATTCTGTCTTGAGTCCTTATACTTAGAGGTTGCTCCAGTTGATCTCATTTGAAGAAATAAATGTTTTTAGGATTTCACAGTTTGGGCTAAAACAGTGGTCAGAATGTAATTTGCAGTAATAATTAAACTCAGCATCTATTCTACATCTGCTTCTCTCTTTTTTTAAAGTACATTTGAAAACCAAATTGTTTACTCCATGGCATTTCATAATAGATCTTTCTTTCTTTATGCCACACAAGCCACTTTTTCTTAATTATGGCAACCCATATATAGTAAATTGGCTTGTCAATTCTTAAATCTTATAGAAAATACTTTCTGTTTGATATTTGGTGCTCAAACATCCTAATGCTTGTTTGACTTATATAATTTTCATTCACTACCCAGTTGTGTGTTTTTAATATAAAAAAATAAGAATCTCAGTTTTTCCTCTTTGTTTTTGTGGTTAATCAGTGCTGTTGGGACATTTGCTCGAGCCCTCGATTGCAGCAGTTCTGTAAGGCAGCCTAGTTTGCATATGAGTGCAGCTGCAGCTTCTCGAGACATCACCCTGGTAAGATGCTTTTGGAATTTTGGGGTTATAATTCTTCTGCCACTTTAATTTTAAAGCCAGTATAGCAGTGTTGTAGACGGGAGAGCTTTCTGTCTCTTAACTCGGTGGACTGCTAGGCTGATTTGGCTTGGATGATTCGTTTACTGGGATATCTCATCCCTAAGTCACCTCTTGTGTTTGTGAGCTGAGACAAGTGAGAATGACTGTGTATGAAGTAGGTATGAAGTGGTAAAAAAATATTTCAGGGAAAACAATTCAGCATTCTGATCCGTCTGTTTTCACTTTTGTGCTTTCTTCCTGTACTTCATCTATATACTTAAATAGCTATACATCATATATAATGCTTTATAATTTCCTTAAGTGAAAGTGATCACCTGTTGGAACTGCTATAGGAGTTATCCATTTGTCATATCAATATACAGTATCAATATTTAAAGTTTTTGTGTGCTCATTGGAAAGAGGGTCTTTTTTCATATGCTCTTTTATTACATTATGGTTGCTATCTCTCCTAAGACTGTTCCTTTTTTTCCCTTGGTGATCAAATAAAACTTGACATATTCAGTTTAATTATACCCTAATGCCTGCTATGGCAGGGTGTTGGGCTTGGTACCTGCTTCTTTCTCTGTACCTCCCAGCAGAGTAGACCTGCAGAGTTCTGCTGATTATAGTTACATACTGTATTTGAGTGCCACAACTGTTTGAGATAGGTGTGGTAGGATGCTCATTTAACAGATGAGAAAATTGAGATTTGGTGAGGTTATTTGATCAGTATTCATTACATGTAATTAAAGTTTCATTTTTGTTTTCCGATGGAATGATAGGTTTTATTATTTTCTCATTATATTCCAATTTGAAATGGTTTCCACAAAATATTTATTGCCATAATGTAAAAACTCACAGTGGAATGCACACCAAATTGTTTCTTATAATGATTTTTTTGTATTTTTGTACAATTACAGATGATAATGAAAGCATTAATAGTCCATACCCATTATGGAATCCCTTTCTTTATCCTTTCTCGAAGGCTAGATAGAATGTTTATAGAAGCAAGTTCTGTTCTCCCCATTGGTATATTAACATTTTATAAGTTTAGGGGTTTCAAAAATCAATGTGTATTTTGATTGTTTAGAACTTGTAGAGTACTTAACTGAAGAAGCAAGAGTATAGATGTCACATTTGTAAAAACCTTCAAAGTCCTGTTAACATATATTTATGTGAACCAGTTCTATATGGAATCTAATCACCATCTGTATATTTTTTCGGTTCAAAAGATTTTTTACCAATTCTAAAAATAATGTATGCTTACATGAAAAATTGAAACACAGAGTACAGCAGCAGCCAATAAAAAAGTTTTATTCTCATTATCCAGAGTAGAATAGTCTTGCCATTTTGTAATGTTTCCTTTCAGCTCCTCTTTGTGCATTATAAATAATAATATTAGCAAATTACAGAATAGCACAGAGGATAATGTATTAGAACTCCACATAATGCCACCCAAGACAAATGTTAATATTTTCATTTTTTGAATTAAAAAAAATTTTCAGCCATTACGATGTTGACTCTCTGATATTCTCCCCTCAGTCCTATCCTGTTTCCCATCCTCCATATGTACCTCTGACCCCCATCATCCCTGCCTTCTGTCAGATGACAGCCACCATAACAAATCTGTATTTCTAATCTGTGATTTTATAGTTTTACTATATATTGATGTATCCAAAACAGCATAACCATTGTTTTACATGTGTTTCAGTATACTGTGCAGCATTTTGCCATTTGCCTATTATTGACATCTAGCCATATGGGTGAATATATACCTAGTTCATTCATTTTAACTACTTGGTAGTATTTGCAGTATTCTCTTACAGAATATCACATCACATTATGTATTCTCTTACCTGTGAACACCTGTAGTGCTTTAAAAACATAATTTTTTTTGCTGTTACCCACAATGCCAAGTTGAAAATTCTAGTACATATCCTTTATGAATATATGTGTGTCCTTCCTATTTACTCTTTTTTTAAAATTTTGGTATCATTAATCTACAATTACATGAAGAACATTATGTTTACTAGGCTCTCCCCTTCACCAAGTCACCCCCACAGACCCCATTACAGTCACTGTCCATCAGTGTAGTAATATGCTGTAAATCACTACTTGTCTTCTCTGTGTTGTACAGCCTCCCCGTGCCCCCCCACACACACTATACATGCTAATCGTAATGCTCCCTTTCTTTTTCTCCACCCTTATCCCTCTCTTCCCACCCATTGTTCCCAGTCCCTTTCCCTTTGGTAACTGTTAGTCCATTCTTGGGTTCTGTGATTCTGCTGCTGTTTTGTTCCTTCAGTTTTTCTTTGTTCTTATACTCCACAGATGAGTGAAATCATTTGGTATTTCTCTTTCTCCGCTTGGTTTATTTCACTGAGCATAATACCCTCTAGCTCCATCCATGTTGTTGCCAATGGTAGGATTTGTTTTCTCCTTATGGCTGAATAATATTCCATTGTGTATATGTACCACCTCTTCTTTATCCATTCATCTACTGATGGACATTTAGGTTGCTTCCATTTCTTGGCTACTGTAAATAGTGCTGCAATAAACATAGGGGTGCATCTGTCTTTTTAAACTGGGCTGCTGTATTCTTAGGGTAAATTCCTAGGAGTGAAATTCCTGGGTCAAATGGTATTTCTATTTTGAACTTTTTGAGGAACCTCCATACTGCTTTCCACAATGGTTGAAGTAATTTACATTCCCACCAGCAGTGTAGGAGGGTTCCCCTTTCTCCACATCCTCGCCAACATTTGTTGTTTGTCTTTTGGATGGTGGCGATCCTTACTGGTGTGAGGTGATATCTCATTGTGGTTTTAATTTACATTTCTCTAGACTAAAATTTTTACTAATCTGATGACCTCACTTTATTTCCCTGATAACTTAATGAGGGTAATCATGTTTTCACATGTTTACTGAGTCTTCAGTATTTATGTATTTTTATATATACATATATATTTTATTTATAAATAAATATTTTTTTAAAAATATATTACTGGCTCTTTGTATTTTAAGTTCATATCCTTAGTTCATTCTTCACTTAACATTATTATTATTTTCTAATTGTTCTAAAGTTTTATTCATATGTAAGACTGTAAATATATCTGGAGTATATTTTTAAGAATGAAGCAAGGTAGGGGTCTAATTTTGTTTTTCTCCATATAGAAAATCAATTATCTCAACATGTTTCACTGAATTTTTTTCCTCATGATTTTGTAAACCCCCCCTCTTTTATTTCAAGGTCCCTGATATGCTTATGTCTGTTTCTGGATTTTTATTCTATTCCCTTCTGTTTTGTTGATCTGTTTGCCCAGGCGCAAGCACCAGTTATAAAACATTTTGATAGTTTATAAGACAAGTCCCATGTGAAGTTCCTGTTTAATGCATAGGTGAAGTTATTTAAAAGTTTTATACTTTGCCTGTCTACTGCTCAACCTTCCCCATCCCCTGCCATCACACACAATGTTTTCTTCATAATACATCACAGACACTTTTTCATATCATTATAAGAATCAGGAAAGTTCTTTCCTAATGTTACACAGTCTTCCCTATTATAGATATACTGTTACTTACATAGCTCGTCTCATGGTTTAACACTGTTCTTAAGAGAGAATGCTTCCCATACTGTAACTGGTAATGCTATCAGTGTTACAGGTCCAGCCCATCCCCTCTACTCTGTCTGAGGATTGAGACTGGAATGCCTGTTCTGAGATAGTGTAGAGCTTCTTTGACTTGATCTGCTTGCAGATAGTTCTGATGGGGAAGAGAGGTGTGTGGGCTCTGGGTTCACAGCTGGATCAACTCTCTGCTTCCTACTGCTGGTGACTGGTGGGACAGTGGATGAATTTCTTTTGGAAGAGGGCAGAGTTTTCAACATTTCAGTATTTATAAGGCCATTATAAATTTATAAATGGCCATTACAAAAGCCATTTATAACAACTGTTTTAAAGAGGACCTAACCTATGTCATTTTGTGTTTCTCTTCTGCAGTACTTGCCTGTGATGCTGCTTCTAGGCAGATATGTTCACACCCTCCAGTGTTTCCATCTCTTCTGTTTTGTTTTCTTTAGTATTTAGCAGTTTGGAGGTCACTTTTGTATTCCATCTATTGCAGCTATTATAATACTATAACTTATTTTTTAAAGTAGAAATATACCCAGAAGCTCAGGAAATTGTGCTTTGTCATCTTTGTATAGTTGTTTCAGGACAGGATTTGAACTTGTTCTTGACTACTACTGAGTTACCTCTGTCTGCCAGATACCTCTTCTGTCTCACTCTGGTTAAAATGGCTTGTGTTTAAATGTCATTATTGTTGTCTTGTCTTGGATTTGACAGCACTGAAGACGATCTCTTCTTTTGTCTGCAACATTTAAATGCCTTGGTATCCTGCTCTCATGACTCTAGGTTCAACTTAAGATTCTTTCTGTATGTTCTTGTGTTATGTTCCTTTCAGTGCCATACAACTGACATTTGTAGAAGTTGGCAGAAAGAAATTGATGCCCTTTGTTATTTCACATGCCATGACCTGCTTCTTTAATTCTGTTTGCCCAGTAGTATTGTGCCCTTCTACTTTGATGTCAAATTTGAGATCCAGGAGCATTCATATAAAAATGAGTGGGAGTGGTTAAAAATTGATTATTAAAATGTTGATAATATGAGTTTTGCACATTGTTTTCCAAAAAACATGTGAAAGGCTGATAGTTGTTTTATGCCTTTAAATGAGAATGGGGTCACCATTCAGTTGACTTCGGAGAGTCAAGTTCTTAACTTTTCTTTCAGTGTTTACTGGCCTGTACAGATGAGGTTAGTACCTTTCTCCATTAGGTGACCAGCCATGGATCTGAAGACATGCCAGAGCAGAGAGGGAACCCTGGAGCCTGTCCTAGGTGATTTTCTTTGTGGTGTTTCTTCTGAGAAGTGCAATTGGCTTTCATTCAGCATTCCTAACTTTACACGTGTCTGTATATCCAAGACAATGTATGCTACTTGGTCAAATCACCAGTAATATTTTGGGAGCAGGTAATCAAGCTGCCTGCAGATTACTAGATTTAACTTCCACATTTGGAGGTCTGTTACAAATGACTGGACAGAACTTCAAACATTGCTTGTCTACAATACATGGTAAGATTTATAATTAAACCATTGAAGCCATGGAGGCTTCATAGATTTCACCCTTTTATCATTAAAATGTAGTGTTCTTTGTACACTATGCAAAGAAAAAAATTAGTTTACAACAGTACCTACATTGACTTTCCCACCCTCCTTTGTGGAAACAAAATTCCTTAGGACATACTAAACCCTGAGGTGATTAGTAAATAATAGTTGATGGACTTTCTAGCCTGTTACTTCCTGTTTTGGGGCTATAACCCTTCTGGGTGGAGGGACGGGGTGTCATGTGCACTGTTAGGAAGTTAATGCTGGATGCTGGAGCAAAGCCTCCATCCTGGAGAACAGGAAAACTGGATCTCTCTTTTGCCTGAACTCTGAGGACTAAAGCAAGTTGAAGAATAGGATCCAAGAAAAGAAGTGTTTTGATTGTTTTGAGCCTTAGAAGCCTGTATTAGAGCTAATGGTGAAGTAACTTAGATAAAAATCCACATTTAATTAATGACAGAATAAGGAGTAGAAACTTAGGTTTCCTGATGCAAAGGGTGGTTCTGAGAAAGGTCATGCTGTGTTGATTTTGTAGGGAGGAAATTGCATCTTGGAACATCTCTAATTCCTATTTCATATCTCATCTTTTAAAAATAAACAACTCTTGGTTTTACTGTCTCTTATCTTACATCCTTTTAGTGGCTTTTAATCGCATTTAGGGTAAAATCCAGATCCTTAAAACAGTCAACAACACGTGGGGTTCTGTCTGGCCTCTCTCTTCAGCCCCTTGCCCACATACCTCTGTGTCCTCTGGGCTCCAGCCAGGCTGTATCCTCCTTTGGCTCCAGGGCCCGCCTCCTGCTAGCATGACCTTTGCATGTGCACTTCCCCTTGCCTGGCTGCTCTCACAACCCCACCTGATTAATTCTTCATTGCTTTTTCAAATCTTGTCTTAATTCATCAGTCTACAACAGGTTGTTTTATGATGGGCTCATGTAGTGAACCAACCATGTTCCTCCATGTTAGTTGTTTGTAATTAAATACTTATTTTTGTGATTATTTGATTAATGTCTGTCTTCTTCCCTTTCCCCACATATCAGCAGGTAACATTTATTAGAATAGTGAATGTATCTGTTTTTCCTCACTGTTGAATCCCCAGCACCAAACACTTCCTGGCATATATACTAGGTGTTCAGTAAATCTTCTATCTCTAGGACATAGCTCATTAAAATAGTTCATTGGGGTGTATTACTTCCATTAAAATGTTTTTGTTAAATGTTTTATTTTGTTAAAACATTGTAATCTACTGAATATGTCTCATCATTAAGAGTGATATATATTTGAATTTTAATTTCATTATGTCACCATAGGTATGCATACACAGTCTGAAAGAGCAGAAATTACAGAAAGATTTAGGCAGTGGATATAGTGAATTTGAAATAGTGGTAAAATAAATACAAAGCATAAAACTTAGTTTAGCCATTTTGAAATGTACTATGTTCTTTGGCATTAAGTACTTGAATTGTTTGTGCAACCATTACCACCATCCATCTCCAGAACTTCTTCATCTTTCCCAACCGAAACTCTGTACTCATGAAATAACTCCCTGCTTCCCAGCCCTTAGCAACTACCATTCTGCTTTCTGTCTCTATGAATTCAACTACTCTAAGTACCTTATAGAAGCAGAACCATTCAATAACTGCCCTTTTGTAACCTGTCTACTTCACTTAGCACAAATGTTTTGAAGATTCATCCAAATTGTAGCACATGCCAACATTTCCTTCCTTTCTGAGCCTGAATAATATTGCATTGTATGTGTATATTGCATTTTGTTTTTCCATTCATCTGTCAAGAGAAACTTGGATTGCTTCTGCCTTTTGGACTTTGTGAATAATTCTACTCTGAACGTTGGTGTACAAATGGATATACTTGCATGATTCTATGCTTTTCCCCCCTGGATTTATAGCTTATGATCCATACAGCCTTATGCATGTTACCTAACTTCCTTGTGTCTGAGTTTCCTCGTGTGCAGTGGGAATATTCATGAAATCTGTGGGCCCTGCTTTAGGGGGTTATGGATTGATGAAGAGGGTGTACAGACATACCTCTGTAAGTTGCTCATAGATGCGTCCATACATATAGAACTAGATGAACTGCAGTGGCTCCCCAGAGTATCCCTTAGGGCTGTTTTATCTGGGTCCCTGAGTTCTCTGAGGGGCAGGGAGCTCACTCTCATATCGATTGCTCAGATAGGGTAGAAGACAACTGATTTATTGCTATGTCACAAGTCTTTTTGAGCTTCTGTTAACATTGCAGAAGAAATATTCAGTTTATGCACCTGTATTTAAGGTTATGTTCACAAACACTGGGTACCTTTGGCCCTATCCTCACTGGGAGAGAAAGCGTGTGATGCCTTAGTACCCTGAATAGGACTCCTGGCACCCTCTTTCTAATCTCCGGGGAAGTCTGCCTCTGAGTCCATGTGGCAGTAACTTGAGATAAAATGAGATAGTACTTGTAAGTCATTTAGTACAGTATCTGGTACAATGTAAGAGCTCAATAAATATCAGTTGTTATTGTTGGATGATAATAACATTACCCCCCACCACCATCTTTGTTGAGTCTCATTTAGTTTCTTCTGATTTATAGCATTATTATCTAAAAGAGATTTTGTTATACCCTATTTACTGTCATTATAGTAGATTATCAAGTTTGAATATGGTCATTAGCTATAGTTAACTCTACATTTAATATAGTTGTTACAAGGAAATCACTATACAGTTTAAAGATCTTTCCCCTTAAAACAAGCTGTAATTTTACAATAAAAAGTTTCCCATCAAGAAAAACTTAGAAAAAATACTTATTTTCCTGATAAGAGAGAACAATAATTTTATTCTTCAGATATTAATTCTTTGTAAAAATGCTAGACATTAATCATGTACTTCATTCTCTTTGTCAGTCCTGTTCAAACCAAACATTTCAGTTAGGGCCTCAAGAGTGCTGGGTATTCGAGGATAGTTCAGAAATCACAGTTGTTAATATTATTTAAAGAAGTTGTACTCAGAATATATGAATCTTTAACATTTTAGATACCAATTTATGCTAGAGGTCTAGTCTTCAAAATGAATATACAATTGATTAAATGAGAATTCATGTAATTTTTAAAAACTCAATCTGTTAAAACTTAAAAGAAAACTATCCATGTTTCCAAGTCTGTAAGGTTAGAGTTAGAAGTAATAGACTACTACTGCCGCAAAAAACATGAAACATTAAATTTTCCTTTCTTCTAAATATATCATTGAGGCAGTATTTCACATTAGGCACACCTGTTTTTGTCTGATGATCTATTGTAGGTAAGAATTTTAAAATAATTTTAAATGAACTTAGAGACACTGCAAACTGTTGTAGACTTGTATGTGTTCTGTTTATCCATTTCTTTATTTTAAATTAGTTTTTTTGGGGGTGGGGTGGAATATATATTGTTTTAACTTTTTCTCCTATTAATTTGACACTAACATCAAGAAGCACCAGAAAGTCAATGTACTTTCAACTATGGGGAACTATAATGAAAATTGTTTGAACTTTTTTGCCTGGGGTTAATGGTGAAGACTTTCAGATTTACAAGTGTGAGTTAATGAAGGCTTGTGGTTATAATTTCTTAAAATTTGTTGTATTTGTATTATGAGAAAATAAAAAAATTATACTGACATCTTGTATTCCCTTCACCCAGATTGTCCAAATGTTAACATTTACATTTCCTTTATCATTCTCTCTGTAATACTATAATAATACTTCTTGTTATTATTTCTGAACAGTTTGAGAGTGAATTTCAGAATGTATGTCCCTCTATTCCTAACTATTTGAGGAGGTAGTTCCTAAAAGAATACAGATGTTCTCTTATATAACCACAGTACAATTGTTCGATTCAGGAAATGAACATTCCTTTAGTACTTTTATTTAATCTAGAGACTTTAGTCAGATTTACTAGTTGTCCTACTGTTGTCCTTTTTGTAACAAAAGGAAAAACATTTTTTTCTGGTCCAAGGTCTACTTGAGAAACAGTTCATTTAGTTGTCATATCTCTTTAATTTCCTTCAGTCCTGAACAGTTCCTCATTCTTTCTGCTTTCATCATCATGGCATTTTGAAGGGTGCAGGCCACTTATTTTGTAGAATGTCCCTCATTATATGTGGCTATAATTTGATTGAAACTAGAATAAGATTTTATTCTCCTTAAGTCCATTTTGGTCAGTTATGTCAGGAGATTTTCTATTTTTACCCATACAACTTAAAGGTCTTCCCCTTAAAACAAGCTGAAAATTTTACAACAAAAAGTTTCCTATCAGATACAAAATTAATACACAGAAATCTGCTACATTCCTATACACTAACAATGAACTAATAGAAAGAGAAATCAGGAAAACAATTCCATTCACAATTGCATCAAGAAGAATAAAATACCTAGGAATAAATGTAACCAAGGAAGTGAAAAACCTATACCGTGAAAACTACAAGACACTCTTAAGAGAAATTAAAGAGGACACTAACAAATGGAAACTCATCCCATGCTCTTGGCTAGGAAGAATGAATATTGTCAAAATGACCATCCTGCCTAAAGCAATGTACACATTCAGTGTAATCCCTATCAAAATACCAATAGCATTCTTCAACAAACTGGAACAAATAGTTCTAAAATTCATATGGAGCCACAAAATACCCTGAATAGCCAAAGTAATCCTGAGAAGGAAGAATAAAGCAGAGGGGATTTCACTTCCCAACGTCAAGCTCTACTACAAAGCCACAGTAATCAAGACAATTTGGTTCTGGCACAAGAACAGACCCACAGACCAATGGAACAGAATAGAGACTCCAGACATTAACCCAAATATATATGGTCAAATTATATACCTTAAAGGAGCCATGGACATGCAGTGGGGAAATGACAGCCTCTTCAACAGCTGGTGTTGGCAAAACTGAACAGCTACATGTAAGAGAATGAAACTGGATCATTGTCTAACCCCATACACAAAAGTAAATTTAAAATGGATCAAAGACCTGAATGTAAGTCATGAAACCATAAAACTTTTAGAAAAAAACATGGGCAAAAATCTCCTGGAGATAAACATGAGCAGCTTCTTCATGAATATATCTCCTGGGCAAGAGAAACAAAAGTAAAAATGAACAAGTGGGACTATATCAAGCTGAAAAGCTTCTGTACAGCAAAGGACACCACCAATAGAACAAAAAGGCATCCTACACTTCTGGGAATTTACCCTAAGTATACAGCAGCCCGGTTTGAAAAAGACAGATGCACCCCTATGTTTATCGCAGCACTATTTATAGTAGTGAAGAAATGGAAGCAACCGAAGTGTCCATCAGTAGATGAATGGGTAGAGAAGGTGTGGTACATATACACAATGGAATATTATTCAGCCATAAGAAGAAAACAAATCCTACCATTTGCAACAACATGAATGGAGCTAGAGGGTATTATGCTCAGTGAAATAAGCCAAGTGGAGAAAGACAAGTGCCAAATGATTTCACTTATATGTGGAATATAAGAACAAAGAAAAAACTGGAGGAACAGAACAGCAGCAGACTCACAGAACCCAAGAATGGACTAACAGTTACCAAAGGGAAAGAGATTGGGGAGTATGGGTTGGAAGGGAGGGATAAGGGGTGGGGGAAGAAAGGGGCATTACGATTAGCATGTATAAAGTGGGGGGAGGAACGGGGAGGGCTGTGCAACACAGAGAAGAGAAAGAGTGACTCTACAGCATTTTATTATGCTGATGTACAGTGACTGTACTGGGGTTTGTGGGGGTGACTTGGTGAAGGGGGGAGTCTAGTAAACATAATGTTCCTCATGTAATTTAGATCAATGATACAAAAATAAAAAAAAACTTTATCAGGAAAAAAATTGATGTTCTCCAAGTTTTCAAATTTATCGACATAATTTTTCCTAGTGTTTTCAATTAGAAAAATTTGTTGTGTATGCAGTTTGAAATAACTTTTCATTACTGTTATTTATGTGTATCATATTCCACCCATTTTTGTCTTTTAATAGTTTTGCTAGAGATTCCTTTTTTACTGTCTTATTAGAGATTTTAGTTTAATTGATTTTCTTTATTGGGTGTTTGTTTTCTGTTTATTTTTGCTATTTCTTTACTCTTTTTTTAGTTGAAGTATAATTGATATACAATCGTATATTGGTTTCAAGTATTCAACAAAGTGGTTCAACAGTTCCTCATATTATAAAATCCTTACTCTAACTTGTGCAGTTACTCTCTGTCAACATAAGAAACTGTTTCAGAACCACTGGCTATATTCTCCATGCTGCCTTCTAGTTTTCTTTCGGCTTACTCTGTATTCCTGTTCCAGCTTTTTGAGACCAATTTTGAGCCTGATGGTTTTTGTCTACTTTCCCATTATCAATATTTATGTATCTTTGTATCTCATATATTTTAATAGTATTTTCATTATCATTTGGTTCTGAGTATTTCCTAATTTACTTTATAACTTTGCAATTGATGGTGAGTTAATTATCAAGGAAATGAGGTTCATGGGGATTGTGCTACAGAACATGTATGATACCAATTCTTTTAATGTTATTTCCTGCACTATAATCTTCCCTAGGATTTTGCTCGCCAGGATTTTGATGTTACCCACTTTCACTTCAGTGTAGTAAAAAGGAAACTTTTGTTTCATGTTCCTCTTCCTGGATTATCCCAGCCTTTCCTTTGTTCTTGGTTGTTCTCCAGTGTCTTCATACAGTTGTGTTACACATTTGGTTTGTATCTAGAATCATAAGGAGCGATGGACCCATCGTTCTGCTCCTGGCAGGTGTAGAAATGATATTTCCTGCAACCCTGTAGCTTTCTTTTGATAATCAAAAGGTATGAGTACATATAAGAACATGCTAAGGGTGGCTTGTGGGTTGAGTTGAGCGAATGAGAACTAGGTCATAAATTAAATCAATAGTATTGAATAAATATGTATATCAGTTGTCAAAATGATGTTACCCATGTACAGGTTGGGTTTCTGGGAAACAGACTTTGAGATGGAGACATGTATACAGCAAGTTGATCAGGGTGAGTACCCTTGGGATCAGTACCTGTGGAGAGAAGGGAAAGAGGCAGGATTGAACAGAGAGAGAAACTGGGCTATGATATAGTATGAAAGAAGATGCCAGCTGACTTCAGGCAAGACTCTGAAGAGTTGTCCCAAATCAGGGTGAAAGGCTGGGCCTTTATACTCCTGCATCATTGGATGCAGGCTGCCCCAGAAAGAGGTATAACCATGGGTGATGAATCTCCCTTAAATTGATATCATGCCAAAGATGACCAACAGCTGAGGGCTGTTTGTTGCTAGCCTGTCTAGCACTGGATGAATAAGTTCTTTATTCTCAAAGGGGAAAACACAGTATCTCTTACACTGCCAGAATTTCAGTGGCTTCTAACAGTAAGCATTAATTTCCTGTATATTTCTCTGTAGGTTGTCTAGGATTCTGAACTAGACTGGCCTGATTTAGGTGTCCAGCTGCAGGTTGGGTCCAGCTTTGCTCATTTTATCTTTCATCCTCTGTTGACAAAAGTCGGTAACATGAGAAGGCAAATCCAAATATACAAACACATGTCGAGGCTGTGTTCCATCACATATTATTAACATCCTATTGGCAAGTCACGTGGTCAGGCCCAACATCAGTAGAGTAGAAAAATACCCTCCTCTGGAGGTCCAGGGGAGGGAGGGACTATTTGCTGAACAGTAATACAGTTTACCATAGTGTGATTCTGCTTAATGATCAAAAGATGAGAAGTCTACTGCCAAGATTTCATTGTCAGTCTTTCTCCTAAAATACTTCTGTTTGTCATCTCCATCTGTTATGAATGAGATGAAATGTGACAACACCTTCACCACTATTTGGCAGAGAGAACAGCTTGTCCTGAGTTCTGCTTTTTAAAATTTAGATTTGAATGGATCTTGTCATGTGTATCTATATCTCTATTGAAAAGATTGTATCTTTGCAAAGTATTTATTTAGAGGGAAGGTTTTCAGGTTTTTTACATTTCATTTTAAATTCTTATTTTAAATTCAGGTATGCATACAGTAAAGTGTATTTATCAAGTACACTTACGTGCATGACTTAGAAATTTTTATGTATACATCCATCTATGTAATCACAACCCTGATCTAGATAAGGAATATTACCAGAATCTCCAAAGGTTCCCTCATGCCCTTCCCCAGTCAGTGTTCTCCCTTACTCAGGTAATCATTATTCTGACTGCTTTCACCACCACTTGTTACTTTCCTCAAAGTTCATATTAATGGAACCTGTATGTTCTTTTACATGTAGCTCTTTGAGTTTTTACTATCTTACTGATAAACTGTAAGTCATTGGCTGTATGTCAAACTCCTCTGTGTTAGAAAGTATATTCTGTGTTTTGTATTATAGATTTTTAGGGTAGGATTAGAATATATAAAAGTCCATTTAGAAGAAACTCCTATGTGTGTCAGAAAGATGGGGTTAATATGGACTCCTAGAAAATAATGTGACCCTCTGGTTTCCTATGTGAAGTTGGTCATTGATTTCAAAAGAATTATTCCCTAGAAATTCCGTAGTGCATATGTCTAATGGGATGGTTATTTTCTATGCATAGTGATCATTACTGCACACTCTGGGCTGTCGTATAAATGTAGGCTTTGAAGGTTTCATAGCTCCTGGTCCAATTCTATTTGATTTGTAACACAACGCAGGAGCTAGTCTTCAAAACCCACACGATTACTTCAGTGTTCAGTAACACAGGCACACTCTGAAAAGAACAGAATCTTTAAAACAATCTTGTCACTTGCAGTTTTGGTCACAATCGCTTAGAAAGACTTAAGTTATTACCTTGACTCTTTGAAGCATTATTAGAGAATAACCCATCATAATTTTAAAAGGTGCTTATAAGAAGAGCATTTTCATTCATCTAACATGAACAAAAGACTGAAAATCCATTCATGCTTTGAGTGGTTGGCATATCAGCTGAGAAAAATCTTCATTTAATTCTGTGACTTTCAGTTTCAGAGCAACTGTTAAGTATAAAAAAAAAATCCACCTTCTGAGGAATCTCATCTACACAGCTACTTTGTTTGATTTATTGATTTTGAATACCATTTGATCTTTTTTAGTTTGTTACCATTGTAAATTAAGGAGTTTTAAAAAAATCATTTACGTTAAATTATTAATTGAAAAGATCCCCAAATGCTATTGAACTTTGTTTTCATTTTCACAGATCAGTTACTGAGAAACAATAATTACTTAGTTTCAGGGATGATGTAAAAGTGTGTGACAGTGTACATGACAGTTAAACTGCCCAATCTGTCAAGTGAGGTTAGCTAGAGAAGTGGAATTAAGTTTGCAGAGCACAAAGAATAAAGATGAATTCTAATATTTTTGTAACCCCTGCTGAAGAAGTTAGTCCATGATTGTGACACATACTCACAATCTGAGTAATCGATTTCAAAAGAATTATTTCCTAAAACTTCCCTAGTGCGCATGTCTGATAGGATATTTATTTTCTATGCATAGTGATCATTACTACACATGGTCAGTGGTCTAGCTGTGATTATAACTAGGAAATTAATCATGAAATCCCTTTTAGCTTTATTTTGTGTAATCCAATGATTTATTTTAAGTGAAACGTCAACCCTTGTTAAAACACCTAAACATGTGCATGTCCCAAATCCTGCCTTTAGCTCTGTTAACAAATTTGTACTCTATCCTTATTCAGTATCTTAATGTATCACAGTGTAAAGATGTATTTTTAATGCATACATTAGCTAATAATTTTTTCTCTTTAATGGATTAACATCTTTGATATTTGAACTTAATTCTTTGCTCTTTTACCAGTAGGGAACTGTTTACTGTTCCCTGCCAGGTATTTATGGATCACTTATAAGCTAAATGTTTAAGAGGTAAATTACATAGGTGTGACATTATCCCCATTTGTGACATTTTTAATAAATATCAGAAGATACTTTGGGTAAAAGGTGTAGGACTTGGCTTTTGATTGTTAGAAAGTTTAAATAGAAGTAATTCTTACTGGGCGAGGATCTGGTTACCTTGCCAAGCAAAGCTGTACCTCACTTAGCATGCTTATGCAGATGGAACCAGCTGTCCTGTTCTGCAATTTTCCTGCTACACTTATAACTGTGTATGCATGTTATGAATGAATCTCTTTCTCTTCAGTAGAAAAACCATCAAAGTTCTTCAAAACAAAGTTTAAGAGCTTAAGCTTATTCCCTGCTTGTATGGGAGGAAAATGTTTATTTTTTTTTAATAAAGTAGATCCAAGGTACTTTTGCAAAAAGCCAATTATATTATCCTAATCTCTTTTTCCCTCTTCCCGGTTACTCAAGTCACTCTCCCTTGAAATATATAGGAAACTCACACCAGCCTAGATGTTTCAAGCAAACCTGGTATCTATCTATTCTTGGTCTTAGACAATCTTAACCAAGTTACTGTTTTTGCATGGTTATGTAATTTTGGGGGTTTTTGTTCAGCATGGATGTGTGTAATTTTGTTTTGTCTTAACCATCATTCTCAATTCCACTGTTTTCTTTCCATCTCTTGTTCCTCATACTTCTTTCTTTTAATCTAACCTAAGAATATTTTTTGCTCATTCTCTGATACATAATCTGTTTTTCTCTTGTCAAGGAAGGCTGTGCCAACCTTGTACAACAGCTGAAATGACTTTGGCACTTTTAATCAGAAGTATGGTGAGACTTAATAGAGTCCCAATTCAATACTTAGAGGTCTGAATCTTTGTGGTTAGGTTGCTGTAACAGATGAATTCATGTTTGAAAATACACACCTTAAAGGGAGGGTACAAATCAATATTTTCTTAAAGCAACTGATATTTTAAATAAGTAACTTTGTCAAATTTTTCTTTATTTTGTGACTTAAAAAATAAACACTACCTAAGTATATTATTGTTAATTCAGTACATCGTGTATTTTAGTAAGTATTTCAGATATTAAATAATTTATGGTTGATCTTTTCTCTTTCGTTTGCTTTCTTTAGTTTCATGCTATGGATACACTATATAGGCACAGCTATGATTTGAGTAGTGCCATTAGTGTCTTAGTACCACTTGGAGGACCTGTTTTATGCAGAGACGAAATGGAAGAATGGTCAGCCTCTGAAGCCAGTTTATTTGAAGAGGCACTGGAAAAATATGGCAAAGATTTCAATGACATACGTCAAGATTTTGTAAGTAGAAAATTGTAAATAAAATGAAATGGGCTGGGGACATTTTATTTCATTGAGAAATCTGTTAAGCTTTAAGGTATTCATTTAGCAAGTCTGTGACTCAGTAATTTTTATGTGCTCAACATAGACTGAAGTCCAGTCTTGTGGGAGGGGAGAGAGGGAAGTTGACATTTGTTTTGGAAAGTAATTGTGAGTAAGACCCAGGGTCTGGAGGCCCTGAGTGCTTGCTGTAAACTTTGGCGGTATGGATTCATCCTTCTTCACCTCTTTCTGAGTTCCAAATTTTAAATATGGACAGCTTTCCTAGCCAGTTACATTACATATTTCTGACCTTTCCTTATTAAGCTTATTGCTCTCCTTTAGGCCTTCAGTATTTTTCTGGTTGCCTTAATCGTTGCGCCTGAATTTGTTAAGGACCTTTAGTATGGAAATGACCTGTAGCAAGCAGAATAAAGTTTACTTCATGGGTTTTCTTTCTGTTTTTTTTTCTTACTGAAGTATCATTGGTATTTCCTGGGTGTGTACTCCAACTCCTCTTAGTGATATGCAGTATCTTACTTTCATTTTAAGTACTAGATAATCTTGTCTACTGTTCTGTATTACTTTTTTGTATTTATGGAGTTGCTCTTTAATTAAGCTTACAGTCTCTTTGAAATGGGGGACTTTCTATGAGAAGTCCATAAATAGCATTTTATAGCAATCACCATTTTTGTTAAATTATGAAGATAGTATCTTTACAGAATATGAAATATATGATGTGAGCTAATATCCTTTCTTTTATGTTGTTGCATCTTTTTATAAAAATTATTTCTGATGCAAAATCATTACTTGTAAATGTGGGTTGATAAATCCTAACACAATAGATATTTAAAGTGTAGTCTCACTGATACTCTTCTGGCAAAACTTTACTCATACCCAAATTGTTATATGTCCAGATTTCAATTTATAGGAATGTGCAGCTGAGAATTTTAAATGTATTGGCAACATTTAGCTTCAGATGGCCAGAATAACACACCAGTACAATGTTATTAATATAGCAGTTATTAATATAATACAGCTATACCACTAAATAGAAACTGCAAAAACAAAATCCCTTAAAGAACAAAATCTGCAGGTCTGTAAAGAAGTAGAAGATGCGAAACACTTGAGTGAAACTACTTTTCCCTGCCCTAAGTGTGACGTGCACGTTTGATGTCCTAGTATTCATTCTAAACTTAATTCAATTCCACAAATGTTTATTGAGCACCAGCAACATGCCAGGTCTTCAGGTAGGCACTAAGTATGCAACAGAAACTTAACATGGTCCTTACTTCAGAGAATGAGTTATCATAGTCAAGATGAAGAGATTCAGTGGTATATACCCAAAAAGTATAATGCAGTTATTTCTGTCACTAATATGCACAAGTATTAAGGGAGTTTGAGAAGGGATCTGTTGGTTGTGCCAGTCAACTCAGGAGTGGCTTCACAGAGTTAACAGGCATTTCAGCTGGATCCTGGAGGTTAAGGGAGAAAACAACAGATTGAAAAGTATGTACTGAGGTGTGAATCTTGGTGGACAGTGAGTGCCTTGTCTTTCCTAGTATCTTTTTAAGGCTGAAGCTTAGATCATCAGTTTGAAACCTTACTTCTGATGTAATCGTTTATTGCCTATATTTGGCTGACAGTGATTTCAGCTTGGTCTGGAGAACTTGCTGCTGTCCTCTTTGAAGAGATACTTCATTTGTTACAGATTCCTTTTTTTTTCTCTCTCTTTAAATGCACTAAAGAAGTCTCTATGGCTTAAAATATGTAGTTTCTGATGAGAAGTTCATCATGTATGTATGTAAACGTTTTTTTCTCTTTACTTTTGGTTTTTAGCAGTTTTACTACTAAGCGTGCCTGGGTATGTTTTTCTTTGTAGTTATTCTACTTGCAGTTCACTGAATTTCCTTGAACTGAGATTTGCTGTTTGTATAGTTTGTACTTCTAGTTCTGTCTATCTAGAAGATAGCTCTGTCTTCTACACTCACTCTTTTCTCTGCTCAGTGTCTGGTATTCTGATAAACTCGTTAAAGGAATTCTTCAAATATGATGGCATGTTTTTTTCTAGCATTTATATTTTATTTTTTATGCTTTTTAAAAAATCTCTACTTGAATTCCCAAACTATTAATGTGTGTTGTCATCCTCTAATATAATTAATTAGCCTGCAGTTGGGCCAGGTTTAGATTTCGCTGCTGTTCTGGCTACCTTCAGTGTACCACTGTAGTGGAAGGCCTAAAATTTCATGGACTGCCTTGATATCTTTGAGCTTCACAGGAACCCAAAAGCTTAACTGTGAGTTCCCCAGCTTTTGCTAGATGTGCCCCTCACCCAGCAGGGAAGGCTCCCCGGCTGGCTAGCTCCCCTAGCGCCCCACTCAATCTCCAGCCTAACAGGTTTCATTTCCCTGTGAGCCTGCAGGATTATTCAAACAAGCCAATCACATCCGCACACAAGAACCCTCTTCAGTAACAAATCAGGGCACACCTCATCCCCTCGGTAGACAAATCCTCACTCCCTGGCCCCTACTGGCTCCTGTTCCCAAGTGTGACCCCGTGTGTCCCTCCATTGTGTCCTCTTCCCCTGAGCTGTGAGTGTATATGACTCATAAGCTGCTGTTATTCCCATCAGTTTTCTCTCGGGTGTTGTGTGTTTATGTATGGCCATTTTACACTGTTCTGAGGGGCAGGTCCCTCTTTCACGGAAGAGGTGAATGGTAGGCAGTCTGAACATATACAGACTGCAAATTCTTACCTATGCTTAATGTGGGGCCAGGAACTTGGAAGAGTTTTTTCATGTCCTGTCTCCACCTCAGCAGGCCCTGCACCGCAGAACCTCTCTCTGTGGTTTTGCCCTTCTCTCTGTGGTAGAGTGGTGTGGCTTGTTACTGACTGCAAGATGCGGGGTGAGGGTGTGGGTGGCTTCTTAGTTGTCCTGTTCCACCCCAGCCTTCGGCAGGCTGGGTGCCTGTCATTGGAGCTCCTGCAGCATTTCTCCTTTTTGCCCAGCTCCCTATGGCATCCAGTCTGCCTCGTGTTGCCTTTTATTTAGGCCAGGGTTCTTAGATGTGAGCAAATTCCTGCCCCTCTGGCCCCACCCCCCAATGGCCCCTGAACTTTGCTTGGGACCTGGGGCTGGATGGTTTCCAGCCTATCTCTAGTGGCAGACAGCTTTTGCTTTGTATGAGCTAAGAATCTGGGAATCAAGGGCTTTTCTTGCCCAGTCTCCAGTAGCAGCTGATCACAATTTTGTGCACCACATTGCCACCAGTGGGGACTTTCTGAGGTCTCTTGCCTTGTCCCAGTTCTTTCTGCAGAACACCTGGAGGAAAGGGGGTCTGTGGGTTCCCTCTGTGTACCACTTTATTCAACTCCATCTTACAAAGTTTGATAAGTCATGTTTTCATTTTCATTCCTTCAGAATACTGTTTTTCCTTCTGATTTTCTTTTATGAGTCATGGATTGTTTAGAGTTAAGTTCTACATATTTGTGGGGTTTTTCCCCATATACTTTTGTTACTGAATTCTAGTTTTAATTCTGTTGTGGTCAGAAAACATAATCTGTAAAACAAACAAAACCCCAAATTTCATGTCTTTGAGATTTGATAGATTCATACCTAGTGTATGGCTTATTACGCTAAGTGTTCCATGTGCTTTTGAGAAGAACAGATATTTTGCTATTAGGTAGAATGGTCAGATATATTGATGATGTTATTCAGGTTTTCTGGAGCCTTACTGATTTTTTTTGTCTATCTGTGAGAGCAGTATTAAAAGTCTCTAGCTATAATTGTGGATTTTTCTATTCGGTTGTATTAGGTTTTTGTTTTCATTGTGTTGAATATCTTTTATTAGGTACATACATGTTTAGGAATGATTGCTATGTTCTTATGATGAATTGACCCTTTTATCTTCACATCATGCTTCTTTATCCATGCTAATACTCACTGTGGTGAAGTTTACATTATCATCTGTTAAATACAACCACTCCAGCTTTATTTACTGGTTACATGATATTTCTTGTTTCCATTCCTTTACTTTTATTTATGTCCAGAATGGGCTTCTTATAGACAGTATACAGTTGGGTCCTTTTGTTTTCATCCAGTACAACAGTCTGTGCCTTTTGGAGTGATCAGATCTCTTCTTACCTTTAATATAATTATCAGTATTGGTTTAAATCCATCATCTTACCATTAACTTTCTTTTTGTCCCTTTTTTGTTGTTCTTTTCCTGTTTCTTTGATTAATTTTTAAATTACCACTTTATCTCTTCTCAAGTGGCTTACCAGGTGAACTTCTGTTTTGTTTGTTTAGCGGCTTTCCGCATGCGTTGTGGATACGCTGCAGTCTCCCTTAGATCAAATACCATTCAGATCTTGGAGACTGTAAGGGCCATACGACAGTACACTTCCAGTTGTTCCCTCCCATTCTCTTTATTTTGTCATATATTTTATTTCTGCCTATGTTCTAAGTCCCACAGCATTATTATTCCTGTTTTTTGCCCTTAGGTGTGATCTTTTAAAGATATTTTTAAAAATACCTTTTCCTCCCCATATTTATTTACTTATTGCTATTTCAGTATTTTCTTTTAAGCATTTCTGCCCCTTTGTATTTCTCTACCTATTTTCACATTCATGACCACCAACAGGGGCTTTCTCAGGTTTTGTGGTCTGACACAGTAAACTCTTGTTGGAGATCTTTGGCAAACATGGGTGGATCGCCCTGGTGTCTAGACTTCCCATAGACACTAACACTGTCTAGCCCACTGTTAACCTTTAAGAATTGGTTAAATTTTAGTTTTCTTCTTACTGCCCTTTCTCTTTGTCACCTCTTCTGTGCACTGTCAAAGTAAAAATAGCTGGAATCCTGTCTTTCCTTGGAGTGGCTTTGGAATTGTGTTCAGTTGATTATCTTGTAATCGTAGCTCTGATGGGTCTGGTAACTGGTATGGTTTTGTAGATTATCTGTTTTTTCTCATTTTTAGGGTGAGAGTGACATTCTCTTGTGGATTTCTACAAATTAAGGAGAAGCAGGACCTGAAATATGGAAAAGAACCTTAAAAATTTAAAGTGTAAAACAGCAAAGTCTGTCTTCTTTCATGCATTCAGGTCCCTTGCTACAGGAATTTCTTTTAGCAGAGGGTATTTCCTAGCTATTGTATGATTCAAGCTTCACTTGCAAATAAAATTAAATGAGCTATGTTAGACAAAAGGGGATTTAATTTTGGCAATTAGGTGCTTTAAATCACTGATGTAGGGTTAGAGAAATAGGCTCCAGGATGGGCTTAAGAATAATTCCACAGAAATGATAAGTGAGCTCCTAACCTCTGTCCCATATGGGAACTAGGAAGCCCCGAGATTAATTTCTGCTCCAGGGTCATATTACTGTAACCATAATCTTGAGATCAGGAAGCCTGTAACAGAACTGATTGATCGAGAATGATTTTGCCTTCTACCTCTGTGCAGCACAAGGATGCCTTAGGTACCATCCTCTCTCTCCCTGCTTAATTCCCTTCTGAATTTCTTCATACATGTACATCTGACTGGAAGAGGTAAGTCACAAGGAAGTTTTGGAAATAAAACATTTGTGTATAAAGGAAAATGAAGTAGAGAGAGACTGAAAAGAATATTGAGCAAGGCATACATGGAGACAAAACAACATCCATTTGAATGAGCTGGTTTAAGGAGGAAGAAATTTATTACAGAGTGTTAGAGGCTAACAGAACCTCCAGGAGGGCCAGAGATCCAAGTTTTGATGCATCACAGCCAGGGCTTGAAAAGCCAAAAACAGCATGTCACCCCACAGTGGCAGCCTTCTAGCAGAAACCCTACATCTGTTGCCTGCCATCAGTCTTGCCTGATTTCTGCTCGACCCCGATCTCCAGCAAAGGCCACATATCTAGTGTCTGTTCTTAGAACATTTCACTTCTTACCTCTTTTTGTATTAGCTAGAGCACTCTTGATTATGGGAGAGAGAAACTCAACCTCACCTAGTTTAGAATAAAGGATAAATGTATTGGTTATATTAGGGTTCTTAGTTGTTCTTAATACAGAACTCACTGTATCTAATTTAAGCATAAAGGGATATATAATATTAGGTTCTCATAGAATCTCTGATAAGACTAGAAAACCAGGCTTGGATGTTACACTTCCAAAAACAGTGGAAATGCCCATGCCCTCCACTACTTGGTCTCCATGATATTAAGCATGGACAGCAGAATGGTTCACACAGATGCCGTAGAAGAACATGATGCCTCAATGATTGATCTTGCCAAACTGTCCAGTCTCCCTGCATGTAGCCTCCTCCTGATGATGTTCACCTCTCTATCTAAATGTCATTCAGGTTTGTCAGCTTGCCTAAAACTGGCCTGTATGTCTGCATCCTTGTTCAAGGGTATCTGGGGAAAATTTAGAGTTTCAGGGAAGGTAAGGTAGAAGTGGGCTGGAAATGGATGCACAGTATCTGCTACCACCTGCTGCTCTGGCTGTTCAGCATCCATCCTTGCTTTTCATACATGCCTCCTTTCCATACATCAATTTTTAAACAATAGTACTTATTGCTGAATCATTCAAGAATATGGCCATTTCCTCACCTGGGGAGGCCCAAATTCAGTGTCACAGCATCGTCTCTGGTTGATGTTTATTCCTCCTCTGGTTTCAGTCACAAACCTGTCTTTCTAGCTTGAACTTCTGCATTAAATTGTAAAGACAAAATCACCAAGAGACCTTATATAAAAATAGAAAGGGAATTGGGGTGCAGAAGGAAAAGAATTATACCAAGCAAGAAAGGAAATAGAGATAACTTCTTAAGTCTTCCCTTCTCCATTTCTGAAACCCATTCTGAGGCTTTCATTGGCATTCAAAGTGAACCCCCCCTCTCCCCCCTCCCCGATTATTCTCCTTCCCTTCAGTCCCCTACACACCAAAGTTCTTAATCTGGTAGGGTGACCAAAACCTTTATTCCTGAAGGTTCTAAACCCTGGGTTAGAAGCAGGGTTCTGTGGGAATAAGTCAATCTTAAGTCTGTGTTAGCTAATGTATTAAAGGCAGTAAAGTCAAATCATATATAGAATAATTGTCTTACTCAGTGAGAATAGAGCTGCTCTTCCAGGATGCTGAGAGTCTGATGTAACTGACACATTATCAAGAATGGTGCCATGTTGGAGGCCCAGTGTACTCTATTCCTGCAAACTGGACACCTGGAGTATCAGATCAGATTTGGTGACAGGACATCATGTAGTGGTACCTATGTGTAATCTTTCTCTTCTTGCCTCCGTGTCCATTTTGTTTATGTGTCCTTTGAGCAGTCATTGTTGTGGCTACGTAAAGAGGCTGGCTATGAGGCTGGCTGATAGCCGTAGAGGAGATCATCTTATCTACCTAATACTATTGAAAACTTTCTCTGCAAAGGGAGCCTTTGAATGAGCATGGGGATACAAGAATCAGCACACTGAGGCCCATCCTGAGGTGTGTCCCACAGACTGCCTTCCTAAGCCTCATGGCTACCAGCCCTCTAATCTGACTCCTTCAAGTCTCTGACCTGTGATAGGTAATAAGCACTGCCGATGAATGGGTGTGGAGTTGTACTCCTCCAACTAAAAGTAGAAACCCAGATGTTCATTCTAATGTTCCACCCTCCAAAAGGATCCCTCCTCACTGTGCTTCAGAGCCACTCCTGCTTGGGACTGAAATGCTGCAGCAGTGTAATTCTGTTTGGTGCCAATATATCATGCGAAGCCATCTGCCACATTCAGATTTTTTTCCTTCTCAGTTGCTGTGTCACAGGGAACTCCCCTGAAGCTATAAAAGAGGGTCAAGGGGGAAGTGATAACTTCATCTGCAGTAGATAAATCAGGATATGTTACTTAGGCATTCATGACCTACACTTTTCCTTGATAACAGAGTGGTTGGTGGTGCTGAGCACAACTGATTAGGACTTTATGGCTTAGATGAAATCTGGCTCTTGCTGAAGCTCAGGGTACATGATTACTGGTTTCCTTTACTTGGGCTTCCAGGTAATTGCACGCCAGGGGCTATTTTCAAAAGAGGAATAGTTAGGAGGTGAAGAGTTCTCAGCTTGCTTAAAACCCCTAGGGGACTATGCCAGTGACTGTTCTGTGAGGTCTTAAGCTTGCTCTTGCCATACGTTCCATTCACCATCTCTTAGAGACTTTCAGCTCTCATTAGATTGCTTGTTGAATTGGAGAAAATTGTATTTGCTTTTGCTGCAGTGCAAATACCAATGGCTGTGCTGATCTGATCCTGCAAGGAGACCACATTGGTAACTACTGTTGGAGTTGACACCCAGTTCAGCTTAAAATAATTTGCTTTCTCTAAACTCCATCTGTTTGCTCTTAGACCAAACAGGTGAGTTAAATGTGGAGTGATAGGAATGGCATGGAGGTTGTACAAGTGGGTTATAAGCAGACCCCTAGCTGCCCTGGGGTGTGGGAAGTACAGTTTTAACTCTCCAATCTTGGTGGTGCCTCAGGGAGTCGGGGAGAGTGCTGAGACACCTATCTGTAAAATCTGCCCCAACAGATGAAAAGTGGGGAATGTTGTCAGTCATTTTGTGTGAAGGTTTACTCTGACCTGATTTACATCCTAGATGACTAACCTCTCCCTGTAGAGGGACATAATGGATATATTCTTTGGTTGTAGGTCTCACAAGTAGGAGCTCATTTGGCCTTTTTTGAATAATTATGGGTACTAGCAAAGGCAAGCTTCTAATTTTCTAATACAAATCACACTTAGCTGTGTTCTTTTAAAAAGAGATTTAGGGTTTTTTATTTTATTTAAAAAAAATAGGCTGAAGTAGAGCAGTTGGAAAGGATGAGAAATACCATGCCAGAGACTAGATGATACCCAGTTGTAGCTGGCGTCTTTGGAGTTAAAATGACTCAAGCTAAATCTATTTAAATATCATTTCTAAAAATTGTACTCTAACCTCACCTGTAGCTTGAGAAAAACTTCCCTGAATATGTCATGAAATACTGTAAGTCAAAAGGTTTATAATTTATAATAAATAAAATGCGAGGTGTTGTATTAGAGTCTCTAACTGAATATAACATGTTTGGGGTATGCTTTGCTAAGAATTAATTTCAGTTTTCTCAAGCATCTCTTCTAGAATGAATCTTCCATGTGGATATTTGTCTCACTATTTTAAAGAATTTTTTTTAAAGGTTAATAGTTTCTACCGTAGCATGTATGTATTCATTATCATGTTAAATATTTTTCAGCTCCCTTGGAAATCATTGACTAGCATCATTGAATATTATTACATGTGGAAGACTACTGACAGATACGTGCAGCAGGTAACATTCTCCTATTGCTACCAGTACAAGTGCATTAAAGCAACTCTGTTTATATTTTAGTATTTCTTAGCAAGATACTTAATTTTAAGTTTGTTTTGTTTCTTTATCTTTTCTAGACTATGTTAAACTACATTATTTCATATCCTTAAAAGTGTTATTCTAAGATGTTAGTCTTAACATTTTCTTTACCTCAGAATTGATTATGATAAATATTTGGGAAGATGGCAGGGAAAGATACCACAAGAGAGGTACCGTTTCCCTGCAGATACCTGGTACTGGTACTTCATTGCTTTGTGCATATGGTTGGTGGGAATGACCTAAGAGTGATGCTAACACAAACCATTTGAACATGAAATACTGAAAATTTAGAACAATGCCATGAGTCATGCAATTGGAGATATTTTGAAAGATTTCCTGAAGCCTCCTTTGTGTGGACATATCTTTGACTGTAGTAGTCAGTTTTGCTAGTTTGGTGTTTGGTCCTGTACATAAATTTTCCTCCAAAATTAATTTCTGAAAGCAGGGAATCATTTATTTTTGAGTCCATCCCAAATTGAGATAATTCTCTCAATTACTTACTATGAGTGCTAATACTTTTGGGGAAACTGTACATTTTCCTGAAGTGACCTCAGTCAATACTTGTTTTCATATTCCTCTAGTAACTTGTCAGAACTGGTAAAGAAAGGAACAAATATTTAACAGAGTATGTAATCATAGTGATCACATGATGGCAAGTGTTGGATGCTGTAAAAACACATTCTAAGGATCATTTTAAAAATTACCATAGTGAGTTGCTGAGGTCATGAAGAGTAAATAGATACCCATGGCTTAATGAAAAATTTCCAGTGCCAAAATCATATATAATTCAAAAAGTTCTTATTTCAAACAACTTATGTAGAAGTGAAGAGTGCTCTGGAAACCTGTATTATTCAAAGCAAAGAGAGACCCTAAAGATGGTGCAGACGTTGGCATCAAGGATGGTTGGAAAGTGTTTGGATAAATAATGTCCAAAAGTTTCAGCTCCATCTCTGAAAGTTTTAAGATGTCTCCCTAAATGTTCTTGTTTTCTCCCCTTGAGAAAATAGGAGGATTGATTGCCTCATATTCTGGTTTGCCTTATTTTGGGGTATCTACCATATAATATTTTCCTTCTCTATTGGCATTCTTTATTTTGTCAATCAATCTCTATATTTGATTACATGATTTTTTCCCCATTCCCCTCCCTGCATTTGTGCCTAAAGGGTTCCTAAAATCTAGTAAGTTCAGCCAAGCTTAAAGTTTACTTCAAATCTCCCAACATTTGAGGGTAAATGCTTATTTCATTGTACTTAGAATAGTTAATATCCCTTTCTTTTGCATGAATTTTGGAAATTAATCATCTCTGAATATTTTCCTAAAAGCAAAGATTTTGTGTGGGTTATTTTTCCTTCAAGAAAGGCAAAAAAGAAACACAGTAGAAACTAAATTTGAAAAGTAAAAATGGTTAAAGTCCTATTTATTCACTCATAGGGGAATGGGAAATGGAGTTGTTCATTTATTTTTAAAATCTATGTCTAAAATGTTATTAATACTTGTAGTTCTGTACCTCAGAATCTAGTAACTTTTCTTGTAAATAACTAGTTTAAGAATATGTACATGAAAGAAAAACTCATCTTAAAATGGCAAGGTTTGAATTTGCTTTACTGTTTCATTTTCTTGTGAATTTTTTTAAGACAGTGAAGTGGCAATAATTATTAGGCATTGTACGTAAAATATTTTGTCTGTCTTTTGAATTAGAAACGTCTAAAAGCAGCAGAAGCTGAGAGTAAACTGAAACAAGTGTATATCCCAACTTAGTAAGTAATGGAGATCTTGCAAAAGTATTTGTTACGGTGTTAATTCTGTCAAAACAACATTATGTCATTTGGGTCAGTTTCAGCCAAATTTGAATTTCTTGGTGTATCTTATTTCTTCCACTACAGAGTATGAGACTTGCTTTCCATTATGCCACTACAGTGATTTTTTTAGAAGGTAAAATGGTTGGGGTGGGAGAAACCTCAAGCAGCCTAACAAAAGGGACTAGAGGAAGAAGCCATGTACTGTGCGTCTATCACAGTTGCAGGGAAAGGGTCAGAAAACTAACCTGTGAAACTATTAATTGAAGCCAGTGTGTTTCAGAAAGCTAGAAAGGTTGAAACTTCTGCATGATAGAATGGATTTTATGTGGGTAATGTACATTAGAGGTATGTTGTTTATTTGGTGGAGGATTTTATATTGTTTGTCTGGAGGGAGGGTTAGGGGAAGGTAGTTAGAACCATACTATATGAATGTTGGATAAACAAATTTCAGTTGGCTCACATGTCCAGCATTCTGTCATTGCCCTTTGGGTTTAGAAATCATTGTTGTATCGAAATGAATGCCAGTTTTCTTCCTATTTGCTCTATTTTAAATGACTTCTACTCTTTTTTTGAGGTCTTTAGAGTTAGTTCCATAATTCATTTGTTCAGGAAAATTTAGTTACTGAGCACCAGGTATATAGTGCTAAGTTCGGTTCTTTGGGAATTGAAATGTATTGTTATGTACTGTTTATGTAAAGCTCATTCATTGAGCTCAGTATAGTTGTTTTATACCTAGCCTTTTGTTTAGTGAGTTTTGATATATTAATACATATTTGTTTATACACGAGGCTTCACAGACCATGAATTGCAGTATTCTTTGTTAATCTTTTGTCTCAAGGCAGATAATTTACAATGTAATTTACATTGTCTATCATTTTTATTCGGAACTGTAATGTCCCTTCTGCACAGTGGTTTCTAATATTTAGAAAATTGTGTATTTTATTTGACTAATTTATGAAAGAACAACTTCCCAAAAAAAAACACTGTTGTAATTCATGTGTTCTAGATTTTCAAAAGCAAGCATACCAGCTTTCTTGTACTTTGTAATGCTGTCACATCAAAGGAAAAGTACATATAACTAGTTTTCACCAGGTAACCCAGATAATTGCTTCTATTCTTTTTTTGCATTGACTTTAGAGTCTTGATCTAAGTCAGAGACCAACAAACTATAGTCTTCAGTTCATATCTGACCTGCCATCTGTTTTTGTGAATAAAGTGTTACTGGAACACAGTCATACTCATTAATTTATGTATTGTCTGTGTCTCCTTTCGTGCTACAATGGCAGAGTTCAGTGGTTGTGACAGAAATTATAAAACCCACAAAGCTTAAAATATTTGCTATGCCAACCCCTACATGAATGATTTTCTAGAGATCAAGACTGAATTTCAAGTCATACTTTTTATTTTTAAAAAGTCATATAAATTGTATACATAAATAGAAGATGCCAAGGTACATTATTGAGTTAGATAAGAACCTGAGTCCTTTGAAGGATTTCCCAGTAAGCTCCAAAATAGAATATTATGAAGAATTATTTTACACTGTCGTTCTCTTGAACCTGGCAGTCTCCTTTATGCAAAGCACTCTGGTCAGTGCCAGAGATAGAAAAGTTAAGACAGCAGGCTGCATCCTAGCGAGGGGGAGACAGATGCGAAACAGCATTGCTCACCTGGTGTAATGAATACTGTGATAGAGAAGGATAGCTTTTATGAGAATTTATACTGACAATTTTTGAGAGAAGGATAGCTTTTATGAGAATTTATACTGACAATTTATGAGGTGTATAATTTATTAGAATCAAACTTCTATTAGAATTTATCAGTTGACATGATCAGGAGAGATTCCTTATGGAAGTGAGTTTGAGTGAACTCCCGAGGAAGAGGAGGAATTAACCACGTGATAGGGCTGCTGCTGAGAGGGAGGCAGTGGGGGTGGTGGGAAGAGAGAGGGATGAACCAGTATGGAAGGCAAGGGCCAGTAGTTTACCCATCAAACAGTGGATTATGAACAAAGTGTTATGATTAAATTTGCACTTGAAGGTCACTGGCTGTGTTTCAGAAAATGGTTTGGGGAAGGGGAGTACAAGTGGATATAAGGAGCCCAATTAAGAAGTTTTGGGAGAGGAAAGATGACAGCAGCTTGACCTAGAATGTGGCGTGCTATGTGGAGGTGACTGGCTTACATGAGGTTCAGAAGGGAGATGTCAAGGTTGAGTCCTAGGTTTCTGGCTAGTACAACTCAGTGGATTGCTGTGCTATTCACCAAGCTGGGAAACCGTGGCAGAGAAGCAGGTTAGGTCATTTTGAGTTCACTCTGTCCGAAAAGAAGTATTGAATATGCTGTTGTATATATTGGTCTTAAACTCTGGATACATTTCTGTGACAGAGACACAAATTTGAGCTTCACCAGCATATAATACTGTTTGAAACCATGGATATAATACTTAAGAAAAGCAATAAGAAAAAAGGGCCTTGGACCAAGAAATCTAGTATTTATATATCAGGGTAGGATAGCAAGGTGAGTGTACTATCACAGAAACTGAGAAAGGAGGGTGTTTCAAGGAGGCAAAGAGATTAACTGTCAGATACTGATGTTAGAACACCAGGGACTTTAGCCACATCGAGGCCACTGGTAATCCGTAAAGTAGTGATGAGAACTGTGTAGGAGCAGAGGAATGCTGCAGATAGTGACTATTGGCTGCCCTTGGGACAACTGGCTGGAAAGGACAGTTAAGAGAGAGAGCTCTTGGCTTTGAGGGGTAGGTTGGGGTAGAGTAATGGGAGAAGACTTCCCATTAATACGTTACAGAAATTATTATCATGAACAGTCAAACCTCCTGAAATGCTAACTTACCTCTAGAGATCTGCCCTGTACACCCACAGTCTCTTTGTTGAACATAGAGTTTGTGCTGTCCTTTGAGAACCACTACATAGAGTCAACAGCTTTTATATCAGTAGCAGGAATGGGACAGTGTTTTTCTGTTAATATATAACACACAGGCTTTGGTTAATTTATTTGATTGAAAAATTATTTCATTTTCTCATGAAAATTTATGGTGGGTGATACAGCTAACTTGTATCTTCCAAAAGTATCAGAGGGTGTTCTAAGGAAATTGTATTTGGATGGAGAAAAGGTGCAGCTGTATTTGTTTTGTGAGTGTCAGGCAATTAGAAATTGGTTTTCATATAGCCTTGCCTTGTAATGAGTGGTTTGAGTTTATTTTAACACCTTACTTTTTACCAGTTTGATTCCTTCTTTGCCAAACATTCAGATGTTCATGTGTATCTAAGATAAATCAGTAATGAGATGTAAAATAAAGCCTTTTGTGTTATTGTACAAGTCATTTTTATTATCTCACTTTGTATTTCATTGAAAGCAGCAAACCGAATCCCAACCAAATAGCGGCCAGCAATGGCAAAGCTGGTGCTCTGAATGGAGCTGTGGGGGCCACATTCCAGCCACAGAATGCCCTCTTAGGGCGAGCCTGTGAGAGCTGCTATGGTGAGTTTTCTCTAGCAGGGCTTTATTTTCTCCTCTGAGGCCTGTCTTTGCAGAATTGTGGGGTGGGGCGGAGTGTTGAGCAGCTTTCTCTAGGTACACGTGGTCAGTACTGTGCAAAGTAACATAGCCTCGGAGTAAACGTGCCTATCCTTACCTTCTGCTTGAACACTAAAGTTAGGTATTGGGCTTCTTTGATTTGCTTCTCTGAGGTCCTGTGTTTGTTGACTATTTCATGCAGTGTTTGCTAAGTTGCATTCAGAGTTATTAAAAAGCTTTGTGCAATCCATGGCCCCGTGAAATATACCAAATCCCTTGCTGGAGTTTCTCAGTGTACTTTGACACATTAAAGATTCCAAGTAATTCTGTAGGAAAGACCTGTGTGTGGATAAACTGCTGTTCATAATCCTCAGACCAGCTTCCCAAAGAGCACTGGTTTGGGAGATGCTGTTCTGTGATACTTGCTTTTGGCCTTAGGTTTCCTATCAGACACTGTAGTATTATATTTGCCCTGGATATAATAGTTTGGTGAGATGAACTGTTAGGAAGTTGATAACTTTTATTTCATTTTAAAATCACTTCTTTAAAATGAAATTTTATTTCATTTAAAATTTAAGTGGAAATAAAAAATATCCTATCTTTGACTTACAAATCATTCATACTCACGTAGTCTCACATATCCCATTGTAATAATGGGGCATTGGTGACATTATCACATATGTTTCCTTCAAAGTGGCCTGGGGTGCCAGAAAGAAGAAAATTCATTTTTATTAAACATCTACTTGGTGCCCAGTTTTTGTCACAGTGGCTCTTACAGTGGGGGGAGGTTGATGTAGCCTACTGCCCTATGGACATAGGACTGAGAGACCTTTGACACCCTGCTCCATACTTCACACCAGGCTTCAGCATTTGAAAAGGCATTTAAAACCAAATCGTGTAATTACCTTTCCTGAAGCCAGGGAAGATATGAGCTAGACAAATTGCTGACTTGGTAGAAATTGTACATGTCTAACCATTTTCTACACCATGGAAGCACAAAGGGAAACAATTTGTGGAAAATTAGATTCTTTTGATAAAGATTTCACATGGATTGTATCATAAATGTCTTCAATTTGGGAATTCTTAGATTTTGAAGTTCATTTATATTTAAATGGAAATAAAAATATCCTGTCTTATTTTTGACTTACAAATCGTTCACATTTACGTAGTCTCACATATTCCTTTAAATAATTATTTTGTCATTTTTATATGTGCATGGCAAGTGATTTTAATTTTATATTTAAGATCCATGTATTAAATCATCATAAAATGTATCTTAATAGATCTTTATAGAAAGAATTTGGCATTTTCTACTTGTCACTTTTTCATTGATTTTGACTCAATTATATAAGAAGAAAGACATTTGTTGCCAAATATTAAAATGACATGACTGTTAGGTTGAGTAAAAAGTATGTTTAAATATGAGTCAAATTTTATATTCTGAATTCAGAATAGGTCCATGCCTAATATTTAGGATTCTTAAAATTTGTGTTAAAATATCAACTTTGCTTATTTTATTATTCTTTTTAAGTTATAAGAGGAATTGTTTTTAGACTGCTAATTGCAAAGAGTCCTCTCAAAATAACACATGTTGGCTGCACAGGATTTTTCTCAATAAACTAAGAGGCAGTTTGATTAGAATGGTCACTATATTTTCTCTTTTTGATATTGGTGGGTAACGTGTTAGTTGACACCTTTGATGTGGTGTTTGAACGTTCTGACCTGATGAAGGTAACTTACAGATCATAGGACTGTTCCAAGGCAAACTTAACAAAGTTATAATAATTTTTATGTACCTCATTACTTCAGTGTCATTGTTTTCTATTAAACTTCAAATCTATTGTGAGAACATTTTCAGTGTTAAATGGCAGTAATTAAAACTTCAGAACAATACTTGATACAGGCTTGCAGTGCTTATCTAAGTGATAAATCAATGGAGTTATTAGGTCTTAAGCATGCTGCATTCTTAGCTGCAAATATGGACTTACAGTCTTGAAAGATTCTGTTTTTAAAGGGAGAAATACTCAAATTACTGTGTCTCTTGATTAAAATAAAGATATGGAAAACAGATACCTATTTCTGTCAGATTCCTTTCCTGCCTTTGTTCATTGGGACTGCCCTGAGCACCTCAGACCTGGATTCAGACTTTGAACATTAACAACACCTTTCTGGTAACTTATTTCAAGAAATGTACAAGTTAGAAGATATTTTTAATTAACAAAAAATCCCTCAGCAACAGCAAAATGTTTATTTTAGGATGCTTCATGTAATAACCTTTCTTAATAGCAGCTATAGGCACTTGATAATATAGAAATAAATGGTTTAATGAATTCTGACTTGAAAAAAATGCGTACATTATTAAACTTTAATGTTTGGTAAACTGGGGAAAATAAAATAACATTGTAAACTGGAGATGGCTTTGGAATATTTAAAACATTTTTGATTAATGTGTATTGAAGTTACAAATTATATAGCATCCTTTAGTTTTTCTTATTTTTCCTCCATCTTTAGCTACACAGTCTCATCAGTGGTATTCTTGGGGCCCACCTAATATGCAGTGTAGATTATGTGCAACCTGTTGGCTTTATTGGAAAAAATACGGAGGCCTGAAAATGCCCACCCAGTCAGAAGAAGAGAAGTTATCTCCCATCCCAACTACAGAGGTACATAAGTAATAGTCTTCTTAATGTAGAAACGTTACATTTTCAAAGGCTGGATCACTCCTTGGAAACACAAATACAGGGTAGGGTAACTTAAAATGAACAAAGGTGTTTTTATAGTGAAACATAAACCACGATGTTTAATGTGGGTATGGGGAGAGGGGAGGGACAAATCAAATTTTTTTAGGTATTGAAAATACTGGTCTTCTGAGATTGATTACTCAGACAAAAGAACAGCATATGTAGTAGATGTTAGTGCAAATAGAGAGCTTACAAGTAAAATGCTTTCTTTTTTTGAGAACAGTTTGCAGCCTTTAGATGCTATTGAAAATGTCTCTTATTACCTGAAGTAATAAATACAAACTGAACGTTTTGTACCTGTCCCTGGGCTATCATAGGAGGGAAAAGAAGGTATGGACTCAATCTTGAAATGAGCAACAGTTCAAATATGATTTTGGTAAAATTCTCATAGACTGCAGATGTCAAGCACCTATATCTACCAGAGACTTCATTTTGAGTGCTAACAGGGTCTCAGGACTCGGTAAATTAAAAAACAAAATAAAATAATCTTATTAACTGCCTTGGCAATTTTTTACTAATGTGAATGTGATTTTGGTCAGTTAAAAAAATAAAAGCAAAGGATCCACAATCTCCACCCAGTTTCCTTCTCTACACTCCCTACTTTCCTACCAAAATCCACTTTTAAAAATTTTCTCTTTCAGGGTAGGGAGTTAAGTTACAGATGCTTCAGCGGAAGACTTAAAAATCGCACTTTCATTGGAAGTGATGCACTTAGTATTGTACTTGGACAAGTTCTGTTCTTGACATGTTTGTTGGTGTCTGATTTTGCAGGACCCACGGGTTAGAAGTCACATGTCTCGCCAGGCCATGCAAGGGATGCCAGTCCGAAACACTGGGAGCCCAAAGTCTGCAGTGAAGACCCGCCAAGCTTTCTTCCTTCATACTACATATTTCACAAAATTTGCTCGTCAGGTCTGCAAAAATACCCTCCGTCTGCGGCAGGCAGCAAGACAGCCGTTTGTCCCTATTAATTATGCTGCCATTAGGGCAGAATGTAAGATGCTTTTAAATTCTTAACCTTATATGTTGTGCTTCTGACCATTTTCTCTCTTTCCCGCTCTCTTTTGTTTGTTTGTTTTGTTTTGTTTTTGTTTGCAATAAACATAAGTTCTTGTGTACAGCCTTTTATTTGGTTTTTTTTTTATCATTGTTTTTGTCTGCTGCCATTTGTATCATGCCAGCCCAAAAAGGAGACATTGAAACCTTTGCCATCTTTAGGAGTAGGGCTCAGCAAAAGGCTGGAGGGAGATGGTCCTATCCAGTGGGCTTTTAGATGGGATTGCCTGAGGAGCCCTTGCTGAGGCACTTCTACTTATGAGGTAGTGTCCCTGAATAATCCGCAAGGATGGTATTACAATGAAACCCCGTATTTGAGACATGCAGTGCAGTGATACATGAATTCATTAGGTTTGAATAAAACTTGCCAGTTTACACTAATTAGAAATTGTTTGTCTTTGTAAACCACATTTTCCCACAAACCATTTACTGTTGTTGGAGAATAATATGGAAATTCACAGTGCTTCATAACACTATATTTACTAGAAGTTTTAGCAGAATATAAATAAGTTTTAATGTCTTTGGGGTGAATTTTCTGAAAATACACATTTAGTTTTAACGAGCTAGTGTCAAATTTGTGGTAGAGTGTTCTTTTTGTGCCATTTGGTTTCCATTTCATAGTCATATATATATTACCACATAACATGTACATGACTTTATTACTCTCATTTTCAACACATTCAGTCTTGCTTATGTTTCATTTTTTTGTTAGAACCAAGGTCAAATATACCAATGAATTGTGGATTATTCTCTTACTACTATGTACCCCTAAATGTGTCCATAACTTGTATGTTAGCTCTGATTCTAGTCTTGCTACTTTTAGTCACATTTCTTGCTAGCATGTTTCAACCATGCAACTCTTCTCCCCTAAAGGATGAGAAAAACTTGCTGTTTGGCTTAATGAGTAGGAAATCTTAAATACATAAGTAGATGTTTTTCTCTGTGAGATTAGAAATTTGTTATTATGGGATGATGTTCCATTTTGATTTAAAGAGGGTATCCATAAAAGGAGTGATGATAAAAAATGCTTTTATCTAAAAATAATTTTCAACAGAATGGTTGAAGAGCTTTTAAGCTTACAGGTAAAAAGCTTTATAAAACAATAAAAGTGCTTTGTAAAGGGAGTGATGATTGGTAGCAATCTCTGGATCCCATGGAGTGAAAATTTTGCTACATTCGACTCACATATATCTTAGAATTTAGGCTTATATTGAGGTTTCATGCTAGTGTTTCTGAATATATGGATTTATGTTACCACTTTCTTACCTGTTTTAAGGAACTCAAAAATATTCATCAAAACTGCTTTGATGAAAAACATGTACCTTTATATATAATTTCTTAAAAGTACAATAAACATACAAGAAAAAAAAATGCAATTTTTCTGTTAAAATTGGCCAGGATCCAGTACCATCTTTGTTCCTATGAATGGAAAAAAAATCATCAACCAACTAAATTGGCTGCTAATGAAGCTTCTGTTTCCCATGGCTGTTCTGTTAATTTCTCTGTTAAGTTGCACATTGTCTTTATTTTGGTTATTCTTCAATGAAGTATATTTTCCTGTCACCTCATTTTAATTTTCTTCAATTGAAAGGCCATGCTGTTTAAAAAGTCAAAATTAAGCACCCATATTTTATTTCTATAAACATACAGCAATAAAAATAATGATAGTAATAAAAAACAGCCATTTGTTGTAATGAGATTCAAGGAACTTATTTTAAGTTGTATTTGGCTTCATTGGTTAAGATACATGTAGAATGAGATTCTCAGAATAATTTTACCTTGAAATTTAGCATTATAACACCTCAGCCATCAACTTTTTTTTTTTTTCCCAGACAAGCAACTAATGAACTTTTTTCTTAGCATCTAAGTGATTCTTGCATCGTCATCTCCCTTATATGTACTTGTTACAACCTCTTCAGCACAGATCCCTTAATTTTGGCTTATTGGTGAGATTAGATGTTAATAACCTAATGTATATAGGCAACCATGTGTAATGTTCCAGTGGGGTATATAGATGTATTTTTTTAGTAAGCTTTCTTTGGTTTCTTAAGGGCAGTGGTGACCCCATCCCTCACCCCAAAAGTTAGGAATCACTATCATGTAGTATGATGTACTGTCAGGTGAAAGTTTGTAATTCTGAAGATGCTAATGGATCAAGAGCTCTAAGTAATATGTTTTAGAATAATTCTTCATAATATTGGGAGAGAAAATAGTTTTCCCTGTTAACTTGAGATTTTTATAAGCACTGTAGAAGCTGACCCCTTCCATGGCTTCTGGACTTGGCAGCACTGTCACCACCAGTGTCATGGCCAGAGTTTTTGGGGTGACAGGCTGCATGAGAGTGAAGGAGTGGGGAGCTAAGGAGATAAACTCTGCGATGGTGGAAAAGTGTAATATAACTATGAGTCCTTAACAAATCTTTGTTTTAGTAGGGGAAAATTTGGGGGTTTGTTAAAGCAGCACTCTGACCTATATTTTCATTAAGAAACCTGTATTAAGGAATGCAGTATAGTGGACAGGAGATCTTTGCATATACATAAACTATTGGAAGTAAAACATAAGTAATAACATCTGTGGGAAGGGAAATTGGAAGGCTGACAAAAAGGGGTGGGAAAGAGACTTTACTGTTCATCCTGAACACTTTTCTCAAATTTGAACCATGAAAATACACTTCCTATTTATATGCAAATATATGTAAGTCCATGCCAAAAATTACTAACGTTAGTACAATGTCTGAGCCAGTTATACCACACAGATGGGCCTTATTAAAGTAGGTCAGCAAAAAAAAAAAAAAGTGGGCCAGTAGACCAAAAACCAAAACCAGAAAAACCAGAACCAAACCAGAAAAAGTACTGTGTCCATAAGATTTGCAGACCTCCATCATAGTTTTAACAGCATCACGTTTCAAACAGCCTGTCTGTTCTTCCCCTTGACACTCTTGCCCTCAGGAAAAAGGCCCCAATGTGATAATGCTCTTCCTCGTTTTTACCAACAGACATTACCACTGAGTACCAGATGTCTTCGTCAAAAATCTGTAACATCACCCAACACCTGATGAGCACAGGGTTACTTTTTGAGATTCAGGATCCTCAAGAGACTGAGGTTAAGCAGAAGTAGGTATATTAATAGCATTCCATAGAAGAAGCCAAAGAGCCCAAAGAAGTGGATCCAAATTATTTCCCTGCCAGGCTTGTAGCTTGCATGGCAACTAAGTGGTTTCTGAGTTGACTCAAGAGACTTTAATGGCAGCACCATTCCCCATTATGAAGTTCCTCGAGATGCACCTGGAGCCTTTTTTATTTTATTTTTATTTTTTAGTCTGAAGATGCTAATTCAACTTCAAAAGTATCCCAAGGCCCCATATTCAGAAGAAATTGGTTAATTTATGACTTTTGTGGACATTTCTCAGCCAAAGTTACTATGAATTACTGTATAAAGTTTCGTGAAGTTTTAAGCTCTAACTTTAGGAGAGAACAGTTTTGGTCACTTATTTTGGTATTTTTGATTATTTTTAAAAATTTGTTCTTGAATGGATGCTTGAAACTTTTCTAAGGGTACAAATGTGATTACAAATCTAATTGCCATCCCCATTCCTACCATCTTGACCGGTAACCATTGTATCAGTGTCCTAAGTATCCAGAGATAATTCCGTGTATCTCTAACAATCTAAGTAGGTACATTCCTTTTTGTTTTTATACGGATGTTAATGTCTACATTGTTCTGCACTTTGCTGCTTCTTGACATACCTTGGAGGCCACTCCATACCAGAACACTGAGAACTACTTCCTTTTTTTTTTTTTAATCAGCTGCATAATCTGTTTGGTACTGGTAATAATCTAATAGGTAACCAATTCCCTTTAAAAAATTAATTTTAAGGTTATTTCCAGTAATTTGCTATTATAAGTAATATTCCAATAAATGTCCTTATACAGATAACATTTTCATACTGATGTGTGAAATGCACATGTAGCTTACAGGATAGGTCCCTGAAAGTAAAACGTCAGGGTCAAGGAACATGCATTTTCAATCTTAATAGTCACTACTCAGTTGCCTCAGAAAAACTACGAATTACACTTCCATCCACAATGTCTAGGGAATGACTGTTTCTGTAGAACCTTACCAGCAGCATCTTATCTTTGAAACTAGTTTACAGGTGATGTGTAAGTTACATTAGCTTCCATTTCTCATTTGGATGAGAGAGAGAGATCTTTGCATATATTTGAAAATCATTTGTATTTCCTTTTCTGTCAACTGTTTTTGCCCCTGGCCTGTTTTGTATTAGATAGAAGTCTTACTGACTTGTGGGAACTCTTATATTTTCAGGAATTTAGCCCTTCATCTGTGATACGTGATGCACCTATTTCCCTCATTTTATGTTTGACTTTGTTTATGATGTATTTGCCAAGCAGATTTTTGAAAAAATGTAGTTGAATTTATCTTTTTTTTTAATGGCATCTAGGTTTTGTGTCTTGTTTAGAAATGCCTTTATAATTCCTGTAAGAAAATTCTGTGGATGGTTTTATTTTGACAGCTTCTTGAAAGCCCATGTGAGATGTTTTTGTGAATGTTAATTCAGTGTGTGCTTTTGTAGTTTTTTTTTCATTTCCTTCCCTAATATTTCCAAAGCATTTTAGAAAAATGGCTATAAGTTGCAAGAAAAGTAACAGTATTACTTCTAGATTTACCTCAAAGGAATGTAGATCATCCTCTAGGAAGCCAAAGAAATGTGCACTGTGCTCGGGAACTTGAGTGAGATGGAGATGTTCTCTCTCTCTGGGCAGATTTTGATTCCTTCTGGGTTCTTTGGGCATTTCTCAGATTGCTTTGTTTTCTGTGCACCTTAGTGAATGCTGATGAGTTATTTCTGTTTAAATAGAGTTAGGTTAACAATTTGGGAGCAGACTGACAAGTGGCACTACGGCCTGTTTAGAGCGTAGTCCACGATTCTTTTTAACCAACTCAAGTGAGGACCTGATAATCTTAGGTTTATAGTCATTCCATTGGGGCGGAAGGTGTTTTTCCCAATGGATGCTAGTTTTATGTTACACAGCGACTAGGTAGTCTTAGCACCTTTCATCCTAATTTCTTAATAGTTGAGACAGATATTCATCTTGCCACCAACTACTTTTTGTAATGATTCATGAAACATGGGTCCTTCTAAGCAGCTTTGATTTCCCACACAGGTGCTCTGTAAATTCTCTTGAAACATCACATAATCTTACTAAGCTAATTAGAAATTAAAAGCAGATGAGTTTAAAACGAAATATCTTTGAGTATTGTGTTGGTGACCCCTTTGATGGGCTTGCAGATTCTTGTCAAGGTGATAGTCATATGGGAGTTCATCAATTGCAGCCACACTGGCAATTTTCCATTGGGCCTTAGAGACTGGAATGAAGAGCAAAGTTAATCTTATTACTAGTAATACAGTGATTGCATTTGTCCAAAACATTGAAGAAATACCAAGGTGATTCATGCATGATTTTATCAAGAGGAAAAGAATTTTTTCTTTTGTCCTTATCCAAGGAGAATTTTAATTTTAGGTGAATTACTAATACTAGGAAGGAATTATTTAGTGTTGATGCACAGTGACTTGACAGGTATTTGGTCCATGCAGGGCTTGGGCTGCTTTTTAATATTTCTTTAGATTACTCCTCCAAAGTGTGTTCATTATATTTCTGCCTGGATCTTCACTGTTACTCAACAACAGGTGGAAAGCTCGTAGCTTAGTAATTTTCACCCCAAAGGAAATCAGCTGAATAGGAGGAAAAGAAATTGGATCATTTATAGTTGTCAGTGGTTGCATAATAATTAGCCAGTGCTTTGCATACATATTCATATTCCTATTATCTGAAGCTCTGCAGTATGTTCTTTGCCTATTTTAATATTTTTAGCGGATGCTGTTTTTCCACCTTTTTCTGATTAATAGTTACTAGAAAAGAGTTTCCTTGGTGAAAGAAAGGGCAAGAGCTGACGAAAAAGTTAATTTTTAATTATTTGAGGTTCCAAATTGAATTGCACATTTTAATACTAATAGGGCAGAGAATTCCTATGGAAGTCATAGGAAATTTCCTGTATGTATACCTAGAAATGTGGTCTCAGCCACAGGAAATCTATAGGACATTTTTGTCAAATATTTGATGATGAGGAAAAGGCATTAACATAGCAGAACCAGATCTACTAAAGCTACTCTGTTAAGCCTAATAACGATATCTGTGATTTTAAAACATTTTAATGCACCTTTTTTTTTCTCCCTTCAAACTACAAAGTATCTCTTTGGTGTGAGAGGCAGCCCTGTTCTACATCTCTCCCATCCTAATGGCAGCTAACTAACATAACAGAGAGTGTTTGTGTTGTTTGCTCTATTTTTCTCTGTCTGAAATGTCTTAGGGTATGAGGAATGTGATGTGAACTTTTATGAACTTCTAAGATCCTCACAGTATCTTATTATTCTGAATATTGGATGAAATTGTCCACATGCAAGTAACCTTTTAAATCTCAGCAGTAAAGACATCATAGTAGGATATGAAGGATAGAAAATCAGTGATAAAACCAAGTGACCCATTTTTACTCTTGTGAGGCTCTCATCTAATGGAATTGAGTTTCATCCGAAACGGTTAAGACTTTTCAGTAGAGACTGACTCCATCTATTTTAGGGATTGCCAAATGTGTGGCCTTAGTCATTTTGTCTTTCATGCTAGATTAATCCCACGTTAAGACTGATTCCACCTTGTAGTGTTAGGACTGCCGTGGCTAGAAAGGAAGCATAGTTCCACTATTTTTCAGATGGACACACACAAAGAAAATGTCTATCTGTTAACTACACTCATGCGGGCCTTTAAAAGTGACTGTTCTCCAGGTAAATCCCTCGTTTAATAATTCGGAAGCAGAACTGAAAATGGTTTTCTCAAACCCCAGGAAATTATGCAGGAATCTAGTAGATATTTTTGCACTGTTTTCCACTTGCATCTTTTATTTCTGCAGTATGTACAGTATAGGTAGAGAAATCAGCCTCATTGGTTGTCTCCATGTTTCTTTCTCTCCTCAGATGCAGACAGACATGCTGAACTATCTGGGAGTCCACTGAAAAGCAAAAGCACTAGGAAACCTTTGGCATGTATCATTGGGTATTTAGGTGGGTATTTTCTCATAGAGGAAAATCTCAAAGAACAATTTCTGTGTCTTATAAATATTTGGTTGCTCTAAATTGACATACCTAAACTAAATTCAAGCCTTTCAAATAGCTAATTGAATACTTCATATGCATAGTCTACTTGTTTTGTTTTTGGAAACTTCTATTTATTACCAACACATAACATACAGAGTTATGAATATGTGTACTTTTTCCAAAATATCATTGACTAAAATATCATGTATATTTATGAATACAAATACAGATTAAACAAAAGGATGAAACTAAGAATCACCAAATTGTTAGAGGGTGAATATCTTTAATATTTTAATTTAGATTCTTCCGCTATTTCTAACCTGCCTTTCCCCTTCCCTTAAATAGAGAAGGATTGGTTTATTTCCTTAATTTAAAAAAAAGAAAGATAAAACTGGTTTTTGACCTTTAAAAAAATATTTATCATTTTGATACTCCAATTAAGGTTACATTGAAAGGGTAGCAGGCGTATTGCTTTCTGGTTCTTACCATCTTAATTTAACTTGGAAATTGCCAAAGGTGATGGTTCCATCTACATATTGTTGAAATATCTCAGTTAAGAATGGTATAAGATATTACTAGGAAATAACTAATTTTTTTACAAAGTTTTATGATAACTAATTTATAGAATAATGGTTCCTAAAGTTGTTCCTGATGCACCTAGAAACTACAATGGCATGTTTTTATGCTTCTGACATTCTTGCTTTTTCATTTTCTCAGTAAAAGTGAAATATATATCAGAGTTGCATTGAACCTTATTGCTCTGTCAGAAAGATTTATAGTTATAAAGTGTTCAGATTTTAGACATCCAATCTTTTAAAAAATCAAAGTGTACCCTTGAACTGGGTATATTATCTGGTTTTCCTCAGAGCATCCTAGGAGTCAGAAGCTCACAGTTCCCTCCTTGATGTTTCTTTGCCACCTTACTTCTTATTTTTTTCCTCAGGGCCTGAGGAGTTGCTTTGATATCCCCTGAAAGTAACACATGGTTATCATAGGCATGGCCTAGGTCATAGGATCAAGTCCTTGAAGTTTGCTGTCTGTATTCCCATGCAGGACCTAATCCTAGCAGCCCCTTCTCTTGTAAGGGAAAGTTTCTGATCATAAAAAAAATAGAATGTAACTTTGCATATTAGTTAGCTTTTCCATGGGTGTGTGTTTCTCCTGTGGACAAATTGGTCTCTGTCCCTACCAGATAAGTCCAAAGCTGTGCTGTCATTACTAGCTGAACCACATCCCTGCATAACACATTTCTGAGTATTTACTAGGTATAAAATAGTATACTAAGTGATTTGAGGAATTCATCAAAATGAATAAAACCTTGCCCTTAAAAATCTTAGTCTAGTGGGGAAAGTACACAAGTAAGGACAGTTAAGCAAAGGATTAGATCCTATAAAAAGTACAAGTAACATGTATTGGACATTTGAAGGAGGAATAGTAATTTCTGATGAGAGGGCAGCTTATGTGAAGAAAGTAACATTTGATCTCAGTCTCGAAAGATACATAGTATTTGAATAGATAGAAAAATATGAACAGAATGTTTTTCCCTTTATGAGGCCAAGAGAACTAGATGAACAAAGGCTTGAATGAGTCCAAGGACCCAAAAATGTCAGGGAATAGAGGTTGTCTGGTCTAGATGGAGCAAGGAGTGTGGATGTTGTAATAAAAAATGAGATTGGCAAACCATCAATACCATGTTGAAAAAAACAGTGTCTTTTGGTTAGTACTTGATTCATTCCTAAATTTGGGCAAGTATAGGATATTGGCCAGACTGAGATGTAGTAATTCTAACAATCCCAAAGGCTCTTAAATTTAAGTAAATTAAGCTGATATCCTCCCTGCCTTCATCTAAGACAGGGTGGCTTGTGCATAGTTGGCATGCTAGGTAATGACTCAGTGAGCAGGTTTAGCTTTGGAGATGTTGCCCATATTAGTACCAGACAGAGATCCTTAAATACAGTTCCTACAGTATTGTAATTTCTGTCCACCTACTCCAAAAAGTGCAAGTAGTTCCGGGCTGTGTAACTAACAACAGCATAATTGACATATACATACAACACATGCATAGTACAGTTTTGTGCTATACCCTTGGTCAAAGCTTTTCTTCTACTACATCTTGACTCTCATATTTGGAGTTCAGTGTCAGATTTAATCCATATAAAAATGTTCTGGCGTGAGAGTGATTGACCCTGGTCAACAGAGCCAGAGAAGGTGATTGACCCTGGTTGCAGAGCCAGAGAAGGAATCCTGATTTTCAGAAAGCTCTCACATACCAGACATGGTACATGCTGTGTCACTGGTTTGATCGAGCACAGAGATAGTTTCTCTGAGACTACTTCTGCAGATAACCTTGAAGAGTCAGGTGCTTTTATTCCCTTAGTAAATCTCTGTTTAGGTGACCTTCTGAAGTGGCTTCTTTGTTTGTACTCATGACATGAAGCTCAGAGCTCCAGCTAGTAAAAGAACCAGCTCACGTTTGATAAGTAAAGCCATGGTAACAGCACTTGAAGCTGATTCATTATGCAGGTCCTCGGGAAGACTGCCTGGCTTATAAGTAGCTGACTCTCAGCGCATTAGGAAATGAGATGTGTGCCTATTAGCTGATGTAAATGCACACAGATTTTTAATACCGTGTTCTGAGTTGAGAAACCTTTTCTTCCTCAATCAGAAATCCATCCTTCGAAGAAACCTAATGTAATTCGATCTACACCAAGCCTGCAAACCGCAAGTACCAAGCGGATGCTAACCACCCCGAATCACATGTCTCTGAGCATTTTGGGAAAAAGAAACTACAGTCATCACAATGGCCTGGATGGTATGTAAGCCTAGGAATTCTGGAGGCCAATCCCATAGGCCAGAGCCTCTCTGCCTTTGCCAGTTCCAGGTGTGTCATCTGCCCAGTCCAAGTACTATAACAAACAGGTTCTTCTACACTCTGAATGAAACGTGTGTTCAGGGGGTTAAGAGGGAAAGACTGCCATGTGCCACCATGCAGACATTGGCTAGGTGATATTTCTCTATCTGCTCAGAAGGGACATTTTTGCTCACATTTCCTGTTAAGAGGCTTGTTTGGAGATGAAGTCTGTATTTATCAGGTTGCCTCTGCTGGGTAATAATGTTCTTGCTTTGGTGGACACTCACTGCTCATTTCTGTTTTCTTGGGCAGAAGGGATTATTTTACCTTATGTCTGAGGCAGCAGTGTTCTCTGGGGGTTCTTCAATGTTCTGTGGATCATTTTGAATTTGGCATTTGTTCCCTACTTTCACCTCATAAAATCTTTTTAATTGCTCAAGAGTGCTACAAGTCACGAAAGGAATTGCATGGGTGATGTCCTAAATAAAGAGAAAATTTGTTTGAAATGGAAAAGCGGAGAAGTATCACCTCTTACTCAAAGTTCTCCTCTTGGTCATATAATGGTCATATAATGACTCTTCAGGTGGAATTGAATTATCTTCCTATTTGGACTCTAAACACAAGCATAATAAATCATCCAGGCATAGACTGTTCATTTCAATAGCCCTGGAGTTTGAAGCTGTCTTGATTGTTTAAGTGTTGGCATTTATTTATGAATAAAAGTTTCCCCAGGCTTTTCATGTCTTATGGAACTCTAAATTCCTTAGTGACAGTAAATTATTTATAATGAGGCCTTAGCGCAAGGATGTGGAATAGACCTAAAATAATTTCCCATGGTTGTTTTTCTTTGGTATGACTTTTGATGGTTATAGTTATGTTAAAATGAATAAAAAATTGAGGGTGAGGAGTTTAGTTTGCATTTACAGGGTATCAGCAAAAATAGGTTTACGTGGGAATAGCAGAGAACTGCAATTCAGGATACGTAAACTACACCAAATCCATACACAAGCCCAGAGAACAAAGGAGAGCTTTCAAGAACTTATTTGCAGAATACTCTTGCAGAAATACTTCCTTGCTAATGAGAACATTGGCCATCCTTGCCACAGTATGCCTGATATCTAGACAGCAGAAGACCAAGGAATTGTGTCAAAACATGTAGATTAGATTTCTTTCCAGCTTTTCCTTGCCCACAGCCTGGGGTCTTTGGATTCAGGCTTAAATGGAATCTTGACTCTTGCTTTTCCATCTCATCACTTCCTGGCCTCTCTACATAAATAGTCCTACTGCAGAAAGCATAAAGTAAGTTCTGGCTTATTTCATATGTACTTCAGGATAAAAAGACTCTTATTGTGACTGATGCTGGAATAGCAGCTTTCTAGTATCTGTTTCCATTTGTGCCCCATCCTGGTTCCTAGTCCTAGCCCTGCACTATAGCTCACGTTGCTCTTTCCTGATATTCTACTTGCCTGTCTCCTTGGAGTTTATAAAAAAATGCCACCTTGTAGTTTTGCCTCTCTAGGGCTGCCCGCCCCATTTCCTTATGGATGAATGCTGCTGCAAGACCATTGCTTCTCTGCTCTGACCAGGAGGCATGGACAGGGCATACGGTGAATCCCTAGGGTTAGGTCAGCTGAGACCTCAAGCCTTGCTGAGGAAAAGACACTCATCTCATTTCCTGAAGAGACATAGCTCTTGAAACACTTTTTTCTTTAAGACCCATTTGTCTTTGCTCTCCTGTCGTGGTATGGAGAGGAAGGGTGGTGACAGGCTTGTGTTATCTCCTTTATAATTCACATATCAGGAGGTCCAGGAATTTGACTGTTTTGCATAACATGTATCTCTACTGCTAACACAGTGTTTGGAACTTAGTAGGTACTGTTAACCTTAAAAAAAATTAAAACTATCAGTTATTTTACCAGCAAAAATAGGTTTACGTGGGAATAGCAGAGAACTGCAATTCAGGATACGTAAACTACACCAAATCCATACACAAGCCCAGAGAACAAAGGAAAGGAACACTTTTTTATAGAAGAAAGGGCAGGCCAGGGAGAGGCTCTTATAAACAAAAAGTCCCTTGGAGGGCACTGGGAGTTCTGAATATAGTGGCTTCTCATTGGCTGAGTGGTGACAGTCTGCCATTGGCAGGGCTGTTGTGGGGTGGGGAAACCCTTTCTTCCTCCTGCTGGTTAGTAAAGGAATATCCAAAACCCTGTGGACTTGCCATCCCTCTCTTCCTGCTGGGTGTGCGATTGATGAGGTGTGGGCATGAGAGCACCCCCTGTTGGCCTCTCCATGCCTTGTCAGTGAGGTTTCCCTTTATTAATTTTCACAAGGCTTGATAAATGTTAATTGAATAAATGAAAGTGATTGAGAAAAATTAGACTGAGAAGTGAATAAAATTTTCCAGAGTTAGCAGGTACTATATAAATGCATTGGGATTCCCAATCAGGTGTGACTGATTTCAGAGTCTGCTCTTTTAACAACTATTATAAATGAAGTTGTGGCTCTCAAATGTGCTGTTAGTCAGCAAAATAGAAACAACATAAGTTATCTTAATAATTTAAAATAGGAAATCAATAAGACTGCTACTGAAGGACAGAATAGAGAACACGTGTTGGGGGCGCCCAGGAAGCAGCCGCCATTCCTAAGGTTGGGAGAGCAAGAGGAAGCAGTTGGAGTTATCACAAACTGGAGACTTCAAGAGGGCCCCGAGGACTGGCTGGCGCTCAGACCCCCTAGCGAAAGGGTGCTGCTCTTTGGGTGCTGGTGTCTCTCAGGTGTGAGGAGGCTGGTCCTGGGAGTGTGAAGTAAAGCTGGGAACTGGAACAAACTGCTGCTACTTGGTGTGACGCTGACAGGAAAAGAAAGGAACAAGGCTCTTCATCCGCCAGCTTTGCAGACTCCCTACCCTGGTAACAGGGAGCCTGATGGCCAAGGAGAGATGGGTTTGCAGAGTCCCAGCCCCAGCATGAAAGAGCTGAGTTTAGATGGATGATATGCAGCTGAGAGACAAGGGTAACAGCAACACACGTTTTTGAAAATGCCCCCATTTTTGTATTCCCAGTGGGCCTTTTCATTGGGATAATGAATCTGTTTCTTATTTCTTCGGGATAGGACTAACCTCGGGAAACTGACTAACCTCAGTTTCCAAGATGAATTCAAAGTACTAGAAAAAATGTTAGGCTAATGCAGAGTTTTCATCGGGTAGTTAATACCATCATATACTGGATTGATTGCTACAAACTCCTGGAAAAGCCTTGCCCTGTGTGATCCGACAATAAAATCATCCCCAAGAACCCAAAAGAGAGGGCAGCAGGGGATATGGGATTTATCTGTGCCATAGGAAAAAAACACATGAGTATTTGGAGTCAGATGGGATTAACTGCTGACTTCCCTAATTATTTCCTTTGTGGGCCTGGGTGAATCACTTGGTTTCTTTAAACTTGTTTTCTCCTCTGTAAAGTACAGATTTCATTTGTCTTAATGGAGTTGTTATAATGACTAAAAATTTTTCATCTACTTTATACCACTTGATCTTCCAAACACTATGAGATAGGTGTTATAGCCTGCATTTTAATAATGAAAAAACTGAAGCCCAAAGAGGTAAGGGATTTGCTGAAAACCACACTGATAGCAAGTAGCAGAGGTGAGATTTAAACTCCAGATCTAGGGTTGTTTCCACCGGGTGAGTAAGGACCCAGATTTGCATGTTGAGTGCAGCATGTACCTGGAAGATGTTTATGTTCTCTGTGTGTAGGAGACAGGTGTGCATTTGTAAATGCAGATAGGAAAGTAGTGGGTATTTTTCTTTGCTCAGACTGTGAAGTATAAGCTATCATTGTCTAATCAAAACAGTCACCTCCATTTCCTGCCTCTGTGAAGCTCCTCTGCCCTCTCCCCTCCTTTTTCTGGAACTTAGGTCATAGGAACTATTAGTGTCAGAAAGAAGGCAGAGAAAAGGAATGACAGAAAAGTTATGGAATCACCTAAAAGTGAAATGTATTTTGATTAAATTATATGATGTTCTCAACTTTGACTCTGACTCATAGTAGGTATTAAGTGTTAAGAGTCCATCCTTTCCTTTAAAATGGAGCTATTGCTAAAATTTTATTTTGAAAATGAAGCTATCAAAGTTTTTATAGTCTTACGTGAATTGTATACAAATAAAATGTCAGTACTTTTCTTATAACTACATTAATTTCTTACCTAAAAGTATTTCTTACCCAAAAAATGATTTATGGATTTGCTTGAAGGTAAAGAAGTATGTTCCAGTGTATATTTGCATGTTAAAAGGGCCCAGTATCTATAAAGAGAAATTGCCCTTGATTAAGTTATTTTGCAGAGTATTAAAGACAGGAAATTAGGTTTATAAAGAGAGCTCATTTAGCTTCCTGTGGGCTCCTGTAATTAGAGACCCTATAGCAGAGGGGATGGAGCATCATCTTGAGACAGTAGGATCTTTTTCAGCACGAAGGCTGAGTCAGAAAAACTCCAGAGAGGAGAGGGGCAGATGGGCTGTACAGGCATCTCTCGTCCTCTCCTGACTCCCTAAGAAATTGCCCTGGGTCCTTCTACCACCCCCTGCTGGGGTCAGATGCTTTGGTGAGTCAGCAGACCTTCCATTCCGCTGCAGAGGGACAGGTGACTGACTTCTTTGTTTCTGTCTTTATCAAATGGGCACCCTTAAGAACAACTTGTACTGTGTAGCGATACAGACTGAGGAAGCATCAACCAGAGATATGCTTTTAACCTTTTTCTGGGATGACATGGCTTTTGTCCCAAGGGTACTGCTGAAGCAGGGCTCAGTGTGTCCGGGAAGCCAAACAGGCAGGCTCAGAAGAGATGTGAGTTCTTAGTGGAACAGAGTCAGGGCATCTGAGCCAAGGAGATGGATGAATTGCACAAAAACTTCTTTCTAATCTGCTCTTCTCTGGCTTATTTCCCCTGGGATAAGTGAGTACACTGTATACCTATTTTTCTTATTTGTTATTTTTTCTTATTTGTTTTCTTCATTGAGTAATAGCATTTCTCCGAATCTCCCATGAAGAGGGTATCTAATGTGGATGCTGTAAGTACAATATTATGATCTGGGGTGTGAAGACTATACTTTTGATGACTTGTTTCTGAAATCAGTGATTCAGCAGCTCCAACTGTTTGCATCCCAACTCTGGGAAATGGGTGGTGGTGAGGGCCATTGTACCAGTGAGAGAGCTCTGAGAATGCATCTGCTGTCTTCACAAATCCCAATAAAAATAGACTGCCAGGAACAGCTGATGGCAGTCCTAGGCATACTTAGGCCTAGGCTGCCTTCTGTCAAAATTTTTATGTCACTTCAAAGGACTATGATTTTTTGAAATCTTCTAAAACATTGTTTGTGGAAGAACACTGAGTGCCTCTAGACTAACCTCTGGTCTCCTTGTCTCAAGATGTAATGTTATAACCTGGTTAAATGTATAAAAGTGCATTTGAGGTTTTTTTCAGTATTTTAAAATGGATCGTTATTGCCCCAGGGTTTATTGAATGTGAAGCAATTAGAGCAGAGGACCTAGTGTATCTAGCGAGTCTCAGGACTGTTGAAACATGATCTGAGAGCAGTGCAAGTTCTCTCACACTGTGAAGCCATAGGGGTTGGGGTCATAGTCTTAGAGGAAGACAGACCCAAGTGCCTTAGGCATGAGGAATCAACAACCTGGTGTTTTGAAATGTTCTGGAAGGATGCCAAACTGTCCACTCTGGGCCCATTCCTGGGTTTACTAATAACTGCAGTTTCTCCCAGTAAATACTGTTATTCTGTCCCTGAGAGAAATCCCAGTGTGTGAGCCTGTAAGAAGTCCAGACTTGAGACCCCGTCAGCAATATGAAGGTCTTAGAAGAGTAACAAAAGCACATGGTAGTTACTCAAGGGTTCTCAGCTGTGAGGGTCAGCTCAGGCCTCGTCACAGTCTCTGATTACCAGCAGGAAGCCTTTTAACCAACCTATCCCTATGTATTCCCATTCTCAGTGACGTGTAGAAAGAAAATGAACCTCTGACTTGAGAACTGGATCCCCAAGTTTTTCAGGGGGAAGAGAGTGCTTGGGACAGGAAAGGGAAGAAGACAGCATGGAGACAGGGAATTAGGTCCCTGAAAAACAACCCTTCCTTAGAGGGGGTTTGATTCATCCATCAAAAGAGCAGGCATATACATCAGAGAAAGCTTTCGCAACATCAGTATTAGAGCTTTATGCCCCAGGGAAGTAAAGACCAACTCCAGGAAGCAATTGATTTGAATGTCCCTCTGAGAATTCTCTTTGGGTCTCAGTGAGAACTGAGAAGTCTTCTGAATCTGCAGAGGGGCAATGGAAATGGAAGAGTGGTCATAGTTTAGTTGATTTGGGGGGCCCCCACTGAGTTCATTTTAAGCTTTATTGAGGTATAATTAACATTGATTAAACTATACATATTTTTTAAATAACCATTTCATAAGTTTAACATATGTATTCATTATGAAACTATCACTTCAATCAAGGTAACAAGCTTATCCATCAATCTCAAAAATTTCCTTACACCCCTTTATAATCTTCCTCCTCTCCCCCACCTCATGTCAGGTGATCACTGATCTGCCTTCTGTTACCATAGATTAGGTCATATTTTCTAGAATTTTGTATGAATGGAATCATACAGTGATCTTGTCAGCTTGAATAATTTTTAGAAATTTATCTTCAAGTTCACTGATTCTTTCTTCCACAGTATTGAATCTGCTGCTAATTCCATTCAACAAATTGTTTAAGATTATGTATTCTGCAGTTTTAGAATTTCCTTTTAGTTCTTTTATATTATATTTGCCTAAAATATACTATCTTCTCACCCACTAAATTCATCTTTTTCTGTAGATTCTTTAGCATGCTTTCGGTAAATATTTTAAATCCTATCTGCTAATTATAACATCTCGATCATCCTTTAATCATCTACTGTTTTCTTTCTTTTGATTAAGGGTTACATTTTCCTGCTTCTCAGGTCTGATGTTAGTGAATACTGGTCAGTGTGGATGATAAGTTGTATAGACTCTGAATTCTGTTCTTTTCTTCTTGAATTTTGTTCCAACAAGCAATTAAGTTGGCAGATCACCTGTGGAGACTGGGTTTAAAGCTTTATTAGGTCTGGTCTCTCTCAGCTTTGCCTCTTAGTCTCATGAGGTTTCAATGGAAAGACCAAGTTGTTTGCTGAGCTCCTCTAGCTTGGCAGCAATTGAATTCCAAACTCTGTCTTCCCAGCTGCTGAGGTTGCTGCTTATTAGCCTTTTTAAGCCTTCCCAGTTGATGTTTCCCACTGAACCCCTTGGGCTCTCACCTTGTATATCCATAGTTCTGAAATCATCCAGTGCTTTGAGGGGAGTATATATGTAGATCTGGGGGCTCCCCCTTCCTTTCCAGGTTCTCCTCCAATTTCCAGGCAGCCTCAAACCCTGACCTCTCCCTGATTCCTTAGCCCAGTTGGATTGCAGCTTTCTTCTTGAGCTATATTTTCTTGTTCCTCATGGAAGTGCTCATAAAGGAAAAGCCTGCTGAGAGTGGATCTCACTTAGTCTCACCTTTTTTCAAGGGTAATATCCCCTCCAGTTTTTGCCTGATTTTGGTTGCTCTCTAGTACATTCAAACAGTTGTTGTTTTGTTTTTTATCCAGAGTTTATCACTGTTTTAGGCTGGAGGATCAGCCCACTATGAGCCCACCGTTACAGGAAGCAGAATTCTCCAGTCCTTCTATGGGCTCCCTGCCAACTCCCCTTGGTTCTCTCAATTAAAAAAAAAATTGCACACTGTTTGTGTATCATGGATACTGTATCTCTTCTTACTTCTCTGAGGGTATTAATGATAGTGTTTTTTGTTTTTTAAGTTTTCTTCTCCAGGAATAGTTTGTTTCCTCCAATTTGTGTCCTCTGTCCCTTGTTTTGGCCTCTAATAGTTGTGTTAGAGTTTTTTTCTGACGACCACTGGTTGTCTAATAAGGTTTAAGAGTAGGAAACTAAAGCCAGGGTGAAAGCTGTGTGTTCATGCTGATGGGTGGCACCTGCTTTCTGCCTCTCGGGATGGTCATCAGGCTGGTCTGTTGGGTGGCCCAAATCCCAGTATCTTCAGGTCTTTTCTCATAGCTGCTCACATTTCCAAGAGGAGATTCTTTTCATTCATCTTAGTCCATTCAAGCTGCTATTAACAAAATACTATAGATGGGTAGCTTATAAACAACAGTTTATTTCTCCTGTTCTGAGAAGTCCAAGATCAAGGTGCTGGCAGGGTTGGGTTCTGGTGAAGGCTGTCTTCCGCTGTGCAGACTGCTGACTTCTCTCTGTGTTCTCAAATGGGGGAAGGAACTAAGGAGCTGTGTGGGGTCTCTTTTATAGGAGATTTAATCCCATTCGTGAGCGTTATACTCTTATTACCTAAGTACTTCCCAAAGGCTCCATCTCCTAATACCACCACACTGGACATTAGGATTTCAACACATGAACTTTGTGGTGATGCAAACATTCAGGCCATAGCACACTCTCATCCCCAGAGGGTGAGGTTTAGCCACTTGTGTCCTCAGAGCTCAGTGGGCAGAAGGCTGCAAGTCTCACCATCCTGTAGGTATATGTTCACTTGATCCCCCGGTTTTAGAGTAACTCCCCTGCCCTGAGCTGTGCTTGCTGCCTGGTGTCCCCTAGGCCTGAGGCCCTCTGTTTGCCATCTTCAGAGAATAAGCATCTAGACTTGTGGGAGGTAGGCAGCTGTCTGGGAGTATGGACTCAGACAAGCTTCTAGGGTTCCGGCTGCCGCTTCTCAAACAGCCTTCAGCTAATCCCCTTTGCCTCAGTCTCCCTCCCAGATACTCTCAGAGGTACCTGGTGTCAGTCCCTGAGCCATCTGAGGATCCTCTGGACAAACTTGGGGTCTTGGCTCCCTACACTATCAGCTTCAGGTTTGGCTTTCTTGAGTGCGTAGTCTGTTATCACTTGTTACCTGCTTTGCAGCCTCCAAAGTTCTGATGGTGGTTTCTCCTCTGGGTATCAGAAGGGAGGGAAAGTAACTCAGAAACCAGCATCTGGAAACCTTGAAAAAGGTTGCTTTCATTGCATTGGTTGATTAGAAATTAGAATGTCCAAGTCCATGGACTTCAAGTTCTTCTCAATAGTCGAAACAACAGGGAAAATTTTGTACCAAAATATATGTATATATTAATAAGTGCTTATGAATCAGGGGTAATATAGACAAAAGTAGCAATGTAGATTAATTCATTTAAGAATTTATTTTTAAGTAAAAAGTGAAATGATTTGGGTTATGTTTTCTAGGAAGGAGACCTGAGAATGGGTACAGATTTTTTTTTCCTAGGGCCTTCTGCCATGTTGGGCGCCTCTGTATCTGGGGCCCTGTGTGTGGCTCTTGCTCCTTGCTTCAAGGAAATGCAGTGGGACTGTGGAAGCTCTGAGCAGTGGGGGTGAAGTGATAGCCTTACAAGAGCAGGTGATAAGCTCTGGGGTTCTCTGGACCAGAATGCAGAGGTGACATATCTCAGCTTAAAACCATGACCAGTGTGGAGAAGGCAGGCAGGAGCCAGGATGCCAGACCCTGAGCTGCTAGGAAGAGAGGGTTCTTTTGAAAATGGGACAGGTAACTTTAGCACAGATGGAAGCAAGCACAATTTACTGTGGCAGATAAGAAACTTAGGGAACTACTACTAGTGGCTCTTCTGGAAGATGGCTTAATCCCATAGGGACTTAGACAAACGAATGACACAGTATCACCACCTTCCTCACCTACCATGCAAAAAAGAAAAGGCTTCTGACAGATCCTGGAGATACTGACACATAACCCTTAATTTAGACACTGAAGAGGACAGTATGCTCTTAACTGGGCTGGATGGAGAATGGGGCAGCTTGGTGTAGTGGGTAAAAAGACCTGAATCAGGAAGTTCTGGGTTCAAATTGTGATTCTTCAACTTACTTGCTATGTGACCTTCAGCAAGTTCCTAACCTTTCTGACCCTCACAAGGTTCTGGTGAAAGTTAAATAAGGTACTTACATAACCTACAGTGGGTTCAATAAAGCAAAGGTTAGCCTGAGTCCTAAGCTGAGTTATCTGGGTTTTTATTTAACACCTATTTGCTGAGTCCTATCAAACACGAGGCTGTGTACATATATCTCCCCTATTCTAGAAAGGCTCATGAAGTGAAGGTGCAGCTCTGCTCCATCCTGCAGACCATCCTCAGGATGGCGGGAGGCTGTGAAGGTGAGCGTCCCCGTGTCCTCTCCTGGTTGCAGAGTGGCATGTGTGATGGGAGAGGCAGATTATCTGAGTGCTGCCTTGGCTGGGGCACCTTGTTCCATCTCAGCAGACAGCCCCCACTTCCCTCCTAGCCACTTTCCTAATGACCAAGCAAAAGGTTTCACAACCTACTGAGTAAATACCAGATGGTGATGATAGAGTTTGCAGGCCACTTCTGCTTTTCATTTATGTTTCACGGAGACTTGAAAGCTCTGGGGTAAAGTGGAGGGAGTGGGAATGAGGGATGCTGTGATATTGTCAGCATTTGAGGTTTACCCCCCTCCTGTGGACAAATGCGTTCCTTGCCTCTGAGTGCCCACATCATTATGAATTGACTGTGGTTACCTCAGGCTGTGCCTCGTCCAGGCCATGTGTTCCCTATTCCTTAGTAGCCATTGTGTCACATGTACATTGTGCTCTGCTGTAGCACCTTGCCAGTGATTACTGAGCCAGTTCATCCCAAACCTGGCTTTTAAGACACTCCAGTACCATGCACGTATTTTCTGGGCCTTGATTAAATTTCCCTTTGATACAACCTTAAAACTATGCCGTGAGCTTTTATTTGACTTAATGCCCACCTGTCTTGCCTTGAATGTTGTGAGGTTGTTTGTGGGAGGGCCGATACCATCCTTCCACTCACCTTACCTCCACCATTGTGACTCCTTTCACTTTGACCCTGTTTCTCTCTTTTCCAGAACTCACATGCTGCGTGTCAGACTGAACTATCCCTATTTCATCCTATAAGCCAAGATTTGCTACACTATCCTGATGCTCACAGCGGTGCCAGGGAAGGAGGCAGCCCCATTCCCAGTGTTTTCAGTGGGAGACCTCCTCGTGCACCCCATGGAGACTCAATGGGGCAGAGGCAGAAACTATAGGAGTACATGGCCCAAAACCTGCGTCTCCATCTGTGCATCAGTGTCACCTCGCTTTCCTCCCAGAGACCTCGCTGTCCCAGAGCGGGTCTTGCCTGAGAATTGAGGAGGAGCCACTCCGCCTCCTCCCTTCTCCCCACTTCAGTGGCCTGGGCACGGTGGCCCCTCGGAAGGGGAGCTGCCAAGAGCTCAGCCGCGCTGCCATGCATGTGTCAGCTCAGCTCTGTTGCAGGTTGTATGATTGTGTACATGAGGGACATGGCATCTTTCTGAATGGATTTTTCTTAAGAAATGTGCCAGTGTTTATGCAGGTCATGGTATTTCTCCCCATCTTTGCTGTTGCTGTCACTTGGCTTTTTCTCAGTAGGCTTCCTACTTATATTTTTTAATGAAAAGATTTTGCTCTTCACCCCTTGCATCCTGTATCTGACCCCTGTCCCCTGCCCCTCCAAGGTACAGAATTACCTGAGGAACTGATAAAAGATAAGAAAATCTTTTTTGGTCAGCCTGTGAACTCTTCATAGAATCTGTGTTTTGTTGTTGAAGAGAGGCTGGTGTTCTGCTTGGTTCTGCTTGGCCTCAGACGGCTCCAGCAAGAGCTGGTATGGTACTCACACCGAGCCGAGCATGTGTATCACTGTGACAAGCCCCTTGCACCACTGCCCTGTTCCCTGACAGCCAGACCACCCAACGAAGTGCTGGTCCTTCAGTGAGTGACAAATCACCCAGGTTTATTTTAAGCAGGGGGATCTGTTTGGCCTAGGAGAGTGAAGTGAGAGTACCATGTTTGCAGGTGAGCGTGTTATGACACAAAGAGCCACCTACCCTTCTAGCCCAAGTGTTTCTGTGCACACATGGGGCCAGGCCTCAGAAGACCTGCCTGGTTTCCCCTGGTTTGTGTCTTGTCCTCCCGTAGCTCCAGCCCCTGCTGGCACTGCAAGCTAGTGCTCCGTGGCTCTATGTGCACAGCTGCAGGGACAGGAATAACTTAGTGCCCCACCGGCTCCCCAGGCAGATGTAAGCCTGGCCACTCCCCTGCCCTCCTTTCGCAGGGACAGGCCGTGGGGCACAGGGGCACAGCACCGTGAAAGACAACTGTAGTCTCACCTCCCAGCCATCCCCAGGGTCCGCAGCTAAGAGGCAGTGGAATGGCTGACAGTAAGTGTCCCACACAGCTAGGTGGTTGCAGGACAGATGGCTCCAATCGGGTTAACCCCTCCCACTTCCCCAGGCAGGGGGAGGTATCACTAAATGACAGTGATACCCCAGATCCTCAGAGGCTGGGCTCAGCTCAGCAGAGACAGTGATGGCTGATGGCTGAGGGGGATGCTAGAGCCCGAGCCACCTTTTCCTTTTCCAGCTTTGCTGTCCTCATGGTTTTTCTTCTGAAGAGGAGGTGGTTCTCATCTTAGGCTTTTTCAGGGGTGACCTGGGCACGTTCTCCTGCCAACTCTGGGAGCTGTTCTGGGCCTGGGCATGGGGTCTGAGGGTCTGGCTGTGTCAGAGGTGCTTCGCGAGCAGGGAGGAGGCAGCCAGCATTGCCCTCAGAGTTCCCCATGAGCAGCCCTTCAGGAAAGACCCAGGGAGAGGAGGCAGGGGCTCTGTGCATCACATGCCATATGTGTATTTCTCCATGCAAAAAGACAGAGGAAAGCTGTGCCCTGCCCTGGATTTCCTGTCACACATGGATGTAGGAGGTGGGATGGCTCCCTTGCCCCTTCAGCCTCCTAACCCACATGAGATGGTGACTGCGGATTAGAGAAAAATCAGCTGCCCAAGTCTCTGCTGCCAGCTTCATTCCCTCTGCCTGCTAGGAGAGAGCCTCCTCATGCGGATCCAGGAGATCTGGAGCCGGGGCCAGGCCCAGGCTATAGGAAGACCAGGGAGGCCGACCCAGTTGCAGTGTACATGTAGCTTCGGGACAAGTGCAGCTTGTATATTGGGCCACGTGTAACAAGAAAGCTCTTCCTGCACCTTTTAGTGAGAGCTCCTGCTTCTGTAGCCAGTCCTCCTACAAAGTGGATGTTGACTCAGATCTGCCCTTCTGCTTCACCTCTGGAAAGCCCCCAGCATCTGATGAACACTCCAGGGAAGGGAGGAGGAGATAGGGAGCTTCTTGCACTTGGCTTTGCCATTTTGAGCAGTCGGTGCTGAGAGGGTTTCCCAGCCACCCGCTTCTGGGGCCACAATGTCACCATTGTGTGTGTCAGTGGCATGTCACCATTGTGCAATGAGCTTGTAGGGTGTATACACAGAGTCTGCAGGGCGCACAGCAGACCTGCCCAGGGGTGCTGTGTTGAGTCTGGTCTGTGCTCACCGAATGAGGACACACAGGCTCTCTGCAAGTCATCTTCCCTTGGCCTGCTCACCCCCAGAGGTGGTGCAGAAGAGGACAGGCTGGCTTTTGAGCATGTCTCTCACAATTCTACCTTGTCCACAGCCCAATTCCCATCAGCATCCAACTGGGAAAACAGAAGCCACTCTAAATATTTGAGACACAGGGATTTAAATCCAGAGAATTGTTTAGCACAGAAGAGCTGAGAGGCCAAATGGGGGAGTAAAGGGCAACCCAGAGATGGAGAACAACAGCAGGAAGCTGCTACCACCCGTTGGGAAGGGAGAGGCTGTGTTACCGAATCCTTTTGACCAGAGCCACTGGGAGAAACCTGGAGTCACAGAGGGCCTGTCTGTTGGGAACCAGAGCCATTAGGAGGCATGGCCCCCTCCAGAAGCAATCTCCCAGGCAGGGAAGTGGGGAAGAAGCCTCCCCTTTCTAGAGCCCTCCAGATTTCTGCAGGCACCCTTCCTTAGCTAAGCCGGCTGGTAGCCAGCTGACCTTAGAGCCGGGAACAGGCAACCTGCAGTGGTCAGGCCCCCATCACTCAGAGCAGAGCAGGGGAGAGCAAAGAGCAGGTCTGATGGCAAGCAGGCCCAGAATGCACAGGGCCTTGGTCTGTTCTAGGTCATGTCCAGTCTGTGTTTATGCCCCATGCCATCCTAAGACCCTGTGGAGGGTACGTGGAGGAGTTGCCCCTTGCAGTTTGTAGACTCTCACTCTGCTTAGAAAGTGCTTTGTGGAGGGAGGGGGAAGACCTCTCTTCATAACAGTTGTCCCTGTTTACCTTTGGGGGAATTTACCTATTTAGCAACCCACCTCACCGTTCCCCTCAGGAAAGCCATGTCCTGGTTTTCTGTCCGCCCTTCCCCATTTCTCTCCCTGCCAATTTCTGATTTTCCCTGCCAGAAACTAACCGAGACGTGCATCAGTGGTCATGAGTGTTTCCCCAGGATAATGCATTCCGAACGTGATACTGCAGTGTGGACTGTTTGTCTGTAAATAGGTGCCATCTACTAATCAATTTGTATCGTGTTTCCAATAAACTTCCCGAAATCATGCCTGGCTTTCAACTGTCCTTTGCTGGGGCGGTGGCTCAGTTGTAAGGCTCACATATGCACACGGCATCAGGTGCTCTTCATCCCCGGTGCTCCGACCCCCTGGGCAGCTCAGAGGTCGCTGAGTCTGACCCCCCACCAGCTACCCTGAGACTCTCAGAGGCCTTTTCGAGGGGGCTGTATTTTATTCTGCTGTCTCGTGAGCCACATCCTGAAGACGGGGAGGTTTCATGAGGAGCTAGGTCACCCCAATAGGTGTCTCCTAGGTCTGGATGCATGAGGAGCAACTGGCAGCCCTTTCCCCATCAACCACTCTTGCTCTGCTGTGCCCAGAGCCAAGTGATGGGGACAGTGCTAGGCTGCGTGCCCCGTATGGGAGGAAGGCTCCCCTGCAAGCAAAGTGAAATGTGCACAGGGGCTGCGCATCACAGGATGAAAGCCCAGCCTGCTCTTCTGCATTCCACTCTCCTCAAGCCTGAAAGTCAGAAATAAAAATGTCTTAGTTCACCTAAAAGATACAGAGAACCTGCCTGGCATTTTTCACTGTTTTCCAGGTCCTGAGAGCTAAAACCTGCTTGGTAGAAATTACTGTCTATTAGGTGTCGTGTTGGTTCAGCCTGTTTGAATGCAGTGTGGACTGTACTTCTGTTGCTGTGCTGGAGCCCTTGTAGGGTCTTGGGGACCTCCCCCCGACCCCTCCTCAGCCCATGTTTGTGATGTATACCTGTTTGTGACCCTTGGTTGCTGGGATTTGTGAGAGATTTTGAAAAGAGAGATATGAAGTTTCAAGAGTTTTGCAAGAGAAGCAAGACGTACACATGAGAGGCTCCCGGAGAACAGGAACAGTTGTAACTGAGGCTGTGTCAGTGCCTGTACAAGTTCCTGGATAGGGGGCTCTGTCTGGCTGGACTAGTGGTCAGGGAAGGTTTTGGGGAAGCCGAGGGATCCTCCAGGTGCAAGACAGCAGCCCCACCTTCATGAAGTGCCTAGGGTACCCCGTGGCTCTTGTCTTTTTTTTTTTTTTACATTTTATCCTCACTCAAGTATCTCCCTCTTTCTGGAAGCTTACCTGTAGACCTCAGATGGTTGCATGCCATACCTCTCAAGGAGTACCAGCCGTAGTAAGTTCCATTGCTAGGACTGGGTATTATGGGCAATTCCTAAGAGGTTGCTTCTTCATAAGCTTTATCTCCCAGTTGTTCTGATCTTGTTCCTGGGATGCAGAGTGTTTCCTGGAGGAAACTATTCAACCTGCAGAGACTGTGGGTGCCCAACTCACCGGGCCTCTTTGGGCTGTTGGCTTAGTGGCCCTTTCATATGTTCTTCAGGAGCTCACTTGCTTGTTCCCAGAACCAGCTGTTTCAAGCCATTGTTACTTACTTAGTGCTTACCTGCTGAGAACCAAGCCTTTGAAGGGTCCCTTCACCATCTTAACCTCTGCCCCAAGACTTAGCCTATGTAATAGTGCATTTCCGCCAGCCCAGGGAGGCCCCCTCGGCCTCTGGTGGACCCTCCTGGCTCCCACATGCTGGATCCCTCCTCCCCCATCCCACTTTAGGGCCTTGCAGTAGAATGTCCTGACTCAGGCAAGACTGCCACTTCCCAGCTGTATGCCCTTCGGCAAGTTACTCAGCCTCTCTGTGCCTCAGTTTTTTCATCTGTACGATGGGACAATAGTATCTACTTCATAGGACTAAGTTAGTATGTGTGAAGTGCTTTGCAAAGGGCCTGGGACAGAGTGCTCATAACTGCTCTATCATCATTCTGTCCCCTCACTTTCACCTCCTCTCCCTTCTTCTTCTACCACTATATTTAAATTTCTCCATCCAGTCAACAAAACAACTGAACAATCAAGCCAGCAAGATGTCTGTCCTCCACTAGCTTCCCCTGGAGCCATCATCTTATCTCCCTTTACTGGCAAATTTGTTGAAGGAGAGAGGAGTTGTCTCCATTACTTCAAGTCTCATTAATTCCTCAACCCATTTTAGTACCATATGGCTTCCATTCTGCCCTTACCCCCAGCCACCCGCTGAAGTTGCTGTAGGTAGTCACTAGTGACCTCCTCATCGCAAACCCAGCACAGGCTGTAGGCATCCTCTCAGCCTTCTTGAGCATTGGCAGCTGTTGTCGTGTTACGCTTCTTTGTTCATTACAGTGACTCCTTATTCTCCACTCAGAGTAATGCTAAGTAACATTCAGATACTACTCATAGTTACTTTTTTCAGATATTTTTTACAGAGATAACTTCAGATATAGTGGTAGATCCCTGTGTAGCCCCTTTTCATGTTCCTCCATTTCAAAAGCACTCTCTTTAATTTGCTCACAGTTTTATATAATTAATACAAATGTATGAATCATAACCACAATAGAATATGGTTTGCATATTATTAAACTTGATACAAATGACATTCTATCACTTCTTGAAAAGCTTTTTTAAATAGTGCCAGACATGAATTGTTAATCCAGAGTGTCCATCCAGGAGGCTTGACCAGACGGTGCCAGACACATGCTTCAGTTTTTGGACCAACCTCCTTCAGCATGCAATTAGGAATCTTAAAAATGCTTTACACTTGCATGAGGTACTTTACAGCCTGTCTGAGTGTTTTCTATTTGGCTTTGACCCTTGTGAAAGATGGCTTTATTATGTTCTTTTTAATGGGCCATCTCTTTACTTGGGTGAAGAGATTGCCTTGACTTCTTTTATGCTCTCTTTTATTGTTACATTCCTGGTTTTCTTCTGACTTAAAGGTTTCTTCTAGACATTTCACTCTGTGTGTCCCTTACTCATGGGGATTTTTTAAAGGATGGTTTTTCTCTCCACTCACACCCCAGGTGATCCCATCCATTCTCATAAGCTCAACTCCCATTGATAAGAGGAAGATTCTGATATCCCATCTCCAGCCTGAATGTGCTACTGTACATTTTTACATGGAGGTCCTCCAAGCCCATCCGATTTGTCTTCACTCTTTGTCTGCTCTGAACCTGCTCTACCTCCTGTACCCTCAGTGTGCCACCATCCACCCATCATGCCCCAGGTCCCCTCCTCCACAGTTGTGCCTCTCCACCCACCCCTTCATGCTCTCTGCCACTGCTTTTATGGGGCCCTTGCTTGAAATACAGACTCTTTCCTACGTAGGTCATCTCCCACCCATGCTTAGCAGTCTGTCCACAGTAGTACCAGAGTAACTGATCAAAATGCCAAATAGAATCTTTAACTTCGGAAGAACCTCAGCACACTCCCTTTCCCACTATGTCTGCAGGACTGACCCAGGCCCCCGAGCTTGCCGGGCAGCCTGCCTTCCTGCCTGTCTCCTAACTTGTGCCTAGGCTGCAGCCTCTCTTGCCTCACTGGTCTCCTGCCCCCTCCCTGTGCCCTTGTTCATGCTCTTCCCAGTGCCGGGGATGCCATTCCCTTCACTACTTTCCTTGTCCTCCAAGATTCAGCTCACATGCATCACCTCACTGACTGCTGGACAGAGTTAGCTCTTCTGACCCTTGAAAACCTTGGATGACACAGGCATGGGTTGCATTTGATCCACTTGCAGATCTGTTTCTCCCAGACTTGGCCTTGGGGTTCAAGGTAAGAGTCGTGTGGTCTTTCTCTATAGCTTAGTGTCTAGTGCCTGTGGGTGCCCAGTAAACACTGGGTGATTAGTGGCTGTCGACCTGTCAGCCCAGCCCTGTCTGCTCACCCCCTGCACTGAAGTCCCTGGACTAAAGTCGTGGATCCCGTCTGTTCCTCCCTAAGGATGACAGCAGATTACGTTAGGAGAAGAGAAGGTGCTGCCCCAAATTCACACTGAATAGTGCAGCCCAGCCCAAGGACCAAAATGCAATTTGGGACTTGAAAGTAGGAAATGGGGTCTTTACTCAGCCTGCTTCCAGCTTATCCCACCATGGGCACTACCCTCCCATCTGAAAAAAATCCCTGCACTGTACTTAACACATTGTGCCACTGAGACTCCCTTCTCTTTCTGCTGCTCCTCCTACTCGTCCTCCTCTTCTTCCTCCATCCTTTCTCACTCCTTCTCCCCCGCCATGTAATCACTGCCTTCCCCACTCAGCACTTTGGCATATCAGCTACCAACCCCTGGAGTGGGCCAGGGGCCAGGATCACTGTTCCCATCTCACAGGTGGAGAACTAAGTCCAGAGAGACAGTGTGTCAGGGCCAGGGTTAGGACCAGGAGAGTCCTTCCAGGAGAGGGAGGGTGTGGAGGCGCCTAAAGGCCTGTTTCTCTGGGAACACCCAGACCCTCTTTGAAGAGGGCCCCGTGAAGGGTGGGGAAGCCCAGTTCGTCAGTGAGGGAGCAGTTCCAACTTCAACAGGAGAGGCAAGGAGGATACAGGGCAGGTGAGGAGCGTGGGCCCGGACCCTGTGACTGGCATCTGCCCCGAGACTCCGCACGGGGGAGACACGCTGTGCATCTGGGCCATGGGGCCCGTGTGGTGGTTCTCTCACATCACTGGGGGGGAGTGGGCCAGGCTGCTGAGGGGATGGGAGGATGTGATGGTGGTGTGGGAAAGGGCCCAGGAGGAGAAGACTGAGGAAATGGCAAGTGGAGACCCATTTGCCCACAGAGCTGCTCTGAACACAGGTGGGTACAAATATGGGAAGAGATGGTACCAGACGGAAGGCGCCTGGTGTTCACATGGCACGTTAGTGCCAGCTGGTGGAGGCTCCATGCCAGGTGCGCAGTCCCAGCCTCCAGGAGTATTTGTGCCTTGCACCAAAGTGTCTGACTTGGAAATCACAAATCTCAGACTGAGGTTGGGCTGGCCCAGGCTTGGTTGTCTCCTCCCCGTGTGGCCAGGGTTGGGAGATGGGGAGTGGCTTTACCAGGGTGACAAAGGCAGCTGTGGAGGAGTGGAGCAGGGGGCCACGAGACATGAGCCACCTTGGAGGGGCCCAGGCAGCACACCCCTTTTTATCACTTGGTTTGGGTTCTTACATCACTGGCGGTTTCTGAGAGCAGCTGCTGAGTTTTGAGGAAAGGGAAGAGCCTTGAGGTACACCAGGGAGGTGGGTTTCAGTATCCATCCAAACCGTTGTCCCCCAGGCCCCTTCCTCGGCCTGACGCGTTCTCTCCATCTCCCAGCCCGGGAGCCACACTGCCAGCTGCCTCCCCCAGGGGCATGAGCTGGGCTTTGGCCTCCAAGCCTGAGGACTTCTAACAGCAGGAGAACATCCCTGCCCCTGATATAAGAGGGTTGGACTTAGTGGGTTAAACCCCTTGGGGAGAGGAGACATGGGGTCCCCATCATCAGACCCTGTACCTGAGGCCTGGAGGCCCATGGCTGGATCATGAGTAGAGAACTTGTAGCCTCCCTGACTCTCCCAGCAAGGCAGGGCATGTGTGTTGGGGGAGATGTTTGTTCTCCCAAGGTGGCCAGGGCTGGGGACACACAGGGTTCAGGCAGTGTATGTTTGGGGTCTCAGTGACTTCTAAGTAGCTTTGGAAGTCTTGGAGGCTGTGTCTCCCTCTCCCTCCACTCAGATTAAAGAAACTTTTGTTCCCAGGGTAGGGTTAGGAGATTGCAGTAGAAAATGCACAAATATTTTAGGCATCTGTCCTATGAGCAGTTGCCAAAGAGTGACTTCCCCTATGGACAGGAGGGCCAACCGCTACCCCTCCCTCAACCCTGAAAAACAAAAACCCTGATTCATGCCAGGTATACCCCTTATGCCTGGGGAACCCAGGCTATCAAATGGTTAGCCCGGCTGGTCTCACACACTGACCACAGGTGTACAGCCCAGAACAGAAATGGACAGAGGTGGACAACATGGCTTTGGTTCTAGGGGAGGGCCATAGCCAGCTCCGGTGACTGAGGTCCCTGCCGTCACCCAGGGTCCTGTCTGGTGGCATGGAAGCTATCACAGGATCCAGGGCCAGGGCCAGGGAAGTGTACATGGGGCTGAGGAGAGCCACGGGAGGGAGCCCCAGCTGAGCCAGGAGCCAGAACTGGATGGAGGCAGTAATTTCCAAGGCTGATGATCCCCACATTGTCCCAGGGAGAGCAGGGCAGGGTGCCTTGGGCAGGGCCTGGAGAAGGCCTACAGAAGAGGAGCGCAAGGCCAGAGAGGAGCCCCGCCAGATGTCCAGGCGGTGCGCCCCTCCCCCTTGCCCAGGACCTCACCCAGAAGGGCATTTTGCCCTGGACACTCCAGGGCTCCAGGAGCCATGTGAAAGGACAGGGCCCTGGATCAGTCTCCCCACTCTGTCCCGAGTTTCCCTTCATCTTAGGCACTCACTTTGAAACCTGTTGACACCAGACCCGGTTGGACGTTAAGGTATTTATTCAGTTTTTCTTAGAACAGCTGAGAGACTTGGGTTTTCAGAAGGAAGTTTATTAGTACTGAACGGGGCAAACAAGATCACAGAAAACACAGCTGTCCAATTCTAAAGCAGAACCTCTGCTCTCACCGTAATCCCGCCAGGGCCCCAGGACTGGGCAGCTGTGTGGCCTTCGAGTTGGCGCTCCCACAGCCCCTGCCCAACTCCACCTGCCACTATGCTCTTTTCTGTGCTCTGGGGACGTTGTCCAGGACGCACTACTCTGTGAGGTCAAGACCCACTTTGCTCCCTGCCACCCACCTGGCTCCTACAGGTGTCCCTTGAACAGTTGGTTGAGGCACCCTGGGCTGGCTGCCATCCAGGGGCTGACTTTGTCCCTCCGGGCCAGAGCCCGGCAGTGCTCACTCCTGCGGCACTGCAGTGGCCCCCTGACCCTGGGACCCACCGTCCTTATTCCAGTGGGGCTTCCAGCGAGACCTCACCTGTGGCTTCCCCGAGGCCTCCACCCTCCTGGAGGCCTCCCAGCACTGGGCAGAGGGCTGGTAGGAGCTCTCGCCCCTGGCTGGGTCCTGCCTGCCCTGGGTGAGGCACAGCAGGGCCCGGACCTGGCGGAGGAAGTTGGGGCTGGAGAAGCAGTAGAGCACGGGGTCCAGGACGCTGTTAAAGTAGGTGAAGGCCAGGCAGCCATGGAAGAGCTGCGTGCAGATGTTGAGGGTGTGGCAGGCATGCAGGCGGAAGGCCACCATGGAAGCCATGCCGAAGATGACGCTGGGTAAGAAGCAGGTAGTGTAGACGGCCACCACCACAGCCAGCACGCTCACAGCCCTCCGTGGGCTTGGCTGCCCAGCCAGCCTGCGGCGCTTGATGGTGAGCCCAATGCTTATGATAGCAAAGAGGATAAGCGCCAGCGGCAAGAAGAATTCCAGCATGAACAGTGCCTGGTGCCAGCGGAGCGATGCTGAGGGCATTGAGCCCAGCTGGAAACTGAGGCAGGTGTTGTTGGAATGGGGGGCCAGGAGCAGGTGCCCGTTGAGGAGCAGGATCCCCCCCCAGGGTGGCTGCCCACACTGAGGCCTGGCTCAGCATGTGGTGGGGCCTCACCACCTTCAGGTAGCGGTTGAGGGCAATGGCCGTGAGGAAGACCATGCTGGCCGAACGGTTGGTGGACAGCATGAAGAGTTGACTTTGCAGGCAGTGGCCCCAAAGTGCCATTTCTCATGGAAGAGGTAGTAGTCCACGCGAAAGGGCAGGTTGACGATCAGGAGAAAGTCGGCGATGACCAGGCAGACCAGGAACACGGTGTTTGACATCCAGGGCCGCAGGTGGCAGCAGAAGATGAAGAGTGCCAAGCTGTTCCCCACCAGGCCCAGGGCAAACTCCAGCCCCAGGGCTGGCGCCAGGAAGGCAGACACCGCGGGGGAGGAGGCTGGCTGGCAGGGAGGAAAGGCCTTGCCAGGTGACACGGAGGCAATCAGGAAAGCAGAGGAGGGGGAGGAGGAGGAGGTGGGAGAGAGAAAAGGAAGGAGAGGGGAAGAGCTCAGGTTATGAAATTCCGTGGGCTGCTTGAGCCATTGGCCTGAGAGGTTTCCAGTCTTTCTGCCCCTGCACGAGTGTTCGGGGCCAAGTGGGATGATGCTATCAGCTGGCCACCACGATGACTCAATATCCTGGGGTTTTCATCAGCATCCTTGCAGCCACTGAGAAACACCCAGCATTGCTGTTTGTAGGCAAAGAGGAACCCTGCAGCCCTCCCTCCTTCCCTCCCTCCCTCTACCTCCCCCTGGCACTGAGTGACCTGCGCAGGAGGTCCCGGAACCCAACCTGTGGGGTGGAATCTGTGCTGCCCTAGGCAGAGGAGGAAGCAGGGCTCAGCAGGGGTGAGATGGAGGCCCAGTAAGATGCTGGTGAGGGAGGCGGGCCCAGCTGAGGTGAGCTGGGGGAGACTGTTTGCAGCCCTGAGAGGTCAGACATTTGCTTGCCTGAAGTCAGTAGCTGCTTCTGAAAACCCATCCTTCTCAGGAGCATGTAGACCATGCTGGACAAGCCTCCCATCCCCTTTATATATATACAGCGCTGGCAGTAGGGACTAGGGAGCCCACAGGATGTTTTCCTGGGAGAGGGAGTTGGGGAGTCCAGTGAACACCCTGACCATCGAGCCCACGGCCTTGGAACCAGCCTGTTTGTGCTCTGCCAGCCCACTCTCGTTACTCCTGGATTCTTGCCTGTTCTTAAGGCTGTGATGGTCCCATTCCGTGCACAAGATGAACCATATCTTACAGGGAGGGCTCTCCTGCCAATTTCTACTGCCATGACCTGGGGACCTGGAGCTTCTCCCCCCAAACAGAGCAATCCTGAGAATCCCCAAGTTTTCCTGTCCTCTGAACACCCCACTCCATCCTACCCAGCATTCATAGCAAAGGGGAGGAGGGAGGCTGGGGCTGGCTTCAAACAAGGTACAAGTCCTGCTCTCTCGCTGCATGGCATTTTGGGGGGGGGTAGTATTTTTTTAAATTAAGGTATAATTGATATACAACCTTATAAAGGTTTCACATGAGCAATATTGTGGTTACAACATTCACCCTTATTATCAAGTCCCCTCCGCCCAGACACCCATCGCAGTCACTGTCCGTCAGTGTAGTAAGATGCTGTAGAGTCACTACTTGTCTTCTCTGTGCCATGCTGCCTTCCCCATGAACCCCCTACATTACATGCCTTGTAATCCCCTTTCACCCCCTCCCACCTCTTTCCCATTGGTGACCACTAGTCCCTTCTTGGAGTCTGTGAGTCTGCTGCTGTTTTGTTCCTTCAGTTTTGCTTCATTGTCATATTCCACAAATGAGGGAAATCATTTGATACTTGTCTTTCTCTGCCTGGCTTATTTCACTGAGCATAATATCCTCCAGCTCTATCCATGTTGTTGCGAATGGTAGGATTTGTCTTCTTATGGCTGAATAATATTCCACTGTGTATATGTACTGCATCGTCTTTATCCATTCATCTACTGATGGACACCTAGGTTGCTTCCATCTCTTGGCTATTGAAAATAGTGCTGCGATAAACATAGGGGTGATGCATGGCATTTTCATGAGCTCAGAGGCCAGGCCTGGGAGCAGAGATGAGGGCCTTAGGCTCCTGATAACCTAGGACAGCACTAAGGAAAGTCCAGGCCCAGGACCTTCCCTCCTCTCACTGCACCCCACCCCACCACACACACACCAACTGGCTGTGGTCAGCAGTGTGCCATATGCTACTGACTCTGCCAAGGCCCCTGGGTTCCAGGCACTGTGGCTGCTGCTCCCTCTCCTCCAGTTCCTCCAGGTCTCCCGTTTTGGGCTCCTGCTTGGCCGAGGCTGAAGGCAGGTGTGGTGCAACCACAGGGTGCACAGTGGTGAGACCACCAGCCTGAGCTCTGCATGCAGGCAGGCCTTGGTTGGAAACCAAGCAAGAGATACTTGCTTTCCAAACCTGTTTGGGCTTTCTGGAGAGTCATGAGGATCAAATGAGATAATGTCTGTAAAAACTTGTAGGGAATTCCCTGGCACAGAACTAGTGTTCAGAAAAATAGATCTAATTTTCATTTTTTTCTGTCATGGATTAAGCCTGCCCTTGGCACTAGGAACAAACTCCTCCTCCTGTGGCCACCTGTACCCAGCGTAGGGGGCCTTCCTGGGACATCCCTATATGCTCCTGGCTCCTGCACAGAGCCAAGCATTGCTGCAGCCCAAGGGTGTAGGAGGCCCGCCTTCACAGCCCTGGACTGTGTGAGTTTGGGGGAGGCGAGAGGTGTTTTTTCTTTGCTGGCAGGAGAGGAAAGCCTTCAGGGTGGAGCTGGGTGAAGGTCCCAGCACCCCATAGGGGTGGAAGCCCTGTTAGCCAGCTTCTCCTCTCCCTTCAGTGGAGTGTGTCAAAGCAGTGAGCCACCAGGCTGAGTGGGCGAAGGCAGGGCTCAGAACACAAATTTTCCCAAGGAATCTGGACCTGTTCTGTCCAGAACCAACTTCAGTAACCTGAACCGTGAGACCCGCTCATCGACAGCTCATTGAAGTCCTGGGACACTGGGCCTGGATCTCCCACCACAGGTGTCTCTACCCACTGCTGCTTCTGGAGCTCCCAGCTCTCTTGGACCCTGCGTCAGGCCCAGGAGCCCTCCGAGTCCCTGCACACAGCGCCTGGACAGAGCAGGGGGAGCAGCATCCCTTCCAACACTGCCAAGCTCCTGATACAGCTTCATGCCCCTCTTAAGGCTCGTCACCCTTCCTGTATGAACAGTTGCTAACTCTGGGTGGGGATTTTGTGTTTTTATGAACTTGTGTTTTCTATAGTTAGCACAAATCTCTTCTGCTACTGGGGAGTAAAACCTCAACAGATGCTATTTTTTAAAGTTATGTAGAAAGAGTAAGTGAGAAAGAGAAAGAAGCAGAGGGACACCATCAGCATGGACATGCATGGATGGGCCACACACACAGTGACAAAAGCCCCTTTACAAGCAGGGACACCCAATAACAGACCTGTCCTGTCACACGTCTATGATCACCTGGTACCCTAACACCCCAGACCCACACACAGCTGTAGGAGCACATGGCATCTGCCATTGTGGATAGCTTATGTGTGTGCAGACCCACAGGCATTTATCCACCAGGAAGCCTTTATTGAGGGCCTTTTGGGGGCAGGCAAGTGCTGTGCTGAACTTTGGGGAGCCAACCATCTGCAGACCTGCCCAGGGTTCGGGGCAGAGGGCTGTTAGAAGAGGAGGGGATCCCAGGATTCCAGGAGGACAGGACAGGAGGAGGACGGATGCCAGGTCCAGGACCAGCTCGGAGGATGCTGACTTGCTTGGCTGCAGTACATGCAGAGGCAGTGGGGGGCTGGGAGAGTTATTTGGCAGAGGTGACCCTTGGGCACACTCTGTGGCTGTGTTGGGCCCAGAGCCAGAGGATCACCCCAGAGGCTGCTTGCGGGTGGGATCCTGGGTCACAGCCAGGGCCACAGAGCCTTGCCCTCGCTCCCAGGTATATCTGAGGAGACACAGGTGGATGGGGGTCAGAAAGGGCTGGGCCCTGAGGATCCCGGGGAAGGGAGAGCTGGGGGAAATTCTTCCTGTGTACTCACGCAGTCCCGGCTGGTACTCGGAGGCTGTCATCAGGGGTCAAGCTCAGCTGCTGTCCCCCCACTGTCACCACAGAAGAGCCCTCCTGGGAAAGAGGAGCAGGGGAATAGAATGTGGGCTGCGGGGCTCAGCACCTGTCCCAGTGTCCCTGCCTCTGCCTTGGCAAGAAGGCCCTGGAGCTGGTCTGGGCTGTGAGTCCAAGGCTCAGGAGCAACCTGGTTCCCATGGGCAGAAGGTCCCCCTGGTTCCCACCCTTCCCCTCAGCCCCACTTGCCAGCTGCCACAGCCACACGTCCACATCCTGTCTTGGGCCTTTGCTGTTGCCTTGTCCATGTACGATCACCTGGTAGGAAGTGACACAGATCTTTCTGGTGCTCTGTGCCCCACATAGGAGATAACCTTGAACCTGGCCCCCAGACACCAGGGCTGCGTGGGGCAGGAGTCGAGGCCACAACCCAGGCTTGTCTCCACATGTGGAGCAAAGACCAGAACTTGGAGAGGAGGGTTGCTCCCTGCTGCCTCTGCCACCACGGGTGCTGGCCCCCTGCCATTCGGGATTACATATGCCTGCCCTTCATGCACACATGCACACTTGGTCCCTCTGATGCATGTCACTATTGCTGACCCACATGAGGCATGCCTGCCATGGGCACACCAGGGACACACAAAGTGTGTAAATGGCATAGTGTAGATGCACGTAGCCTTATATACATAGCTCCTCAAAGGGTGCCACCTCCCTTCCTCCTTGACTCCTGGCCTGAGGAGGAGGAGGGAGATGGGAGGGGATGAGCAAGAGCAAGAGAGAGACTGAGCCTTTCGGACTTGCATCAGCCAAAGCCCACAGCTACTGTGCAGGCCATGCTCCTACTGGTTTGGAGTGGGACTCAGGAGATATTTGTTTGCATAACCCGAAGCAGGTAGGAGCAAAGGGGTGAAAGCAGAAGGCAGGGCCATGAGGTCAGCTCAGCGCTGAATGACGTTGCCATTACGGGGTGGGTGGGGCCTTGTGGCGTACGCCTGCTGTCAGCCCTGCATAAGCTTGTGTGTTTGCTGGCCAGGCCTGACAGGCAGGTCTGTATCAACAAGCATCCCTCCACAGTGGTGTCTCATTCAAACTGCCAGGGATGTGCCAGTGGCAAATTGTAAAGCACAAGCAAATGTGAGCCTTCTAGCAGGTCTCCTTGCCTCCACACTTGCCCTCCTGATGTGTCCCCACATATGGTACAGTGATCTTTCTGAAACACTGCTCTGGCCACAGTTTTAATGCTTGGGTGAAGCTCTGTTGTCTCCAGGATAAGTTCTTGCACCTTGCTTAGACCCACCAAGACCTGGACACTGGCCGCTACTCCAGCTGTCTAGCAATCGCACCTGCTGCCCCCCACTTCCCTGCCCTGGTTCCTGCCAACCTTAGCTACTTGCAGAGCAGGATGTTTCAAGCTTCCATGCCTTTGTTCATGCTTCTCACTCACCTAAAAGGCTCTCCCCCATTTCCCTTTCTTCTTTTTGCAAACTGCTGTTTGCTTTAAAATGCAGCTTATACATCACTTCCTCAAGGAAGCCTTCCCTGACATTGCTTCCAGCCTGGGTTCCTTCTTTATCTTCCTATGGCTTCCTGAAGCTTCTCTACCAAATAATGTATCACATGATTATGGTAACTGCTGATTAACTTATCTGTTTACCAGACCAAACACTCTTTCATGCAGTCCTGAAACATAATTGGCACTCAAATGTTAAATGATAGAAGGTCAGATTGGTTTGGGTCTCTCTCTGTGCATCAGGACCTACCAGGACCTGGACACCACCTGCTACTCCAGCTGTCTGTCAACTCTCACCCTCAAACACCTCTCTCCCAGCTCCCCAGGCTGTGACTGGCCAAAGGCTCAGAAATTCTCAGCAGAGGGCTAACTCCGGACCCTCAGGAACCAGTCAGTGGATGAGACAGCTCCCTACTCTGGAAGCAAAGAAAGATTGCTTGGACCACCTAGCCTCCACAGGCTTCTAGTCACAGCAAAATCACCATTCTCTAAGTCAGGGAGGAAATAGGCAGGCTTATGCCCACGTCTACAGTTTCTAAAACTGGTCTGTGTGTTTGTGTGAGTATGATTAGTTCTCACTTTCCAGGGCTGCTGCGTGGGCACCCTGGATGGCCCAAGACTACATTACCTGGGTCTCATAGGTGTCTCCAAACAGGCTGAGGGGTGTGCCTGCCTGAAGCTCCTTGCGGTGGCCATCCAGCCAGGCCTCCAGGGACATGGGCTCCATGATGGATCGTGTACTCAGGGGGAAAGGCGGTTCTTTGAGAAGCTGGTCTGCACCCATGGCACAGGTGTGGTTAGTGTCCTCTGGCCCAGCCTGCCCAGCCTAGTAGGCCCAGCCCCCAGGGGGCCCAGCTATCATCGCCAGAATGGGCTCTAGAGCCAGTTGAGGATGAAATAGTCATGTGGGGGTTTCTTTGTGGTGCCACCAACTTGTACCCTGAGTGCCTGGCAGAGCACTCAAAACAAGAGTGGTTGGCGCACTGGGCCAAGACCCCCCCTGCTCTGGGAAAGGAGGAAGGGAGAAAGGTGGTTCCCGGCAGCCTTACCAGGGATGGGCTTTCCTGTTCTGTGCTGCTCAGAGCTGAAGAACCTGCAGGGACACATTGGGAGGTGGCCAGTGTTCCCGATTAAGAGGCCAGTGTGACACGTAAACACACACTCACAAACTCTCAGGCGTAGGAGCTCACACACTTGTAGGACCCTCACATGACTTGGTGTATATATTGGCCGTCTTCTTCTCAGAGCAGTGGAGTGGCCCTTGCCCTCCCCAGGGCGCTGTCCAGCCCGGGCCCTCCCACCCTGGAAGGGGCAGACTTTCTCCCTAAATTTAGGACTTGATGGCTCCAGTCTGGCAGGTGCTGCTGCACAGCCCTGCTGGGATGGGTCAGCCCTGCCCTGCCAGGGCATGGGGCCTTGAGGGAGAGAGGGGCAGGGGCTGGGCTGGGGGCTCACTCCTGGATGATGGGGGCCAACTGTGTGCCGAGGTCCTCACAGTAGAACCACTTCTCAAACAGGACGTCCGCAGTGTCCCCTATGTAGTACCTGCCAGAGCAAAAGACAGGCAAACCCAACTCCCCTCCGTGGCGGCCTCAGCACTGCCTCCCACAGACCTGACCCTGCCTGTGAAGTCGGCCCTGGCGGGCCCCGCAGAACTTGCTGCCTGCTTCCCGTTAGCGCCACCTGTTGGTCAATGCTCGCTCACCCACAACCAGCTCTCCCAGAAGCACCGTGTGCCCCCAGGGTGGGAGGGCTGTTAACACCCCCAATCGGATAGCCGTTCTTGGTTCCCAGTACCAGACCATTTACAAAGTGTATAGAAAGAACTCTGAGGCTCAGGGAAGTTGGGCCACTTGGCAGGGATCACACAGCCTGTAAGTGGCAGAGGCAGGATAGCAAGACAGTCTTAGAAGCACAGAGAGCATCAATGACAAGTGTCTCCACTCTTTCCAAGGGAAGCTGAAGCTGGGCCTGAATCCAAAGCCTGCAGCTGCATGCTCTGCCTGTCTGCACATGAAACATTACGGAACCAACATGCAGAAGATGCCCCCAGATGAGAGGTCCTTTTCCTTTTGGGATCATAGGTGCCTTTTGGGAATTGGAGCAAAGCCATGGGCCTCTCCTCCCAAGGCAGGTCCATCTGCGTGTACACATAGCCTCTAGTAGATGCCCTGAAGCCCACCCAAGCCCGGAGCCCAGCTCCTCGAGATCCTTCACTGGCCCGAGGAGTGCCTGGCAGACCGGGGTCATGCCCCAGGCCCTATGTGTGCAGCCCATCTACGAGCTGAATCCCTAATCCCCAGGCTCAGCTTCCAGAGCCAGGCCACCTCTGTCTGCTCTTCAAGTCTTTCCAAAAAGAGCAGTGGTCCTGCTTAAGGGAGACGGTTTACAGACACAGTACATCCACCCTGCCCAGCACCCTAAGTTCTATTCTTGGATGGAGCTGGCCACCCGAAAGCTTCATAACTGAACTTTACTGTCCTCCAGGAATTGTTCTCAGAGCGGCATTTTAATGTGGAGTCTCTAGCTTTTATTAAAGGTCAAAAGCAGCCAGATGAAATATGTTACTGAATTTGCTGTAAAAATGTTATTGAGGACACTGTCCTCACCGTCACTAAAGGTGCCTTATACAGAGTCCCATGTGAAGAATTTCTTTTGGAATTTAAGGCCATGCATCTGTTTCTACAGTGGATAATTATGCAGTAGATTAGTATGCAGTCATTAACATTGTACTTTTTGAAAAGCATTTAATACTATGAAAAATACTGTATTTTTTATACTGTACATGGTTTTATAATGTGAAAAAAAAACAAAACCTGACCCCGTGCTCACAGTGAGGTGTAGATATGCACAGAAAAAAGACAAGATGGAAGTTTAAGTCCTTTTTAGGTTTAATTGTTAGGATGAATTTTTTTTGTTTTCTCTTTATCATTATTTTGTTTTATTGATTTATCATTCATATACTGTAAAATTCACCGTTTTCCTGACAAACAATTTTAATTTTGTTCATTTTGCTTTCTTATAGTTTGCCAGATTTCAAGACTGAATGTGTATGACTTTGGCAGTTAGAAAAAAGGGAAGCATTTAAAAATGTCCATTATGACAAAAGATATGGGGCAAAGTATCCTAGTCCTGGTAACTGGTTGAGAAAATTTGATTTTCTTAGTTAAAAAATATAAAAAGTTAAAAAACTTTTGGAAGAATCTGTGTCCCCCTGAGCCACAGGCTGCATCCTTCTTTCAGAGATTAATAATCAGGTGACTGATTGGAACCAAATGGGAACCCAGCTGTAGAAACAGAGTGCCTGCCTCTGCACTGCATGCCCATCTAAGCCCCTGCTTGGTGCTGACTCACACGCCTATCTAGACTGTCCCCGTCCTAACTTTATTTTCTTTGTAATGCCAGCTCTGCCACTTTCTAGCACACTCAACTTCCCTGTGTCCAGTTTCTTCACCTATAAAGTATGGATGATCACATCCTTTGGGTATAGCACCTTGTGATAATTAAATGAGTAAATCCATGCAAAGCGCTTAGCCCCGTGCCCGCGTCTGTAAGTATGAGGCATGAGGCAGATGCGACTGCGGGCGGCGGAGTGAGCTGGGGTGGAGAAGCAAGCAGAAAGCAGGCGCACTGGCAGGGACTGAATCAGCTCTGGGGTGGGAGACTGGGAGAAGCACCAGCAGCGCTGCAGGCCGCCTGGGCCACCCAGGGCCAGGTGGGTGTGGCTCTGGCAGCCCCACAGGGCCCACCTCAGTGCGGAAAGCACAGGTTAGCTCTCAGCCAGGTCTCCAGGCTGAGTGAGCCCCAGGGAGAACAGGGAATATCCTGCTACCCCCATCCTCAAACCCGTACCACCACTTCCCCTGACACCTCCCTATCAGCCAGCAAATTCAGGACCTCCGTTGCTTCCAACCTCTCAGTGGCCACAAAGTGCTCTCTTGGATCCATCCAGGGTGCTCTGCTGCGGGCCTCCCTCCCTCCACACAAGCCCCTGTACCTGAGCCCATCCAGCTCAGTTTTCAGCCGCCTCCGTTCAATCACCACTCCCACCGTGTTGGCAAACCTCTGTGGAGAATGGGGGACCCCAGCAGGCAGGAGGAATATCTGCAGTGGTGGGACAAGATGCCAGCAAGGCTGCGACCCCCTGTGGAGACCTCAGTGCCTACAGGGTCCTGAGCCTCCCCTGACCCATGGGGCCCAGCCAAGCCCACCTCTCTGCAACAGGGGAATGTGAGGCTGTGCTGAGGATGGGCAGCCCGGAGCAGGAAGGGTCCGAGGAGGGGGCTGGGAGAGCTCAAGGGCAGGCAGGCAGGCAGGCAGGCAGGCAGGAAAAGACAGATGACAGCCAGGATGAGCGCACGATGGGTTCCGTGCTGGTGGCCCTTTGCCTCCTGCCCTGGGGCCCAGCCTCACTTCTCCCTGACGAATGGTCACATCCCGGTGTTTCCCTCGCTCCAGGACTTGGAGAACCATGTCACCCTCCAGCTGGTAAAACACCTGTGGGACAGGACAACAGACAGGCTTGGACCCTCCCCACTCTTCCAGGTCCTTGGCCTGAGTTCTGACTAGGAAACCTGAGAAACTTCCTGCAGAGCTCAGAGTTTATGAGCAGCTCCATCACGCCTGCCCTGAGGTCCCAGCCTCCCCAACACATGCCACAGACAGGAGTGCTAGGAATACACAAAGACTACATCTTGACACATAAGTGGTGACCAAAGTATCCAGGACACAGTAGTAGGTGCCTGGTGTGAGCAGGAGGCTGGCTGAAATGCTCACTGGAGAGTTCAGTGACCCTTCAGCCAGGTGAGGAGAACCACCCATTTACTGTGTCCCTGGGGCTGTGCAAGCACTTTGTCTATACGTTATCAGAAATCTTTGCAACGTCCAAAGGTATTATTAGCCTCATTTTGCAGAAAAGAGAAAAAGAAAATGGAGGCTGAGAGAGTAAAGCACCTTGCCCAAGGTCATACAGTTAGTCTGGAGCTGCAGTTCAGATCTGAGTCTGTGTATAGGTGTGGAGCCTGTGCTCACTCCTCTGCCCATAGGATGCCCTGGCATAGGGCAGGGTGAACCTGTCCAAAGCCCTTTGGAGGTTGGCCTTGTAAATGGTGAGCTCAGTGGTGCTGGAAGCCGGCGGGGTAGTGGTGGTGGGAGCTTTGGGAGATAGGAGCACATGCCTCCTGCTAGCTCCCTGTGGTGGGAGCGGGGAGGCGAGGTGGGAGGCCAATTGCATTTTTCTTATTTCATCCTAACTCCCTAATTAATGTGTTTACTGAGATCACCCCATGGAACTGGGAGGGGGACAAAGTAGACACACTTTTCTTTCCACCTGTCACACATTGCACAATGTTAAAAGCCCCAGCCAAATAGCTGAAAGGGCATTATTAATAATAATCATCATCATCATGTAATGAGTTAAAAGGTCATAGATGTTCTTGTCACAGCATCTACTAAGAGAAATCAAGGTGAGTTCAGAGAAACTAGAGAAATGTGGGTTTAGTCTGCCAGGAGAGGCAGGGTGATATAAACCCTGTGAAAAGGGCAGTTTGGGAACAGAAATGCTTTCATAGCTCACACCCCTCCCTTGTAGGGCATCCTTAGGGGTTTCTTGGGATTCAGGACCTTTTGTGCTAAACCGGAAAAGTCCATGGAAACTGGGACGATCGGCTACCCTACACCCTTGACCTAGTATTTCCACCTCTGTGAAGGTGGCTGCCCTGAGTCAGAAATACATCTGCCTCAAGGTGCACACTCATGGCTGTTTTGTCACAGTTCAGGGTAGCTAAAAGCATAGATTTGAGTGTCACTTTGCCCTCAGCTCAGCCAGGTAGCTGTGTACCTTTGGTCAATTGAGGTAACCTTTCTGTGCCTTCATTTTCTCACCTATAAAATGACAGCATCTCCTCGAAATGTTGCTGTGAAGTCTGCCTGGGGATGCTGCACACAAATGTACCCAGGACATAACACTCAATAAACCTCTAGCTATTAATATTAGTGATGGCAGGAATAGCAGAAATAATGCTAATAATAATAATAATAATAATAATAGGGGAAGTGTCATTATGTTATGATAGAATCAAAATATGGAACATTATGCAGCCATTAAAAACTGTGTTTGAAAATAACTGTTAATAAAATGGGAAAATGGAAAATGCTAAAAGTCACCATTTTAAAGCAAGATTCAAAACTACACCCAGGAGGATCCTAATGATGTAGTGATGTATACATAAATGCAGGTAGTGTTCACAGTGTTTCCTGAGTGGTGGGATTGTCAATGAGGTCTACATTTATCTTTTCTATATTTGCATGTTGTCTATAATAAACAATGTATACTTTTATTATTAAAAATAACCCATGTAAGTTATTTAAAACAAATAAAAAAAACATACCAGCCTCCCTTGGGGAGCAATTCTGCAACCCCACCTTACTTTCCGCTAGCTTGGAGGAAGCCCTTGTATGTGTTGGGGGTTCAGGGTCCTTCCTTGGTTGGAAGGAGAGGAGGAAGGGCTAGAGAGAACGGGTTCTTGGGAAGGGGCCACAGCCCTTAGCGCCCGCAAGTGTCAGGTTTAGGGTTGGGAGTCTAGAGTGGTGTTCTGGGCTACATTCAAACCCTTTCCAAGGTCATCTAACAAAAATATAGAAAAGAACAGGCTTGCTCCTCAGTTTTGTCTCTCTGCCCAGAGGCTTTCCCTGTGTTGAGAAACAGGCCTGCCCTGGCCTAGAGTCGAGGTGTAGACGCTGAACAATAGAAAATCCCGAGCCGCGGGCAATGCAAAGGGAACTATTCTCCATTTGGAAGTAAATGATGTCTGGGGCCTGGGGCCAGCTAGAAGATTAACTGTACAGGCTCAGGCAGATATTAAATTGAATCTGAACTGGGGGCCTGGAAAGGCTTTACAGGAGGGGAGGTCAGGGAGGGGCTGGGGTGGATTAAGAGAGCCAGTGTGGATTAAGTACCTACTCAGTGCCAGGTTCTGTGCACATATTCTACACACTGAATCCTTAGACTAGGCCGGGGCTCATGTCCCCGTGTGCTGCAAGGAAACAGGCTCAGAGAGAACATGGTGTAACCTGTCCAATATCATGTGGTTAATAAAAGGCAGACCAAGCCAGGTCCTGCTGATGCCCAGCCCAGGCTCCCTCGCCTGTGCCACAGAGGAAGGAGTAAGGTAGGCGAGTATGTGTTGGGGGTAGAGCTGTGGCAGAGGTGAGAGCTCAGCCAGGAGGACAGTTTGGCTCAGTGACTTCCTTTCTCTCACCAGGGAGGAGCCTGGACCTGGGGCTAGGGTGGCTCCCACTTGGTGAGGACAGGCAGGGCCAGAGGAGGCTGACCCTCAGCCCTGCAGCCTCCCACGGCCTGTGGCTGGCTCCCTGCACCTCAGGGGGACCAGCCTGTCACACACTCACCTCTAGCCAAATTCCTCTCAGCCACCTGAGGTCCCTCCAGAGTGGGGACACCTGCTCAGGCCCACCCTCCTCAACTGTCAGCCACCCAGCTGAGTCAGGGCTTGGCCTGGGCCCCTAAGTGGACGCCCATCCACCAGAGCAGCTTGGCAAGATGCCAAGAAGGGGCATAGGGCAGAGGTGATGGGGGCAAGGGAAGGAAGCAGAAGGAAGATGGGAGAAGTGGATTCTGCAAGCAGGGCTAACAGAGTGGAAGCCTATGAAAGATAATATGGGGGGCCTGAGGCTGACTGGGATAGGCAGGAGAGACCCTGTAACGGGCCTGTCCCCTGACTGGCCACTCTCAATCTAATCCCATCTTCTGTCTGTAGCTTTGGATTTTCCTGCTGATTTTTTTCCACATAGGAAAATGGTCTCCAGTGAGGTGTGTTGTGAGAAGGGAGTGGCTGGGAGAGATGCTGGGTCCTGGAAGCATAAGAGATGATGAGTTGGATGGCTCTCCTCTGCCAAGGTGCTCCCTCCTGGCCTGGGTCTTCACTGCCCTGCCCCGCAATGCGTTAGGTGCTCAGTAAATAACTGCTGAGTGAGTGGTTCTCCTGTGCTCCCTCCAATCCCTGGCTGTAGTTGAGATACCAGAAGGGATGGAGGCTGGTAACTAAGCTGCACTCTGGACCTTGAACCCCAGTGTCAGGACCCCCAGGATGATAAGTGGGGACCACCATACTGATCTTTTGTCACCAGAGATTCTGAGAGCTGGGAACTTGTCTGTGTCCCTCCTTAAGGGAGCTCATCTTTTTCTTTTAATTTCACTTTTGTTTATTTACTTTGCGGTAGGTAGTACAGAAACACGGTTCAAAATTCAAGGTACAAAAAGGTATTCAGTGCAAATTCCCCCTCCCACCTATCCACCTCCACTCACCATCAAATAGCTCCTAGAAACTGATGCTCTCTAAGAGGAAGGGGCCTCCCAACCCCAACCCTTGCTGAAGAACTTGGCTCCTACAGTCAGAGTGGAGCTCCCAGGTCCCCCTCAGAGATTGGGTCTCACTTTGGAGGCCCATCTTGCACATTCAGGTTTGGTTGGGGAAGGCCTCTTTGTCCAGGGGGTGATGCTAGTAGCTAGAGCCTCTCACACCTGCAGAGGCTGGGCTGTTTCTGCCAGGCACACAACGTTCAGCAGTTTTGCCCTTTGGCTTCTGTTGTGCTTCCTTCACCCATGAGCCACCTGACCACCCCCCTCTCCCTAGAAAGTGTCCCCTCTCCTTGGGGCTGGGTCAGGGGAGGGCAGTGGGCAGGCCTACCTCTTCACCCTCTTCGATGTGGTAGTCTTTCCTGATGTTGGGACCCCCGACAAACATGACTTTGAGCTGCTCCTGGTGCCTGCAATGGATGAGGGGGAAGAGGTCCTGAACCAGCTGGTGGGAGAGAATAGGAGGAGTACAGGGGCCTGTGGGGGTCCTGGGGACACCTGGGAGAGGTAACAGCTATTTCCACATCACTGTCCCTGTCAGTCTCCATTCTCATCCCCATGTGCCTGTGTGCATCCAAATGTCTGTGTATGTGTTGGTCTGCAAGCGTATGTGTGTCTGTGTCTCAGTGTATTTGTGTGTGTATACATCGCCCTTGTGTGTTCTCCACATCCTCTGACCCAGCAGGTGGAAGACCTAGTTCTTTATCGACCAGGATCCCTGGGCTGTGCACAAGGTCTTCAATCAAAGAACAAACTGCAGTCCCAGCTTCCTGGGGCTGGGGGTAGTGTGGGGTAAAATGACCCTTATCTACCCCTTACCCCCAGACCCTCTGCTTCCCAAAACTGCTGAGCTTGAAGTGGCGAGGCACTGGGGAAGGAAGTGGAGTGGAAAGCTGGGCACAGACCCCCCACAGACTGGAAGCACTGTGGGCTGTTGTGGTGTGGGGGTGGTCTTAGGGAGATGGGGAGAAGGCCAGATCAGGACAGTGACCCTAGGCCTCAGAGGCTCAGCCAAGGAGTTTGGTCTTGGCCTGAGCGGTGCCAGGGAGCCTAGGAAATATTTCTTTGTTTAATCAACTTTACTAAAGAATTTAGGTATATATGGGAAATTCTTTAATGACTCCACTCAAGAACTATTTTAACCCATCAGTCAGAGTACATAAGCCAGATGATGTGCCTCCTCTGCTCAACACCCTCCAGCAGTTTCATATACTCTCTATTCCAAGTTCATATGTTGAAGTCTTAACCTCCAGTACCCCAAAATGTGACCTAATTGGGAAATAGAGTCGTTGCAGATGTAATTGGTTAAGCTACGATGGAGTCATACTGCAGTAGGATGGGCCCTAATCCAATATAACTGGTGCCCTTATCAAAAGGGGGGAGTAGATACAAACACACTCACAGGGAGAATGCCAGGTGAGGATGAGGGCAGAGATCGGGGCAAGGCAGGAGAAGCCAAGGAATGCAGATTGCCACCACTCCACCAGGAGCTAGGAAAGGCCTGGAGGGGATTCTCCGTGATGGCCCCAGCAAACCCAGGGAGTAGAGCCCCAGCTGTTCTGCCCTGTGGCCTGCCAAGTCTGCCTGCCTGCTTCCTCCCACTGTAATATTTGCTTATATTTAGTGGCTGCCTCCTCCCATTGGAACATCAGCTCCCTGAGGAAGGGACTTTAGTTTCCTGCTGTATCTCCAGTGTCCAGAACAGTGCCTGGCAAGCAGTAGGTGCTCAGTGAACATCTGCTGAATGAGTAAATGCTGCATCTTTTGATTATCAAGATTGGGGCAGTGCTGGAGCGCTGGGTAGGGATCTGGAGGCAGGGCCTCAGAGGTGATAAGGGTGGAACCAGAATAGTAGCCGTAGGGATGTGAGATGCCTTTAGGGGAGAAACTGGAGGAGGGAGACTGGGACTGTGGACAGGGGGAAAGAGTTGAAGGTGCCAACAGTAGAGGGACAAGGCTTTTGGGGAGATGCTGCTAGCCATGGGAGTGTTGCACACTGACCAAGTGTGGACTTTGGAGTCAAACTCTTCCCTGGGCTTGAGTCTGGACCCTGTCCCACACTAGTTCTGTGACACTGGTAAAGTTACTTATTAAAATCCCACCTCCTGGGGCTAGTATGAGAATGAAATGAGATAGTACAAAAACACTTGGCAGCCTCTGGCTTGTCAAACTGTTAGTGACTGGAGCTGTGGTGGTTTCAGGGGTCAGCCTGTTGCAGACCCAGCCAGCATGGGATTGTGAGCCTAGAGCTGCAGAGCCAACCAGGCCAGGCTGGGGCTGAGGCAGGGGGAGGGAGGGGCCCCAGGAAAGGGCCTGAGAGGTCTGCCTCTCAAGCCTGTGGCTGCACCACAATGAGTGGTGGTGTGTCCTGAGAGCCCAGGTGGCTGGGAGGGCCTGGTGGGAGTGTGTGTAGGAAGAGCAAGAAATCCAGACCCTCCCAGAGTAGCTGACTGTCTGACTTCATCCTCTGCCAGGTGGCTTCCTGGACAGTTGGGTGTAGGATTGGGCTATCCCCAGACCCGGATTCTACTGCAATTCTGGGGCATTGAAAACCACCCTCCCAAACTTCTGAGACTCACTGGGGGTTGGAAAGCTGCTTCTCAGCCCTAGGGGAGGGGGGTTAGTGCTGCGACCTGCCATAAGCATCCCTCCTTGCTTCAGATGGGCTGCAATCTCTAAGGCGGTCTCCAAAATGAGAAAGAGGCGACGGTGGCGGAACCCTGAACAGCCTGTCCTCACCCTCCCCTAAAGGCACTTTGAAGATCACCCCTTTCTCCAGGGTTCTGGGTCAAGGACCTGGGGGCTGAGGTTGAGGGGTGAGGGTCACGATGGAGAAGGAGGTCGGGACAGAGGGCAGGGGGATGCGGGCCGGCCTGGGACTCACAGGAGCTTGTTGCAGACCGGGGGCAGGAAGGAGCCGCGGTTCTCCCTCACCCAAGTTTTCACGCTCACGGGACGCTCCATGGCCGCGCGCGGAGCCGAGCTGCGGGCGGCGTCCTCCCAGCCGGTCGTCGGAGGGGCGCGACTCCGCCCAGCCGCCTATTGGCTGCCCAGGCAATCAGCATTCCCAGGGTCAAAGGCTGGGGCACCCCCCGGGACGCCGCGGGCTCCGGGCTGGGGCCCCTGCTGTGGCCCCTCTCGGACTTTGGTCTAGAGCCCGCCTACCCTCCCAGCCGCCCCTGGCCTGCGCCCGCCGAGCCCTGCGGTCTCCGCGCGGGGAAGCGGGTGGGTGGGTGTCGGAGTGCACCCCTGCGTCCCCACCAGGCGGGCTCCGCGCCCCCGCCGCACATCCTGGGGCGCCCCGCACACCCGCGCGGGAGTTGGAAGCCTGCTACCGGGCCCTTGTCCCCAGACTTTACGCCTGGACCCCAGGGAGGCCCCGAAGAAATACTGTAACGCGGAGAAGGCGGGTTTGGGAATCCGAACACCTGAGTGTGTAGGTGTGCGGGCGCTGGACTGAAGCCTCGGTTTACTCGTCAGAAAAATGGGAATGTCTACACAGCTGTCTCAGGGTTGCCCAGCGACCATCATAGGCCCCATTTAATGTTAGTCGCCTGTCCTCTCAGGCGAACTGAGTCCAGGCCAGAGTCCCCAGATTTACTGAGTGCCGCTCGCCAGGCTCCACCTTCGCCTGGAGGTAAGCGGTTCAAGACCGGCCGGAAGGGCGGCTGTGGGCCCAGCGCTGCGGGGCCCCGGGGCGCGGTGGGACCCGCCAGGTCAGGTTGGAGGGCGCAGTGGGCACACCTGCCTTCACAGGTGGCAGGCAGAGTATGGGCAGGATGCGTGGCACTCTTCTGACCGCTTTCAATGGCTTAGGGATGCACTCAAGCATACGACAAAGAAGAACCGGGCGCTCTGTGTCCGAGCCCTTGGGCATCTCTCGGTGCGGGGTGGGGTCGGGTGGGACAAACCTGTTACAGCCTGGGGTGATGCTCGACCCCAGTGACCCTCGGGGGCACGGGAGACACCTTGTGCCAGAAGAACCGGGTGGGGGCGGAGGAGGGGAAGGACAATCGGACAGCTGCTTTCTTCTCTTTGGAACTCAGAATTCGTAGGAAATGTGCGCGTGTGTGGTGGAGGAGGGTTGAGTGGGGAGTTGGTAGGTGGGGGAGAAGGAGAATAGCTCAGGCTCTGACACCAGAATCCACACTATAGAGTTTAAGAAATTCAAAACTCCCCTAACTCCTGCCCTCACAGCCCATCTGGCACCCCCCCTGTTGCTTCCTGTGGGCTGTGCTCTCCGCAGGCTCAGACCCAGAGACTTCCCCGTGCAAATAAAACCCCAGTCAAGTAGGAAACAGGATTCCCAGCCACCTCTGCTAGGATGCACCCTCTTGTTTCTTCTCCACCCGTCACCTCTTTACTCCCATTCTCCCTCCTTCTTTCTTTCTAGTTATTCATTTAGAACTTTTTTCCCGGGCATTTCTTTCTAGAATGTTGTTTGGCACCAAAGTAATTCACAACATGTTCTTTATCTTTCTCATGTAAGTAATCAGAAGAGATGTTACACTGACACATGAAACAGCAAGAATCTATGATGTGTGAGGTTTGCCTTGGATGTTTGTTAAATGGATGGGTGATGGGTGAGTGGGTGGATAAAGGCATGAATGAATTCACACTAAAGGGAAAACAATTAGTTTAACCCAACAGATGTTCTGTTACACAGTACAAAGGAAAGAATGATAGTTACCTTGTATTATAATCTATGTAGTCAGATAATGTGAATAATTGAGGCCACATGTAGAATGTTTGGTTCTGAATTATCCATATGAACCCTAAACAAGGATTTGCTGAATAATCTGCTGTATAGTCACTGTCAAATACGCCCTCTGGTTTGTGTTGTGTAGATAAAACTCCGTGTCTAATCAGTTGGCAAGCCTCCCATGTTGGATGTTGGGCAGTTTGACATCCTATCTGTCTGGCTGTTTGGCATTGTTTAGTCACAGCCATCTGGAATCCTTCTGGATGTTGACCTACATGGGCTTCTTCTAGTTTCTGGACCTTACCTGCTTACAGTAGCCACTTCTTCCCTCTGCACACTGAAGCTTGTCTGCACTGTGGAATCCGAAACAAACATCTGCCCCGGGACCACGGCTCATCAGAGCCTGTCCTGCTTGCTGGGGCCTTGCCCTGGCTTCCCCTGGATGGTGTGTGCCTGTCCACATCCCTGAGTCCAGTAGATGCTTCTAGGCTCTGCTGAGCCTGGCTGATGATAATTGTCAGACCTCTTCAGTCTTTCTATGGACAGAACTCTTTGCTCCAGCCAATCCCTTTCCCAGCCTACCTTGGTGGGTCTCTGTCTGTCTTTGCCTCCCTGACACTCCCACTTCCCCACTTTTCCATGTAATTCAGCAAACATTTAACAACAAATATTTTTATGTGAATAAAAGATAATGAACTGTACTGGTTATTTGAAAACCTGGGTTTCTAGACCTGCTCGCTCTTAAACATGAATTATTTTCAAGTCTGTTAAAATTTCTAGACATACGGTTGGTTAATATTTTTGTTTTGTTTTAGGATTCCTTTGGCTATCATTCTGTTTTTCATTACCAGTTTTATTGTATTGTGGTGAGTGAAGATGGTCTGTATATTATTTTGGGTTGTGGGGGATGTGTTAAGATTTCTTTTGCAGCTTAGCCTGTGGTCAGTTTTTGTGAATGTGCATCTCTGCTTCGAACGCAGGTCTAAATGTTCCTGTCAGATCAATCTTCGGTGTTACCCAAAAAATCATACCCTTTTTTTCTTTTTTAGTTGTTTAATATTTTAGTTTCTGAGAGAAGTATGTTGAAGTCTCCCACTATAAATGTTGGTCAGTGTCTCCTTATACTTTACATATTTTTATTCTAAGTTGTTACATGTAAGAAAGCTCCTATTTTATCTTCTTATTGTAGTGTTTCTTTTATCAATATGAAATGTTTCCTCTTCATTTCTTTTCACCTTGACTTCAACTTTGTCTGATGTTAATATCACTACCCCTGCTTTTTGTGTTTGTTTTTCCAGGTATGGTAAATTGAAAATATGCCATGATAACGCCTTCCCTTCTTGAATCCATACTCTTTGCAATGTGACTCTGCCACTCCAAAATCAAAGATGGAGTGTTTCCCTGCCCATTGACTCATGGCTGTCACTGTGATTTACTTTGAGTACAGAAGGCAGCAGAACGATGCTGTGGGGCATCTGAGTGGTGTCCTCACGCGAAGTCTTGCAGCCACTGAGCTCACCACCTGGAAGGCTGCTGCCACTACATGCAGAAACCTGGGCTAGTCACCTGGAGCACAAGAGGCCTTGTGGAGAGTGGGTTTGGCCACAGCCAGCACCAGCTGTATAAGACCATCTTTGACCATCCAGCCCCAGTTGATGGGCTAGATGATGGCAGCTGCGTGAGTGATCCCAGGGGAGCTCAGCAGAGGACCTGTCCAGCAGAGCACAGGTCATATTTCTAACCCACTGAGTGAATAAAATGTTTGTTACTTTAAGTCATTAAATTTTGAGGTGGCTTGTTACACTGCAGGAGGTATCAGAGGCACCAGGTTATATTCTAGCATAACCTCTCTGTGCCATTTTGCTTTAGGTATATTTCTCATGAATGGAATGTAGCTGAAGTTTAAAAATCTCCAGTCTGAGAGCCTTTGTTTTTAAATAGGTGGATTCAACTCTTTCATTGTTATATAATTGCTGATATGTTTGGACATACTCCTGACATCTTATTTTGGGTTTTCTAATTGCCATACTGTGTTAGTTTCCTATTGCTGCTATGAAGAATTACAAACATAGTGGTTTAAAATGACACACATTTATTATTTTACAGTTCTGGTGGTCAGAAGTCTGAATGTGCCTTAGGGGCTAACATCAAAGTATTGTTAGGGTTGTATTTTTTCCTGGGAACCCTAGGGCAAATCTGCTTCCCTGCCTTGTCCAGCTAACAGAAGCCGCCTGTGTTCCTTGGTTCCAGGCCCCTCCCTCCTTTGCTAAAGGGACTCCAGCCTATGTTCTTGTGGCCACATCTTCTTTCTCTGTGACTCCCCTGCCCCTTCCTTCCCTTAAAACCTTGTGGTTCCATTGGACCCACTTAGAGAACCCGGGCTAATCTTTCAAACTCCTTAATGTGATCACATCCACGCAAGTGTCATGTAAGGTGACATAGTCACAGATTCTGGGGATTGGGACATGGAGATCTTTGGTAGATGGAGTAGATAGGAGGCTGGGGCATATTCTACACACAACACATACCTTCTTGTTTTTTTCTTTTTTCCCCTAGTTTATCAGGATGCTCATGGCTGCAAATAACAGAGACCCTAGTAAAACAGTGGCTTAACCAATAGAAAGTTAAAGGCTCACGTAACTGGATACCCAGCGAATAAGCCTATCACCCAGCTGTGTCATCATGGGCCCTGGTGCTCTCCATCCCTCAGATCTGCTATCTGCAGCATCCTGAGGCCAGGTCCCTGAGGGAGCAAGAGATGTAGACTCTCCATGATACCGGGGTTCTTGTTCACAAAGCCAAAGAATGAGCTTCACAAACACCCAAGGTAGGAGAGCAAAATACAGGCTTTTATTTAGAAATAAAGTGAGAGAGTAGAGCTTCTGGGTCATGCCAGGAGGGGACAAGAGAGCCCATAGGGATGCATTGTCTAGGGGGTTTTATAGGCAGTTGAGGATTTTTCGAAAACATGAAAAAACTTAGGGGTGTGGACTTGCATCACCTGCCCTGTCCTCAAGGTGGGCTGGGTCATAGTCTGATTGCTAGGGCTGACAGCGGGGTCACGGGTTACGCTGATACCCTTGCAGAACACTCAGACATTCCATGCCAAGTTGCTCCTGGCCTTTTGACCTTTAACTGGTATCACTGAAGATGTCTATATTCTTAGGTATCTTTCCCTAGAAAATTAGTGTGACCTTGACTTTGCATAATGTTTAACAGAGTTTCAATGGGGACTTCTTTGCCCACTGTTCATTGCTTTGACTGTAAATATTCTGCCCTGCTTTTCCCCTGGAGGCGCTCACCCTACTTTGACTATACCCATCGTCCCTGACTCATCCATAGCTTTTCCTTTAGACCTGGGGTTCTCATCCTTGGCACTACTGACATTTGGGGCTGGATAATTGTTGTTGAGGGGTGTCCTTTGCAATGTTGGGTGCTTAGTGTAAGATAAATTCCAATAAATTCCAACCGAAATAAGCAGGTGAAGAGAGGCAACAAAGGGCCAGGCAGTTTATTCGAACGCAATCCCCGGGTGATGTTCCACGGTCTGAAACACAGGCCAGGGAAGTCACACCCAGCAGAAGGCAGGGGGAGGGAGTGCAAAGGTGTACAGTGGCACAAGGTTTGGCTCGTCTAGGGTACATGGGGGTCTCTCATTGGCCTTTAGCCAGGTACTGGAAAGTTACCACTAATCTTTTAGCTTGGGGGAAGGGCTCTAGTTGGGAGTGTTATCCAATCAGGCTCTGGAATGTTGTCAGGCCGGAACCTGTTGGTCTCTTCGCCTCGTTTGGCGAGGCCTGAGCTTGTCCACCAGGCTCACCCCTTCCCCTGATGCCTCCAGCCTTACATTCCAGCCTTTTGGTAATAATGGGCGATGACTCGATCTGGCTACTTCCGGCTAACAAGGGGTGTTGTGGCGTGGGGGGGGGGGTGTTTAAGGCTAGTTGATGGCCAGAGAAGGCTCAGTCGGGAGGGGTGAGTACTTGGGCAGCAACAGTCGATTAACTTTTATGTGTGAAATTTCTGTCATGCGCTCTTGAAGGAATTTGAATACACATGGGGCAATTAAGAGTAAACCACAAACTGTTATTAAGGGGCCCAACAGAGGCATTAGCCAGGCCATTATGGGGCACTGAGGCCACCCATAAGGGCCGCCTTCAAGTACTCATGTTTTGTGGAGGTCTTTTTGTAGTTCTTGTAGTTTTTTTATGCTTTGTTCTACGACCCCAGACTCATTGATATAGTAGCGGCATTCTTCCTGCAAGAAAATACAGGTTCCACCCTTTTCTGCGGTAAGCAGATCTAAGGCCCGCTGATTTTGAAGGGTGACCTGGGCAAGGGAAGTAAGTTGTCGCTGGAGGGAAATAAGGGAGGTTGAGGTTTCTCCCAAGGTTAGGCTAACTCTGTCATCTAATGCCTCCAATTGACTTGCTAGACCCTGAGAGCTGACTAAGCTATGGCCTAATGCTCCTGCCCCTGTGGTGGCCGCAGCCACTGCAGTAACTAGGCTCACTCCCACTAGCAGAGGTAGAAAAACTGCCCTCTTCTGTCTAGTGTTTTGATATATAGACCATTCGTCTAGTGCCTGTCTTACCTCAGGTTTGCTGTACAATATTAGTTGGGGCACCAGCATCACCGAAAAGCAGGGTCTTACCATGGTGCTGTTGATGCATTGGGTAAGCGTATTATTGCACCAGAAGAACCCACCCCCTTGAAGGGAGATTGGAGTGTCTACGGTTACCCGTTGTTGGCATTGGCTTCCCATTGACAATTCTGAGATGGTGGAATGCTGGGTCAGGTAGCAGGTCAGTGGGGACAATGGTTCTTTGCGTGGTTTTCTGGTGGCCCTGGACCTATGTCGAGCTTTGGGCTTAAGGCTCGTTTTCCACGTCGGTACTAAGCTTAAAGGGAGGCCACAGTCTTTTTCAGAGTTTACTGGTTGAGTCTGGAAAAAACTAACAGGAACTGCTGCCACCGGGGGGCGTTGGAGGGAGGCACAGAGGAAACAATCAGACACATTGCTGAGGATATGTGAAGCATTAAGAAACTGCACTGTTTCTCTAATGACTCCGGCCCAGGAAAGTGGTGCTCCTGTTGGTCATAGAGAGTGGGGGTAGGGGTCCAACTGAGTCTTCTGTTTTAGTGCCTGTTCGGTTTTTAGTATATTACTTGATACCTGTGACTGGGTGTTTAGAACTTCTGTGAGAGTGGGATTTACAGTGGTCCATTCCCTCTTGATGTATACTGCACCCTTTGGGGACCATTGGCTACTATCGTATAGCTTGCCCTGTACTCCTTTTTCCCAGCGTGGATCCCATGGGTCACTAATGGTAATGTATAGCTTATCTTGTATTCTGAAGAACATGTTGTCAGAGACTCCTCTTGCCATTTTTTTCTACTGCATGAACTCTACATGTGTCTAATTCAGGAAGACATCCCCCATACATGTGAGACTGGAAAATACATTATGAGAGATTTGGTCATACGGAAAGCACAGCATAGGGTTTGAGAAAGTGCTTAAGATGTCTGTGTGTGCTGGTATTTGAATCAGTGCCTGACAACCTACACGTGGGCAACTTTGGGTGCCTACTTCTCGGTTGATTCCATAAAGAGTTAGTTGAAGCTTAAACTTCCATGCAGAATAACTCTGCCTGGAGACCACTGGGCTATTCATCTGGCTGGTTGTACTTGACACGACTAACCTACAGCTTAAGAGGACCCACCTCACAAGACACCCACTCATCATGTCTGGGTACCCATTTGAGCCTAGAAAGGTGATACCAGGAGGAATGCCCATGTAGTTTGACTGCTGAGGGTGTAGTGGGGATTACTGTATAAGACCCTGTCCAGTGGGGTTGCAGAGATTTTGGCTGGAGTTCTCTTAGGAGTACCTCGTCTCCTGGCTGAAGGATCGCTACATCTCCTGGGTTGTTGGATGCAGTAGGTTGGGGTAGGAGCTGATCTGCATGTTCCCTAAGAAGATGTCTCAACAGTGTAAAGTAAGGAAGGTAGGAGGCCAAAGGAGGAGAGGTAGTGGGCAGGCCTGTGTTAGTAAGAAGGGCCTGCCATACATCAGCTCAAATTAGCTTAGTCCAGCTGGTCCCCGGGGGGCAGCACGCAGCCGAGCGAGTGCGATGGGGAGAAGATTGGGCCATGAGAGCTTTACCTCTAGAGACAGCTTAGTTAGTTGGTATTTTAAGAGACCGTTAGCCCTTTTGACGTTACCTGATGATTGGGGGTGGTAGGGTATATAGAGGTTCCAGGTGATATTGAGAGCCTCGGCTGTTAGCTGAGGACCCAAGAGATGAAAGCAGGCCCATTGTCTGACTGTAGTAAGGCAGGCAGGCCAAAGCGGGGGATGATATGCGCCAATGTCTGTGCCACCACCGAGGCTGTCTCTTGGCTGGTGGGGAAGGCTTCAATCCACCCTGAAAAGGTATCAACCAGAACTACTAAATACCAGAGCTTTTTATGCTTAGGCATGTGGGTGAAATCAACCTGCCAGTCCTGTCCGGGGATGGTTCCTCTCATCTGGTGGAGGGCCATCCTGATCTTCACAGCACCTTGAGATGAGATGCGATGACAAGTAGTGCAGGCTTGGTGCACCTGATCTATGGCCTTGTGGAGACCATAAGGGGCAAATATGGGGGAGAGAAACTGGTGCATGGCTTCCAGCCCAATGTGTAGAAACTGATGAATTTTGGATATGACATCTCTGCCTTGAGCTTGGGGGAGGGAAATTCATCCCCCGACATATATCCATCCCTGACCTCCCAATATCCCCCCTTGATGTAGAAGCAGTCGCCGTTCGTCATTGGGGTATTGGGGCAATAGAGAGGGGGAAAGAAACAGCACAGAGGGTTGCCCCAACCTGGATGTTAATTTTTGGGCCGTGGCGTCTGCCAACGCATTACCTCTGGTTACTGGATTGTTTTTAGTCTGATGTCCCTTACAATGCATCATGGACACTTCTTTGGGGTCTTGTAGGGCGTGTAGCAGGTGGCTGATAGCCCTACCATTGACGATCGGGCTTCCCTTAGTGGTAAGGAAGCCCCTTTCTTTCCAAATTGCAGCATGAGTGTGTGTAATTAGGAAGGCATATTTAGAGTCAGTATAAATTGTGACCCTCTTCCCAGCTGCCAGCTGTAACACCCGGGTATGAGCTACTAATTTGGCTTTCTGGGAGGTGGTCCCAGATGGGAGTAGGTTTGCTTCTATCACCTGTGACAGAGTCACCACTGCATAGGCTGCCCTTCGCACCGTCACTCCTCTTCACTGAGCTTCTGTTCATAAAAAAAGTCAAGTCAGGGTCTTTGAGGGGCACGTCCTGTAGGCCCTCTCTAGGTTTTCTAAGAGCCTCTACAACTTCTACACAGGAATGAGTGGGCTGATCTGCCTGATCACTGATGGGAAGCAAGGAGGCTAGGTTAAGGGGGTGGAGAGACTTGTAGGGTTGCCTGCGGATGTTCAATGAACAGAAGATGGAATTCTTGTACCCTTGAAGGACTCAAGGAGGCCAGGGATTTATGACTCAGAAGATCCTGTAACCATGTGGGGAATACACAGTAATGGGCTGTTGGAGGGTTAATTTCAGGGCTTCTTGGGCCAGACTTCCCACAGCTGCCAGGGCTTGGAGGCAAGGTTGCCACCCCCGGGTGGTGGTATCTAACTGTTTGGAGAGAAAGGCAACAGGATGGTACCCCGGCCCCACTGGCTGTACCAGCACTCTGGTTGCCACTTCTGCCCCCTCTGCTGTATATAGAGTAAAGGGCTTAGTTAAGTCAGGGAGCATCAATGGGGGGGATGAAAGCAAAGCATCTTGCAACTGAATGAAAGCAGAAGCCACCTTGGTGGGTGAAGTCAGCAGCCCAGTAGGAGTCTCCGTGGCAGCCGCATAAAGTGGTCTGGCCAGAAGGGCAAAGTTGGGCACTCAGTGTCTGAAAAACCCCACCAATCCTAGAAAGGATAGTATCTCAGCTCCTAAAGTAGGTGGCAGGAGAGCTTTAATCACAGCCACTCGGTCCGCCTTCAGGGCTTTAGTGGTGGGAGTTAGAGTTAGCCCAATGTATGTAACCTGAGGTAGAGAGAGCTATGCTTTGGCAGGGGATACCCTGTATCCCATGTCTGCCAGGAAATTAAGAAGGGGTGTGGTGTCCAAGACTGAGGCCTCTTTTGAGGGGCTGCAAAGTAAAAGATCATCCACGTATTGGAGGAGAGTACTCTCGCCCATTGAATGTCACAAGACGTCCTCTGCCAGGGCCTGTCCAAAAAGATGGGGGCTATCTCTAAAACCCGGAGGTAGAACTGTCCATGTCAATTGTCTAGATTGACAGGTGTCAGGGTCCTCCCACATAAAGGCAAATAGCGGCTGCAAGTCTGAGTGGAGAGGTACAGTGAAAAAGGCATCTTTAAGGTTCAGTACAGTAAAATGAGAGGTACCGGAAGGGACCTGAGACAGAAGAGTATATGGGTTAGGCACTACTGGGTGTAAGGGAATAACAGCCTCGTTAATTATTCGGAGGTCTTGAACGAGGCAATATGCTCCAGAAGGCTTTTTTACCAGCAAGATAGGAGTATTGCATGGAGAGTTAGTCGGTACTAAAAGTCCCTGCGAGAGTAGATTATTAACAATAGGCTGTAGTCCCCTCCGATGAGCCTGTGAAATAGAAAATTGAGGCTGAGAAGGGAAGTGGGATGGGTCTTTAAAGCGTATTAAAACCGGGGTGTGGTGGGTTGCCACCACAGGGGTGGAGATGTCCCACATGACTGGATTGACAGCAGTCCAGGAAGTTGGGAGACTCAGGTTGCCATCGTCTAACTCTCCTTCGCCGACCAAAGCAATGAAGGAGTTTCTGGTGTCCTGTAAGCATTTAAAAGGTGGGAGGGAAATAGAGGCTCCTAACTTACAGAGCAAATCCCGTCCTAACAGAGGGGTAGGACAGGAAGGCATGACTAGAAAGGAATGGGTAAACAGGATGCCTTGGAAGGTGCAGGCCACTGGGCCTGTCTCTAAAGGCTTGGAGAGGATTCCCATGACCCCAACTATGGAGACTTTGGCAGGGTTCAAAGGCCCTTTAAAGGAGGGAAGAACTGAGTAGGTAGCCTCCATATCCACCAAGAAGGAGATGGGCTTACCCGCTATGCACAGCTTGGCCCTAGGCTCGGCGAGGGTGATTGGGGTGTCTGAGTCCAGGCATCTTCAGTCTTCAAGGATGCCCAGCAGGTCTGAAGGGTAGTCCTTCGAGGGTGTCTTCCCCCTGCGGGGCTCTGCCTCCAGAGGAGGACCACCCCTGAGTGGACAGTCTACTTTCCAATGACCTCGCTTACCGCAGCTGGGGCACAGTTTGATAGGTCTGTGTGGTTGGTTGGGGCACTTCCGTGCCCAGTGCCCTTCTTTGCTGCACTGAAAGCAAGGGCCTGGAGGTTCAAGTCGATCTTCAGGGACACCCCAACAATCTCCATGAGCTGGCCACAGAGCAGCTGTTATGGCGTGAGTCTGTTCTGCCATTTGGGCAGCTGACCTCCTCTCGCTCTCGTCCGCTTGGGTATGAAAAACTTTAAATGCCATACCTACCAGTTCTCCTAGAGGGGTCTGGGGACCATCCTCAGCCTTTTTAAGCTTGCGCCTGATGTCGGGAGCTGACTGAGTTATAAAATACATGGCTAGGAGACAGGAACCTAACGCTGAGGCCGGGTCAATTTTAGTAAAATCTCCTAGAGTTTCTTTTAGGCACTTGAGGAATTCTGATGGGTTTTCATCAGGCTTCTGGGTAATCTCTCTAAGCTTATCATAATTGATAGCCTTTTGGGTGGTTGAGTTCATACCTGCCAATAAGTAGTGAACCATGCGATCCCGGCACACCTCACCCTCTGGAGTATTATAATCCCACATGGGTTCCTGTAGAGGAATAGCTTCCCTGCCCATAGGTTCCTGCTCATCTGTAGCATGGGCCTCATTGGCACAGTGCTGTGCTGCTGCCGTGACATGGTCATATTCCTCCGGGGTTAGAGTGGATTGGAGGACTACATGCACATCATGCCAGGTGAGCTGGTAAGCTTGAGTGAGATATTTAAACTGCTTAGTGAACACTATGGGGTTGGAGAAAAAGGACCCCAATCGCTGTTCTACTTGGGATAAGTCTGCCAGAGAAAAAGGAACATGAACCTGCACTACCCCTTCAGCCCCCGCTACCTCCCTCAGAGGAGCCATCACATGAGCTTGAGACTGCTGTGACTTAGAGTGGGTTACAGGAGGGCTAGACCATTTGGGCACCAGCCATGGCAAGTAAGACAGTGGCAGGTTCGAAGGAGGGGATGGAGGGGGTGACCTTGGCAGTGGGGGATACAACTTGGGAATCAATGCAGAGCTTGAAGGCAGGGGACTGGGCTATGGGGGAGTTTTGTCTGTTTTATCCAAAGTGGAGTTGGCACCTGTGGAGCAAGATGGCAGTGTGACTGGAAGAGAAGGGGAACAAGATGGTGGAGAAACTGGAAGAGAAGGAGAACAAGGTGGTGGGGAAACTGGAAGAGAAGGAGAACAAGATGGTGGAGAAACCAGAAGAGAAGGAGAATGAGATGGTGAAGAAACCAGAAGAGAAGGAAAACGAGATGGTGGAGAAACCAGAAGAGAAGGGGAACAAAATGGTGGAGAAACCAGAAGAGAAGGGGAACAAGATGTAGGAGAGATACATTGAGGAAGGGAGCTGGCCCCCACAGTGGGCCTGGAGGAGCGGGAAGGGGGGTAGCTGAAATCCTCCACTGAGTCCGTCAGAGAAGAGCCTCCCAGTAATAGGAGGGGTAGAGATTGGTGGTCTTTGGCGGAGGCCTGGGCTAACAAAACTTGGGAAGGAGTACACTTAACACACAAATCTGGGCAGGTGCGCAGATTCCAAAAAGCCTGCACATATGGAATTTCACTCCACTTTCCACTCCGGTGGCAATAATTAGTTAAGTCAGAGAGGAGGCCAAAATCAAAAATTCCCTCAGGGGGCCAGTGAGATTGGTTGTCCAAGGGATACTGAGGCCAGGCCTGAGAGCAAAGGAAGACTAACTTCTGTTTGCAAACTTCCCGGGACAAATATAGAGTAGCCAAATTAGAAATGAGACACTGCAGTGGGGTCTGAGCCTCTGCTTTCAAGGGCTGGTTCCCCATGTCTGTGCCACTCCCCAACTAATCCCACTGAGAGGAGCGCCCAGCATCCGAAGCGCGCCAAGTCAGGGGAGACGTCCTGGGAGCCTGGGTGGGACATCTCCCACACCGCAGGGCCAGGGCTGGGCCGGATGCCCGCAGAGGGTGGGCTGAATGCCCAGGGGCCGAATGCCCCCCTGGACGTAGCTATGATTTCTAACGGACCAGGTGAAATGGAGTTAGGATGGGAAGCAGACTGGGGGAAACTGAGGGACTCACTGGAAAATAGTCCATGCAGCGGAGAGCAGTCTGAGGTCCTGGGTCGGGGAAGGAGGGGGCAGAGCCACTGGTGGCTGGTCAGTGCTCCTTCCTGGGATTTTGGCACCAAATGTAAGATAAATTCCAATAAATTCTAACTAAAATAAGCAGGTGAAGAGAGGCAACAAAGGGCCAGGCAGTTTATTTGAGCGCAATCCCCGGGAGATGTTCCACGGTCTGAAACACAGGCCAGGGAAGTCACACCCAGCAAGGCAGGCAGCAAGTTTTTAAAGAAGGCAGGGGGAGGGAGAGCAAAGGTATGCAGTGGCACAAGGATTGGCTCATCTAGGGTACGTGGGGGTCTCTCATTGGCCTTTAGCCAGGTACTGGAAAGTTACCACTAATCTTTTAGCTTGGGGGAAGGGCCCTAGTTGGGAGTGTTATCCAATCAGGCTCTGGAATGTTGTCAGGCAGGAACCTGTTGGTCTCTTCGCCTCATTTGGAGAGGCCTGAGCTTGTCCACCAGGCTCACCCCTTCCCCTGATGCCTCCAGCCTTACACTTAGCACATCCATGGCTTTTCTCCACTAGATGCCAGTAGCTCTCCCCCAGTTGGGACAGCCAAAAATATTTCCAGACATTGTCAAATGTTCCTAGGAGCAAAACTGCCCTCATTGAGAACCAGGTCTGTTTCCTGGCTCTTTGAGGCTCACATGCCCACACATGAACCAATTCCTGGGGCAAAATGATTAGGATACTCTGATTGCTTTAGTCAGGTTACAATTTGTACTTGAAACTGGTGGTGAGTTGTCTTCCCCCAAAGTCTGTGGTCACTGGGGAGGGTGGAATCCTCACACAAAGGTCTGGCTTATGACCACGAGGTAGGAGATGATGCTTGAGAGGTGGCTGCCATATCCAGGACACCTGGCTTTTGATTTTCTTTGATCCATTTCCTTTTCTACATTCTATTCCTATGTATCTAGTGATTATTATTTAAATAGATTCATTTACTTAAACTCATAGATTTCGAGTAACAGTATTGGTAATTAGTACCTATACTGACCTCTAGAACAAGGCAAGAACAAAGGAATTTGGGACAGGTTTAACAATCATAAACCTTTTTAACTAGGGTGAGGGCCTCCAGAGGGGGCAGGGTGGGATATTTGCAGTCAGAGCAATGTAACTCATGCAAGGAAACCCCCCTACTAAAACTCTATGTTAAAAATTAAGCTCTAGAATCATTCTTCAGTGACATCAGTTAATGTTCCCTAGATAAAGAAGAATAGCAATGTTTTATTATGCTAACCGTTTATAATCATGTGTAAGGTTCACTTTAGCATACTAAAAGGCCTAGGCTACATGCTGTCTTTCCTTCTTCAGATCTGATGAAGTGATTTTGCAAACTGGGCAACTAATTTAGCAACTAAGCCCAGGCATAAACAACACAGTAAAAGCAAGAATGATTCCACCTTAAAGATAAGATTGCATTTTAATACCCAAGAAGTTAAGACGTTAGAAATTCTTAACTTACTCTTTAGCAAACACCTCAGCCCACCTTGGGGGCTGAGCCGGTGGCCTTGTTTCATATGCTGCCAGACCAAGATGCTGGTATCTCAGGGAGAAATCATCAGAGGAAGTTGCTTGTGTTAAGTTAATTCTAAATATTCAGGGACCACTTGACAAGTCCTCACCCCTAAGTTTTTTTCATGTTCTCGAAAAATTGTCAACTGCCTGTAAAACCCCTAGACAAGGCACCACCATGGACTCTCTTGTCCCCTCCTGGTGTGAGCCAGGAGCTCTGTCCTTTCACTTTATCTCTAAATAAAAGCCTGTACCTTGCTCTCCTACCTTGGCTGTTTGTGAAGCTCATTCTTTGGCTTCATGAACAAGAACCCTGGCACTGGCAACTTCCATGTTACTATCATTTAGATCATTATTTTATTAATTAATTAGTTAATTTATTTTTTGTTTTGGTATCATTAATCTACAATTACATGAAGGACATTATGTTTACTAGGCTCCCCCCTTCACCAAGTCCCCCCGACATACCCCTTCACAGTCACTGTCCATCAGCATAGTAAGATGCTGTAAGATCACTACTTGTCTTCTCTGTGTTGCACAACCCTCCCCGTGCGCCCCAACACTATACATACTAATCGTAGTGCCCCCTTTCTTTTTTTTTTTTTTTTGAGAGGGCATCTCTCATATTTATTGATCAAATGGTTGTCAACAACAATAAAATTCAGTATAGGGGGGTCAATGCTCAATGTACAATCATTAATCCATCTCAAGTCTAATTCTCGTCAGTCTCCAATCTTCTGAAGCATAACGAACAAGTTCTTACATGGTGAACGAATTCTTACATAGTGAATAAGTTCTTACATGGTGAACAGTACAAGGGCATTCATCACAGAAACTTTCGGTTTTGATCACGCCTTATGACCTATAAACAATCAGGTCAAATATGAATATTCCTTTGATTTTTGTACTTGATTTATATGTTGATCCCACATTTCTCTCTTTATTATTATTATTTTTATTTTTATTTTTATTTTTATTTTTAATAAAATGCTGAAGTGGTAGGTAGATGCAAGATAAAGGTAGAAAACATAGTTTAGTGCTGTAAGAGGGCAAATGTAGATGATCAGATGATCAGGTGTGTGCCTATGGACTAAGTATTAATCCAGGCTAGACCAGGGCAGCAAAACATCCACGGATGCAGAAGATTTCTCTCAAAGCAGGGGGGGTGAGGTTCTGAGCCTCACCTCTGTTGATCCCCAAATTCTCACCTGATGGCCCCCCTGCGACTGTGCCTGTCTTAGGTTGTTCCTCCCTTGAGGAATCTTACCCGTCTCTGGATAACCAGTCATCTTCCGGAGCCATACAGGGAAATGTAAAGTTGGTAAGTGAGAGAGAAGTCATATTGTTTGAAAAGGTTAGCTTTTTACTTCTTTGCAGATTTATGCCCTGTGGCTTCTATGCCCAGCACTTGTCTCAAGGTATCTTTACCACCTGGAGGAATTATGATACTCAGTAAATTCTATATGAGGCACGAATTCTATTTAAGGGTTGTAATTAGGAAGAAAGAAGAAAAGCTACAGCTGTAGTATATGGAAGGAAACATGGGAGGATTGATTATTTCTTTGACATATTTTCTTGTAGAGTACCTTAAGTATGTATAGGTTTTAAACTACTAACTAATTTGCACACACATATTAACATAATAGGAATACGGTGACATAAACAGAGCAAATCTATAATTACCATCCATCTCCAGTGAAGCCAAGAAAACCATTTAGGTACCCTACGCATTTGTGAAAATTTGTCTATGATATGATGGATATTGTCCAAGTGTACTTGAACAGTCTGAGAGAAATCAGACAAATTAAAGCAGCCCATTTCTGGGATCTGTTCACATCCCATATGTTCTTTTAACCGTAGATAGTCTATAGTCATGAGATTTTGGAGTGTGCCCCCTTTCTTTTTCCCTGCCCTTATCCCTCCCACCCACCCATCCTCCCCAGTCCCTTTCCCCTTGGTAACTGTTAGTCCATTCTTGGGTTCTGTGATTCTGCTGCTATTTTGTTCCTTCAGTTTTCCTTTGTTCTTATACTCCACATATGAGTGAAATCATTTGGTACTTGTCTTTCTCCACCTGGCTTATTTCACTGAGCATAATACCCTCTAACTCCATCCATGTTGTTGCAAATGGTAGGATCTGTTTTTTTTCTTATGGCTGAGTTAATATTCCATTGTGTATATGTACCACATCTTCTTTATTAGTTCATCTACTGATGGACATTTAAATTGCTTCCACATCTTGGCTATTATAAATAGTGCAGCAATAAACATAGGGGTGCACCTGTTTTTCTCAAACTGGAGTGCTGCATTCTTGGGGTAAGTTCCTAGAAGTGGAATTCCTGGGTCAAATGGTATTTCTATTTTGAGCATTTTGAGGAACCTCCATACTGCTTTCCATAATGGTTGAACTAATTCACATTCCCACCAGCAGTGTAGGAGGGTTCCCCTTTCTCCACAACCTCGCCAACATTTGTTGTTGTTTGTCTTTTGGATGGTAGCCATCCTTACTGGTGTGAGGTGATATCTCATTTTGGTTTTAATTTGCATTTCTCTGATGACAAGTGATGTGGAGCTTCTTTTCATGTGTCTGTTGGCCATCTGAATTTCTTCTTTAGAGAACTGTCTGTTCAGCTCCTCTGCCCATTTATTTTTTGAGAGGGTGTCTCTAATATTTATTGATCAAATGGTTGTTAACAACAATAAAATTCTTTATAGGGGACTCAATGCACAATCATTAATCAACCCCAAGCCTAATTCTCAACAGTCTCCAATCTTCTGAAGCATAACGAACAAGTTCTTACGTGGTGAACAAGTTCTTACATAGTGAATAAGTTCTTACATGGTGAACAGTGCAAGGGCAGTAATATCACAGAAACTTTCAGTTTTGATCATGCATCATGAACTATAAACAATCAAGTCAGATATGATTATTCATTTGATTTTTATACTTGATTTATATGTGAATCCCACATTTCTCCCTTATTTATTTATTTATTTAAATAAAATTCCTCTGCCCATTTTTTATTTGGATTATTTGCTTTTTGTTTGTTGAGGTGTGTGAGATCTTTATGTATTTTGGATGTCGACCCTTTATTGGATCTGTCATTTATGAATATACTCTCCCATACTGTAGGATACCTTTTTGTTCAGGTGATGGTGTCCTTTGCTGTACAGAAGCTTTTCAGCTTGATATAGTCCCACTTGTTCATTTTTGCTTTTGTTTCCCTTGCCCGGGGAGATATGTTCAAGAAGAGGTCACTCATGTTTATGTCTAAGAGATTTTTGCCTATGTTTTTTTCTAAGAGTTTTATGGTTTCATGACTTACGTTCAAGTCTTTGATCCATTTCAAATTTACTATTGTGTATGGGGTTAGACAGTGATCCAGTTTCATTCTCTTACATGTAGCTGTCCAGTTTTGCCAGCACCATCTGTTGAAGAGACTGTCATTTCTCCATTGTATGTCCATGGCTCCTTTATCGAATATTAATTGACCATATATGTTTGGGTTAATGTTTGGAGTCTCTATTCTGTTCCACTGGTCTGTGGCTCTGTTCTTGTGCCAGTACCAAATTGTCTTGATTACTGTGGCTTTGTAGTAGAGTTTGAAGTTGGGGAGTGAGACCCCCCCCCCACTTTATTCTTCCTTATCAGGATTGCTTTAGCTATTCAGTGTCTTTGGTGTTTCCATATGAATTTTTGAACTATTTGTTCCAGTTAACTGAAGAATGCTATTGGTAATTTGATAGGGATTACATCGAATCTGTATATTGTTTTGGGCAGGATGGCCATTTTGAGAATATTAATTCTTCCTACCCAGGAGCATGGGATGAGTTTCCATTTGTTAGTGACCTCTTGAATTTCTCTTAAGAGTGTCTTATAGTTTTCATTGTATAGGTCTTTCAACTCCTTGGTTAGGTTTATTCCTAGGTATTTTATTCTTTTTGATGCAATTGTGAATGGAATTGTTTTCCTGATTTCTCTTTCTATTAGTTCATTGTTAGTGTATAGGAAAGCCACAGATTTCTGTGTGTTAATTTTGTATCCTGCAACTTTGCTGAATTCCGATATTAGTTCTAGTAGTTTTGGAGTGGAGTCTTTAGAGTTTTTATGTACAATATCATGTCATCTGCAAATAGTGACAGTTTAACTTCTTCTTTACCAATCTGGATTCCTTGTATTTCTTTGTTTTGTCTAACTGCCGTGGTTAGGACCTCCAGTACTATGTTGAATAACAGTGGGGAGAGTGGGCATCCTTGTCTTGTTCCCGATCTCAGAGGAAAAGCTTTCAGCTTCTTGCTGTTCAGTATGATGTTGGCTGTGGGTTTATCATATATGGCCTTTTTATGTTGAGGTACTTGCCCTCTATGCCCATTTTGTTGAGAGTTTTTATCATGAATGTATGTTGAATCTTGTCAAATGTTTTTTCAGCATCCATGGAGATGATCATGTGGTTTTTGTCCTTTTTATTGATGTGGTGGATGTGTTGATGGATTTTCGAATGTTCTACTATTCTTGCATCTCTGGGATGAATCCCACTTGGTCATGGTGTATGATCCTTTTGATGTATTTTTGAATTCGGTTTGCTAATATTTTGTTGAGTATTTTTGCATCTACATTCATCAGGGATATTGGTCTGTAGTTTTCTTTTTTGGTGGGGTCTTTGCCTGGTTTTGGGTGATGTTGGCTTCATAGAATGAGTTCGGGAGTATTCCCTCCTCTTCTATTTTTTGGAAAACTTTAAGGAGAATGGGTATTATGTCTTCTCTGTATGTCTGATAAAATTCCGAGGTAAATTCATCTGGCTTTGGGATTTTGTTCTTGGGTAGTTTTTTGATTACCGATTCAGTTTCTTTGCTGGTAATTGGTCTGTTTAGATTTTCTGTTTCTTCCTTGGTCAGTCTTGGAAAGTTGTATTTTTCTAGGAAGTTGTCCATTTCTCCTAGGTTTTCCAGCTTGTTAGCATATAGGTTTTCATAGTAGTCTCTAACAATTCTTTGTATTTCTCTGGGGTCTGTCGTGATTTTTCCTTTGTCGTTTCTGATTCTGTTGATGTGTATTGATTCTCTTTTTCTCTTAATAAGTCTAGCTAGAGGCTTATCTATTTTGTTTATTCTCCCATAGAACCAGCTCTTGGTTTCATTGATTTTTTTCTATTGTTTTATTCTTCTCAATTTTATTTATTTCTTCTCTGATCTTTATTATGTCCCTCCTTCTGCTGACCTTAGCCCTCATTTGTTCTTCTTTTTCCAATTTTGATAATTGTGACATTAGTCTATTCATTTGGGATTGTTCTTCCTTCTTTAAATATGCCTGGATTGCTATATACTTTCCTCTTAAGACTGCTTTCGCTGCGTCCCACAGTAGTTGGGCCTTTGTGTTGTTATTGTCATTTGTTTCCGTATATTGCTGGATCTCCATTTTAATTTGGTAATTGGTCCATTGGTTATTTAGGAGCATGTTGTTAAGCCTCCATGTGTTTGTGAGCCTTTTTGCTTTCTTTGTACAATTTATTTCTAGTTTTATACCTTTGTGGTCTGAAAAGTTGGTTGGTAGGAGTTCAATCTTTTGGAATTTACTGAGGCTCTTTTTGTGGCCTAGTATGTGGTCTATTCTGGAGAATGTTCCATGTGCACTTGAGAAGAATGTGTATCCTGTTGCTTTTGGATGTAGAGTTCCGTCAATGTCTATTAGGTCCATCTGTTCTAGTGTGTTGTTCAGTGCCTCTGTGTCCTTAATTGTTTTCTGTCTGGTGGATCTATCCTTTGGAGTGGTGTGTTGAAGTCTCCCAAAATGAATGCATTGTATACTAGTATTGCAACACCTGCTTTTTTCTCACTGTTGTTTTCATGAAATATCTTTTTCCATCCCTTGACTTTTAATCTGTGCATGTCTTTGGATTTGAGGTGAGTCTCTTGTAAGCAGCATATAGATGGGTCTTGTTTTTTAATCCATTCTATTACTCTGTGTCTTTTGATTGGTGCATTCAGTCCATTTATATTTAGGGTGATTATTGAAAGATATCACCCTAACTTAACTTGCTTATTGAGCTATTATAAACACTGTCTGATGATTCTTTATTTCTCTCCCATCTTATTCCTCCTCCTCCATTCTTCATATGTTGGGTGTTTTGTTCTGTGCTCTTTTTAGGAGTGTTCCCATCTAGAGCAGTCCCTCTAAGATACCCTGTAGAGGTGGTTTGTGGGAGGCAAATTCCCTCAACTTTTGCTTGTCTGGGAATTGTTTAATCCATACTTCATATTTAAACGATAATCATGCTGGATACAGTATTCTTGGTTCAAGGCCCTTCTGTTTTATTGCATTAAATATATCATGCCATTCTCTTCTGGCCTGTAAGGTTTCTGTTGAGAAGTCTGATGATAGCCTGATGGGTTTTCCTTTGCAGGTGACCTTTTTTTCCTCTCTGGCTGCCTTTAATACTCTGTCCTTCTATTTGATCTTTGCCATTTTAATTATTATGTGTCTTGGTGTTGCCCTCCTTGGGTCCCTTGTCATGGGAGTTCTGTGTGCTTCTGTGGTCTGAGAGGCCATTTCCTCCTCTAGTTTTCCTCCTCTAGTTTGGGGACGTTTTCAGCAATTATTTCTTCAAAGACACTTTCTATCCCTTTTTCTCTCTTCTTCTTCTTCTGGTCCTCCTATGATGTGAATATTGTTCTGTTTCAATTGGTCACACAGTTCTCTTAATATTGTTTCATTCCTGGAGATCCTTTTATCTCTCTCTACGTCAGCTTCTCTGCATTCCTGTTCTCTGATTTCTAGTCCATTAATGGTCTCTTGCATCTTGTCCATTCTGCTTTGAAGTCCTTCCAGAGATTGTTTTATTTCTGTATTCTCCCTCCTTAGCTCTTGCATATTTCTCTGCAAGTCCATCAGCATGGTTATGACTTTTGTTTTGAATTCTTTTTCACGAAGATTGGTTAAATCTATCTCCCCAGATTCCTTCTCAGGGGAGGATGTGGAAGGTGTCTGGGTTAGTCTGGTCTGGATCAAATTCTTTTGCCTTTTCATGTTGATAGATGCAGTGGTATGCTGTTGACTCATCTGTCAGCTGGTAGAACCAAGACCCTTTCCACTTGCTCCTGGCCTTTCTTTACTGGGACAATGGCGACCCCTAGTGGCTTGTGTTGGGCAGTTGCATGTAGGCTGGGTCTCTGTTTCTTGCCTGGCCGCTATGGAGGAAGCTCCCTTGCTGTGGGCATGGCAAGCCTCAGGCTGTTGCTCTGCTATGGCAGGTCACCGGAGGGGGAACAGATAGGGGACTGTTTATTGCTGTGAGGGGTCTCAGAGCTGTTGCCCAGGGGACTAGGGCACCTGGAGTTCCTCAGGATCCCCAGCTGCTGGGCTAAGTGTCCTGGGGCACTTCCATCCAGCTGTGAGGTCTCTGTCCCTTTAAGACTTTCAAAAGGCATTCACTTTTCTGTGTCCCAGGGGCACCGGCTGTGGGGATCCACTCACAGGTCTTACTGTCCTGTTTCCCTAGTATCCAGTACCCCATGCACTGTGTGTGTCTGCACTATGGTGCAGATGGCTGGGGCTGGCTATTTAGCAGTCCTGGGCTCCCTCTCCCTCCCCACTCTGACTCTTCTCCTCCCGCCGGGAGCTGGGGTGAGGGGCGCTCAGGTCCTGCTGGGCTGGGGCTTGTATCTTACCCCGTTCACCAGGTGCTGGGTTCTCGCAGTTGTGGATGTAGTCTGGCTGTTGTCCTGTATCTTCTGGTCTCTCTTTTAGGGATAGTTGTATTTGTTGTATTTTCAAAAATATATATGTTTTTGGGAGGAGATTCCCACTGTCCTCCTCACGCCACCATCTTGGCTCTGCCCATTTAGATTATTATTTAAAAATTGTATATATGCAATATTTATACAGGTAACACTTCATACAGGGAATACTTAGGTGCCATATGTTTTTCTAAAGTATTAACTTGCTATTGCTTCTTACATTCCATACTTTTTTCTTAAATCATTATTTTGTGTGTTCATGTATATTTGTGTGTGTGTATATCTCTTCAAATCTGGGAAATTCTTGGATTTTAAAAAACATTTTTTTTGTTAGAATTTCAAATTCTTATCTGCATGGCACTTAACTTTTCTTTCTTCCTCCCATTTCCCTTGTCCTGCATTCTGGAAATATACTTCTGCCTAATCTTCTAGTTCTCTGTTTTTCTATTTATTTGATGTATTTTATTATTCAGTTCATCTACTGAGGTTTAAATTTCTATAATGTCATATTTTTATTTACGAAGTCTAATGGATTCCCTCCTACAACTTGCTATCTTCCTTTCAGGGATGTGAAACACTCTGCTATTTCTTCAAGGAAAGTGTTCTAAAATGTAAACTCTGTATCAGGGAAGGTAATATTAGCTGCAGTAACAAGAAAAAACAATCCCAAACTCATTAGTTGAACACAATGGATGCTCACTTCCCATCCCTATGAACTTCAGTGGGAGGCAGCAGAGACATTCAGGGATCTGATTTGACAGAATTTGACACAGAATCTTGTCTCCTTCATTATGTAGCTTCTAATATTACCCTGGGCATTGAGATGCAGCTGGCAGAAAGAGGAAAAGAGTGAGTGGAGGTACATATCGGCTAGAAGTGGCCAGATGTACACACTGCTGTTCACATTCCACCGGCTGAAACAGTCAGTCATTTCACCTATACTCAGGCATCTGGGAAAGATTATAGCTTCTTTTTGATGATACTGGCTTTCCTCAAACATTTAATGATGCTTCTGTAAAGTCATCTTTATGGCTGACATTCTCTGTTAGATGTTGGCTGTCTTTGCACAGCCCACTGAGGGAAAGAGGCGAGAGTTGTATGTACTCTGCTATTTTCAGAATGGGTTGTCGGCAATGTAGGGAATCTCAGCAGCTGGGCTTCTGAGGTTGGGCACTCCCAGTTTCCTTTGGGTGACCCCAGCCACCCCTGCTCTAGACTCCCACATTCATTGCTCCCTCCTGCCTAGAATAGACACCCCAGCACAGCTGATGGGGGTGCACGGGGCCACTGTGCTGCCTGCCCCTGCTTCTATGCCCCATCTAATCACCTTAGCCATGGTCCCTGGACCTCCTCCCACAGGGCCAGACTCCCGGCTCTGAAGCGCCCCTCTCGCTGTTCCCAGCGCCCTCGGAAAGCCTCTCCTCTTGGCTCCCTGTGCATTGTGGGCTGCGGGTTCCTTCTTCAAGCCAGTTTTGGCTTCTTTTAGTCATTCCTTGTACATTCAGTTCCAGATTTATTGAGATATCCTCTTCCTGTGTTTTACTATATCTACACATTTTAGTTTTACATCTTTTCACTGATTGGATTTGGTACTTAGTATTTTAAAAAACTGCTGGACTGGTTCCCAAGTGACTGTACTGTCTCACATCCCCACCAGCAGTATGTGAGGGCTCTGATTTCTCCACACCCTCACCATCATTTGCTAGTGTCTCTCTTTGGGGCTGCAGCACAATTATACTCTGAATCCCACACCCACTTCTCTGGGAACTCAAAGGAAACCCGAGAAACTGCTGAAATTTGGATCTGCTGCTACTTGCTGCCACTTTCCTTAGCCAATTTCCTCTTCAGATGATCAGTGAGGACCAATTTCTCCCTGGGATTGGAGAGTGGCATGAGGTGTGTGGAACCGAACTGGTGAGAATGAGAGCGGCATCACCTTCTCTGGTTACCACCTCTCAGAGATTTCCTGCATGGCACACCTCGTGCTCACTGCCACCCGTTCTCTCATTTAACCTCCGTTTACAGATAAGAAAACTGAAGCTGAATCTCAGAGTATTAACTAGCACTCCAAACTAGTGTATTAACAGCTGGGAAGTTAGAGGTCCTGGAATAAAAAGAACCTGGGCCCAACTGACCCACAGTCTGTGCCTCTGTATCACATTCTGTGATACAGAGTTTCTTGTGCTCTGCCCCCATCTCCAGGGGCCTGCAGTGTATGATGGCATTGCGAGGCTGGGGATTCAGTCTAAAGTTAGCAAGTCAAAGCTGCACATACTTAAAATCAAATTAGAAAATTTTCTCTGTCACTTATAGATACAGCAGCAATTCTTAGACACGAAAGTTGGGAACTACTGAGCTAGAAGTACCAAGGAAGTAACAAAAGGAGAATGTTAGTGGCAGATGCATGGGCATTTGGTCTGTTCTACTCTTAAGATGTGTCATCTTTCTGGGTGAGTAGAGGATGGGTGGGTTATTTTCAAAACATTCCTTTTTGCCTGCGGGGTTACTGCATTCTCTGTGATATTAAGCCCTTTGTGCCAGTTATTAAGGTTTTGTCTCTCAGCAGCAAACTCACTTTTTACTCCCTGCATCGTCATTTAGGGGCTGGGATTCTGCAAACGGCATCTGTATTCTGCCGACTGGTTCTAGTAGGCTTGGCAAAATGGAGGTAATAGAGCGAAACTGCAAGGATGGAGGAGGACGGAGGGACTTGCTCCTTCCTGGGTGCTCCCTGCCTGTTGCCTGTCTGCCTGTGGCTCCCGGGCTTATCACCTGGCTTCATTCCCTTAGCAGTTTCCAAGTCCCATCTGTGGTTTTCCCGGTTCTTGTAGAGTCAGCTCTAAAGTGAGTGCATGAGAGAGATCCCAACACCAGAAGCCGGTGTTTCAGTTTGAGAGAAGGCCTCCTCCAACTTCCAGCTTTTAGTAATTCAGTTTCTTATTCGGTGCCCTCAGCCCTGGGGGTTGTGGCTGCTTCTTCCAGGTACTGCTTCTGTGATACTGCAGAATTCTTTTTTGACTTTTCAGTTACCTAGTTAACAATTTTAAACCTAGTTAACAGTTTTCTGTATTACATTCTCTTTGTTGAATGACTGGCATGATTTTTGTCTCCTGACTGATGTACTTCTATATATTAAAATATGTGTTTATGATTGAGTTGCAATTCAGGGAGGGTTGGGTTCTGAGACTGGAGCATAAAATAATAAAAGTGGTTGGCCTCCAATATGCTGCCTCTCTAACGTGATCAGGGTTGGCTGTTGGCCCTGGAATGAAGCCTGCAGCCTCAGCTAAGACTCTCCTGGACAGGGCAGGACAGCTGAAGAGGAATCTGCACCGTGGTCACTCGCAGATGAGCAGAGTTCTCTGAAAATAGGACAGGAAGTTTATGTGTCCCTGCCACCTCACAGGTGGCAGGTCCTTGGAGAGACAGTCACAGACTAGCTCTGCTATAAGCTTTTGCTTAGCTTATAAATCTGCTACATTTCCATGTCCTCTAGCTCCAGGGCCAATGGGTCTCCCCCACCAAACCCTTTCCTTCTTCTTTCCTCCTATGGAGATATTCGACAGCTCACTGGTCTTCTTTCCCCTTTTTGCCAGGGGTCTCTGAAGACTGCCACCCTTCAGTTAGACACTCCTCACCAACGCCCACTACCCCCGCCCCCCTCTGTAGCATTCCTTTCATTCTTCCTGGCATGGATCACACATGTCTTGGACAGGAGTGGGCATGTGTGGGCTCTTATGAGTCTAGGGCACTGTGGACAGATGCTAAGCTTGGCACGTTTTGTGGTCCAGGTGTCATGGAGGAAATTCATACCTGCTACCTGTAGATGAGGAAACAGAAAGATATCAGCCACTTCTACAACTTAAAAAGATGAACAAAAACCAAAAAAGACACAACAAACCAAAAAAACAACAAAACTGGGCAAAAGATCTGAACAAACATTTCACAAAGGTATGTAAATAGCTAATAACACATCAAAAATATTCAACACCATTAGTCATATACAAATTAAATCTACCATGAGATACTATTCACCCAGTGGAATGGCTAAAATTAAAAAAACTTATACCACCAAGTGTTAACAAGGATGTAGAGAAATTGGAATGCTCAACATTGCTCGTGGGAATGCACAACTACTTGGAAATAAGGGTCTGGCAATTTCTTATAAAACTAAACACAGAGCTTCATCAAAAATAAAACATTTGTGCATCAAAGGACACTATTAGGAGTGAAAAGACAACTCATAAAATGGGAAAAAATATTTGCAAATCATATACCTAGTATGGGATTAATATTCACAATATATAAAGAACTCCTGAGACAAGAACAAAAACAAACAAACTAATTAAACTATGGGCAAAGGATTTGATTGGGCATTTCTCCAAAGAAGATATAAAAATGGCCTATAACATGGATAGGTGCCCAACATCGCTGACCATTAGGGAGATGTAAATCAAAACCACAGTGAGACACCACTTCACACCTGTTAGGATGACTATTACTAAAAAACCCCAAACTAACAGAAAATAAGTATTGGTGAAGATGTGGAAGAATTGGAACCCTTGTGCATTACTGGTGGGAATGTTAAATGGTGTGGCTACTCTGCAAAACAATATAGTAGTTCCTAAAAAAATTAAACAGAATTTTTTCTGTTACGATATAATCCAGTAATTCCATTTATGGGTCTATATCCAAAAGAAGTGAAAGCAGGCACTCAAACAGATATTTGTACACCCACATTCACAGCAGCGTTATTTGCAAGAGTCAAAAGATGGAAGTAACCTAAATGTCCTTGACTGATGAATGGATAAACTACATACAATGAAATACTATTCAATCTTTAAAAGGAATGAAATTTTGACACAAGCCCTAATATGAATAAACCTTGGAAACATTATGCTAACTGAAATAAGCCAGACACAAAAGGACAAATATTGTAGGATCCACTTATATGAGATTCCCTGGATAGTCAAGTTGGTAGAGACAGAAGGTAGGGTAGTGGTTTCTAGGGGCTGGGAGGTTAGGGTGGGGTGGGGAGTTATTGTTTACTGGGTAAAGATTTTCAGTCTGGGATGATGAAAACGTTCCGGAGATGGATAGTGGTGATGGTTGCACAACACGGTAAGTGTACTTAATGCCACTGAGTTGTGCACTTAAATATGGTTAAAATGGCGAATTTTATGTATATTTTACCACAATAAAAAATATTAATACATAAAGCTACCTTATGACCGAGAAGTTCCACTCCTGTATTTACCCAAAAGAAATGACAATAAAAAGAGTGCTCCTAGCACCTTTATTTACAATAGCTCCAAAGAGAAGGTAACCCAAGGAGTCTCACTAGGAGAATGGCTAAACTGTGATGTATGCATGAGAAGGAATACTATCAAAGCCATTCAGTCACTTGGTGGCTGAATGGAGATACAAACAAAGGTTGTTTTGCTCCAATTCCTTGTCTTTCTACAGGGTGAGCTTTCCTAACCCCCAAATTTTGGCTTAAGGACAGCCCTGAGTTTTATTGAAACTCCGGAGTTGCATGGCTACCTCTGTTAAGACTCTTCCTTCCTCCTTGAAAAGGGAAGACCCGTTCCTTATCTGTGCTCAGTCTCTAAGACCTGCCATCCTGTACCTGGTCTAGAAGGTCTGCATCAAACTAGGACTGACAGAGGAACTACCCCAGCTGCTTAGGTATTCGGTGCCCCAGCACACCTGGGTCCCAGTCTTCACCTCTCAAATGGTCCTATTTCTATCCGGTCCTTTGCATATCTCAAGTTAGGACCCTTTGGCCACCATCACACAGGGGATCTGTGATCCCTGGTGAATGCTTCTCTGGAAGGTAACCCCTCAGAGGCACAGTTCCAGCTGCCAGACACTCTCACAGATCTCTCCAGTGGCTAACTGAGCACTCTACTCTGCATGGTGTTGAGGGTATGGGCTTTTAAGTCACACAATCTGTATTTGAATCCCAGCTCTACTACATATTTAGATGACCTCACTGTGCCTCAGTTTTCTCATCTGTACAAGGAAATAATAATGCTACTTACTTCATAAGGTTGGCATAAGGATTACTTAATAAGGTGCAAAGTTCTTGGAAAAGTGCCTGGCACATTGTAAATACTGTCAAAGTGTGATGTTTTTACCCACCTACCACCATGTCCTTCATATTCTTTGCAAGATTTTGTTCTCAAATGACAAGGAAAAGAAACTAATTAATGCCCCCTGTATCAGTTAGGATCCAGTCAGGAGGAGGAAACCATACCAGTAATGTGAACAGTAATTCACCATTAAGAATTGTTAATTGGTAAATGGGGATTAAGTGCTAAGAGGAGCACATGGAACTCTAAAGCATTCAGGAATCTTGGATAAAGGGAGCAGCCACTACCTCCAGAGATGACAAAAAAAACCCACGGAAGGAATAAACTTGGAAAAGGCCCTCCCTCTGTGCCAAAGCTGAGACTCAGAACTCATTGGTGAGGGCGTGGTGGTGGCCCACTGGACGGCAGCGAAGTTTGCTGAATGCTGCACGCGTTGGCAGCAGGAAACTGTGCTGGGGGATGGCAAAATCTCCCGGAGAAGCCACCCACTGGCAGCTGGGCTGTAGGAGCCAGAAGCATTGGAACAAGAAAGAAAAGCCCCTTCAGTATTCCTCCAGCACCTTCCACCAATAAGATCTACCCATGGGGCAGGCTGCCAGGATCACAGAGCAGGGCAAACAGGAGGGTATTTGGAGCAGAGAAGCACTGGCTTAATAACTGGCACATGCCCCATCTATGTTGTCATAATCAAAGAAAATTTTACAGGGAATCTTTCCTATTTATGTTTTGTGTATTTATAGAAGCACAAAGGGGGCTCTGATTTGGGTGGCCATGTGTTCCTGGTTGTGTGCACTGTTGATCCACTGTTGCTTGTTGATCCACTGTTATTAATAGTGTCCCTTTCACTCTCAGAAATGTCCCTATTTGGAGGACTAAATGATGTGGCTGAGATAGCTCTTGACATATCATTTCATATCAAACTACTCCCACTGAAGGTAGCTGGAAATACAATAAGTACACATAAGCAAATCTGCTTGCAGGTAACAGAAGGGTACCCAGGCAGTCCAGGTGTTGAGGGGCCAAGATTTCATGGAGAAGATAAGTGTGCTGAGGTGATCACAAGCAACACCTGAACTGCTTTCTTCCTTGAAGTTGTGGAGGGTTCTAAGTGGAGGAAACTAAGAGGCTGAAAAGCTGAGAAGAAAGCAGTAGTGCTCAAGAATACTATATATATATATATACACACATATATATATGTGTGTATATATATATAGTATGTCTGAGTCTGTCTAAAAGAACTTTTAATAAGTATAAAATAAAAAACCTAAGTCATATGAAAGCACAGTGCCATAGTTAAAATAATAGCATTTTTTTTCTTACTGGTGCATAAAATAATGGCGCATTTTACAGTTTAGGTCATCTTAGATTTGATGAAATATGGTATATTTGTTCACATGTATGAGTGTCTATAGGAGAGGTGCCTAGAAATGGAATCACTGGGTCAAAGGACACATGCATTTGATAGATTCTGCTGAGCTATCTTAAAAACAAAACAAAACAGTGTCATTTGCCCACACTCTTCCCAATGTTGGATGTTACCAATTGTTAATTTTTTTTCTCATCTGACAGGCTTTTTTCATTTCAGCTTCAATCCAGAGTGCAGGGATCAGTGCTTCCCCAAACTATCATCATGCTTCCCTCTTATGTGTAATTGGTTCAAATCTGCATCAAACTGTTAGGGTCCAGGACTCCGGGGTTTCCTAGAGAACAAGACACATGGACATGGAGATGAAAATCCAAGCAAAGTCTTTATTCAGCCAGCAAGCTGGGGTCAACAGCACCTCCCCTGACACTCAGGCCGAGTCCGAGCTGCTGACCTCCAAGCAACTTTAGGTATGGTTTATATGGGATTTCTACAGTCATTGCACCAGAGCCTGCACATTACTCCAACTAATGAATTTGAAACACATTCTATACTTTGGCCAATAAAATTGGAACAGGGACACCCTAGGTGCCTGACTTTTGCACAAGCATTCTTATGTGACTTATCACGAGTTTCGACCCCAGGGGGGTCGTTTACTTCTAGTTATCTAACTTAGGGCAGGGTCCAGGAATGTTAGCTTCACGTAGTTTCTACGAAAACTGGGTGGCTCAGCCCTGTTCTCTGCATTCCTCTACATTCCCCCCTTTTCTTAATTAAACTGAGGAATCTTCTACAGCGGCATCCAGGGCTTGATATTTCTGTCGAAGGACCAGAAGTTGGATGGCGTTAACTCTTTCTCGCACAAACTTAAGCAGCCTATTTACTATGCACGGACTAATTGTAAGCAATAACAGCAGGATGACCAGTGGCCCTGTAACAGCCAAGAGTAGGGTAGCGAACTAAGGTTTGTATTTGAACTAAGAGTCAAACTAGCTTTTGCTACTGTCATATTTTTTACGCCTCTTCTCAAGATCTTTTTTTAGTTTGGCCAGGGAATCTCTGACTGCACCTGTTTTGTCTACATAGAAGCAACACTCTTCTTTTAAGGCCGTGCACAGTCTACCTTCTTTTAAGAACAGGAGGTCCAGGCCCTTTCTGTTTTGTAGGACCACTTCAGCTAAGGAGGTAAGAGATTGTTCTAAGTCTGATATTGTCTGTCGAAGTTGTTCTAGGTCCCTGTTGACAGCCCGCCTCAGAGCTGTGAGCCCTTGTTCCCGAGTTACAAGGGCTGCGACCCCAGTGCCTGCCCCTGCTATCTCTAGGGAGAAGAGGGTCCCAATGGTCAGGGCGGTAACAACTTCCCTCTTGCTCCGGTGGGGGCTTGGCCTTTCTTCTCAATAAGAAAGGAGAGATTCATGAGAATGATACATTAGGCGAGGTAGAATGGCCACTAGCACACAAAACTCACTGTTAGCATTGAACACAGAGGTGGATAGGGCCGGAGTGAGGCCTGTCTTTGAGCAGAGCTACCAGCTCAAGGAGGGTATAATCTACTTGTCCTGCTCTCACGTGGTGTTATTATAGGAGGAGCATAACTGGCTCCGGGCTGCCGGGACTGTGCCTACACACGTACCAGTGACTGAAACCTGAGCGATGGTAAGTCCTCACGGTTTCCTGTCCCAGTAAGTGGGATGGGAGTTGCTGATAGTGTAGGAGCCATTTATCCCGATTGCCTCATAGAAGAGGGGTGAACCTGAGTAGCACAGCTAACAGGGATCAGTGAGGGAGGGAGTGGTATGGTTAAGAGTCTCTACTACTGCTTGCACTATTTCTCACATGGGATTATCTAACCTGGAGGGAACATGCTGGGCTCCTAACTCAGAGGTCGATGGACTCGGTCTTCTTATGGGTTCTGGGCTTTCTATTTCCCTCTGAACAATAGTTTTTACCTTAGCCAGGTTAGTGGGCCGCCTGGAGACCAGTCATCAGAGTCTGGCGGTAGACCCGGAGACGCTCCCTACCTTCTGCAGTCCCGAAGTCCCAATCCGGGCGCGTAAGTGGGAACGCTTCATTGATGATGGGCTGGAGGGTAGTGGGTCTTCCATTCTCTCTGAGGACATTTTTCCTGGCCTCATTGAGGATACACTCTCACTCTTCCGTCGTGAAGAGGGTGCGGAGCAATTGCTGGCAGTCGTCCCATGTGGGACGATGAGTAAACATAATGGACTCTACCAGACCTATAAGACACTTGGGGTCCTCTGAGAAGGGAGGGTTCTGAGTCCTCTAATTATAGAGGTCACTAGATGAAAAGGGCCAGTATTGATATTGTTGAGCGATGCCTGTACCGATGGCATGCACAGGCAGAACTGGCACTGCTCCTTCTGAGGTGGAGAAGGGAGCCTCCCCTTCTTGTTCCCTGGCCCCCCGAGGCCTTAACTGCATTCCTCCCACTCTACCTGGTGCCCAGCGTGGGGCCAGGGCGGGGGAGTGTGGGGAAGGTCTTTCCAGCCTCCTGCCTTCCTCTGCTGAAGAGTCTGGGGAAGCTGCGGCCGCCTGGTTCCTGCTGGGTTCCTCAGCCTCGTTTTCTATCTTCCCGGCAGATTCACCCCTTTCCTCCGCATACGGGGGTGGCCGCTCAATCAGCAGAAGGGGGTAAAGAGGAGAACTGTCAGGGAGGAGGGGCGGCACACTCAGGTTTTTGGCCCTGCAATTAGGGGGACTTTAAATCTTCCTGGGTAACTAGGACGGAGGCTCTTGGTGGGTCGGTGTGAGGTTTCTCCACCAAAAAGGGCCTCAGCCAGGAAGGGGGATTCTTAGCTAAATTTTCTCAAACAAGGATATAGGGAAGTTGGTCAGGGTGGCCCTCAGGGTTTGGCCGGGAGATAACGGCTTTGACCTTGTCAATAAGGTCCATGGAAAGAGACCCCTGGGTCGGCCAGCCTACTCCAAAGGAAGGCCACTTGGCCGAGCAAAAAGCATCGAGCTTACCTTTCTCGATGTTAAAACCCATATTTAGGGCCTGTTTCCTAACTTTCGGAAAGTGGGAAAGGATCAGACCTTTAGGAGTAGCCTGAGTCTGGCCCATAGTGAAAAATACGAGGAAGACAAGGGTAAAAGGTAGAGATGCCATTCTAACAAGATGACTGGTGTATGTGCTTGTGAACGGGTGCCTGTTGTTGCACAGTTTTTCTTCTGCGGGGGACGCGAATTTATCTGGGATTCACGGCTGTGACCCCCTTATCCTGTCACGGGAGTCTTCTAGAAGTGGGCGCCCTAATGGTTCTTAATTGCCCGACCCGTGCTTGCGGGGAATGATTTAGTGGCAGAGAGGAGGAACGGAAAGAACAGGGAACCTCAGAAGAGGGAGACTTAAAATAAAAAGCACAGAAAGAAATATAAACCGAAACTAAAACACAATAAAACAATCAATGATAACACTAAGCACACACACCACATCTGATCGCACTCGTTCGGACCGGTCTTTCTTTCACTCTGGTGGGCACCACACTCACCACTTTCAGGATCCTCAAAAACTCTCATGATTCTCCCGAAAGGCGTCCACTCGGACTGCCGCAGGGTGACGAGCTCGATCTCTTCTTCCTTGGGCGCCAGGTTCTTGCTGATCGGACTTGCTTTCCTAAGGCCAAGTCACTCGGACCCTAGGGCCAGGATTGGTTACCTGGACTTCACCCAGGGTCACTAACCTGGGGGCCAGGACCACCAACTCAGACTTCCTCACTCGGGATCACTAACCCGAGACCATACACGGGATGGCGACTCCCGCTTTATAATGGATTTATGCAGACACGAGGGGGTGACCCTTGAATTACACTGCCCCATCTGGACAATTAGACCTTGCCTCTAGCCGTCCTTTGTTCTCAGGGAAGCTGCTCGGATCCCAGACGAGCCCCCAAAATGTTACGGTCCAGGACTCCGGGGTTTCCTAGAGAACAAGACACATGGACACGGAGATGAAAATCCAACCAAAGTCTTTATTCAGCCAGCAAGCTGGGGTCAACAGCACCTCCCCTGACACGCAGGCCGAGTCCAAGCTGCTGACCTCCAAGCAACTTTAGGTATGGTTTATGTGGGATTTCTACAGTCATTGCACCAGAGCCTGCACATTACCCCAACTAATGAATTTGAAACACATTCTATACTTTGGCCAATAAAATTGGAACAGGGACACACTAGGTGCCTGACCTTTGCACAAGCATTCTTATGTGACTTATCACGAGTTTCGACCCCAGGGGGGTCGTTTACTTCTAGTTATCTAACTTAGGGCAGGGTCCAGGAATGTTAGCTTCACGTAGTTTCTACAAAAACTGGGTGGCTCAGCCCTGTTCTCTGCATTCCTCTACAAAACTTCCCCAGAGCGTGGGCCCTGGGATCCATACATCTTTCTTCTCCTAAGGAAAGATAAAAGGTCATTTCCCTACAGGGTGCTGGTCAATAGGCTTTTAGGCTAGGAAGGGATCTTAGATGCTGCCAAACGCCAGATGTTCAGGGTGGCCTGCACTGTTACAGGTGGCAGGGGCATCGTTTACATTTCTATTTAGAAAAATAGTAATTAATTCTTCAGACAATCTCTTGCCCCATTAAAATGGAATCGTTTGGGGAGCTTCTGAATGGGTGTTGATGAGCATTTCTGGTAGTCCCAGATGTGTGTGTGATTAGACTGCTCAGGTGGTTCCTATGTGGGTTTTGACTATTCTATGACACCTTTTCTTAGTCATATACTGCTTAATACATACCCATAATGGAACTAAACATATAGTTATTATATAAAGTTATAAAACTTAAAAAGTTTGCTGAAATAAAGTAAATGACCATAAAATGGAAATTCTACAAGTATGACTCAAGATGATCTTGATTCACTAAATGTGAAAATTGCATTAGCTGATCAAAAATGTTTTATCTGGCTCATCCTGATATCTCCTGTATATCAGAAACCAAAGTTAAAAAGAGAAAATACAGTGGCCATTATATCCCATTCAGTGTTTCATTATTCAGAATAAAGATCAGCCATACTCTCTTCTTATTATCTGCAGAATGGTGCTTGCATATAGCAGCTTGAACCCTTCTGTTTTATTTCATCATTTAGACACAAAGACATGTTAAGTAATAAAAATAAACCAGTTTTTTTTAAAGTGTAAAAAGCCTAAGTTCCAAACATTCATTTAGGAGAGCAGTTTTTATCTATTTTTGATGCTACAATGAGTCATTAAATTTCATACATTTTAATATACATTTGTCCCAATACCAAATATATGTTCTTCAAAAAGTTATTTGTTAACAAAGCATAATTTTCCCTTATGTAATTAATTTAAAGTAAATTAAACATTTTGCATTACATGGCAAATGGAAAAAGGTTGCAACTAGTCTTTTTATATTATGGGTATTACTCAAGATTGTTTTGAACTTACATATCTAAAAGAAGTTTCATTTAAAAAAATCACAAATTATCAAATAATTAAATAATCTCAAGGTGCTGGAAAGAGTACACATAGGAAAAAGAGTTCTCCAGTCAAAATTGGCTAGGAAGCTCTTATCTGGTCTAGATGCATCAACTGATAGATGAGGAAACTGAGGCCCAGAGAGGGTGAGAGACTTTCTTAAAGTCACACAGCCAGGGAGGGTCCACAGCTCAGACTTATTTCATTGGTCTTCAGAGTCAGTCTGTATGAGGTTAAGTGATCTGAAGGTCTCAGGAGACTTCTTGCTGGACAATCTCTCTTGTAGCAGAGATGAAGACACTGCCCCTCCATCTTCAGCACTGCCCTCACTACTTCCTCCTTTAGAGCCCCAGTTTTCTTGGGTACTAAGCTATTATAGTCCTGTAACTCGGGGAGAAGAAATCCTGGGGCAAAATACCTCTAAAACCGAAGTCAGTCACAGGGAGAAATAAAGTTTAAAACCCATTTATTAGTGGTGGGGGGACCGTCTCTTTCCTGCTCCGGATGAAGCAAGCGAGACCCCCCCACACCACCCCCATCCTCCACCCCCACCACCCCGGCCTTTCAGGTTCAGAAAGTCCATGGTCGCCAAGGTAACTACCCACTGATATGGAGATGAACTACTCTCCACCCCTTAGGAATGCCTGTTGATATGGAGATGAACTAAAGCCAGGTGAGACATTCTGGAAATTCTGCAATTTTACCCACAAGTCCCCAAAGGTTTTATGAGGTGCTGCCTTCCCCTCCCATGCAACCAGGCTTAGTCAGTATCTGCTGCTGAACCAATAAAGGAGTAGAACCAAAAATGAGGGGAGTGAGAAGGAAAGCTGGACCACCAGGGCTCACCCTTGCTGCTCAGAATTCACCAGGTGGGTTCTACCTGAGGGGCACCAGAGGGAGGAAGAGCAGACTCTGCAAATGCTACTGGATTTGAGAAGACACTGTGTAGGGGTCCACAACTTAATTGTTTATCAGGAAATTAACCCCTTCTAATTTAAGGGGAAAAATTACTCCCAACCTAGGCAAACCATGTATTTACATTTACAGCCTGCTCCAGCTTTTGGGACGGATTTATTTACTTCAGTCTCACTGCTGCCCTTGATATACCCTGGACTCACGCACGCATGCTCCAAGGAGCCCTAATCCTGACACCTGAGTGCCTAATGAGATCTTCAAGGGTTGCTGACCCATCTCCTTTCTGAGCTCTTGCTCTGGATGTGTCTGTCTCACAGTTTACAAAAGCATCTGCAGAGTCTCATTTACCTCCTTTCTCTGGGTGGATATCCCAGTCTGGATATGGCATTGAGCTTCCTAAAAATACCACCTTCAGGAGACCACTGTCTTACCCAGAACCCGTGGCTGTCTTCTCATCCTTTGCCTGATCACTCTAATCTCTTCTGCTCGCATTTCAAGGCTTTCTCCATTCCTACTGCTTGACACTTGTCACCGTAATGCAACCTGTTACTGTGGGCAAGTCACCATTAAAGTGACTACATACACCATTCTGTTGGTATTTATTATATTCTGCCCCCATCCCGTGGTCATGCCGGTTTTCCCAATCTATTGCCATGGTGTTCTGTGGTTTGCTCTTGTGGTTCTCCCTGGAAAGCAGAGGTCACCAAACAGGTTGACCAACATGCCAACAGAGACCCCAGGAGATGAGTGAGGCAACCCTTAAAGAAGAGACTGAGGGGTGCTGGGCACTTGTGGAGGGGGCTGCAGGTTCCTGGTGGTTATCAGTTAGGTACAGTAGGCACAGTGCCCAGAGCCTGCAAAAGGGTTCACATTTTAAATTCTTTTGAAATCAGAAGAAATAAGTACAATAAAAATGAATGTAACAATAAATCCAGCCTGGATTATATTTGTCTTTACTTTGCAATAGTAAAATATAATTAAAAAATTGTTTTTAATGGAGGGAGGGAGGAGCCCATGGAGACAAAAATATGCATCGCGTCCCCAGAATGCCAGCGGCTTGACGCGATTTTGGGGACACGCCTTCTGCCTGGATGCCCCGAGGACCCCGCCCAGGATGGAAGACAGGGTCACGGAACACCTTCCGAGTGCGACAACGCTTCGATGCTAAAATCCCTACCCAGAAGTCTTGGAAGCTCGTTTGCCATCCTCGCCCTCTGCGCATACCCTTCCGGGAGCTCCCTGGTGGGCGCGGGATTCGCTCATTTAAGGGTTTTCCCGCTCCCGGACTGTCAGAGCCGCGCGGGTACTGGGCCCGGGCCTTGACATTACAGGTCACATGCAGGCGCGGGGCTGGAGGCTGCAGTCCCAGGCATCAGCTCGGCCCCACCCCTCGCCCCGCCTCAACACCTCAACGAGGCCCGCCCGCCTGCTGCCGGCCCGGCTCCCGGGCTAGGCCTGCTCCTCGCGGGCCCGCTCTCGGGAAGCAGAGGTCCGCTGAGGATGCGGAGGTGGCTTCAGACCACAACTGCCTAGGCCCTTCCAGTCTTACAGCTCAGCCCTCCGCTCCCACCATCCCCGATAGAGACTTTCGCGAGATTCCTCAGCTTAATACGCTGGGGGGCGCCGGGCTGGAAGCTGCAGGGGTCTTGGGGCCGCGGCTCGTTCCAGGGACGCCAGGAGACGCGAGCTGGGGATACACATACTCTGCTGGGGCCCACATCAGGCCTGGGTGAACCCTGATAGAGCTATCACGAAACGGATTGAACGAAGCTCCAGTGGCGCAATCGGTTAGCGCGCGGTACTTATACAGCAGTACATGCAGAGCAATGCCGAGGTTGTGAGTTCGAGCCTCACCTGGAGCACTACTGTTTTGGATACCCCCACTCCTTTTTCGTGTCGATGCGGAAGAGAACGAGTCAGGTTCTCTTTAGCCTTCTCAGTTCCTGTCTCGATTCTGCGTGCACGCCCGTCCGGCTCCGTTGCAGGCAGGAAGAAACTCGTACGAACTTCTTACCGGTTTTCCAACTTACCGATTTGCCCGGCTGCTGGAACCTGGACGTTTATCTACCGCACTCACTTGGTTCTCACCCTAGGCATTTCCTTTAACACGACCCAGTTCTTGGCCACCGTGCCGAGTATGTGAATGGGAGGTCCCGGGGCGCTGCACCAGTGATGGGGCGCGCCTGGGCACCGAGTTCGACAATCCCGGGCAATCCCCCCGCAGAAAGTATGGGGCATCTCCAGGCGTTGAGACGGAGCCAGGATTCCCAGCCGCTGGCCCTCGCCCAGAGCCGGGTGCGCTGGCTTGCGGGGCCCGACCGGGGCAACCACTCCCGGGAGTAGGAACCCGAGGCTCACCGCAGGGGCGCAAGCGGAACAGACGCTATCCTCCCTTTTAACTAGTAACCACTCATTACCTCCTTCCTCCGGTCTACAGAGTCCCCTAGACCGCGGGCCCTTTACTACGCAGGCACGCAGGCCTCGCTGGGCGGATTTGCACAGTTTGGGAAATGTGCCTGCGGTGTTTCCCTCTCCCCATTCTCTGCCCCTTCTCCCCGTTGTCCGTCTGAAGTGGTGGAATTTGAGGGCCAACCGAAGAGCAGACGTTTTCTAGTGATATGCGAGTGGCGGGTGTGAGTTCATGCCTGCCACAAATTCCAGGTTCCTAAATCCTCTCTCGGGGCAGAAAATCTGGCTTCTCACCCGCGTGACCAGCCGGTTTAGGAAGCCATCTCGGAACATTCCTCTTGAGGCGCGTGGGCTCTTTTGCCAAGGGGTGAGTGGGTGCCCCACATTCTCAGGCGGTGTGGGCGGAGCAGGGAGCAAGTTTAGTTGGAGTGAGAAGTCTCCTGCACGCGTTCTCCCAGGAGTGGTTTCAGCTGTTTTTATGACATGCTATAGCTAAATCCTGGGATGGAAGCACGACCTAGAAAGCTCAGAGAAAGTGGGTGGAGGGTGGAGCTCTTGTCTGTCTCACGGCAAATGAAATGTGAGAAAGTCTGCCCACCTCGTCTGGCCGCCAGCCTCTCACTCAGCCAGAACTCAAAGGCTCATTCTCAGCAGGTGGTGAGAGCTATCCATTAAAAAAAGTTTTGAGATATAATGCACAAGCTGTACAATTTATCCATTTAAAGTGTACAATTCAATGGATTTTAATATTTGCACAAATATTGTGCACCCATCACCACAGTCGCTTTCTAGAACATTTGCCTCACCTCAGTAAGAAACTCTGTATCCTTTAGCTATCACCCCTCTAGTCCCCCACCCCAGCCCTAAGTAACTGCTAATTTACTTTCTGTCCCTAAATATTTCCCCATTCTGGACTTAGGTAGGAATGGTCTTTTGTGATTGTTTCAGTCAGTCATATGTTTTCAAGTTTTATCTATGCCCTACCATGTTATCAGTTCTTCATTTCTTTTTATGGCTAGGTAATATTCTATTGTATGGATTCTCTACATTTTTGAACAATGGAGAAAAGTTTGGCATTTTTAAAAGAAAATTTGCTGAAACTGCTTTTAAAAAGGGACTTAATTTTATGGTGGGGACTTGATGATGGGGGGAAATCTAGTAACCACAATGTTGCTCATGTAATTGTATATTAATGATACCAAATTTTAAAAAAGGGACTTAATTTAAAAAATGTACAAAGCATAAAGATAGTCATGTTAGAGGTTGTGGTTATTCTCCTTGGTTCTTGTCCCTGCTGCAATAAAAAATTGAAAGGCAGAGACACAGTAGCGGAGCAGAATGAAAATTTTATTTGAATACACTCCAAGGGAGGAGTGGGCCAGAGTCAAGGTAGATAAAGGCAGGCTGCTTACTGTGAGGCTTCTTTATACGGGGTTTTGGCAGGACAGAGAGGTCCTTAATTGACTACCTTTGGCCTTGGAGGCCTGGTCTAATTGGAAAAAAAGAAGACATGGGCTGCTCTGTGATGGTTACTGTATTTGTCTTCTGATATTTTCTTTATCTGGGGAGTGTTTGGACGTTCCAAGTAATTTCTGGTCCTTGACACTTCAACTCATTAACTCTGAGTCTTTTCTGGCTCTATGGTTTTATCTGGTTAACTATTTGAGTCCCTTTTAGTGGGCTTTACTGGCTTTATGTTCTCTCCACCCTATTCATAACTACTTTTCTGCCTAACAGTCACACTTGCCAAGTGTATGTTTCTGACCTTCAGAGGTTACTCACTGCAAGAACTGGTTAGGTACAGTACTACAGAGAGGTTGGGCACAGAGCAGTTTCCCCAAATGGAAAGAAGTAAATGCAAGATCATTCTGCCCAACTTTCCATCCATGTTGGAATTTCTTCTACAAAACCCCAGTTCCTATTTGAAAACTTCTAGTATCAAAGTGTCATTTTTTCACAAGGCAACCCTTTCCACTTTCTGTCAGCTGTCATGGTTAGAACATTCTTTCTCTTTATTGTTTCTGTCCCTATTGGTTATTGCTAGAATGGTTGTAGTTTTGACAGCTATTTTTCTGGTGAGATGTGAGGTGGGAAGGAAGCTAAATTAGTTGCCCTTTTCCTACTTTCCCCAGCTGGGAAATTATTAGTGGGTTACAAACAAACAAACAAATAGACCACTGGCAGATTTGTAGTCCAACATCTTAACGGATGTTGGTAGGATTTTTTTAAGGTTGTGATGGTAAGATCAAGTAGAAAATTATGGGAAAATGCTTTAAAAACCATAAAATAACATACAGATATAAGAAGGTGGCATTCTTTTCAGCACAAGATTAGTGGACTTGGTCTGTATATAATGTATGGCGGCTTCATGGAGGAAGAAGGTTAAATATGAGGTGGACAAATATGGAAGGTAGGTTGAAATTATAGATGAAACAGCTGCAGATCTCTAGCCAGAGAGAAGCCTGATACAACCCAGGCTGATGTTAGCTTTGCAGATGACTTGGATAAATTCAGGTTTATTAAAGCTGTATGTAATACCAAGCTCAAGGGAGTGCAAATTTAGTAGAATTTGGAGGAAGAGTAGAGTGAATCCAGAGACAAATGTTTTCTGACAAATGACAGGTTGCAATTTGGTAGAGAGAATTCTAAGTCTGTGTTCAGTTCAGAGTTCAGTGTGGGGAATGCCCGGCTTGACAGCTGTTTGCATGTAAACAATCTGGGTATTTCAGATGTGTAACCTCAGTTGTCCCAGCCGTGTGATCCAACTTCTAAGAATGCCAACCAATTATTAATGCATTGCTATATAGTGCTTACATGGTGTAATGTCAGAGGTCATGCAAAGCAGTGTGTGGAACAAATCTAGCCTCCAAGCAGGTTTTGTTTGGCTTTCTAAAACTGACTTGCAATGTGTTTAAAAACTTTTAATCATTTGCCTACGTACTGGGAAATTTTACTGAAATGCCCAGATTTCAAAGTTCTAATGAAAAATCAGAAGACTTGGCCTGCTGTTTGGGGTCCTTATTCCCACATGGCAACGTGGCTGCCCCCATTGGATGGGCATGTGAGCTTCTGTTTGCTCCAGTCCAACCACTCCTTGTTAATCCCCAACAAAGAGGTGGGTGCCAGCTGCCATTGCCTCACCCGCTCTCTTTGCTGTTTTCTTAACCCCTGACTCATTGCGCTCATTTGCACCCTGTGGACATTGAGCATGTGGCCTCCTTGTGGGTAAAGGGAGGCAATACTCCTGTTGAACTCTGAGTAGGTCAGAACACAGCCTGAGGGCTGTAATCTGTATGAACACAGCCCGTTTAAAATGCAACAAAACAAAACCCCAGTTCTCTATTATGGGAAATTTCAAACATACCCAAAAGTAAATAAAATAGTATATTTAACTGCTGCTCACTCCCACTGTGTATCCATCTATCACTACTTTTAAAAATGTCAACTTTGTTTCATGTATCTCTTTCCCACAACATTCTTCCTTACTCCAGCGCCATCACTGGAATATTTAAAAGGAAATCCCAGATAATGGTTTAATTTAACTTGTAAGTACTTTAGTATGTATCCTCAACAGGTAATCACTTTTTAAAAAAACATAACCACAGTATCGTTATTACACCCAACAAGGTGAATAATAAAAGATCCAAACAGGGTCCACGCACTGCATTTGATCAGTGTACTTTTTTTTTTTTTTTTTTTTTTTTTTTTGTAGGGAGAATAAGGGTAGCTGCTAGTGAACACTTCGGTGGAGGTGATCAGTGTACTTTTTAATCTCTTTTAAATTTATACCAACTCCCTTTCTCCCCACCCTCTTATAATACCTGTTTGTTGACCTATAGAATTTCCCACAGAATTTGACTAATTGCATCCTCAAGGCATCTTTTAACAACTTCTTCAATATCCCTTGACAATTAGATATGTAAGCTGGCTAATATTCAGATTCCAAAAAATTTTTTCTTTCCAAAAATATATTCTAGGTGATACTATGTACTATTGCAAGACAGGCAAATAATGTCTGTTTCACATTTTGTGATAATTTTGTTGGTGACTTCAGATGTGGTTGCCTAATCCATCCATTATAAAGTTTCACATCAGCTTCTAACCTAATCATTTTAGCAGCCATTTTGCTCTTTGTTTAGATTTATTATTTTATTAATGATTGCACAATAGTGGTTTTCTAATTCTGTTATTCCTTCTGTATTTATGACTGTGATTCTTAATAGAAACTCCTTTTTTCCATCAACTGTTTGGTTAAAGCACAATTCACATAGAAAAGACTGGATGATATTGCTTGACACTTTTCCTTTTTCCACTAATCATTAGGATAATGAGTTGATGCCCTAACAGCTCCCAAAAGTGATCAATTAGTTTTCTCTTTTACTACTTTTTTGAGTTACAATTGGACTGCATTAATGATGTTGAGTAGCTTTCCTAGTGCTTATTATATATTCATATATCTTCTTTGGTTAATTATCCATTCAAATCTTGTGGCCATTTTTTATTGTGTTTTTTCGTTATTGAGTTGTAAGGGTTTTTATATATTCTAGGTAGAATTCCTTCGTTGGATATGTGTTTTGTAAATAATTTCACTCAGTTTGTGGTTTGGGTTTTCATTTTCTTAATGGTGTCTCTTGAAGAGCAAATTGTTCAAATTTTGATGAGATTCAATTTATCAAATTTTTTCTATTATGAATGGTACTTTTGGTGTCATATTTAAGAAGTCTTTGCCTAGTCCAGTCACCAAGATCATATTCTGTGTTTTAGCTTATTTAGGAGTTTATTTTTTATGTATGATGTTAGTAGAAGTCTAATTTTTTGTTTTGTTTATGGATAACCAATTCTGGTGCCATTTATTGAAAATTGTATCTTTTCCTGATTGAATTGCTTGACATCTTGTCAAAAATGAATTGACCATAAATGTGTTGATCTTTTTGCTAGACCCTCATTCTGTTTTATTGACCTATATGTCAGTGTGGTAGTATGACAACACAACACTGTGTTGATTACTGTAAGTTTTTCCAAACTTATCACACCAAATAGTGTGAGTCTTTTTCAAAACTGTTTTGGTCAGTTTAGGTCCTGTACATTTCCATATTAACTTTAGGATCAGCTTGCCAGTTTCTATAAAAACATTGTGGAATTTTGATAAGGATTCTGTTGAATTTATTCATCAGTTTGAGGAGAATTGCCTCTGTAACAATATTAAATCTTCTGAATCCACAAAGTACATCTCTCTACTTATTTAGGTCTTTAATTTCTTTCAGCAATGTTTTGTAGTTTTCAGTGTATAAATCTTTTATTATTTCTTCCTTAAATATTTGGCAGAATTCTCTAGTGAAGCACTGTGGGCCTGAAGTTTTCTTTGTGGAAAAGTTTCTTTTTTAAACCCTATAAATTAAATTTCTTTGAGATGGACCTAGTCAATTACCTATTTATTCCTGAGTGAATTTTTGTATTTTGAATCTTTCAAGAAATTTGTCTGTTTCACTAAATTTGCTGACTTTATTGGCATAAAGTTGTCCATAATATTCGCTTCTTATCTTTAGGTTCTGTAGCATTTTCCTCTCTAATTTCTGGTATTGGTTATTTGTATCTTTTCTTTTCCTAATCAGTATGATAAGAGGTTCTTCATTTTATCATTTCAAATATCCAGTTTTTGGTTTCATTGATTTTTTTCTGCTTTTCATTGGATTCTGATTCATTTGAAGAGAATAAGTACTGTGCTGTTATTGTTGGGCAGAGTGTTTTGTCAATGTCCATTTATCAAGTTGGTTTACAGTGTTCACATCTATGTCTTTCATTTTTCTGCCTACATGTTCTGTTTATCATTAAGAGAAGGATATGAAAATAACCAACTACAATGAACAATTTTTCCATTTCTTCTTTTAGTTCTAGCTTTTTCTGCTTCATGTAATTTGAAGCTCTGTTATTGCCTCTATAAATGTTTAGGACTATTAGGTTCTCATGATTCATTGACCCTGTTATTATTGGTGATACTTGATTTGCTCCATGTTTAGCCATGGAAGTTTCCATTAAGTTGACTCCTTAGTGTTTGAAATAATCTTAGATCTTTGATAGGCTCCTTGTTCCTGGCATGACAACATATTCCAAAATGTGTTTTATACTTTTTCTTCCTTCAATCCTGGAATCAGCCATGTCTCCCAGGAGCCTGGTTATTTTTGTTGGGCAATGTTCTTTAGAAGACCACATCTGTGTGCTTGAGCTGCTTATTGCTACTCTATGGTTGTATATTTTCAAGACCCATTCAAGTCTTGTTAGAACTAGAAATGCACATTTTTTAAAAAGAGAAAAATAAAGCCTGAGTTTGTAGTGATATTTTCAATTCAAATTTAAGATTAAAAAATGTATACCCTCAAGTTTCATATTTAGAAAATACTCTTGCTCTGAAAATACTAATTCTTTACAACTCTTACATAATTACTTACTTATTTGCTTTATCCTACTATACACATGCACTCACAATAGTTTCAAAATAATATTATTAATATCATTCCTAAGAATAAGATTATTGATTGCAGTTTAAGGTTCCTTTTTGATTCCTTTTGTCCTGAGTATATATTCAAAATACAGTATTCAAAGTATTGTTTTGAAAGTCAAACTATTTTTTCAATGTATGGCTGTGTTACCAACTTGATATACAGTGAATGCCTTTGATTCAGTTTGTTTTACATTTTTAGGGATTCTTTTTTTTCTTATTTATTTATCTAAAATATTTACATGCTTCAAAGTCAACACCATGAAACTGGGCTTATTCAGAGACCAGTCTAGCTTGTATGATTGTTCCCTAGTCCTGTTTCCTCCTTCTCTCTATAGGTAATAATTTAAAAATTACTCTTTTTTGGTTTATCCTTCCATTGTTTATCTTAAAAAATATAAGCAAATGCACACTTATGTTTTTTATTCTGTTTCCTCTCCTTGTTCAAAAGCTGTCCTATTCCTTGCTGATTTCACTAACAGTATATTCTGAAGATCATTTCAAAGTTGCAGACAGAACTCTTTCTCAATTCCTATTACAGCTGCCTGGTACTTTATTCGTGTAGCTGTACAATTGTTTATTCAACCAGTCCTCTACCAATGAGCATTGGGATGGTTTCAGTCTTCTGGTTTTGTAGATAGCGCTATAATGAAGAGATGGTTCACATTGTTTTGAATATTTTGCTAGTATATCTTTGAGATAGAGTCTGGATTTGCGATTGCTGGTTCAAGGGATGGATATCTGTAAAATATATACCAATTATATAATATAATTACATATGTAATAATTTCTGTTATATATAAAACATAAGGTTATATATGTTATATGTAATATTTAAAGTATATTAAAAATATATAAAATTTCCACATGAGAAAAATCATCTTTAAGGAGGGTTTTTGATATGATAAGCTGTGAGTGTGATGCCTGTAGAAGCGACATCCTAAGTGCAATGGCTGAAGCGCCTGGGCTGGTTGATGCTGGGTGAGGCATGCACATGCCTCCAATTCCAGGAGAGGCCCCACTGAATGTCTTTCCCTAACAGATATTTAAAGAAGTGGCACTTACCCGAGGCTCTGACGGCATGGCTAGCAGAGGATCCCAGCTTGCAGGGGTGCCCTGTAGAGAACCCCAGACTTAGAAAAGCCCATGAGACTCCCCACTCAGCCCTGCCTGGTGTTTCTGGCCATTAGACTTGGTCCTGCTGGCTTCAGCTTAACCTATTTCTGTTTTATCTTTTAGTCTTGTAATATTTAAAGTCATTTAAAAATTATTTTTATTTAATTTAACTGATCATTGTTTTATTATCTGAATATTTCCTAACTGTTCTTATCTTAAAAAGGTTTCTTTCTGTCTCTAACTAGTTCATTCCTTTAAACACTCTGGTTAATGAATAAATCATTTCCCTTTAAAACTTCTATAATAATTAAAACTTTTCTCTCTGGACTTAGTCTTTTTTATTTCCCCTTAGCCTTCTTTTAAGTTTTTCTTCTGAACTTATTTTTATCTTATCCATTCTCTTCTTCTTTTTACTTAAACTGTAGCTGAATTTTGTAAAGCTGGCTGCTGGCTGCTGGCTGCTGGCCTGGGGAGCATAGGAGTGGGAAAGCCTGGTGAGGGCAGGAGCTTTTCCTCCTCCCATTGGCTCCCTGCCTTTCCAACCAAGTCTTCCATACTCCAACCCCTCACCTTAATGTTGCAGGGAACAAGCTGCCCCTCCTACTTCCCATAACAATAAGCCATCCCTGATGACTATGGTTGAAATTTCAGGGAATCTAGATCCAGGAGAAGAGTGAGCTGGAAAGGGGTATATGAGCTGCTTTCATATATTTGTGAAAGAAGGAGTAGACATAGTCAGTGTTGACCCAGAGGCAAGAACATGAGCTTAGAACTAGAGCCCATGGGTGATGATGACAAGGAAGCAAATTTATTTTTTAAATGACTAGTGTTGATGAGCAATGCGATGGGTTGACTGGTGCAGGAGTGTGTTTCCCAGCTTTAAAAGTGATTGAGCAGAGGCTGGATATGATATTGTAGAAGAGAATCTTGCATTGGTTGAGAAGTTGGTGAGGCTTCTAAGACCTCATTTACCTATGAGATTCTTCATTCTGTTTCAGAAAAGTAACATCGTGTAGTAGGTTTTGTTATTATCTTCCCAGTAACTATTCCCCTTCCTTTTGGTAACAGGCTGTGCGACTCTGATCACAGTGAGGACACCACCAGCCTGGGTCAGTCATACTGTACATGGTGTACTTCCCTCTGGCCACACTGCACACACTGGTTGGTTCAGAGATGGGCATGTGACTCCAAATGAACCAATCAGAGTCTTCCGTGGGATGTTTTTCCCTTGTGCTGTCTGGGAAGAGTCCTTTTCCCTTTCTGCTTAGAAAGAAAAAGAATGTAAATCCAGAGTTTCCCACAGCTCCCAACACCTGTCTTTCTAGTTGAGCTCTTTGAGTTGGGAGAATGAAGCCTACATTTAATAAGAAGCAGGGACAAGAGATAAAGAGGTCTGAAAGTGTTCGAGTCTCTGATTCTTAAGACTAACTTCATAGTTCTCTGTGTGAGTCAAAAAAGTGCCCTTTTGCATTAGCCAGTTAGACTTGGGTTTCTGTCATTTGTAACCAAAAGGGGTCTTGACTAATAGAATTGTTATTGTACAAAACATCATTTTACCTTGATGACCAATTTTTTTCAAATTTCCTAGTGAGAATTCCTTTCAGAAGTAAAAGACAGCATCAATTTCTGCCTAAACTAAAAATTACTGTAATCTTTCAAAATATTTAACTGGCCTGGGGATAAAGTCAGTAGATATTTCCTGTGCAACAGGAATACAAAGATATTTCCTTTGTAACAAAGCCCAGCCTTCCCCATCACACACGCTTGCCATCTTCCCTGGGGTGACTCATTCAAAGCACAACACTGATTTTTTTTCCTTTCCAAACCTGCTCCTTCCTTCCTCTTTCCTATTCCACAAAAGGTCCTTTCATCCATTCACCGGGGTTCTAAGTGAAAAGCTTAGAAGGCAGCCTTCATCTTACCCTTTGTTCCCCCATGTCTAATCCATCAGCAAGTCCTGTGTTTCCCTCCAGTTTGTATCCTGGATCCTTGCATCTCTCTCCAACTGCAGTTTCTGTCCTCTCCCACTTAGACCATTGCAGTAGCCTCTTTAACTGAGTCCCTACTTACACTTCTTGTTCCTCTGCAGTCCCTTCTCCCCATAGAAGCCCAAATGAGCCTTTAATAGCTCAAATCAGATTCTGTCATTTCCTTGTTTAAAACTATCGATGGCTTTCCATTGCATGCAGAATAAAATAGAAAGGCCTCCAGTGGTCCAGAAGCCCCACATGTCTGAACTGGCCCCTGTGCACCTCTCCAACCTCAGCCTCCCATCACCGCACTTCCTATGCTCTAGTCACTCTAGTCTTTGCATTCCTTGTTTCTGCCTCAGGGTCTTTGCAGTGGCTAGACCCTTTCCTGGAACACCTTCAAATCTTAGGGTGGCTGCTTGCTTAACCTTCAGGGCTCAGTCAAATATCATCTCCTCAGAGATGCCTTTGAGCATGGTATAGTAATATTACTATATAAGTGGCAGTTATTTATCTCCCATCATTAGGATATAAAGTCCTGCTGCTCCAAGCCAATAGGTGCTCAACAAATACTTAACAAATAGAAGAATAATGGAGGAGGAGCAACATGTGCTTAAACTCTAAAGCGGAGTAGAGGACATGTGCCCTGTTGCTGCAGATTCAGGTCTGGTGCCTGGTTTTTAGAAAGTTCTTTGGAGTCTTGTCATTGAGGATGTGCTGTGCCTCTGGTGGCTTCCTGCCCAGTTGAAGAGTAGTGTTCCCACCAGAAGCCAATGAGAAAACAGACAGTGTTGGAGCAGTGACTTGGTGTTTATAAGAATCACCTGGTAGGGGTGGGGTTGGGGGGTGACAGTGCAGATTCCTAGGCTGTACCCCAGGCAAGCTTTCGTACAACTGATCTGCAGAGAAAGGTAAGGATTGGGTGACCAACTCATTCAGGTTGGCCTGCGACATCCCTGATTTTAGCACTGAAGGTCTCTCACTCCCTGCAAACCCCTCAGTCCTGGCAAACTGGGAGGGGTGGTCACCCTAACCTGAAGGTGTTCAGGAGGCAAAGAGTGGGATGATGCAGCTCAGATGGTTTCTCGGAGGAGCGAAGGTAGAAATGTTTCCCAGCCTGGGCTTTGGGTTTTGGCTGTACCCTCAGCTCTGCCTTTGAGTGACTAGGTTTGCCAGTCACCAGGCCCAGGCAGGAGGGAAGGGAAACCATTGTTTCTGGAATACCTGCAGTGAGCCAGCCACTGCTCTGGGGCCTTTATTACCTAATCTGTTCCTCAGCAGCCTTTCTGTTGCTCCCATTTTAGAAGCTTGACACTGAGGCTCCTTAGGGTGCATAGGTGCCTGAGCGCAGACATCTGCCAAACAGAGGGGATGGGAGTGACCAGGTCTGCCTGACACAGAAGCCCAGGCCCTTTCTAGGTATTTTGCTGTGTGTATGGGTGTGTGTGTCAGAAATGTGGCTGGGCCCTCAGCTTGACAGTTGTGTCTCAGTTCTCAGGAATGGGGCTCTCCTGGGATGTAGGGAAGACCTCAGCGACTAGACAGCGATACAGTTAAGGAAGAGGCACCCAGTTTTCTTAGCTGACTCCAGCCTGGCTGCGCAGACGGCCATCTGCCACGAGGTGGCGCTGTGACTCTACCTTAGAAGGCTCCCCCTAGCACGGGAGCGTGGGGAAGGCCAGCCATAGGAACAGCCACCGAGCCTTATTTCATCTGCAGCCTGCTTGGCAACCTGGGGCCTGTCTATAGCTTTCTGCCTCTCCTGGAGTCTGGCAGGCCAAGAAGAGAGGAGAGAGAAGGGCAGGAGGTCTGGAGGGGAGGAGGCTTGTGCCAGTGCGGAGTCTTGGCAGTGAGGGTGACCGGTGAGTGCAGCTAAGCTCACCTAGGCAGGAGCGGGAGGGACAGCTCTCCTGGGACTAATGGGTTTATAACATTGGCCCAGATCGTCCCCTAGAATGTGTAAAACGTAGACTTTTTCTGTCCTGTAGACTGTTTCTGCTAGTGAAGGCCTGGCTGGGGTGACTGGGGGGCAAAGAGGAGTCCTGTATGCCCCAAGCTCGGGAAGAGATGGCTCTGAGTCATCCGCCTATCTGCCCCCTGCTGACCGCAGGACATCCTTAGCAGGGGCCTCAGAAAAGTTCTCCCACTTTCATCTTCTGGCTGCCCCTGCTGCTAGGGAAAGTGAACTGGCTCTCTTGTCACCTGTTTGTGTATAAGGACCCATTGAAGGCCCTAATCCAGGACTCAGGCCTACTAGACTCTCACCAGAAAACATCACCACAACAAACTTAATTCTTTTTCAAAGCCCACGCCAGTGCCAGATCGTGACTTGCTATGTTACCAACTGCTTAACAGTGGGCTTGGCCTGCAGTGTTAATGTCAGAATATAAAATGGGGTCTGAGCCCCAAGGCTACATCTTTGCTCCTGCCTCCCATTGCTTCCTTGAATGGGCAGCCTCTCACATCCTCTGCAGCCCCGAAGCCTAGGTGAGTTTAGCAACGCCTATCAAAGAGCATATGGTGATGGGGTGGGAAGAAGGCAAGTGAGGGGCAGCGGCAGGAGGGCTTTGGGCCAGATGGGTGCTGGGAAGCGGGACAGAGAAGCAGAAGACAGATCGTGGTGGCTGCCAGACACAAAGTCCGTTTCACAATTCTGCCTTTCCCTGGGTCTGGGCTGAGGGCTATGACAGAAATTCCCCTTAGGAATTTGTTTAATACTAAATTCTCTTTCATCAACTGTTCACATAGGATCAATCAAGATCTTATGTTTGATTTATAAAGTGTCATGTTTTCTTTTTTATTCAAAAGGCAATATACACTCACAGTTTCAAAATGCAAAAGGTTCAAAATAAGTAACCTTTCCTGTTTAATATATAAACAACCAACAGAAAAGCAGCAAGAACATTAAAAAACAGTTTGTGGAAAAAACATGTTAAGACTGTCATCCTTAGCGTTGCAAAAACTCTACCCCTGAGGCCTGCCTGTCTTTAATTTTGAGGTATTTTTGATATACAGAAGTTCCAACTTTTTGTTAAGCCATGTCTTCCCCTGTATGATCGATTCATTGCTTGGAAAATCTTTGCCTAGCCTGAGTTCAAACAGGGTTTTCTTCAGTTGCTTTTTCATGGCTTCACACTTTGCTCTCTCATCCACCTCAGAGATATTTCTGTCAGTGCTGTGATTATGAGATGGAGGTGGGCCTGGTGTGGCTACCTGAGGGCATTGCCTTGGAGACAAGTTGGCCTCTGACTACAGCCCCAGCTCTGAACCAGCTGTCATCTCTCCATGTGGCAGTTATTCATGCAGAACAGCGGGTTCAATGTCTGGAAACAGTGGACCTTCCTGCTGTCAGGACCCAGAATGGAGTGGGGCAGACTCTGGTTATACTCTGGCACTCTTGCCAGCTGGGCTAAGATGCAGGTGTCCCCGGGCCGAGGGAAGCTGAATGTGGGCCATTCTGGAGCCTGTGACTTGGGGGGTCCTGTCTACCTGGCCACAGGGCAGAGCTGGAATGCAGACCCTGGGGACTGGGGCAACAGGGAGGCCGTGCAACTGATAACTCTGAACAGAGACCAAGGTGGGCCTGGTGGAGTGGACCCTCTGAGAGCCTGGTTAATCAGGACAGACACTGGTCAGTGTCCCCCTAGCAGCCTGCCTGCCCTAATGGAATTTCAGAAAATGGAGCCCAAGTGGCTGAAAGGATCTTGCTGAAACTGTGTGAATCCTTAGGAAACAAAGTCACTGTGGACATACATCAGGCCTTGAGCCAGCTGCAGGGTTGTTACCACTTGGTACCTCAGTCCCAGCTAGAGGATGCAGATGCCACCTCCTCCTCTCACACCATCTCCTTGGATGTTGGGGACAGCCCTAGCAACTGTGTTCATAAGGGGGCCTGCTCTCGTATCCCAGGACACCCTAGTCTGAGCACCGAGGAGGGGACACAGCTCTTAACTGGGAGGCAGGAGACTAAATGTTGCCTTCAAGCCATCCCTGGTCATGTGAGTTCAGAAGGCATTCTGCTTTCTTGGGTATTAATTTCCTCAGCCATAAAATGGGATGATGATCTTGCTCCAGCTGCAAAGCAGATGATCAAATGAGAGAATAGATAGGACACTGCTCTGCAAAGAGGAAAGGGACCGTTTGAGTGCAAGATCCTGAAGTGGTTCCATGTGGTTCCCCAGCTAGGCTGTCTCTCCCCGCGGCTCCAGCAGGTGGTAGCATTGCCCTTTGCACGTGCTGATCGCCACCAGCGTCCCTCCTCCCAGACACGGTGTGTCGGACCTCGGACCTCAGGCAGTTCACACCGGACATTCCCACTTCCTCAGGGAAGGAGGGATCTGAGTGGCCCCTGAGATCGTGGCCATGGCTGGGAGCCAAAATGCCCTGGACGGGAAGGGCCTGAAAGATAATGAAAACCTTGTTCTTTCCCTCAAAAAGCAGATAAGCCAGGGGACGGGGACCTGGTGTGCGTGAGCCCAACAAGGCGGACGGGAGCATTTGGGTGGAAAGGAACTCTTGTCCTGCTCTTCCATGACTTGTCCCACCTCACCTGAAGGAGGCAGTTTGGGACCCAGAGTCCAGGACTTGTCCTCTGCTGGGGTCCTTGTCTTTAGTTGGAAAGGCCAGCTGCAGTTCAGTGGGGGCAGGAGTGGATCCTCTATTTCTGTGTGTGCAACAGGGCTGAAAATTCAACTCACACTTCAATTCATCTGTGCAGGAAAAAAAAAAGTAATTTCTTTATTTGTTAGTCCAAACTAATCTGGACTTTCTCCCAAATACTACCTGATGATTGGTGAGAAAAACAGTGAAATAGTCAACTGAATCTAAATGTCATGGGACCTGACATTTAGCCTGTACTGTAAAGTGCTGTTTCATTTCTCTTGAAAAAGTGCTCGGTTCTCAGACTGCCTTCTCCACCTTCTGCCACTAAGATGGTGTTGAGGTATTTGAACAGACAAGGGCAACTTATGTGACATTTGGCATGAGCAAGGAGTTGGGATCCTGGGCTGCGGTGTCCTGGCAAGGTCCGCTGTCCGCACTGCCCATGGATCGTACGTGAAGCTGACTTTATGTAGCTCACGGTCTGGTTTCCTCTCGGTCTGGCCAAAGTCTCCGTGGTACCCCAGCTGGCCAGATCACGGCGCCTGGGTTCCTCCTGGCTGCCTCCCAGGGGGTCTCCTCCTGACCTAGTTGTGCCCCCTCCTCTCCCATGGCGTCTCCTTGTTGCCTCCATGGCCAGGGCTGGCCAGCTGCTCACAGCTTGGCAGCCGGTGGCCATGGGAACTAAGGTTGGCTTGTGAAGGTGAACTTCTGAGGCTCCGGTTTACCCTGGAGCCCTGGTTCCAGAGGCAGGGCCCAGGTGGGTTCAGAGCGGCCTGGAATGCTGCTTCCTTCCAGCGTTCCAGACAGGAGACTGGGATGGGCCCTTGGCCAGGTTCCCTGTCTGGAGCAAAGCCAGATCGGACCACTTGGCTCCCCTGGTTCTTTCCTCCTGATCCTTCCCACTGTCCTCTGTGCAAGAAGAGCACTGGAGTGCTTTGTGTTCTTGCCTGAGCATCCAAGACATAAAACGCCAGTGAGAGAGATGAGAGCCTCCAGGAAATATGCTCCCGAGAGAACAGAACATTTAGGAGACTTTTGACCTGCTGTGTAATCACATTTTGCATGTCAGGTGCCATCAAACCTTCATCCTCATCTCTCCTCGGGCAGAGACAGGTGACTCAGGCCAAGGAAGATCGAGGAAAGGTACTCATAAGGGCAAGAAAGAAAAGCACATTATTACATTTTCAAATCATCCTTTTCTGCTTGAAATGTTACCACACTGGATAATGGAAACAAAGGAACATGCCAAGTCAAATGTGAAGACTTCCTTCACTATCTTGGTTATGTTAGACTCTGTCTTTCCAGGGAGGATATACAGTGAATCAGAAGTAGATGCCACTCTGCAAAAACTGGCATGCTCTGAGAAAAGATGGCCCAGCCCAGTCAGAGTCCTTCCTGAGTTCCTGGGGCTAGGGCGAGACCAAGGCGGTCACAGGGTCAAAGGAAGGCTGTGATTGGTGGCCTCCTCTCCAGGCTGCCCACTGGCCACCTTCTGTTGGAGGAAAAGCAGATGCAGGCAGTTGAAGCATAACTGGGAGCCTGGGAAAGGGCGTGGTGGGGATAATTCACTGCTTCCCATCAGTGCCACAGGCAGGCAGCCCCTGGTGAGTCTTCCTCTCTCCACAGCTCACTCAGGCTGCGGGACTTACCAGGCAGGGCTGACGGGCTGCAGTCATAGGTGCTCACTGGCACATGTGGCTGGACGTGTGCTCAGCCATTCGCAGTCATGCATATTTTTGCATGAGTACCTGTAGAACTCTCAGAGTAGTGCCTGACACAGTAAGCATGCAATAAATGCCAGCTGTTATTATTGCTGGATGCACAGAAAATTCTCCTACACCCAAACACATGTAGCGAGACATGGCTACCCAGATGTGTACATTCTCATACGCAGACATCCAGGCACCCATAAGCCTTTACATAGAGGCACTTGCACTCTACCCCTGTAGACATACAGTCACATGCAGTGAATGTAACTAACACCTGTTGGAAATTTACTACATAGTAAGCATTATTGAACATTCTACAAGAGGATTAAACAATTGAATCCTTACAATAACTTCATGAAGTAGGTATTGCTATTTATCCCAATTAACAAATGGGTGTATTGAGTCACACGGAGGTGACAGCTCAAGGTCACAAAGCCAGCAACTGAAAAACTTGGGATTCAAGCCCAGGCAGTCTGGCCTCACAGCCTGCACATGTAGCCACCAGCTCTTTGGCCATCCTCTCAGACACCCCAGGCTCAATCACAGACCTTCCCACAGATATGAAGAAGCCTCTACATAGAAGCAGATGTACTTCCTTAGTCCCAAGACACATCATAAGGCATGGAGTCCCTGCCACACACAGGCTGAGCCACAGCTCAGAACCTCTGGCCTTCTGATGAGCTGGCCCGATGTGATGGGTTTGTTCTCTGTGAGGGGGCTTTCAGATCCCTCCAGTCTTGCACCTGCTGCAGTGGATGTTGGGTTCAGAGCCCCCACTCTTCTGCGGGGCTCAGCATTTGGGGAGGAAGCCAGATTTGCTGTCACCTCTGGGGGCTAAACCAAGTTTTAGCCTTGCTTGAAATCTCAGGATCCCTGGCCTCTTCCTATCCTTTTGTCCTTTGCTGGTGCAGGATGCTGCCCATGGGTGATGGGCTTCTCTGTGCTTGACCAAGTGTGGCTTTTTAAAAAAAAATTTATTTATTTTGTTGTCATTAATCTGCAATTACATGAAAAATATTATGTTTACTAGGGTCCCCCCTTCACCAAATCCCCCCCACATATGCCATTACAGTACTCTCCATCAGCGTAGTAAGATGCTGTAGAATCACCACTTGTCTTCTCTGTGTTGCACAGCCCTCCCCGTGCCCCCCCCCCACATTATACATGCTAATCGTAAGGCCCCCTTTCTTTTTCACCACCCTTATCCCTCCCTTCCCTCCCTTTCTCCCCAGTCCCTTTCCCTTTGGTAACTGTTAGTACATTCTTAGGTTCTATGATTCTGCTGCTGTTTTGTTCCTTCAGTCTTTCTTTGTTCCTACAGTCTTTGGGTTTGAGGTGAGTCTCTTGTAAGCAGCATAGAGATGGGTCTTGCTTTTTTATCCCTTCTATTATTCTGTGTCTTTTGATTGGTGCATTCGGTCCATTTACATTTAGGGTGATTATTGAAAGATATGTACTTATTGCCATTGCAGGCTTTAGATTCGTGGTTGCCAAAGGTTCAAGGTTAGCTTCTTTAGTATCTTACTGTCTAACTTAACTCACTTATTGAGCTATTTTAAACACTTGTCATTCTTTATTTTTCTCCCTTCTTATTCCTCCTCCTCCATTCTTTATATGTTGGTTGTTTTATTCTGTGCTCTTTTGTGCTTCCTTTAACTGCTTTTGTGGGTAGTTGATTTTATTTTTTGCCTTTACTTAGTATTTGGTTGGTCTGCTTTCTTTGCTGTGATTTTATTTTCTCTGGTGACATCTATTTAGCCTTAGGAGTGCTCCCATCTAGAGCAGTCCCTCTAAAATACCCTGTAGAGATGGTTTGTGGGAGGCAAATTCCCTCAACTTTTGCTTGTCTGGGAATTGTTTAATCCCTCCTTCATATTTAAATGATAGTCATGCTGGATACAGTATTTTTGGTTCAAGGCCCTTCTGTTTCATTGCATTAAATATATCATGCCATTCTCTTCTGGCCTGTAATGCTTCTGTTGAGAAGTCTGATGATAGCCTGATGGGTTTTCCTTTGTAGGTGACATTTTTCCTCTCTCTAGCTGCCTTTAAAACTCTGTCCTTGTCCTTGACCTTTGCCATTTTAATTATTATGTGTCTTGGTGTTGCCCTTCTTGGGTCCTTTCTTTTAGGAGTTCTGTACACTTCCATGGTCTGATTGATTATTTCCTCCTTCAGTCTGGGGAAGTTTTCAGCAATTATTTCTTCAAATACACTTTCTATCCCTTTCTCTCTCTCTTCTTCTTCTGGTACCCCTATAATGCGGATATTGTTCCTTTTGGATTGGTCACACAGTTCTCTTAATATTGTTTCATTCCTGGACATCCTTTTATCTCTCTCTGTGTCAGCTTCTATGCATTCCTGTTCTCTGGTTTCTATTCCATCAATGGCCTCTTGCATCTTATCCTTTCTGCTTATAAATCCTTCCAGAGTTTGTTTCACTTCTGTAATCTCCCTCCAGACTTCATCCCTTAGCTCTTGCATATTTCTCTGCAGCTCCATCAGCATGGGTATGAGCTTTATTTTTCATTCTTTTTCAGGAAGACTGGTTAGGTCTATCTCCTTCTCAGGGTTTGCCTCTGTGATCTTGGTCTGTATCAATTTCTTCTGCCTTTTCGTGGCGATAGATATATTTGTGGGGAGCAGGCGCATGTGTTGGATAAGAGAAAGTCCCTTCTTGCCAGTTTATGGCCTTCCTCTCCTGGGAGAACAGTGGCCTCTAGCACCTTGTGCTGGGCAGCTACATGCAGATGGGGCTTCTGATCTTGCCCAGCCGCTATGGAGTTTATTTAGCTCTGCAGTTGCTGTGGGCGTGGCCTGCCTCAGGCTGCTGCTCCAATATGGCGGAGCCGTGTTGGAGGGGGAACAGGTGGGAGGCTGTTTATCGCGGTGAGGGGCCTCTGAGCTGTGCTGTGGGGGTTTGGGTACCCAGAGTTCCCCAGGATTCCCTGCTGCTGGGCTAGGTGTCCCGGAGCACTTCTGTCCAGCTGTGGGGTCCCTGTCCCTTTAAGAATTTCAAAAAGCACTCACTTTTCTTTGTCCCAGGTGCACCGGCTGCGGGGACCCACTCCCAGGTCTTACTGTCCTGTTTCCCTAGTTTCCAGCACCCCACGCATGCCCTGCATCTGTGCTCTGGTGCAGATGGCTAGGGCTGGGTGTTTAGCAGTCCTAGGCTCCTTCTCCCTCCCCGCTCGACTCCTCTCCTCCCGCCGGGAGCTGGGGTGAGGGGCGCTCAGGTCCTGCCGGGCCGCGGCTTCTATCTTACCCCCTTCACCAGGTGTTGGGTTCTCGCGGTTGTGGATGTAGTCTGGCTGTTGTCCTGTGTCTTCTGGTTTCTCTTTTAGGGAGAGTTGTATTTGTTGTATTTTCAAAAATGTATGTGGTTTTGGGAGGAGATTTCCGCTGCTCTACTCATGCCACCATCTTGGTTCTCTCTCCCCCAAGCATGGCTTTTTATTCCTCACCCCCACCCCAGAGTCAGGTGTCCCCCAGCTGGAGGCTGTGAGATGGATCTAACTGGGAAGTCCCCTGGGCTTTCTTGGGCCTGGGGGAGAGGTCTCTGCACAAAGGGAGGGCAGGGTGGCTCAATCAAGCCCAAGGGGCCACCTTGGTGGCCTTCCACTGCCCCTGGCTAAGTGGATACTGTGCTGGATATGGGCTTTGATCCAGGCCTGGCTTGGGCAGGTGGTGAGGAATCACTGTCTCAGAATGTTAGAGTGAGCTCTGAGATCATCTAGTCCAACCCTCTCATTTTGTAAGCTAGAAAACGGAATCTCTGAAATGGGAGGGGATGTGCTTGAGGTGACAGATCTTTAACCTCAAGTCTTAATTCTGAGTCTAATGTTCAGTGGCTGAACTGAACATTCATTCATAGGAGGAGGCTGTTGTCAGGGGGAAGACAAAGGCTTCCTGAGTACACAAGTCACGGAAACTCAGGACACAGCAGAGACACAGCTGTCTGAAGTCACAGTTCTTGCCCTGGACGGATTTTAATCCAGACCCAAGGAGACCTTTTAAAAAAAAAGCTTTGGCTGATTTGTGACAATATGGATGGACCTAGAGGGTATTATGCAAGTGAAATAAGTCAGAGAAAGGCATGCCATATGATTTCATTTACTTGTGAAATCTAGAAAAATAAAACAAACAAACAAACAAAACAGAAATGGACTTAAAAATACAGAGAACAGAATAGTGGTTGCCATGGGAGGCAGGGTGGGTGAAATAGGTGAAGGGAATAAAGAGGTACAAACTTCTAATTATAAAATAAGTAACAGGGATGAAAGGTACAGCATAGGGAATAATTCTGTCATATGTTTGTATGGTGACAGATGGTGGCCACACATATCATGGTGAGCATTTTGTAGTGTATATAACTGTTGAATCACTATGTTGTACACCTGAAACCAATACTTCAATTAAAAAGATACCTGGCCATTGCATGGCTGTGATGTGGGAGGCGCCTCTGCTCGCATCCTGGCTCTGAGCCACGTGGAAACCTTTGGCCTGAAAAGATCTGAGCACCCCTTCTTCAATGTGCTTGCATTTAACTGAGGAACAGCCCTCACCCAGTTGGCTTCCGACTTTCTCCTGGACTGTTTCCTCTATCAGCAACATGAATGCTGGCTCTTCCTGGTGCCAGGCTTTGTTCTTAGCACTTTATCTATGTTACTTGTTTATTCCTCCTAACGACCCAGTGGGGCAGGTGCTATCATCACATCACCATCACCATCATCAGCCCTGTTTTGTCAGTTAGGAGAGTAGCATGCTAAGGGATTAAGTAATTTGCCCGAGACCCCCAGATTACAAAGAGGCAGAGTAAAGACTCAGACCCAGGCAAGTCCCCTCCACACCAGAGTTGTGAGCCTGCTCCACTAGCATGTGGGTTGACCACCATTCCCATCTATTCACCCAGAAAGTTCTGGAGTCCCACCCCCAGTGACTCCCTAGACCAGTGAGGAGAGAGCCCAGGCAGGCAAAGAGCTGCACATGGGCCCCAGACATGGGATCATCAAACCGCATAACCTTGCAGAACCGAGACATATTTGTAGTTGGTTCCAAACACATCCAGGCTTTCCTGGTCTTTGAGAAGCTGTAGCTGCTGCCTTCTCTTTAACTCAGCCTCTCATCTCCTCTTCTCTTCTCCTCACTCACACTTTGACTAAAATATAGACATATTTTAATTTTGCAAAGAAAAGATGAAGATTTTTCAGAAGTAATTCTTAGAAGGAAACTATGGGGAAAGGAAGCACATTCAAAACTATTAAACAGATGAGTGTGAAAGACATAGATCTCAGATACTCATCAGTAGAGAACTCTGACTTGGTTTGACTACCCTTCCCAGCCTAGCACTGAGCCCAGAGCTGGGGGTGTCAGAGGATGGGGTGCTCTCCAGCCCGAGTCAGGTTTCAGGATGACTCTGGAGATGGGCTAGCTCTGGCGTGCCTGTGCCAGGTTATTCATATTTGGCCAGTAGGGAGTGATTGGCTCTGCAGAAGGGGTAGAGGGGCTCCTCAGCATCCGCCCCCCCCTGGTCTTTCTGGTGCCATCTCACGGGTGTTCCATCTGCCTGAGAAACCCTTGACTTCCTTCAGGCTGTTGCAACGCTTCTGGTTCCTACTTTGACCAGGGACTTATTTTACTGGTTCTAGTGATACCCCTCCTGGGGGAAGGTATAACTGGAGGCCCACACACCACAGTTCTAAGTATTGAAATGTTGTAAGTCAAGCTAACAAACTTAATTAAAACATGTTCTATCCTTCAACCTTGATGAGTTTACCTTTAAAATGATAAAATTGAAAATACATATAAAGTTATGGTTTTTATGTCACTGAAAGTTTGCACAATATTGAAGACAACCAAATTGAATTATTCTTGAGCACATCAGGGGCCTCATGAATAGGTTAGTGATATTTCTGTGAATAATATAAGAAAGACATTTGAATTTCATAGATTAGTATATATTTACTTTTTAAAATTTATTTTCTTGCCTTCATTTCAGCAAAATTAATAACCATGCTTTTATAATTGAGAGCTCATAATTTGTCTTCTAGTGTCAATAATGATCTACATGATCAAAAATAAAATACAGTTGTTTTTAGGCTTGTTTCAATTATCCATTGCTGCCTAACAAAACATTCCAAAGCTTAGTGGTTCAAAACAATCAGTATTTTATTATCGCTCCTGGTTCTGTGGGTTGGCTGGGCCTAGCCAATGTTGTCCACCACATTGCTTGAGGATTATCCTGTGGCTGGGGGGAGGCTGGGGCTGGAGCAATCAAGAGGTTCAACTGGGTGCCGAGACAGCTGGTCCTTTCCTTCTTTCCATACAACCTCTGGGCCTCTTTCTTTCTCCACATGGTCTCTCCAGTGGGGTACCTGGACTTCCCAGATGGCAGTTCAGACCTCCAGAAGTGAGTATTCCAAAAGGAGGAAGAGAAAGCTGCCAGTCCTCTTAAAGACTATGTCCAAAACTTATGCAACATATATCCCCTGTGACCCATGTGTTAGCATGCATCCCAGGCCAGCCCGGATTCAGTGTGGGGGGACCACACAGGGCATAGATACCAGGAGGTCTTGGTCACTGGGGTTTGGGAGGAAGATAGCTTGTCTCTCTAGTTCACATATCTTGAAATCAAGAGAAACCATCTCCAAGTGCCCACTCCCTGACAGGCCTCCTCAGCACCAGGCCTGATGTAGATATTGAGGTTCTGGACTTGGAGCCCAAGTCTGATGACTTCCCAGATGAGACTTTGGGCGTCTTGGAGGGCGAGTGTATCTTGAATGTGTGAGGGGCCAGAGGGCCGACTGTGGTAGTCAGTCTCAAAGCTAGCCCCCAGTGAACCACACCTCCTGGTATTCTGGTCTTGTGTGGTCCTCTCTTGAATCTGGGCTGTCCTGTGACTCATTTTTGGCCAATAGAAAACAGCAGCCATGATGCTGTGTAATTTCTGAGCACAGGTCTTAGGGAGCCTTTTGGCTTCCACCTGGGTGTCTTAGAATGCCTGCTCTGGGATAAGCCAGCCATCGTGTAAGAAGTCTGATTCCCCATTTGGAAAGGCCACAGGAGAAAGCAATGTAGTCAGCCAGATTCTACTTGTTTCAGCCATCCCAGTTGAGCATATAGGAGTCATGATGCTGCCATTTGGGATGTACAGTCCAGCTGCATTTGACCCTAGACCTTGCCACTGTTTGATTGAAATCACACAAGAGATGCCCCCCCTGCAACTGATCACCAAGCCAGTCAATCCACAGTACTGTGAGAGACAAAAATCATTTATTTTAAGCCGCTAAGTTTTGGAATTTGTTACACAGCAACAGAAAACTGAAACAGTAAACAAAAATATTGTGTGTATTTTAATAAGACATGCACATTAAATTGTGAAAGAGCAACCCTTCAAATTACATTTCATACAAGTTTTTAACAAGTTATTTTTCTTTTAAACATTCAAGATTATCCATTAAGTTAAAAAGGCAAAGACAACTAATAGTGTAACTATGACATTTTGTTTAATACATACCAAAATTTAAGTAAAATACTTAAATACAGCTGGATTTTTTAATGTATGTCTTAAAAATTTAAGTACATCAGTAAAACTTTTTTTTTTTGAGAGGGCATCTCTCATATTTATTGATCAAATGGTTGTTAACAACAATAAAATTCTGTATAGGGGACTCAATGCACAATCATTAATCAACCCCAAGCCTAATTCTCAACAGTCTCCAATCTTCTGAAGCATAACAAGCAAGTTCTTACATGGTGAACAAGTTCTTACATAGTGAATAAGTTCTTACATGGTGAACAGTGCAAGGGCAGTCATATCACAGAAACTTTCGGTTTTGATCATGCATCATGAACTATAAACAATGAAGTCAGATATGATTATTCATTTGATTTTTATACTTGATTTATATGTGAATCCCACATTTATCCCTTATTATTATTATTATTTTTTTAAATAAAATGCTGAAGTGGTAGGTAGATGCAAGATAAAGGAAGAAAACATAATTTAGTGCTGTAAGAGGGCAAATGTAGATGATCAGGTCTGTGCCTATAGACTAAGTATTAATCCAAGCTAGACAAGGGCAACAAAACATCCATGGATACAGAAGATTTCTCTCAAAACAGGGGGGGTGAGGTTCTAAGCCTCACCTCTGTCAATCCCCAATTTCTCACCTGATGGCCCCCCTGCAACTGTGCCTGTCTTAGGTTGTTCCTCCCTTGAGGAATCTTACCCATCTCTGGCTAACCAGTCATCTTCCGGGGCCATACAGGGAAATGTAAAGTTGGTAAGTGAGAGAGAAGCCATATTCTTTGAAAAGGTTAGCTTTTTACTTCTTTGCAGATTTATTCCCTGTGGCTTCTATACCCAGCATTTGTCTTGAGGTATCTTTACCACTTGGAAGAATTATGATACTCGGTAATTTTCTATATGAGGCATGAATTCTACTAAAGGGTTGTAATTAGAAAGGAAGAAGAAAAGCTATAGAAGTAGCAGATGGAAGAAAACATGGGAAGATTGATTATTTCTTTGACATATCTTCTTGTAGAGTAACATAAGCATCTTTAGGTTTTAAACTACTAATTAAATTGCATACACACATTAACATAATAGGAATACAGCTACATAACAAAAGCAGACCTACAATTACCAGCCATATCCAGTGAAACCAAGAAAACCAGTTAGGTACCCGAGGCATTTGTGAAAACTTATCAATGATATGATGGATATTGTCTAACTGAATTTGAATAGTTTGAGAAAAATCAGACAAGTTAAAACAACACATTCCTGGGAACTGTTTACATCCCATATGTTCTTTTAACAGTAGATAGTCGATAGTCGCACGATTTTGGAGTGCTGCAACTTGCACTTCTCCTAATTCTTGGTTGAGTTCTGACAGTATAAATCCAGTCAAATTTGTTGTTTTACTGTATGCACAGGCCAGCTTAGATATCTCCTTCTTCATTCCAATGACAAGTCCAGGAACTGGTGGGATGAATGCAGCTACAACTGCAACAGCACCAGGATCTTTGTTGAAGTTTTTTGATGATCATCTTCTGGAATGACTCTTCCAGAGGATGTTGATGTTGGAAGTTCTTCTTCATATCGTATCTTAATTCGTTTTCTGGGTAGCTAAATTAGGCTTTGATCCTCTGTATAAACACAAACAAACCCTTTGCCCACACTTTGATATGACCTTTATATCATTGTGAAGAACCTATTGGAGATCACCACACAGGAACTGCTTTTTTTTCTTTTAAGAGAAAGGAATATTATCAGAAAAATGTACTTCCATAGCTGATCTTCATTAAAAATTTTTATAAAAATAAAATCATTTACAGTTCTAGCCTTGTTCTATGTCTGCCTAGTTGCCAATGTAAAAAATCAGTATCACACTTCATGCATGTTACTTCTTGACCTGCATACATGCAAGTGTAGAAGTATGAATTATTTATAATGGAAAATGTTCTTCAGCTGCCATGTACAATTGTAGTATTGCTAATTTGTAAGTACCTCTGGACCCATGAAGAGAAGCAAGAAAATGCATGTTTGCCACTATTGAGACATGCTACTTCTCTTGCATTCTTGCTGTCTGAGAGGAAGGATCTGATAAATTAACCTGTCTTTTCTCTTACTCAAGTGCTTCCACCATTCAGTCTTCCCTGCACTCTGAAGCAGGGACCATCCCTGATGTCAATAGTAGCACAATCCTCATGCTTTTATAGCATTTAGATATAGTCTTCTTTTGACTCAAGGACATAACAGAAATCATGTGGAGAAGCATACCCCCGGGGGCCTGACTGGTGTTACCCAGGAGACTAGGAGTTAAGATCAGAGATCCTGCTGTGTTAGTGCTGAGTGCTGGATCCTAAGGGACAGAGGTGTCTGTGTGTTCTTTTATTCCGTATGTGCATGTGTGTGAGTGTGTGTGTGTGCATGTATGTGTGAAATGTGGGTCCTCTGAAGTGTGGGGCTCAGAGCAGGGGCCCCTCTTGCCTATCTCCAAGGGCATTATGCTTCCAGCTATCCTGTGCAGGCCTGGCACAGGCCTCTTGTGCCTCTCTCCCAAAGTTCTATGGAACTCTTATCCTTGGAAGATTCATTCCACTCTGATTTAGTTTGAAACATATTTCATAGTTATTAGCCTGCCTGGTATATCAGTTGAGACATTATCAGCTACAAGTGACAAAAGAGTAGTCCAAACAGGCTTAAGCAAGAAGGGAATATACTAGTTTCCATAGCTGGGAAGTCCAAGGGCAGGGATATAGAGCCCAAACTTTGCTTTTAGGGGTGGGGGTCGGGAGCCCTGTGATTGAGAGATGGCACACCAGGACCCATGGATTTGAGGGTTGGAGGAGGTGTGTGTGGTTCCTCCAAGGAAGGGAAGCAGCCAGAATGCAATGTGCCCTCCACACCTAGTTATAACCTTTTGTGAAATTCAATTTCTTAGTCTGTTGTGCTGAGCATCTGGGCCAGAGTTCTCAAGCAGCCCGGGTGCTAGGTACTAGCTTCCTGACCCTGGCTGCTCCTGAAGCAGATTCTTCACCCACTTCTGTTTCAAAGCTTTCAGTCCTTTGCTAAGCCCCTGGAGTAGGGGTGACAGTCACCAGCAGAGCAGAAATGACTGAACCCAGGGAAGGCAGAAGGCTTTTTAGGTGCAGATCACCATTTCCTCGGGTCTGCTTGAAAGCTCAGGGATCCCCGCAGGCGGGCTCCCCCAGCAATACACCACTGCAACTGCACGATAGAAATATCTGCACAATAAGCATCAAGGATACCATTTCTGCCAGGCAATGAGGGGCCATCCTCCCCCCAGCCCCCTAACACACTCACACATACCCAGAGCTCTACTGACAGGTCTCATGGATGGAGACCCTGCTGACAGGCTTTCATAACATTTCACCTCACACAGCTGCTGCTTCACACGGAATCCTCCAGAAGCCTGGCAAATAGGACAGATCATCCTTCCCAAGGCTCCTGAGGGTCCCCTCTCCAGTTCCCTCCTTTGATTCACTTTCCACTGACCCTCCCAGATCAGTGTAGCTGCTGCTCCTTCATCCGCCCTCCCCCATCCGCCCAAAGTCCCTGCTGTTTCCTGGTACACACTCCCAAGCCTTCTTAGAGTCTGCTGACAGCTAACCCTGACAGGAGAGGAAGGGGAGCTGGACGGCATGTCTTCAAGGCCACTTGCCTACCTCCACTGGGCCCACTGCCTGCTGGCAGTGAGTCGATGGATGCATCGGGGGCAATGCTTCTTCCACCTTATTCTCTGTCTCCATCTCCCTTTCTCTTTTCCCTCCTTAGAGCTCTCCATAGCCCTCTTCCCCCCTGAGAGCTCTGTCTCTCCCCAACCTAAGTGAGGTTGGTTAAACATACCTCAGTACATCCAGGCTGTGACCATTGTAAGCCAGACCATGTTTTTAAGAATGTTCATTGACATGAAACCACCTGTGATATACTGTGGAGAGAAGTTCACAAGGCATTACAGGGCAGTATGAACTCATTTTTCTACCCTCTGCTCCCCAAAAAAGACAGTGCAAATCACACAACACAGGGACATATATATAACACTACAGCATCCATTTTCTTTCAACTCTGACCTTTGGGGTCTAGGCCCTGTCCCTGGGTCAAGGCCCTTTGAAGACCCAGGGAATGGCAGACCCAGCTAGAGCCAGGAATGCATTTCAAAGGCTGGCCCAGCCCTCCTCCCCCTTGCACCACTATGGTGCTTGTCACTTCCTCTCCTTGGGAGCATCCGGAGGCCCTGGCTAGGGGACAGATGAAGGCAGAACTGTTGGATCAAAGTACAAACACATAATAAAGGCATCTCCCTGCCCCACCTAAGGACATGATAATGTGCATTTACTCACACACAAAGACAGAGCAGTGGGCTGGCCTGCCATAAACCTTCTCTTATTACAAAGTCAGAATCTTTTCCATCTGTGTTTAAGCTGCAGCCTATGAAATAATGTCTATAAAAATAAGATTGGAAGTGAAAATATCAAGTGCAATAAATTATGGCTACATTGTGTTCCCTCCTGAGGGATGTCCCCGCCAAAGAGCCTTTAATATTTCTGTCTAGGGCTGTGCTTATATTTTCCCATAAAGCATTCCATTTGTTGATGGGAAGAAAGGGCCTAGATGGCTGAGGTTGGTTCAATAAAGTTATGGTGCTTGGCTGTCTGTACCTGCCTAGCATCTTAATTTCTCTTGCAAAGCAACAACAGTTGTGCTTGTTGGGGAACTGCAAAATGAAAGACAGCCGTGAGGCTGCCCAGAGGAAGTCTTGTTGGCCAGTACCATCAATACCTCCGCCTCTCTCCTCGCCCACCATTATCACCACCACATCATTGCCAGTTTTCTCTGTGGATTCAACACTCCCAGGCATCGGCTAGGGTTTGTGAAGGGTTGGAAACTTACTATGACACAGACCTGAGAGTTTAAAATCCCTGGGGCATGGGACAGACATACACTTGACTTAGAATAAGAAGGAAAGTCAGCGACAAGGTACTGAGAAGTTCCTGTAGAGTTCAAAGGAGGGAGAGTTGAAGTGGCTATTGAACTGAGTCTGGAAGGATGGGTTGGATCAGGCCCTGCAGAGCTGGAAGGCAAAGGCCTTCTGGGAAGACGAGTTGATGTAACACATGGATGAGGAAGAAAGGGATGAATCCAATTTGGCTGGACCTCAAGGCTCGTGAGGGGCAGTGAGGGAAATTAGGGTGAAGGGTGGGAGGGACTAGATCAGGAAACAGGATGGACAAAGGAAAAGGCCGCTCGGTCTAAGGGTTTTGGCTTTTTATATGGTGGAAAGTGGGAGGATGGAGGTTTTGAGGCTAATCGCAGTAACACAATCCTGGGGCCCATAAACATTCTGTCCTTTCTCTCAATTCTGCCTTCCCTGAAAAGGTCCCAATACTTCTGCACTCTTGGCTGATTCAGAAATTCAACAAAAATTTTGAGTGTTAGCCATTTGCTTTCAGTCCAACTGCTTCATACTTGTCCCTTTGCCTTCACATTTGTGACAGAGCATTGGGAAAGGGGCGAGAGTGGGACACACACAGCTGCTCACTGTCACTCAGACCTTGGATCAAATAAGTGCACCAGATCCTTTGTGCAGAGGGAACTTTGTTTGCAAGGACGTGGAGAGCACCAGGGCTTGCTGGGTTAGCAGGTATCACTGGAGAAGTAGGGAGCACGGCCTCTGTCAGCCCACCTGGCCTGCTTCGTCCTTTATGGGATCAGCTGCATGTGGCTCTGTGGAGGAGCACTCCGGGCCCAAGGCAAGCACATCCCCAAGAGCCTGTGGGATGAAGCCTGGGCTCCTTGTGCCCTGGAGGCAGGTACAATGTTGGGCCCCTCCTGTGGCCTTTGCCCTTGGAGCAAGAGTGTGCGGCCCTTATGCTCCTTGCCCCATGATCCCGATGGGAACCACTGGAGTTGTATCCACAAGGCATTTCCAAGCTCTTTTAAAATTCTGTACTTGGCTCTATTTAATAACCTAGCCCCCAGTGCAACTACGTCGCCCATTCTCTCCTATTCTCTTTTCTATGTGGAGGGAGGAGAGTGGCCCAATCATCCCACTGGGGCTAGGCTTCGATCCTCAGCCTCTGGAAGGTGTTTAGGATGGAGCTTGTAACTCTCCCTCCACCCCAAAGTACAAGCCTGAATCCCAGGAGTTGGGACAATGGGAGAAAAGGCATCTGTGACTCGTCCCGGGCCTCTGCCTAGTTATGTGGGAGGATGGGGAGAGGGCCCTTCCAGGGCACGGCGTTTGTGGTAGGCGGTGTTTATGTGAACGCACAAATGTTTATGCGAGATTGCCAACTGCTTATTTATGAGTCTCTCAGCCCTTCCCCAATAAAAGCTGTTCCCTCAATGTTCTGACAGGCCCCGCATCTGTAACTAATGTGTCACTAGCTCAGCTAATGCAATTCACTTGTGTTTATTTTTGCAGAAAAGCAATTTATCCAGCCGCTCTGAAGAAAAATGCCCTTCCCAGAGCAGAGTTTTTCTCCTCAAAAGAAACTCTTAGTGCAAGGCAGGCTTCTGGGGAGTGTGCAGGACTGTGTCCCTGGGTCTGTCCTGAGGGGGACAGAATGTGAGGGCATCTGGTGCAGGCTTTTGCTTTGTCTTCGAGTATACAGATGTGTAATTTTTGTGCCTCTGTCTGAAACTGGGTGGGTATGAGTGTTTACCTCTGAATTTAAGAGTCCTGGCTGGGTGTGTTGGGGGCGGGGCTGGCTCTAACTGTGCATTCCCGGGTGGAGATACATCAAAGTTGGGAAAGTAGGTTGTTGGCAGTTAAAGGGCCTGGAGGAGGAGGTTTGAGGAAGGAGGGGAGGAGGGTGAGGTTAAAAGGGAGGATGACTGGCTTCAGGGCAAAGGGGGAATTTGCACCAGCCACAGATGTCTGAGGACTATTAAACTGGGGAAAAAGGCTATCTACACACTGGGGCCTTTCCCTCGTGGTTAATTTTATCATTCCCACTCTGCTCCCTTCAGTATTAGCAATAAACCTTTGGAGTGAAAAGGATGCTCTGTGGGCTTGTTTTTGGAAGCTGTAGGAAAGGAGGGATGAGAACTCACTTCCTGCTGTACAATCAGATTTCTGGGAAAAGAGACCAAGCAGTAGGGGCTGGAGGGGTATGCCAGTGACCAGGGGGTCAGGAGTCAGGCTGAATGCTTGGGGTCTGCCAGAAGGAAAAGGAGTCACCAGCTTGAGCTGGAGAAGAGCCCGGAGGTCTCTGGGGTCTTCAGTCTTATCCCATAGATTGTCACTCTGACCCTGGCCAGGTAATGAACCTATCTGGGCTGGGTAGGAGAGTCCAGAAGGCTCCATGCAGATACCTCCCACTGCTGGAAAAGTTCCTGAATGCCTGTGGCCAACTGGCATGGAGGGGATGGTCCTGATGGCAGATGTCTTTCTCTTCATATCTAAATGGCCCAGCAGCAGTAATGGCATATTTTAGGGCAGTGGTTCCTAAGTGTAGGGAAAATGGAAGTTCCATGGCCAGGATCCTCACATGATCCTAATCTATTCACCCACTGTGCACATGTAATGATGTAATACTTAGCCTACTGTGCAGGTGCAGGCTTGCACAAGTGTTGGCAATTAGCCATTATTGCCTGGGTTGGGGGCAGAGGCTGGAGTAGAAGCAGAGATGGGGGTGGATTGCAGACTTGGCAGACGCAGACATGATTCTAGCACTTGACCTGCCACTGTGAGAATGAAGCTTGGTATGAACCATTTTACCCCCAGCATTCTGTTGTCATTTTTTGGTCTCACTGAATCTGAATCCAGAATGAACTTGCCTGGAGCTGGGGACCCCCTCTGGCCGGGAGATACACTAAGCCTTGTGCCTGAGGGATCTTGGCCCTCATTAGCTGAAACAAGATAACTTCTCACAGCTCAGACCAAATCTTGGATGCCTTGTCCCAGGAAAATACTAACAGTTTAAAGTTTCTCAGTATTGAGGTTTCCTCCAATAAGATTTCATTGAAACTTTGGTGCCTGCTGAATGGTAAGTAAGTTGATATTTGTGAAAACATGGAGAAACAGACAATTGTACTTTGCCTGAAAGCCTATTTTTTTAGACCTGGGCTGTTCAAACTGTGGTTTTGTCTGGCATCCATAAGCTGGCTGTGAAGTGGGATGGTCATGTCTGGCTCATGGTTTCTCTGGCTGGGTGACATTCCTGGTCTCCTCTTTGTTTCCCTGTGACCTGACTGAATTTGACTTAAGGGCCTGCTTTTCTTTTTGGCTGGGGTGTGTGTTTGTAGGAGGAAGGGCAGAAGGATGTCAGTCAGTTCTGCCCTCTGGTTTCCAGGGAGGGAATTCAAACTGGGCAGGGTTGGGGGTGGAGGAGGGGGAGGCATTGGAATAGGGGGGATTTGCCCTCGTGACCTACCATGTTAGCTGAATGCTGCCCTCAGAGCAGGCCCCCCCGCCCTCCTTAAGAGCCCCGGGAGTGCGTGTTTCCTTGGGCCCTCTTCCTCCTGCTTCTGCTTGCTTCCCTTCCTCTGTCGCCCTGGGGTTTTAAACTCCTTCCTGCAGTTGAATTCACTCCTAGGCTGGTGGCATTCCCTTGGTGGGCAGTGAGTCTCCCAGCTACGTCTGTCGTCTGTCTGGGGAATCGCTGGGGCAGGCTCAGGCCTCAAGCATGGCTTTATGTCCCTCCCCCATCCCTTCCCTCTCAGGAGAGGGAGGAGGGGGAGGCGCTGTTTCTGGGGATGGGGCAGAGGCAGAGGGGATTATCCTGGACTATGGAAAGAGGCTACTTCAGACCAGCCCACAGCCCTGGCCAGTTTCAAAGGCCACCTCCTTCCTGCCTCTAACTGGGACAGCTGGCTATTAGGCTCACACAGCCTCTCCTGCCTGCCTGACTGTAGGTTGTACAGACAAAGGTGACTTTTCTGCTGAGGTCCCATCTAGGGCTCTCAACTCCTGCCTCAGTTGCTGTAGGTCAAGAATGGGCTGTCCTGCTGAACATGCACATACACATACACATCATGGATACTCATATTTCCCCACCAGATAACTGCTCTCAGGTCTTAAAGTGAGGATTCAGGAACTCCATAAGCCCACAGGGGCCCAGGAAGTAACATAAGGAGAGGAGAGGCAGGACCCAAGCAGGATGGTGAATGGCCCTGGGCCTTAGGGTTGGGGAGCAGCTGGGAGTGGTGGCTACTGAAGCTACTGGAGAGTTGGTGCTTCATTCACAGGGGCAACCCCTTTTTAGCTGGAAGGGGTTGCAATAGGGGGATGCCCACTCAGTGAAGCCAGTTCTTCTATTTTCAAATCTAGACTTTTATGTGAACTCTCCAATGCTACGTGTTGTCAACAAATTACTATTTAAAACATCATGTGGGCCAAACAAAACATGTCTGCTGGCTGATTGCAGCTAGTTTGTCCCTCTGCGGTTGTGAAATGTGGTAGAGCTGTCGTTCTGGATGTTTGGAGTTGTGCACCATGACTTCAGGCTCTAGGCCTTCGTACTCTATGCTAAGAGTTGAACACAGCCCATTCCCTGAGAGTCAGGGTTTAGGTGACACTGCGCTTGGGTGGCATAGGTTTGCTTTTTCTCCGGGAGGGACACGGACCCCGGTTCTTTCACGGAGCATGGTATTGAGGGCCTTTCCAGCCCTGGCTTCTGGAGAGCCTGGGGCAGGGAGGGCAGGCAATCCAGCAACTTCTACAGCCTGGCTGGCTGGTGCTATCAGCCTGCCCTCCCCTGCCCCTGCTCCATGCTTCCCCAGACCCTGCCCCACAGTGACCACCTTTCCAAACCCTTCCAGGTCTCTGAATGTTTACAAAATGCAAACCTTCAGCATTGGCACAGGGGCAGCCAGGTTCTGGGCCGCGCTAGGCTGGGATGTTAGAGGGTGAGACATCAGCTAGGTCACACCAAATTGCCAGGTCTGTCATTGCAGGTAGGAAAGCAGTGGGACTCCAGTGCAGATGCTGAGTTCAGGGAGGAGTTGGAGCACACGTGGAAGATGGCTGGTTCTCATGTTTGAGGCTGCAGCTGAGGGCCCAGGCCTGGGTTCTGGGCTAGTGGAGCTATGCTCAGCACCTGGTTTATGGTGAGGACTGTGTGGAGGGTGGGGAGAGTCCGGGGTGTGTGTAAGGATTGGGCTGTCTTCAAGAATTGGCCTAGGAGGTGACAGTAGAGTGCTGGGACCTCTGGCAGGAATCTTGGGCTGCATTCCTTTGCCCCAGACTTGAGCACTGCTGGGGCTTCATTGTTGTTTGCTGTCACCCCCACTGAGCACCTGAGCCCCCCTCCTGAGTGCCTCACCAGTCCCTCCCCCCTCATCCCAGGAAATACAGGAATGAAGTGAGGGGCCCATTTTGGTTGCAGGCACATTTCCTCTCCTCATGGGTGTACCTCCAAGTGTCACCAAGTCATCCAAAAAGGTCCTTGGGGACTTTAGATCTGGGGGATACTGGATATGAAACTAGAAATTTTTCTTTCATTTTCCACCCTCTTCAGGCCTCATTCTCCTAAAAATACTGTTATTATAAAATAATTTAGATCAGTAAAAAATAGTCATATAATGAACACCATGTAGCAACAAACCAGTTTGAGAAATGAAGTCACAAACCCGGTTGAATCCTCCCTCAGCACCTCCCAAATTCACCTCCCTTCCACTGCACCCCCACCTGAAGTAACCACCATCCTATATTCGGTATTTTTCATTCTCATGAATATCTTTAACTTTTTACTACATTTGTAAATTTGCTTGAAGTATTTACAGAGTGGTTCTGGGTGCTTTGTTTAAGCAGTGTCATTCTAATATGACTTCTTGTGCAATTAATTATTCCCTCTCAATATGTTTATGGGATTCTAGCATGTAGACATGTGTAACCCTGGCTCATTTATTTTCAGCTACATAGAATTCCATTGCATGACTGTCATTTCTCCCAGGAGGGCTCCCCACGGCCCCCTGCGGGGTGGGGGTGGTCCTGCTCACTGGGGATACCACCTTGTACAGAGAACTCCAGTTCTGTGGATGCTCTCCACCTACATCTCCCTACCTTTGGGGTGCCAGGGCCTTTCTCTTCCTTCCAGAACCATTGCTTCATGGAACAGGAATTCGAGTGGATTGCAGACAACCTTGTGATTCCCATAAATCAATGTTGAAAGTGAAACTGTAGCACTAGGGGCTGCAAATGCAAGCAGCTGAGTGTAGATTGGCGGGCTGATTTGAACCTGGCCTGGAGGGAAGGACTTGTGTTCCCTATGTGGACATGAGTCTGACCAGCAGGAGGGCAAGCCTTTCTCCGGCACCAAGGGGAGATATTTGGCGCAGCCACAGCCCCAGGCTGAACTCCCGAGTTGACTGTAGTGCGAGTCCCTCTTCCCTGTGCTGCCCACCCTTGTGTGGCCCAGTGGCCTCTAGGGTGGGTTTTGCCACTGGATATAAGGCTGTTGTTATACCAGCTTTGGGAGCTTGGGGGAGAGAGGTTTGGGGACCTCTGGGCTGGGGGCAGCCTGCCCTGAGGGGCTTACTATTTAGACCCTTGAGAAGGGAATAGGGACAGCAAGCCCTCACTCTTGTTCAGACCCCAGCCCTAGACTCCTGAAGCATCCAGAGCTCCAGCACCCCATGATGACTTCCACAGGCCTACGTACTTCTGACTTTATGGACCCATTCCTCCATTAAAAAAAAAAAAATTAAAAATTGTATTTTCTGATTGCCTTGATATAAAGGCTCGTAGGCAGAATAATGGCCCCAAACCTGTCTGTGTCTTACTCCCCAGGACCTGTGACTATGTTACCTTACATGGCAGATGTGATTAAGCTAAGGATCTTGAGATTCTTGAGATGGCAAATTATTCTGGATTATGCGGTGGGCCCAGTATGATCCCAAGGTCTTCGTAAGTGGAGGAGGAGCAGGAGATTCAGAAGTGACTCCCCGTGCTGGTGCTAACTTTGAGCGTGGAAGGAGGGATGGAGAGCCCAGGAATGCTGCAGCCTCTAGATGCTGGATAGGCAGTAACAGATCCTCCCCGAGAGCCTCCTGAAGGAGCACGTCCTGTTGACACTTGGATTTTAGCCAAGTAAAATGCATTTTGGATTTCAGACCTCCAGACTTGTAAAATGATAAATGTGTTGTCTTAAATCACTAAATTTGTAGTGATTTGTTACAGGGGCAACGGGAAACTAAGAGAAGGGAGCAAGCATGTCGCCACGCCTGTCCTGACCCCAGCGCTCGGCAGCTGTGGTGCCCAGAGCTCCCAGGGCTGCGTTAGGACCTCCGTGGGCCTGTGAACTTTTGCTTTGGTAGGACTCTCCCTCCATGAAAATTTTTTTAGAAATTATGTTTTATGACTGTACTAGTATAAAAGTGAATATAATCTAGGCTGAATTCATTTCTTTATGTTAATTATTATTATATATATTTTTCTGATTTTGAAAAAAATGTAAACATATTTGGAGGGCTGGCGCTCCTAAAAGAATTGTAGGCCCTGGGCCTGCTGAGGGGAATGGAGAAGTCAGCCCGCCGCGGTCCGGGGGCCGCCAACACCCTTCCTTTATAGAGACTGCAGCCCCTCTGTCCTCCAGGAGCCTTGCCCACAGCCCCGGGCCTCTCCTACTGCTAAGTCTTGAGGTGGGTGGGGGATGGGGGGTTGGGGCTTGGGTGCAGCACGGACAGAGGGCTTTGTGTGCTTTGCCCGCCCTGCAGAGTCAGAGGGCAGTCTGAATTGCTCTACACAGTGTCCAGTTTAGAAGCCTGGGGCAGATCCTTCTCAGGCCTTTTTTGGTGTTGAACAGGCTGTGGGGACTGTCGCCGATAGGCCCTCCGTGTCTCCCGATGACCCTGTGCAGGACAGTTAGAGAGCTGTAGCCTGTGGTGGGGAACCCACCTGAGTGCCTGTTCTAGTGAAGGCGTGATGCTTCTGTGTGCGGGCAAGTGCCCACCGATCTGCATTTTCAGGGCCGTCAGATTTTTCCCCATCCCAAGGGTTTATTTCGAGTGTGCCTTGCAGAAGGGACAATCACAGTAGCTAAAGGAAGGGGCTCTATTAGTTTGCTCAGGCTGCCGCAATGAAGTGCCGCCGACTGGGTGGCTTTAACGACAGAAACATATTTCCTCAGGGTCCTGAGACTAGAAGTTCAAGATCAAGTTGCCTACAGAGTTCCTTTCCTCTGGGACCTCTCGCCTGGTCTTGCAGGTGGCTGCAAGCCCTCTCGTTGTCTCCTCACAGGGTCGTCCCTCTGTGCATGCACCTGCGGTGTCTTTCCGTGTGTCTTCTTAAAGGTCTCCGGTCAGACTGGAGTATGGCCCACCCTAATAGCCTCACTTTACCTTAATTACCCCTTCAAAGGTCGTATCTCCCCAAATAGTCACATTCTGAGGTAACAGGGGTTAAGTTTTCAACATATGAAATTTGAGGGGGGACACAATTCAGCCCAGAACAGGGGTGATGGAGGCCACATGCAGGGCCCCCACATGATTGCACAAGGATGCCACCCCTAAGGGGGCATTATTCATATCATAGACACTTCCATATTTGGAAATCTTTTTCATGTTTTTATAATAATTGGTGGCAATTTGAGTATTTTTTATAATAGATTTCTGCAGATGGCAGTAAAATGCTTATTCTAACACTACCAGTGTATTATGAGAATTTTTTGACCATTGGGAATAAAGTCTGTGGGAAAAGGAGCGTATTTTTCTACATCCGCACCATATTTTTGGATAGGCAGGGGCTGGGCCATGACTGTCTAGGGTTCTGGACTGGCTTGAAGGAGGCTGTGATACCTCGGTGAGCCATACTGATTGAGTCTGAACAGGGTTATATGACTCACAGTGTCATGGACTAAGATAAGGAGGGAGCTTAGGTGACTTCAGTAGCTGGTAGACTGGGCAGGTCCTGTGACTCTGGCTTCTCTTGGCCTTGTAATGACCGTGTTCTTTCAAACACTGAAAAATCTACTCTCAAAGGCTGCCTGGTCCATGGAGGAAATGTGAGAGGTGGTCTTAAACTATCCCTGTCCTGACCATCCAGAAACAGTCAGGGAGGCCTGTGGCTAAAGCCGGCTTGACCACCCAGTCCTCCTCACTGCCCCTGGGCTTCTGGACCCCACCCACCTCTGCTAGAGAGCTCTATTTCACTGCCCCTCTCACGGTCCTGTGCACAGGGCCACCTGGGTTCCAAATTCAGGGGTGGCAAGGGAGGTTGGGAGAAGAGAAGAAGGAAGAGGGAGAGGAGTCAGGGACGCAAGGAGAGTTGGAGGGGTGCCACTGGAAGCCAGCGGCGGCCAGGTAGCGGGCTCGGGCTGAGAGGAGGGGACTCTTCCTTTCCTTCCGCAGCTGGCCTATAGCCCTTGGGATGGGCCCTGGTTTCTGGGAGCCTAGTAGGGTCCTTGTGTCTTGTCTTTATCTTCTCTGCCTGGCTCCCATGTGAGACACACGAGGGCTTCTGAGAACCAGGCCCTGTGGTGAGAGAGCAGAGAAGTCAGCAAAGCTTCTCAGCCGCCTCAGTTTCTCTCAGACGTGCAAACCGCTGAGAAGCCATGACCTGGGAACAGGCAGAAGGCCATTCCCCCGCAGTCTCTCAGGGCTGAAATTTCAAGTTTTTGGCAACTCTTTGCTCACCAAATGCCAAAGATGTGACTCAATCAAATTTAGGTTCAGATGCAGGCTTGGGTCATGCTCCCTTCCCCAGCTCACCACACTCAGTCCCTTGGCGGCAGATACCATCATTCTCGCTTCATGGACATGTAAACACAGGCCAAGGGTGTTAGGTGGTGGAGTCCTGCAGCCAGTAAATGGCAGAGCAAGTCTGGGACCCATGCTGGGTGACTTCAAAGCAGAGAGCAAGGTTGGGAGCTTGGCTCTGCACTGTTGGAGGCTGATGCCGGGGGACTGTACTGCCCGGGTGTGGCTGCTGCCCGGTGCCGTGGCCCCTGCTGGCCCTGCTGGGCTGCAGGATCATAGATAAGAGCTTCCCCTGACCTCTCCTCTGGTTCCACTGTTCCAGGAGGCAGTTCTAAGCCTGGCATACAGGAAGTGCCCAAGAAGTGAGCATGTTTTGGTGGGGAGTGGGGGACTTTGGAGCACTTCTCACATTGCTATCCAACCCTTCCTGATGCTGCTCTGGGGAGGACAGACGGGCGTTTGCAGAGATTTAGCCCCGTCAGGCATGGCCAGGCTACCCAGCTCTCCTATGGGTCTGTCAGGGTGGCAGTGTGGGATGTGTGTGTGGGCATTTGCCAGTGTTTGCTTGTGTCTGTGCAGGGCTGTGCTTACATGTGTATTTGTGTGTGCATGCCTTTTTGTGTTTACCTGTGCATTGTGTCTGTGCATTGTGCACACACATGCTTGTTTATGTGTGGTTATACACATTTGTGTCTGGAAACACATGCATGTTTGCATGTATGTCCATGTGCATTTACATCTATGCACACACATTACTTGCATATTTGTATCTGTGCATATGTGTGCACATTTACACCTGTGTGTGTCTGCACATGTGTGTACTCTAGATGTATGGTTGGGTGTACACTAGGCATGAGGTAGCTGAGGCTAGCCTCAGGCCTTGACTCAGGTTTCAGAATGGCCCCAGATTTGACCCTTGTTCCTCTCCTGTGGCTGTTGAGGTCTTTGCCCTGGGAGATAAGGGAACTTTTCTTTGGAACCAAGAGGGCCTCACTGCCTGGGGAGGGTGGTACTTCCAAAAGCAAACAGGATTATCATCACGCTGGGGAGTCTGGAGCCACAGTGACCTTGTTTAATTCTGAAGGAATGCGTATGGGTTCCTCAGCAGAGCAGGCCCTGGCCTGACTAGAAGCAGTGAAGCACCTGGCTAGGAAAAAGGAACTTGACTGGCCAGGGACAAACCATTCTGAGGACAGACAATCACACAAACTTTTATGGCTGGAGTAGGCTAAGGGTGAGAGAGGCCCACAGCACCTTCCTCAGAGCGTCTGGGCCGTGTGCCTGGCTCTGTGCTGGAAAGGACATGCAGGGAAGAGGAGGAAGCCCAGTTCCAATCCCAAGGGAACTTGGAATCTAGCAGGGGCAGGACAAGATTGTGTATCATGGAGGCGGGTGAGCAGGCAGCATATGGTATAGAGAGGAGCGATCTCTGGAGACTGTGGTCATCAGGAAAGGCTTCTTGGAGGAGGTAGAGAACCCTGAAGGGTGGGGAGGATTTGGAGGGGAAAAAGACATTTCAGGAGGAGGAGAGGGCTGGACTAAAAGATACAGAGATGGAAAAGGGCAAGGCCTTTATGAATGACGAAACTGACATTGGTCCCGAAGCAGTTTGGGAAGGATGAAAGGGAGACAAAGCAGGAGAGTCGGCTCGTGTCCATCAAGAGAGCTTCACATGTCAGCCAGAGTTTATCCTCAGGCAATTTGGGAGCTATTAGAGACTCTTGAGAGGAGGAATGATCAGATGAAAGCGGGGCTTTTAGGGAGACACTGGCCCAGGGCTCCCGTGCTATGGCGGGAGGGAACAGAGGCTGCGAGAGCAGAAGAGTGGAGGCAGGCGGAGTCCGGGTGCAGGAGTTGAGACTGTGAGTGGGTCAATGGCTGAGGCCTGGGAAGCAAAGACGGCAGAGCTGAGTCCACGTCATGTTTTAGGACACTTGGACATTCTTCAGGGCTCGTTCCCATGTTGCCCCGGCCTGAGAGCACTGCACCAGCCTGAGGCGGCTCCTCACTCACAGGCCAATGGAGCCGGCTGGGCTGGGAGGCAGAGGTGGGCCCTAATCCAGCCCACGCCCCAGCCCTCCACTGCCAGCCTGCCGGGAGTGGCCCTGGCCTCTGCAGAGGGCCTCCGGTATCCATCCCCTGGCACCCAAAAGCCACCTCTGTCACTTGGGACATGTGTACTCCACAGGGCAGAGACAGGAGAACAGGGAGCCCTTGAGTGTGGATGTAGCCAGTCCAGGTGAGTATGTGAATGCCAGGGTGACCCAGGCTGGGCACACACAGGAGTGTGTTCTCCCTCTGGTCCTTGGGAGTGAGTGCAGGGCACTGCTCAGCTGGGGTGTGCGCACACTGTGGTTTGTGTGTGTACCACCCAGCACGAGTGTGCAGACAGCCTGGCCTGCATGGGCCCAGGGCCTGACATGCAGTGAGTGTCTATGGTTGTTGAGTGAGTAAGTGTGAATGTAGACATAGCTCAGGTCCCTGGGGCAGACAGTACTCCAGAAATTGGGGCATAACCAGCTGAAACTGTCTTTACCAGAGGATTGTATTGACTGGGGTAGGGCTGCTTGTGGCTCCTCAGTGGGGGAACACTTTCTCAGCTGACACCCCCACCCCACCCTTCCTGTGTCCCCAGGCTTGATGGTACATGGTTGGGGCTGGGGCCATGACTCTATCTTGTCTCTCCCCACTGTCCCCTGGACTCTGCAGGCTGGAACCACAATGTTTTTTACTCATTCTGAGCTCAGGGATTCCTGTAATCATGAGCTACGGTAGTGAGAACATCCCTGAAAAATAGCCTTGGCTTGGAGGTGGAGGCAGCCCCTGCCCTTGGGAAGGTCCTGGGATGATGGGGGCAGGAGTCTAGCTTCTTCTCCGGGCTGGGTGATGCAGACACAGACTTCCCTTCTGGAGGTGAAGGTTTCTGTCTTTGAGAAGCAGAGTCATGAACTAGCTTTAATTTTTTCTGAGCTGGGAAAGATGAGCCTCTCTGGCAGGCATGATGACAGGATTCCTGGGTGATAGGCTGTGTGTGCAGGAGCCTGAGGCCCACTCAGTCATGCAGGCCAGGAGCTGGGCTTCTATATTCCTGGGCCCTGGCATGCCACATGGGCTGACTGGGGGGCTCCTTGGCCAGGGTGCCCTGGGCTGATGGCCTGCTCAGCCTTTGGTGCCTAGCCCTTCTGTAAAGGGGACTCCTGAGCCAGCTGTCCTTTCCCTGAGGCATCTTGGTGGCCCTGGTGGAAATGGACTTGGCATTGGCACTTGACACAAACACTTAGTATCTTACCAGGCCCCGCCAAGCCCGAGTTGAACAGGCAGGCCTGCCTGAGCAGGCTCAGGGGTGCTGGGAGGAAAGACAACGGCTGCCTGCCCCACCCCCTGATTCTCTCCCTCCCTGCCCCTTCTCAGCCTCCATTTCCATTTCCCTGCCCCTCTGTGTCTCCCTCCCCAGGTGCCCACGAAGCTGGAGTATACAGCCCTCATTTGGCCACTGGGCCTGGTTTCCCAGGTCCTAGCTGCTGTCTGGGCCCATCAGGGAACCGGAACTCTTTTCCCTCATGGGTGTCTCTGCCCCGAGTGGGCCAGGTGCGGACTGCTCAAGCCCCTGCAGAACTCACCATCTGACTGTTTGCAGTCTTCTTAAACCCCCTCTGAGCTACTTGCTCACCCTTTGGCACTTTGAGGAGTACCTTCCTGCTTGTGAGAGTTGCATCTTGAAGTGGGGTCAAAGCAATGCTGGCCTCCCCCGTGTTGAAGCCCTGAGGTGAAAGGAAAAATCAGTAAATACTGACCCTGTCTTTACTTAAATATTTGGTATTTTGTTCATCCTTTATGGATATTTTGCACTAGTTTTGATTTTTAAAAAGAAAACAGTGCAGTAAAATGTGAAATGTCTTGCCTACTGAGTTTTTGGCATCCCTTACGTTCTGCACCTGAGTGGAATGCAAAGAGGAAGGATTCCTTGGTCTGAACCCTGGAGTGTCCTAGGATAGGAAGTTGACTGGAATGATTCCCTTCCAAGAATGGCTTTGAGAGGCTGGTGGGTGTGGATGTGTGTGAGGAGGTGGGGGAGGGAGAGAGAAGAAGACCACCAATTTCAGAGCCTCTGCTAATGTGGGGCAGGGCTTGGAGGAGAGGGTCAAGCCCATGGTTTAGCCAAGCAGGAGTGAGTCCTTGGAATTGGAAAAAGAAGCAAGGAGCAGAGGTGGGATGGTGGAGAAAAAAGTCTGGGAAATAAAGTGAAAAGAATTGGTGTCTGTGGAGGTGGACTTCAGGGAATGGGACTGGAAAATGGGAAAGCTGGGGAGCTTTGAAAGGCGGCAGATGGCAGAGCCACAGGGGGCTGTGGGGCCCGCCACCAACCCGGACATCAGTGGGTCCGCTCCACACACACCTGCCTTGTGGGAGTGGTCCTTTGGTGGGGCCGTGAAGGAAAGGGGTGGTTCTGGGGTCTGAGCCTGTCCGTGTGGAAATGGGACCTTAAACACGGGGCAGCAGGCTTGCTGTCTGCCCATTGAACTCTTCAGTGGGAGTTGTGGCTCAGAGGCAAAGATGAGTAGGAGAACGGTAAGTGACTTCTAGAATCTCAGCACAGACACCTCTGTGTGTGCATCTATCCATGTCAGTTTGAGGGTCCCAGGACCCTGACTTGCTACCCGCTTTGTAACCGTTGAACATTTTCTTCCTCATTAGCTGTTTTCCCAGAGCACAATGCAAGTGAGCAGGGGAGCCCCAGTGTGGTGAGGGGCCAGGGTGGGTAGGCGCTGCTCTGGAGCTGCTGTTCCTGCCTTGTTGGGGTCAGGGTCTGCCGGGCCTGGCCTGCATCCGTGGCTCATAACCCCGCATGGGTTGACCACACGGTCACTTTCCTAGGGCCAGGGTGGTGTGTATGAAGGATCCTCAAGGACCCTGACCTTTGCAGTCAACTCTCCTCTGCTTGGGCTGTCACTCTGTCCTCCCTCCTTACTGGATGAGGGGGGAGTCACACTGAAGGGGCTGTGGGCAATCAGGAGCCACACAGCTCCCAGCACACCAGCTAAACAGAGTTCACCTGTGCTGATCCTACAATGCTTTGAAGTAGGTTAATGGTGGAGAATCATGGGGGCCTGACTCCAGTTCCCCCTGGCTGGGGTCTGGGGCTTGGGCATCCAAGTCAGCAACGTACCTCGCCTCATACCCTTAACGCTCCACCCTGTCCCGCCGTGTGGAGTTTGCTCCCCGGCTGCGGCCACGGTGCAGGCAGAACCGCCCTTCTCCCTCTCCCCGTAACCACCCTGCTTGTTGGGATTCAGCCTCAAGGGCTTGCCTCTCGCAGGATGCAAGTTTAGGCACATGTTCCATTTCTGGTTCACAAACTTCCCATTTTCTGTTTATTCTAGTGTTTCCCTAGTTATAAAACTCATACTCATTGTAGGAAACATGGAAAATTGGGGAAACATAAAGTAGAGCATTTCAGTGGCTTAAACCCAGCACTTAGAGATCAACACCGTTGCCCATGTGGAACGACCCCCCACGTTTGAATTCCTGTTAGTTTCAGGCGCCCTTTACTTGCAAGGGCACTTTCCTACCCCTTGCCACAGTCGAGCTGCTTACACTGCCCTGTGAAGTGCCGTCAGTGCCACCATTTTCTCCTTTTCACAGCTGGGAAGCTGAAGCAGGAAGGTGGGCACTGTCCTGACATGGTCCCAGGAGGGGGCCGGAAGATCAGCCCAGGCTTCCTGAGTGAGCTGTCCCAGTGGCTTCCCGTGCCCCCTGCCACCCCCCCTGCCTGCATGCCTGAACTGGGGGAAGCGAGCCCTCTGCCAGGAGCCCGCCCTCAGTTGGCTGTTTGCCGGACAGTGGGCACCCTTTCTAGTCCCCTGACTGCATGCAATCTTCCTTATGGGGCTGGCTTTGAGCTTCACCCACTGCCCTAGGGACACTGCAGTGCAAGCTCTATGTTCATGCCAGGCACAGAGGGAGGGGGAAGATTTCAACGGCATGCCTCCTGGAAACCACATCAAATGGTGCAGCAAGGAATTAATAAATAAATTTGGGAGACAACTCAGTTATCCTCCCCCTGTGCCGCTGTCCTGGGGGCAAACAGTGGCATGTGGTTCCTAGCCTGAGCACGCCTTCCCGCCTTCCTGGGGCAGGCCCAGCAGAGCTGCAGCTGGCTTCTGTCACATTAGCTGGGCGAGATGTGACAGGTCTAGACCTCTGGGGAAATGGCTCCCTTCCTGGGAGGCGGTGAGGACATTCCCAGGTTGCTCTGAACTGCCCTCTCCCTGCACCCCTCCCTGTCTCACTCATGGGTGTTCAAATACTCCCCTACTCTCCCCACCCCCATCTGCCTCCAATGCACAGGGTCTCTTGCTCAGTCCTGGGCCCCAAGTTCCAGCATGATGGCTGTCCTGTGAAGCTGCCCTGCCTTCAGAAGGTGCCTGTGAAGTATACACACTGTGGGACGGCTACCTTATTAGTTTCTCCAATTAGCACTATTGTTATTATTTTAAAAATCAGACTAACCACTTGTTGCCTTAGAAAATATCTATTAACTCAGCAAATATTTTTAAATGCTGGCTTTGTGGCAGAGTTTTTGCTAGGTTGTGAGATACAGAGAAAATTCAAACCCTTGCCCTCTAGGAGCTCATAGTTGTATGGGGAAGTCAGACCATTACCAAACTGGGCACTTTGGGAGGGAAAGTGGTAGTTGAGGGGGGCACCTAGCCCAGCCTAGAGGGCTCACCAGGGGGCTCCTGGGTATAGATGATGCCTGGGCTGCATCCTGAGGGATGAGTTGTCACTGGTGGGGGAGGGCAGGGAGTACTATTCCAGGTGGAGAGACAGCATTGCAAATTCTCAGAGGCAAGGGAGGGCTGTGAGCTGGATCACAGGGTGTGAAGGAGGCAGGGGCAAGAGGAAAGGGCCAGAGGGTCCAGAAGAGGCTGGCTTTTGTGCGGCCTTGAGTATAATGTCTTTGGAGGGTGTGGAGGGAGGGGGAATGTAAACTCTTTTTTCAGTCTTTTTAAAGTGATTGGATTATAGATTCTTTTCAACTTTTTGTGTGCATTGGGTGGGTTTTTAGTTCTATTTAGAAATAACAGCACAACTCCATAGATCCCAGCAGACTACAAAGAAAAAGCATTGGTCTTCAAAATATCAGAGAAGCATCACAGAAAAATAACTTCCCTTCTGATATTTACTGCTGCTTAATTTTTCACAGTTGCATTATGTAGTCTGTTCTTTGGACCACCGATTCCCAAGTTTTAGTATGCACGATCACTTGGGAGATTTATTTAAAATGTGGGTATTTGGGATCTGCCCTGTAGATTCTGATTTAATGGGGCCCGGCAATGTATGTTTTTAAGAAGCTCCCACGGTAAATCAGGTGCGGTTAGTAGAACATGCTTTGAAAAACACATTCCTAGAGCCCACATGATTCCATTCTGTGGAATTTGCTTGCAATTTAGGAGATTGCCACCAGATGGCAGTGGTGCTTTGTGATGAATCTAAGCAAAGACCAACTCCCCTCAGTTTTCTACTGGGAAAGGAGAGAGACAGTTCTTCATTGCGAGAGTGTATGGAAAACAAATAATTAATTAAGATTATTTGAAAAATTTTTAGTCTTGAAATATGAAATTTCAGAGCCCAGTTTTAAATTTAGATTTACCCTTCAAACATTACAGCTGAAATTTCCAATATAGCGGCATGGGCCATGTGTGGTTTTGAGCCCCTGAAATACAATTAGTCTGAACTGAGATGTGCTGAAAGTAGAATAAATACACTAGACTTCAAAGACCAAAAAAAAGAGTAATGTAAAATATCTAGTGAAAAATTTTTATCACGATTACATGTCAAAATTATAACATTTTGAGCTAAATAAATTTTATTATTTAAATTAATTTCAATGTTTCTCTCTATTTTTTAAAAGAGAATACTAGAAATGTAAAATTCCATACATGGCACACATTCTATTTCTGTTGGACAGCCCTGCATTAGAAATCATGTAAATTTATTTCATCAGTTTGAACTTGAGGGAATTGAAGCCTAAAATTTGAGGGAAAAGGGCCAAACTTGAAGTCTCCATTTAAGAAATCCATTTAAGTTCCAGGCTAAGTACTTACTGCATGCCTTTGGGCAAGTCCTGTACCTTCATTCAGCTTCCATTTCATCATCTATAAAAAAGGCATAATTATAGCAGCCCTGCTAACTTAAAAGACTTACTTAAAAGATGGAGAGAGATGATATGGCTGAAGAAGCTTGAGTAAACTCTAAAGCATCACAAAGAGATCAAATTACTATTGTTGTGGTTACTGATAACCTCCAGAACCCAATCACATAGTCTCACAATTCATGGAAGCACTCCCCATGTGAAGGGCCCTAGACTGGGCACTTCCAGACTCTAGGAGTTTATAACTGAGTTAAAGAGTAACTATATACACTTATAACATGTAAAAGTGACAATCAAAATATAGGTAGAATAGTGATTCAAGTAAGTAATGGGAAACATTACAAGCCATACAGATCTTCACTGACTTATGGTGGCATTACATCCTTATAAAACCATCCTAAATTGAAATTAAGTAAAAAATGCATTTAATACCTTTAATCTACTGAGCATTACAGCTTAGCTTGGTTTATTACCTTAATCGTGCTCAGAACACTTAACATTAGCCTACAGTTGGGCAAAATCATCTAACATATGAAGCCTGTTTTTTAATAAAGTGTTAAATTGATTGAATACTACACTGAAGGTGAAAAACAGAACAGAATGGTTCTAAGTACATTGACTGTTTACCCTTGTGTTCTCAAGGCTGAATCCCTTCCCCATGTCAGGAGAGAGTATCCTGCCTCCTGTCATCAGCCCTAGAATCAAAATTTGAAGTACGGTTTCTACTGAATCAAATTGTAAGTCAAATCATTGTAAGTTGGATCATGGTAAACTGGAGACCATCTTTATGTAGTTAATAGTGACAGGCATTTCTTTTTCTCTTTAAAAAAATATGTACTTATTGAGCAGGGATAGGTTAGAATGAGGGAAGAGAGAGTACTGAAAATGAATACCATTTTGTTTCTGCGAAGGGGTTTATCATCTGAGGGAAGAAAAGGGCAGGCAGAAATGACAGGAGAGACTGCATGTGGAAGGTACCAGCCTCAGGACCTGTAATGGGAATGCTGCTCTTAGGTGTGAATGACAGGGGCTGCAGTTCCTGACCAGCTCTCCCCTCTCCTCTTCCTTATTAATTAGAATCTTGAATTTTTGGGGGGTTGGCAATGGGCTTAAAGACTGCATTTTCTAGACTCATTTGAAGTTAGGGGTAGCCACACAATGCAGCTTCAGACAGAGTTAGGAACAGAGGTTGGACAGGTCTCACATGAAAGCCTCTTATTGAGCTGGTGTGTGCACAAGAGCCTTTAGCCCTCCCTCTTGCCTGGATGATGGTGGTAACTCCAGCAGCCATTTTGTGACCATTAAACCACAAGTCACACCCTGTAGTAGCAGAGGAGAAAGCTAGAATGAGCCTGGAATCTGGACAACATCCTGGGGATGCTAGACTGCCCTGGATTTCCAACCTGTGATTTTCTCATTATGTGAGAAAAAAATGATCCCTGATTTTGTTTAAGCCACTGTTATTTGGGTTTTCTGTTCTATACAGCCAGTTGCTTCCTGAATGTCACCGTGTGTATCAGTGCATGTATCAGGGCTTTTGAGTTCTATGTGTCTGTGGCAGGGAGAATAGGGATTTTATTGAGGTCTGAGAACAGGCGGTCACATGAGATGGATACGGCCGCTCTTAAGCCTGATCCTAGCCTTCTGGGTGGTAGTGAAGGGTCCTTCGTCTCCTCAGGAGGATGAGGACAGTCATAGCTCTAAACATGCCAAGGGAGGAGAAAACAGGAATACCGCAAGGAGCAACATGGAGAGAGGTGGGCATCTTGGTGCTGACTGGTGCCAGCCTGGCCTACCTCATATCTCTGCATATGGGTCTAGGTGGTGTAACAGGGGCATTTATTGGTAAAATATGTCATTTGAACTGATTTTTTTTTAACTGTGGCAAAAACACATCATTTCAAACATTTGCTATTTCAAATCATCTGAATGGATTCCTTTTTCAAATCAACTCTTTGATCACATTTTCATGTAGTTTTCCCCTCAGAAGATGAGCCCTCAGACTTTGACCCGGGGAAGGGGGCCAAGGTGGTCATCTTCAGGGCTCAGGCTGACTTGCTTGACCTCATTAGTGAAGTGATGGTATGGAATTCTAGGCTTTGTGGAAATAGAGGGATTGCTAACAGATGCTCTTTTTTAAACATGTTTAGGGCCCGGACTTGATGGATTAGATAACAGAGTTTACCATTCCCTAGGTAGGGAAGGCTCAGATGGAGGGCGACTCCTTCCAAGTCCAGGGATTGTGGAAGAAGCATGGTAAGAGTGGCAGAGGATGAGAGGCGTGTGTTCTGATTTCCTCTACCCAGGCCTCAATGCTGGTCTGGCTGGTGGGGCGCTGGGGGTAGAGGGGCCTTACGCCTCCTCGTGGCAGGGTTAGAGGAGGTCCCTTTGCAGCCTGCCTCTGCGCCAGCCTCAGAGTAACTGTGAGGCCTGGGGGGGTTAGGCAGAGCGAGGGCCCGAGGTCAGCTTTGTCCAGCTGCCCTCAGTGTCTGTGCCTGCAGACTCGGGAAGTGTCTGTGTGAACCCAAAGGAGGCTGGAAATCAGCTGACAGTTTACCAGACGGTTGCGGCAACAGGAATAACATGCCCCATAACTAAGGGGTCCAGGGCAGACAGCCTGGGAATCAGGTGAGCATCACAGGCAGGTTTTAGGGGATTGTGGGTGAGGTGAGGTCTCTGCACAAGGTAAAGAAAGCAGAGCAGGATTCACTGGCCGTGGACTTCAGGCAAGTGGACAAGAAACATTACTTTGCAGGATTTGAGTTGAGTCCCTGCCATCGGTCAGCTTTTGTTAGGTGAGGCTGTAGTAACAAACAGCCCCCACATCTCTACCTCTTAAAACACAGCAGTTGATTTCTCCTGGTGGCTGTGGTTGGCTGGGCTCTGCCCCACATGTCCTCTCAGCACAGTACTGAGGAGTGGTCCCAGTGAGGATCCTACCCTTCTTAGGGCAGGGGAAAAGCACAAGATTGCTGGTAGAAACTGACACTAGCTCTTAATGCATCTGCTTGGACAGGGCACATGTAATCTGCTCTCATATGCCACTGGCCAAAGCCAGTCGCATGGTGGCCATATCCATAGGATGGGGAAGGATGCTCCTCTCATAGATGTCACTGCAAGTCACACGGCTGTGTGCAGGGATAGCCCTCCGTCAGAAAGGGGGAGAGAGGAGTTGAGAATAAGGATGGAGCCCACTATAGGACTTAGTTATCTCTCCACCAACACCAGTGCCTATCAGTGGTCCAGCAACTCCTTTGAATCCCTTGATGTCTCACAGAAGGGTGGTGGGTGTGAAAGACAGGCTCTACCTGCCGAGGCTAAGTCCTGAAAGGACAGGTTGGGTCACCGACTCAGGCTCGGTTGGCAGGGCTGGACGAATTGTGGGACAACGTGTTTGTAAAGACCACGTCCTGGTGGAGAAAAGCCATTGTGTCTTTTGTTCGCTCGGTGGGAGTAGCTTTGGCTCCCTGCCACGGCACCAAGGGCACAAGACAGAGCTGTCTCCCGGGGCCTCCCTCTCCCAGGGAGTGCAAACACAGCATTCATACACTTCTTTTGCTGCAGGAGGTGTTTTACCAAAGCTGATAGGATCAACCTGTTCTCTATCTCAAACCTGCTTTTAAAAGGACTTTCCTGTTTTTTTTTTCTTTCCTTAATTGCAGTATATTTTTATAACATACTTTGAACAGAATAAACAGAACCTAGCAAAACAGTTATTAAAGAACTATAAAATGGTTTCCTTATACTTGCCCTCTTTTATTTCTTCCACCTTCAGATGGGTGGGGCTTGGTGGGTGAACCTAAGTGAATGAGCTGTGAAATAGTGAGGGCATATCTGATGAGGCGACCGGCTTCTGGCCTACATCTGTGGGAGCTGGGACGCCCCCCCACCCAACAGCCCTTCAGGCAAATTCTTGCTCAGCCACGTTTTGTTAATTTACAGGTTGCAGAGCACTCAGTTCTCAGGGCCTGGGTCGCTGGGATGGTTTTACAACAGGCGCTGGCGGCCACATTCATTGGACACAAGGGGGTCGAAGGCCTCTTTTCCCAGCAGTTCAGCCCCACCATGTCATCTTCATCCCCCCTTTCAAGGTACCTAATATTCCCCTGATAGAACCCCATGTCTCTGGGGCCTCGTGTTGATGCCCCGCATTAAGGCAGGAAGATCTTAGTGTAATGAGTGCCTTGTGACTGCCAGAGCCAGGGCTGCAGGAGGGCACTACGGACTTGGGGAAGCAGGGAGAGGTTCTTGGAGGTGGGATGAGGCACAGAAAGGGGTGGAGAGTGACCCAGGTGAGAGACCAACTCTTGCCAGTTGCTGCTTTTGTCTCTAGATGGCCTTGGTCACCACTTCGAGTTGTGGCAGGAATGGGGGACCCAGGATGGGCATATGGATGGAACAGTCTGCCTTGTGTCCTGGGCAGATGGAAGACAAGAATGGGGGCTCCTGGGGGACAAGCTGAGTCTTTGTGCTCCCACTTGGTCCCCTGTGGAAGGGTGGGATCTGAGCAGTCACACCTTATCCTGCCTGGAGGTGCCATTTTGACCATCCCCTGTGTGATGTATCTTGTGGTTCTCATCAGTAGAGGCACTGGATACCCTCTACTGTAGCTTTCCACCGAGCGCTGGGTGGCTGATAAACTCATGTACTCTGAGGAACTCATGAATGACAACAGGTACACTCTTCCCAGGAGCATCTGCCCTTTAATAAGTAGCAAAGACTTACTAGAAACTGGATGTCAGAAGGGAGGAGAGGGAGATAATTGGGGCAGGAAGACTTTCTGCTCACTCCCACCATGAAGGTAGCACTAGTCAGCCCCTGTATTGGTAGACTGTGTTAGAATTTGCAAAGGCATTTCACATATGGGACCTTATTTGATTCTCTCATTTGGCAGAGGTAGGTAAGAAAATACTATGGCCATCGCTTGTGAATGAAGAAACCACGCCGAGAGTGAGCTGGGATGGGTCAAAGGCTACACAGCCAGCGGGTGGCAGAGCTGGGACAGGGAGCTGATTCCTTTCACTCTACGCTCGGTCTTTTCCTTGATGCAGGGCTGCAGAGACAGCCTGGGCCCAGGGTGTGGCAAACACAAAGCCCACAGAGACGCATGGAGGTGGTGGATAAGGTGGGAGATTTGGAATCACAGGACCTACTTAGGATCCAAACTTCATCTCTTCCTCTGAAGTTAGTTAACACCTCAGGGCCTCAGTCTCCTTGCTCGCAGAACCTCTTTCTACTCTGACCTCCCAGGGTTATTGTGAGAACCAAAAATGAGATAATGTGACTGAAGAATAGTTGCAAACTGCAAAAAGCTCCCCACATGCTTGATTCCAGGAAGTAAGGGCTGGACTCTCTGCACTGTTCCCACCCTTCCTTTGGGGGAGGCAGCAGGCTCAGAAATAACCTTCACTTCTGTCCTCCCTGTTTCCCCCGGGACTGGGGCTGAGTGTTTGCTTCTTGAAAAACAAAAAATCAAAGCATTTGCAGAAAAACCAAAAGCTCGTTTCTGCTTCCCTTCGGCTGCCCTTCTGCTCCCTGGGGCAAGAGGAGAGGATGTGACTGGAGGCCTGGGTTTGCTGGGGGCTTCCAGAGTCCTCACTGCCCTAGAGGCCTGGGGGGCATTTGTCATCTCTTCCGGCTGAGGCTGGTGGTGCTCTGAGGTGGGGACCCCGAGCTCCCTCAGGAGATGGGGCAGGTTGGAGAGGAGCCTAGCTCTCTCACAACGAGCTATCGCTGCCCAAGAACACCAAGGAACCACCGGACATGCCAGGGAAATACACCCTGTACTCTCAACCAGACATTGCTATTCACTTCGACTGACCCTTTCTGGCCATTTACAAAGTGGAGTTCAGAATCCTGTGAGTCTCTTTCTCCCCATCTAGTGATCAGCAGATGAGTTTTCAGAGGGTGTTTGTCTTTTCTGAGAAACAGGGAGAGACCAGTTTCAGGGGAGAACTAAAACCTACAGCGCACAAGTTGTATGGTACAGCCAGGCAACCCCAAACGGGAGCAGGCCAGGTTCTGGCCCTCTGCTACCAAGTGGTGGCTGCCTACATGCCCTCTCACCCAGACTCAAGGTTTTCACCCGAGATGGTCAGGTGGGCCTGCTGGGTCGGGGTGGGGGCAGTCTTTACTCAGAACTTTGTAATGGCAGCAAAAAAGATTTGTTAAGAAGAACCTAACCTAAGTACAGATGAACCATATATCTTTTTCCAAACAGGCATGGTCATATCTGTAGCAATCTCAGACAAATATAAGCTATGTGGCTGATGTTAGCTACCAATCCCTCCTCAACAGGCGACTGAGAAAGGAATGTTCCAGGCCATGTGCTAGCCCAGGTTTCCGGCAGTGTCCGGGGTCTGCCCTTTCCTCTGACCCTCCTCTTGTTCCAAACCATTTTGAATCCCACATGATTTCATGCCAGCTGCTCCCTTTCTTCATGGGGCACATGGCCTTGGATATCTTAGTTTTTCTAATTTCCCAAGGCTGGATTTAGAATACAGAGTTCAGCAGGCATGTTTTCATAGCTCTGTTTCTCTGCCATTTGCTGTACCACAGGCTTGTCTGGAGTCTGGAAGTAGAGGGTGGGGTTCTCACCAGTGCACATTCTGCTAAATAAGCTGGCTGGGCCAACGGCTTCCTTCTGCCACTGCTCTGGTGGGTGCAGTTCCCCTGGCAGCTTTGGACTTTGGTGGGGAAGGCACGCCTTCAGAATATTGAATCAAAGGGTTTCTCTCTTTTTTACAATAAAAACATTTTTAAAACTAATTACCACTTGGCTGTTCACTAACCAGCGATCTGTATACATACCCACGTGTGTTACTGCAACATACCCACCCAAAGGCAGGCAGAGGTGAAACTGGAGGCTCCAGGCTTTTCTCTTACATGTGTTATAAGGGCTGGGGCAGGGAAGGATCCAGGAACACAGATCCTTTGGTTAGGGGGTTTTGTTTGAGGGGCTTAGGAATTCATTAGGAGCTGGGAAAGAGTGCCTGGCCAACCGAGCCCCTGCTTGGTAAACTAACCCACTGAGGCAGAACCCAGGATTCATTCCATTCAGTTCACTTGATAAATATTTACTGAGCACTTGCTACAGGCTGGGCACTGTTCTAGGTGCTGGGGATACAATAGTGAATTAAACAGACAAAAATTACTACATCATAAGGCTGAATTTCTAGTACTGTGCTGTAACTCCATTCGTTGGCTGTGATGTTCTGTGCCAAGGTCCTAATCTCATTATCGTGGATGGTCACAAATGGCTCAGGTAGCATCTTCCTTCTCCAGCCTCTTCCTTCTTTCCATCCTCTTCTACACAGCCCTGGAGTATTATCCTGCTCTTCAGTGACCAGACCCAAGAATCTCCTTGAGGAAGACCCACCAGCCTCGGGTTCCCCGGTATATGATGACCATCTATCTCTCAGGGCTTCCCTCCGCCTGTATGAAAGAGAAACCTTTGGATCTGAGGTTACAGAGCCACCCCTGCCTACTTCCCAGATTTCTTATCCCTTCCAGGGAAATTGGTTGTAGGCTAAAGAGCAAGCAACAGAGATAAAATCTTAGAAGCAGGCATAAAAAAAAGACACAAAAGACTGATAACTAATTTCTCCAGTGAAACAATAGAAATCAGAAGACAATGAAATGATATCTTCAGAGCTCTGAAAGAGTGTAACTACCAAGTAGAGGTCTCTAGAAGACCAAGTGTCCTGCCAAAAAAAAGGGTAAATAAAGATACTTTTAGAAAAATGAAATCTGACACATCTCACCACCAGCTGACCTGCACCAAAGGAAATACTAAAGGGTGTTCTTCAGGCAGAAGGAAAACGAACTCCAAGGTAACCTGAGAGATGCAGGAGGGAATGAAGAACAACAGAAAGGTAAAGATGTGCGTAATGTAAGTGACTACTGACTACATATACCTCAACGATGATGTCTGGTGGGGTTTTAAACAGATAGCAAATTAAAATACAACTGAGTTCTGCACACCACCAGTTTGAACTGCATGGGTCCACTTATACACAGTTTTTTTCAATAAATATATTAGAAGATTTTTTGGAGATTTGAGACAATTTGAAAAAACATTTCTTTAGCTTACTTTATTGTAAGGACAGTATACAATACATATGTTAATCAACTGTTTATGTTTTTGGTAAGGCTTCTGGTCAACAATAGACTGTTAGTAGGTGATGTTTGGGGTGTCAAAGGTGTAGGTGGATTTTCAACTGCACAGGATTCAATGCCCGTAACCGCCGTATTGCTCAAGGGTCAACTGTGTCTGAAATAACATGATAATAGCATATGTTGGAGGGTGGTGGTAGATAGGGCTAAAGCAGTCTAAGGTTCTTGCATTATCCAAGGGGTAGTAGAAGTACTTATCTGTATCAGACTTTGATTAGTCAAAGATAGATGTTATAACCATATCACATAAAAAAAAATAGCAAAGACACCAAAATGTGTTACTCCCAAAAGAGTAAGTCAAATGGTGCTATAAAAATATTGAGTCAGTCCAAAAGGAGGCAAGGAAGAGTCACAGCCCAGGCAGGACAGGTAGAAAGCAAATAAGATGGCAGATTATCACCCAATATAACACTAATTACAATAAATAGAGAAGGATTAAACAAACACTCCACTTAAAATATGCAATTGTCAGAGGAACTAAGAAAACCTAACTATGTCCTACTTACAAGAGATGTGTTTTAAATATAAGTACACAGAAAGATTGGGAGAAAACAATGATAAAACATACTGTACACAGAAAGTTGGGGTGGCTATGTTTATATCAAATGAAATAGATTTTAAGGCAAAAGCCATTAGTTACGATACTTCATAATAATACAAGGTTCAATTCACCAGGAAGCTAAGACAATTCTGTAATTGTATGAATCTAATAATATTGCCTCAGAGTTAACAAAGCAAAAACTAAAAGGAAACAAAGTAGAACTAAAAGGAAAAATAGAAAAGCCACAATCACGTCTGTGGGAGATTTTTTATGCACCTCTGTCAGCTACTGATAAGTCAAGCAGAAAAATACCTGGTAAGGATACAGAAGATCTGAACAAGATGATTAACACACTGGAATTAATTAATGGCTACAGAATATAGCTTCCAACAACTTCAAATACATATTCTTTGCAAGTGCAGATGGAATGTTTACAAAAATTGACCATATGTGAGGCCAGAAAGCAAGTCTCAACCAGTTTCAAAGGATTGAAATGATATGTTCACTGAGTACATTGGAATTAAGCTTAAAAGCAGCAGCAGCAAAATGAGAAAATCCTCCAAAGTTGGGAAATGAAGCAGTGTTCTTAACTGACGATCGAAGAAGAAACACAATGGAAATTAGAAAATATTTTTGACTGAATGATGAGTAAAAAAGTACATTGCAAAGTACACCAGAAAAGTACTTTTAGGATATAGTTTAAAGCCAGACTTGGAAGGAGATTTATAGCCTTAAATGCTTATATTGGAAAAGAAAGGCTGAAAAATCAATGATTTAAATATCCAGCTCAAAAACTTAGAAAAATAAATAAAACCCAAAGCTAACTAAACTCAGAGAAAGTAGAATGATGAGAAAAATAATGACCTTGTGAGCACAAATTAATGAAATAGAAAACAAACAATGGAAAGGATCCACAAAGTTGGTCCCCTGAAAACATTGGTAAAGTAACAAGTAAAATTAGGCATGGGGGAGGGGAGAGAGAGAAAATGAATAACTTATATCAACAATGAAAAAGGGGACTTTAATACAGATTCTACAATAATACAATAATAGTTCTATTAATAATTGTATTAAGGATAATAAGAGGTTATGAACAATTTTATGCCAATGTGTTTGAAAACTTAGATGAAATGGAACAATTCCTTGAAAAAAAAATGACTTAAATTTGACACAGGTAGAAAACTCTGAAAACTCAACACTTTAAAAAAAATTGAATCCTTAATTAATATTCTTCCTACAAAGAGAACTCTAGGCCCAGATATGAAGGTATCTTCATTAGTGAATTTTACCAACATTAGGTAAAGAAATGACAGCAATACTATGTGATCTTTTGCAGAAAATAGGAAATGAGGAAATACTTCTCAACATATGTTGAGTCTGGTAAACCCTTAATACCTGATAAGGACATTATAAGAAAGAAAAATTACAGGTCAATTTCTCTCATGAATATAGATGCAAAATTCCCTAATAAAATATTAAACCAAATCCAGAGATACAAAAAAGATATTAAATCATGTCCAAATTTAGTTTATGACAGAAATACAAGTTGGTTCTGCATTTGAAAAGCAATCCATTTAGTTTATCACGATAATGAGATAAAAGAGAAAAGTGTAAGACCATTCTCGTTGGTGTAGGAACATTATTCAATAACATTTAATATACATTAATTGAAAAAACTCTTAACAAAGAAGAAGAAATAGAACCAATAGGATATGTGTTACATACACACACAGACACACACACACACATATACATAAATTTATTTCTTTAATTTATTTGGAGAGATTTTAAGAAATTGGCTCATTGGCTCATGGAGTTATGGAAGCTGTAGGCCCAAAATCTGTAGAGCTGGAGAGGCAGAGAAGACCAGATGTTGTGTTGTGACCCGTAATTCCAAGCATTGGCAAGGATGTGATACAGCTAGAACTCTTATACATAGCTGGGGGCACTGTAACTTGAAAATTATATGAACACGTGCATATCCTATGGCCCGGTAAGTCCACTGTTAGGTGTATACCCCATAGAAATGCATTTATATGACACTAAAAGTCATGTATAAGGATGTCCTGGGGAGCTTTATGAGGAAGCCTTAACCAAGAAACAACCCAAATGTCCTTCATCAATAGGATGGATAAATGAATATTGGTATATTCATACAATGGATTGTATGAATATGAGAGTAAGTAAATATAGGTACACCAACAATATAGATAAAACCCACAAACATGATGTTGAGGAAAGAATCTATATGCAAAGGCACACTGCATGATTCTGGTATATAAGGTTGGCAACTAGTCCAAACAGTGTTGAAAGTCAGGATGGTGGTGATATCTGGGAAGGAGGACAGGGGTAGTGATTGCAAAGGGCCTGGAGAGGGCTTCCGAGGTGCTGCCCACATTTGATTTCTTCATCCGAGTGTTGGTCACATGATGCAGCCCCTTTGTGAAATCCATTAAGCTTACACACAAAGATTCAAAACAGAGAAAGAACGGGGGAAAGTGATCTGGAGATAGGGAGTACAGACAACTCTTTCCAGAAGTTTGCTCTAAGGGGAAAATGAAAGGGGAGTGATTTGAAAGGGGAAAATGAGAGAGTCAAGAGTGATATTTTTTTTCTTTTCAGTTTGTTTTTTTGAATTAAGACATGTTCTTGTGCTGATGAGAATAATGCAATAACGAGGGGAGCACTGGTGATGCGGGAGCACCGATGACGAGGCAGGAACTGTCGGAGCGCTGTCCTGTCCGGGAGCCTGGGGAGCAGGGCGTAGCACAGGAACGGAGGGCAGCACACCCAGCTCCCTCCTCCCCAGGGAGACTCTTTCCATGTTTCCCAGGCCTCTTTCCCCTGTGGGTGTCTGCACCTACACTCTCTCACTCCCAGTCTGGTTCATGATTAAATGTATTCTCTGCTTCCTGAAGGGCAGACAGGGAATCAGAAGGCAGAAGCTAGTAGCCAGGCTTGTGCCCTTTGGGCTAGAGGAGCTTATGGCCAGGCAGAAAGTGGAGGTCCCAGTCTGAAATGGCTGTATTTTGTAAATTGAGGTATATCCCATGGATTTCTGCCACCAGAAGCTCCTGTCCTGACTGGTTGGTTCTGCATAAATCAAGGGATGGTCACTAGCACTGGTTCCCTGCTCCTCTGCCCTCTGCCTCATCCCGACCTGCTTTGGGGGCAATGGCTGCTTGGCCGATCACCCCTCTCACAGGACCCCAGGGCTCTCGCTGTGAGCTGGGGGAGGGAACCTCAGCTTCAGGAAGGGCAGGAAGCCAGCTTAAAAAAGCACATTCCTTGGCAGGTTAAAAAACACTTTTTAAAAAAAGTGTAAAGACTTAACCTTTGCTAGGAAATGGTTGTGGTATTTTCTTTAAATGAAAAGAGACCATTGTGAGTTGGACTTTGGAAACTACACAACATCCTGGTGCTGTTCTCCAGGGCGGGCTCAGGCAATGCTGGTCAGGCCGGCTCTGGCCTTTCCTCCAGATGGTCTCCTTGCACTGTTTGAAGGGGCTGGACCAGGGCATGGGGCCTGGAAAGGCCACTAAAAGGCTGAGCCCCTCCCCAGCAGGGGACCTCAGGCAGAATGGGCTTCTCATTTCCTGCAGTTGCTTCCATGCAGGACCAGCTCCATAATTTGTGGGGCCCAGTGCAAAATGAAAATGCAGGGCCCTGGTTCAAAGACTATTAAGACTTTCAAGATGGCGACAGCAGAGCCTTAAACCAAGTGCAGGACCCACAGAGGTCACAAAGCCTCACATCTCCTTGATTCTGGAAGATAATATTACTCTGATTCTGCAGGCTAACTTGAATGTTTGAAACTTCTCTCTTAGGCGTTACCTCAGGTCTAGACTTGGGTCCCAGATGATACAGGGCAGGAAACAGGGCATCCTCCTGGGGTCCCACCCCCATCCCTGGCTCCCATATACCACAGCTGGCAACAATTTCCCAGCCTGGCTTTTTGCTCAGATTTCTTTCCCATCACATTTCATAGACTGCACTCCTCTGTTGTGAAAACATTCTGGGTTTAATCTGTGCTTGCTTGTAACCTGGGGGCCTGGGGTAATCAGGGAACACAGAACAGCTGCTGGGTTCCTTGACGCTCCTTGAGCTGTTTACAAGCCTCCTTGAAGGGCCTACTGTAAATAGGAAAGTACAAACACATGCCGATTTTGCAGCAAATTAAAACCATCCACTGCTTTCCCTGAATTTTAACACATAGTGGTTTGTGTTTATGCAGCATTTATTATCTTGCATGCTACTTACAGACCTGCATAGTTCTCTGCTAAGTCAGACCTAAACATCTGTGCCTTCCAGCATTCTGCAACTCTCACCATGTCCTAGAACCTTGTTTCCAGGGTCATAAGCCCAGAGCCTCTCTAGAGCCGTGCTGTCTAGGAAAGTGGCCATCAGCCACTTGTGGCTTGACCACTTGACATGCGGCCAGCCTGAATTGAGAGGCATTGTTCGTACAGAATACATACTGGACTTTGAAAGCTTAGTGCAAAAAAGGAATGTAAAGTATCTCATCAATAATTTTTACATTGGTTACATATTAAAATGGTAATATCACCTATCTAATGGTGTATTGTTAAAGTTAATTTAGCAGTTTTTCTTTTTTTAATGTAGCTATGAGAAGGTTTAAAATGATATGTATGGCTTGTATCATATCTCTATTGGACAGCATTGTTCTAATTGTTATATTTCCATGTCTAAGCCTATGTGAATTTTACACACACACAAACCTGAGTGACTGACAGAATCTTAGAAGGACAGCCAGGGTCAGTGAGATCATGTGACAAAATCCCAAATGCCACCTTCTCCAGGAGACCCCTCAGAATGTCCCAGGGTTAGGAAACACTACCAACTAATGGCCTTTGTTTGGCCATTGGTGATCTGTCTGCCTTGTTTTTTTATCCAACACATATTTATTGAACATCTACAGTTGTAAGGCAATACAGTTTTGTGACATCAGAGTGCAGTGTCTATATAACCTGGACTTGAGGCCTGGCTCTACCATTTTTGAGCTATATGCCCTTGAACAAGTGACTCACCACTTCATACTTTGATCTTCTCATATGCAAAATGGAAATTATAATACATGCAGAATCGAGATGGTGATCCAGGTGTCCTGCTCACAGGCTCATTATGAGGCTTAATCAGGACCAGGCACAGAGGTGTTTGCTCCACTGTGAACCTGCTATATGTACACAGCCACGAGCCTGATCTGGGCCCTGGATTTCACCCGGCTCAGCAGCGTCTGAGGAAGGAAACAGCGAGACTGAGGGCACCAGGTCAGTGTGGGAACTGTGATCCTGGGGAAGCTCCAAGGCAGAGTGGGGAGGGCCTCGCTAGCCAAGACATAATGCCATAGGTTGAATCCAGAAAGGTGTGCAGTCAGGATGCTAACTTGGAGGGCTTGACATAGGCAGGGTCAGAAGGCAGCTGAACTGATCATGGGGAGCCAGAAGATAAGTGAGGAGTGGATAATTCTGGTCTTAGTCATTTTGTTTGAATGCAAAGCATTCTCCCAAATGGAGCCAATCTAATGGACAAAGAAGGCTAAGGGGGTGGGTCTGGATCACACTGTAAGTACTAATTTGGGTGTAGGGAGGCAGGTCTGGGATGTTGAGCCATTCTTTTCCTTGTAGTCTTGCTTCTATAAGGCACATGAGTTAGGGTAATGCTTGTTGATGAAACAGATTCCAAAATGTCAGTGGCTGAATGCAATAGACTTTAGTTATCAGCCACAGTCCGAAGTGGATGTTCCTGGCCCAGAGGCCTTCCCATGGGGTGATTCAGGGATCCAGGCTTCCTGTATCTAGTAGCTCTGCCATTCCCCCACCCCTGGAAACTTCAGAGTCCTCTGCCTCCAGCGGGCAGACAGGGAAGTGTGAATGGAGAAGGTACAACCTCTTTTAACCACTTTGGCCTAGATGTCACAGTTATCACTTACACTCATATTCCAGCCCTGAGAACCAAGCATATCTTTCCTGCTAGATGCAAGTGTGGCTGGAAAATGAAGACTACACAATGGAAGGGACAGCACTAATTTCTGGGGGCCGTCTCTGCCAGCTCCCACTCTGTAGGGATTGGGATGCAGCAAACTGGCCTCCTTTTCTCTACCAGACCCCTATCCCTTCCCTATGCCAGTTACCTCAGCCCGGACAGCTTCTGAGAGGTTCCAAGAGGAGTCAAGAGCAAAAACATGGATATTCCCTAGGAAGTGACACAGGCAGGCACACTCGAAGAGGCCGTGTCCACCATGGGCTTACTCTTCAGCTACCCTGGGTCCTTCCAAAGGCCTCCTCCTTGTCAGAGCCCCTCAAATCACACCCAGACTCTGGCTTTTTAGAGAGACAGAGCTCAGTGAACAGAGCCAGGCCTGCAGTTTGGGTCTGAGAAGAATGTGGGCAGATGGAGCAGCAAAGGCTTCCTGGAGTTGCTCCTGTCTTGGCCAAAGACAACTGGGAGGGGCCTCGGAGGGGTCTCCTGGGCTGCTTTCCCCACGTGGCCATAGTTACTGTGATGGCAAAATGCCGAGTCCCCACAAGTCAGGGCTGGATCAAGGGGGAGAGGTGTAGGTGGGACTGAGGGTGGGGTGTGACTTATCTGAGTCAGGCCTTATACCTCCAACCAGGGCTTCTTGTACACCGTCTGGCCCTGGGGATGACGTGAGGACTAATGAGGCCATCTGGGCCTCTAGTTGCTCATGATTTTGTAGACAAAAGATCAGATGTCAGTACTTCTGTCCAATGCAGAGTATGTATGTGTCAGGCCCCTCAAAGAGGGGTAAACCATGAAGGTCAGAGGTACTCACATAAGCGAGTCAAGTCTTTCCCTTTGGGATCAATCAGGGAAGGCTTCCTGGAGATTGAGGCCTGGCGGCTGAGGCTTGAAAGATGGGGAGGGAAGATACAATGCTCACACGTGTGTGGTGCTTTATCATTTTCAAAGTCAGTGAGGGAGGCAACACAGAAAGGGAGGCAGGGACAATATTGGCAGGGGAAGAAGCAGAGGCCCAGAGAGGCTGAGCCCTTGGCTCAGGATTGCATAGGAGTTTGTGTGAGAACACAGATGTTGGCCTGCCAGCTTGGGGCTCTTTGTATAAGCTCAAGAAGCATGTTTCTCCCTCAAGGCTGGTCAGGGATAGGTCCTCAGGTGGGGCTGGGAAACTCCCATTCAGGGAGCAGATCTTCCCTGGGGGCTTCTAGGTCTGGGTGCTCAGCTTCCCCTATAGAACATGTGTTTCCTGTTTTCCTTCCCCCTCCGGCTTAGGACAGAGAACAGGGTTTTCCTGAACGGAAGGGCCTCAAAGACCTGGCCCACTACCAGCTAGTTCTGGCTGATCTGCTTGCTCATGGCTCTTGTTACTCAGAATGATGAATCCCCTCGCCCACCCACCCAAGGCCATTATCTCCCCTCACTCTCTGGAATCCCTGAGACCTGGATTTTAAACCCAGGGCTATGCCTCCCACCTTGGTGTTTTTTGGAGATCCTTTGCTCATCAGCCAAAGTCCTTGATAAACTCTGTTGGGGGGCGGGTTGTGTTGCCCTGAATATAGACTGTGGGGCAGGTCTTGGCCCCAAGGCTTGAGAGAGGCAAACCAGGACTTTGGCCAATCATGCAGCCATTTAAGGTATGGAGCCCTACACTGCCCCCACCACCACCCTCTCAGCTCCACACTGTTTCCCACTTATCCTGGGGCCAGTGGGTGCCCTCGCCCAGCTCTCCGGCATGCATCATGTGAGGCTGTGATGATCTGGGCTCAGTGCATAACTCTGCTCTGAACCAGAGCCAGATTTTGTCCCTCTGTCCAGGCCAGAGCTTTCTCCTGTTTCTTGGATGGAAAAGACATGTGGAATGAAGGAGGAGGAAGCGCAAGAGAGCATTCCAGGTCTGCGGAGCCTTGGACCCTGGCGCTGGCGGACGCATTAACCAAAACAGGCAGGATTTCATAGAAACAGAGAATATAATGTGGCTGCCATTTTATTGGGAGGAGTGGAAAATAGGGGTGATGTAAGTTACAAGGTACACATTTTCAATTATAAGACGAATGCAACCTTAGGATCTAATGTAGAGCATGGTAATGGTAATATAGTTCATAATACAGGATTGTGTACTTGAAAATTGCCGAGAGTAGATCTTAAGCATCCTCACCATATGCACCAAGAAACTACATGAAGTGATGGATGTATTAATTATCTCAGCCTTGGTAATCATTCTACAATCATCACATTGCACACTGCAGGTGTATACAATTTTGTTTGTCAATTACTCCTCAGTAAAGTTAAAAAAAAAGATGGTGGCTGGCTGTCCCCAGACAGATGCCCACTCTGTGGAGTGGAGACAGGAGGGAAGGGCCTTCTCTCTCTCCTCACCTGGCTTACCCCAGCCCCATAAAGGGGCACCTCCCCTGCAGAGATCCTGGGTTTGGGAATGGCGCTCAGGGGTGTGTGTGTGTGTCCTGTCAGATGGAACGCAGTGTTGGGTACAAAGGGGTTTTGGTGGGAGCAAAGGCGTGTCTGGCTATGTGAGTCAATGTGGGTGCTCAAGTGTGAGCTGGGTCCTGTGGCTTCTGAGAGGTGAGATTAGGGCTCTGCCCTGGCTTGCAGCTCACGGACAAGGGCCCAGAGCCTAGGGCGGAGACTACCACCTCTGTGACCCAGCCTTGGGGCCTTGAAATCCTCCTTCCCAGTGAGAGCTCCAGGCATAAGCAGCCAGGTTTATTAGGTGCAGTTTTATCTGGGGCTAATTTAACTTGTTAAGATAATTGTGCCAGAGCCCCCAGCCCTGAGGCCCCTGCCTCAGTAATTATCCTTCTCCTGCCGCTTTCATCTCTGAGGGCTGCACCCCTTTGCAGAGCCAAACTTGGCCCCGCATATGCTCGGGTCCTTCCAAGGCCTCGGGAGGGGCCTGGCAATGCTTTTGCATGGTCTCATGTTTGTGTAAAACTTGCAAAAGCATGTCATTTCAACCACAATCATTCAAGGCTGCTGTTTCTTTTCACAAGGACTTCCCCTTTGTCACACTTTTCCTCCTGTCCGGTGGTATTGGCATAACTGTATTTTTGGGATCCAGCTTAGGGAAACTTGAGTTGGGGATGCATTTAGTGTGGGTGACTGGGGTATATTTATATGGGATGCAGTATATGTATATAAGACTTCGTGAATGTGGCTCTTGGTCACTTCTGTGTATTGTTACAGTTATTGAGGAAGGAATGGTTGCCAGGACCTCTCCTACTACTATTGGTGTTGATTCACCTGGAGTGATGCACTGTGAAGGGTCCTGTGGCTCAGAGGGCAGGAAGTGTGTGGGAAGTGGTAGAGAAACAAGATTTGAAATATGCAGAGCCAGAAGCTAGTCTGTGAAAAGTTCTTTTAATCTTACAGCTCATATATGCCACTTGTTAAGGATTTACTCCCAACTGACAGCAATCCTAAAAATTCATATGACATTAGTTGTGAAGCTGAGGTAAACTTCTATAAACTCTAAATAACAAAGTACATATTTCAATTGACCATGTAGGAGGAAAGATGATTCTATGATTTCCATAGAAAATGATATTACAAAATCATTGGCATATAATGAGGCAAAGAGAACATACAGTCAAAAATGTAAAGAATACAATGAAGGTGTACCCATGAGTTAATTTATTAAACATTATTTTCCTGGTTTTTGTGTATCTGTCAGCTTTTAAAAATGAGTGAGTTGATATGCCTTCTGGAAAAGAATGAGAAACGTTTTAAGTAAATATTCACCTTTTAACCTAGTTTTATAGACAAAAAAATATTTTGTGTTTGGCTTCTTAAGTTCTTTTAATAAAGGTTTATTAAACACCACTGCATGCCACTGTCTGAGGTTCTGGGATTACAGTGGTAAGCAAGACAAACAAGATTTCTGTCCTGGTGAGCTTAAAGCCTAGTAGGGGAGATGAACACTAAATAATAACCACTCAATAGAAATACTTGATGACAATGGTGTCATCAAGGAGAGAATGCCTTTTTTCTCCCTGTGGCCCTCCTGTGCTGCTAGCAGACACACAAGGTTGTATAGGTTTCAGGCCTCACAAAGCTTGGACCCACCTTGGTATGCTGCCATTTGTCTGTGGGGATGGGGTAGGGGAAAGGAGGCTGCCTTGAGATTCCCCAGAGGGTCCCCGTGTCAGGGAGGCAGGCAGAGGAGGTTTAGTGGAACTTGGCCATTGTCCACAGGGCTCCCTGCGGCCCAGGAGGACCTGCTGGGACAGCTGGGTCCTTTGCAAGGCCTCTTGGGCTGCCAGAAGTCCAGAAGGTAGGAGCTGGGTGAGCTGGTATCCTAAAGGCCCTTAGATCTCACTTCTTGTGTGTCTGCTAGCAGCACAGGAGGGCCACAGGGAGAAAAAAGGCATTCTCTCCTTGATGACACCATTGTCATCAAGTATTTCTATTGAGTGGTTATTATTTAGTGTTCATCTCCCCTATTAGGCTTTAAGCTCACCAGGACAGAGATCTTGTTTGTCTTGCTTACCACTGTAATCCCAGAACCTCAGGCAGTGGCATGCAGTGGTGTTTAATAAACCTTTATTAAAAGAATGAACTAAGTAAATCTGTAAGTGCATGAGGGAAGATGGAGGGAGCTGTATGTAAGTCGTGAGCCCCAGGAAGCCCCTCTGCAGGCTTGTAGATGGTGTATATGTGTGTGTCCATGGATGTGTCCTTCCTAGGGATGTCTGTGCCTTCGAGGTGGACTGGAGGCTGCAGCAGGGGAATGAGGTGAGGAGTGGTGGAGGTGATGACATGGTGACTGGGGAGGAGCAGGGGCTGAGGCGGTGAGGATGAAGAGAGAACTAGCAATTCTGGTGAACTCTGACCCAAGCCCTGGACACCAGGCAGAACTGTGAGGCCTGGAAGAAGAGGCACCCGCCATCTGGCTGGAGTGAGTGACCAGGACATGTCTGACCTTGTTGAAGTTCAGAGCAGGAGAGGGCCTAGAGTTCACCTAAGATGTTGGGCTTCTCTCCACTGGAGCATCTTGGGTGCTGCCCACCCCTCTGGGTTAATGTGTGTGAGGCATCAGTGTGTGAGTGTGTGACGTGTGTGTAAAGGGGGCGTTGAGAGAGGGGAAGCCCTTGTACTCACTTGGTTCAAGGACTCCTGCTTTTAGCTGGTCTCCTACATTCAGGTCCCTCATAGAGGGTCCTGACAGTAGAAAAGATTTGGAAACCACCTATCTACAACAAGCCATTTCAAGGCCAGTTTTTATTAGTCCCTCTGTTTTTTAAAGTATCACATGTAATTGTTCCTTAGTATAATGTTTTTAGTTCATATTTTTAAAAAAACCCCAAATCAGAGTAAGTTATATCTTGAAACCAGAGTATTTACTACACTGAAATGCCAAAGAGAACAAAGGGACACTCATTTAGAAAACTTTTTGTTTTTCTTTTTTTACATTTCCATAATTCTCAAGAGGAGAAAGAGAGTGTTCATCAGCACAGCAAAATTTCTTCTGAAGCTCTAGTTCTAGTTCAAAGAACACAAGAGCATTGAACTGGATCTCCGTCTATACCTGATGAGAGTAAAGGCTTTTATTAAAAAAAAAAAAAAGAATGTTTAGTATTAATAAAAAGCTCTGTCTGCTTACTTCTGCCAGAAAAAAAAATTTACAAGTTTTTCTCAGATTTATTAAAGAAGAGGTAGATTCTTTTTTCCATGATGATGGTGTCAAAGAAGATATTTGGTGTTAGTCTAACTCTCTGCACACTGTTTCTCTGAATGTTCCAGAGTTAGAGGAGCTTTTAACCAGTAGGGGAAACGTGGACACAAAATGTGCTTGACTTAACAATGATACCTTTACTTTTTTTAGGGTTTTATGAAAAAGATCAAATAATATTTAATGTTCATAGCTAATTACATCTTATGCTCTTGAATAATAGTTCTTATAAATGAATATTTGAATAAGTACTAAATAATTTTTGTCTCATAAGGATTTGTTTTGATAAAGCTCAATGTTCATATTTCTATAAATGTTTCACCTTAATGTTTTATCTGTTTATTAGTTTTGAAATTAAATTCGATGTTTATTTTCACTGATTTAAAAATGTATGAATAATTTTGAATACTTAAAAGATACGTATAAACTGAATTTTGGTGTTATACAAAAACTAAGTACAAACCGTATTGTAATTGCTATGTTTAAATAACCCCATCCTACATGAAGGACAACATTACTACTCAGAGAAGTTCAGGGGACTCACCCCAAGGTCACATGGCTATTTAGTGAGTGGCAGAGGGTGGCATGTGAACACAGCTTTCCCCTTGCTAGGTTGGTTATGTGTGTCCCCACCCTGCATTGCCTCTGGCTCCTCTGACCCAGGAACACCAGCAGTTTCTCCTCATCTTGTTCTTGGCCATGCTGTTGCTGAAACCCCAACCTTATCTGGGAGCTTGAGGCTGGGCCCCCTGCTCTTAGAGATGATAAAGCTGTATAACCTGATATCCACTCTCTCTTGCCCATCAGCTCTGAGGGACCCAAAGGTCCACATGCTGGGGATGGAGGGCCCAGGAAGAGGGAGATATGGGAGCCAAGAGCCAATAAATCAGAGAGGCAGGGTCCAGCCATCCAGGAGAGGGCCAGATGCAGAATGGGTGGTTTCTGCTGTCTGCCTGTACATCGTGGTGCTGTGTGTCATGTAGCCACACTCTGCTATACTGTGTTCTCATTATTGGGTGATGTGTTGCAGGGAATGGAGACCATCCCTCACTGCTGAGCCCCTGGGTGGCATCGTGTGTCACATGTGTCATGTGAAGGCCCGGCTTAGAGGACTTTCCCAGAGAGAAGCCAGGGCCCGTCCCAGTGACCCTGCTATATCCCATAGGTTTGCTCTGCGGTGGACTTGCTCACAAACATCTCCACTCTCCCAATTCGAAAGCAGCTGCCCCGCACCCCCGCCCCATGCCCCCTCTCCTGGGCAGCCCAGCTGCTGGCCATTCTGCTAATTAACGACTGTTGATTGGCTTGAGAGGTGTACTCATTATGCCCAGTAGAGATCAAAGCCAGTCCCAATAATCTGCTAAATGAGATGTCAGATTAGGGCATTCTTCTGGTCCATTAGGAAGATTTTTCTCCCTGGGTAAAGGCCTGTCAGGGCATATGACTCCCTCAGTGACATGAGCAGAGCCAGAGGGGGCTCTGCAGCCTTCCTGTTCTTACTTTGAATGTGGCCATTTAATGGGACAGCCCCACCCCAGGGGCCCAGGCATGATCCCTGATCGCAAAATGGGGAGGGGTCTGTCTCCCTAGAAAAGTCACGTTCAGGCACAGTCACCTCTGCCTCTTTATCCCTGGGGTCTCTGGGTGACTGGAGGAAGCAGGCCTCCCTAGGTCCCTGTGCTCTCAGCTGTATTATGGATTTTACTTCGTAGGGCTGGCTGTTGAGTTTTATGTTGATACCGCTCTCTCCTCTCAGGAACTAGCCCCAGTGTAGCATCCATCTCAAACCAAGAGCCCCAGCGCATCTTTCTCACCCCAGGGGTGGGCATGGAGCCCCCATTTTTAGTGTTAGTGCCAGTAGCTATTAATGACTACCGCTGATACAATGCAGAGTATGTCAGGCACTGTGCTAAGTAAGTAAATACTGATTTGATTTATCATGGGGAAACATTACTTATATCCTCTATAATACGTGAGAAGAATGAGGTTCAGTAATTTGTCCAAGTCACTCAATTTAACCTTAGCATTTCCAGGGTAAGTTCTTGGTTGAGGTCAATCAGCATGTTGATTGATTTAGAGACAAGTACATGACCTAATTTTAGCCAAAGAGAAAAGAGTCATCACTAGTTCTAAGGGAGGCCCTGGGAAAGGAACTCTCTTGGTCTCTGGCTGGTGTGGGGTGAGGACAGGAGGTCTGGAGCTAAAGCAGATTTTCTCTCAGGAGAGAACGATCTGGAGCTGTTGGAGGAAGGAGTAGTATGGAACCACATGGGGCCAAAACATGGGTCTTTGGAACCATGGTTTGAGCTGTGGGACTGAGCTAATCTAAATGAAAGAGTGTATTGTCTTTATTGTTTAAAGCCTTGTGAGCTGGGCTTCCTGGGACTTGCAATGAGAGACTGGTACACAAACCAGAGACCACAGCTCCTGTCCCAGAGGAAACAGATGTGCCCTGTGGTCTGGTCCCCAAGAGGCAGCCCTGGAGAGAGCTCACCTGGGGAATCAGGAGGATGTTGGAAATAGTCATGGCAGTCTGCCACTCATTGTGGTCACCACTTGTCTTGCTGGCCCCTATTCCAGTCGTCACCACAGCCCAGATTGGCTATGCCCTCACCTGGCTGTGCTTCTCAGAGATGCCCTGTGGTACAGGCTCTCACTATCTCCCACCATCCTCATCCTGCCTGGTCTAGTTAGGATACTCAGGACTGGCCTAGCCTGACTCAGACCTACCCAGGACTGAGTTGGTGAGAATTAGGCTTGATTGCAAGAAATGAGCATCCAAAATGACAATGGCTTACACAAGATAGAAGGTGATTTCTTTCGTACTTAACATTCTGAAGACAGGGGCCTGTGGCTGGTGCGGCAACGTGGCTCCACCAGAGTGTTCATTTGTGCCTCCACTCTTTTTACCATCAGCTTTGCCAGAGATTTGTCCGCTTTGTATGCTTTTTCAAAGAACCAGGTTTTGGCTTTATTTGATGCATGCCCTTTTTATATTTCATTAACCTCTGTCCTCATCTTTCTTCCCTTCTACTTTATTTGTATTTACTTTGTTGTTTCTCTTCTCTCTAACTTCTTTAGCTGGATACAATTCTTGATGTTGTAGTTTTCTTTTTTTTTCATAAGCCATAAATGAAAATGCAGTTTTCTCTCTACCATCCTTGTAGCTGCATTGAGAAACTTAGAAATGTTGTTATTTTGATTATTGTTTGTTTCTAAATATTTTCTTATTTCCATTACAATTTCTTCTCTAACTTTTGAATTGTTCAGGAATTTATAAATTACAAAATAATGTTTTGAAAGTTAATTTTGCTATCAATTTCTAATTTTCAATTCATACATAATACATGGTCAGTTTTTATAAATGTTCCAAGGGGAAAATATGAATAATACAATCACTGAGTGAAGGGTTCTATATTTGTCCATTAGACTAAAATTGTTAATTTATCATTACTAATAGTATCTCATTGATCTCTCAGTTACAGAGAAATCTGCTGTATTTGTGGAACTGTCAGTTTCTGTTTTGTAACTATGTCAAACTTGATATATTTTGAAGTCACATTATTAGGTGTCTACACATTAAGCGTTTTTATTTCCCTGGTGAATTTCCTTTTGTTATTATGTATTGACCCTCTTTATCCCTCATGAAGTCTTTTGCCTTATGGTCTATTCAATCTGATACTGATATTATTATACTAGCTTTCTTTCAGTTGTTATGCCTTTCTGTTATATCTAATTCCATCCCTTTACTTCACTTTTCTGGATTTGTATATTTTAGTGTGTCTCTTATAAATAGCATATATATATAGATTGAAAAACAACCTCTGGCTAGACTAGTTCATGTACATTTATTGTGGCTTCTGTTGTATTTGTTTATCTGGGAATGGCTTAATTTCTCCTCTAGTTTTGAAGGATAGTCCTAATGGCTATAGAATTCTTGTCTCTTGTTTTTGATGAGTTGTTTTTCTCTTGCTGCTTTTAAGATTCTTTCTTTTTCTTTTGACAGTTTGACTATGATGTGTCTAGGTGTAGACAATACAATGTGGCAGATTTGGAAATTAGATTCTCTTCTCCTTAAAGGCTTTGTTGCTGTTATTATTACTGTGTTGTTGCTATTTGTTTATTTAGTGGCCTTGCTGGACTAACTCTGTAAAATCTGTATTCCCTGTATATGGGACATTGAAGTCTCGGTTTGGTCAGCCTAGTGGTCAATTAATAATTGGCCAAAGATTTCCTTAAGTGCTTTAAACAAAACTTTCTAGAGTTTTTCATGCTGATACATGAAGCTCTTATACATTTTCTTCAACCTATGTATAACACTTCACAGTATGAATATACCTCTATTGATTTATCCTTTTATCTATTAGTGGACATTTAGGTCATTTCTAATTTTTTTGGCATTGCATACAAAGTGGCATTGAATGTCTTGGTGCATGTCTCCTGTAGTTCACATGTGAGAGTTTTTGACCATATATACTTGGATGTGTGATTGCTGGGCGATGGAATGTGTAGCTTCAGCCACAGGAGATATTGCCAAACTATTCTCCAAATAACTGTACTCATTCATATATTCATTATCAGTGCAGACTCTTTTGAAAACTTAACTTTGAAATTTGCCTCAAAAATCTTCTTCATAGAGCCTGCTGTGGTTCTTTGGTTAAAAGTAATCCCATTTTTCTGCACCACTGTGGAATGCTATTTGTTTCCACACTACTGCATAATCTTCACTCTGCCTTGTGCCATTGTCAGTGTGTATGTCCCACTCACCTATGAGATACAGTTTTCCTGGAAGACATGGACCATGGCTTGTTCTTCAGTGCATGTGCCATAAAATCAGGTACATAGTAGTGACTGAACTGAATTATTCATGGTTTCAATACCCATTTTCTGGATCTGATATAGGAGCAGTCCCACAGAGACTTCACCTTTCTTTCTTTCTCCCCTGAGTATCTCAACTCAGCTAAATTCATTCAGTATTTTGGAGCACTTAAGTCTGGAGGTACTCATGTTGAGATGGGTTAGGTCTGGAACCAAGGCTGTCTCCATGTGGAAATTGTGGCTAAACCCCTGTTCCTGCTGTGGAATGCAAGCTTCCTCATGAGCTGCCAATTCAGAGAAACATCTCTGATTGTGGGGAGGTGGTCATTTGAAGTTTGAAATAATCTGAACATGGCTGGGAAGTTAGCCTTTGCTTGGCTGACCTTTCTTCATGGAAGTACAAAGAGGGAGTGTGAAAACGATATTGGGACAGACATTCAATTCAAACAAGGTATTTAAAATCACATTTGAAGCTTGCCTGTTCATATATAAACAACAGCTTTGCTGGTTACAACTCATTTGTAGCTAGTCCTTGAAGCAGTTCTGCAAGGACTGCCCTGATCACACCTGGTTCCCATTACTGTATCTACTTGAAAGCAGTAAAGCTGCTTTCTTCAAAAGTACTGTGAAGCACGATAATTCACTCTGACCTGCCCCTAGGTTGTCCAGGTCAGCTTTGTGATCACTTTCATGTGATCATTTAGTTATCCATAGCCCCTCATGAAGGCATGTTCTGTCCAGAAAGAAGCAAACAATGGGCTTTCCGATTTAAAAGGCCAGCACTATCTCCTTGGGTGGATCCATCGGCCCTCACACTGGGTTGGCTGTCTTGCCACATGTACCATGCCCTGTATGCAGGTACATTCACCTTGGGTACAAATGGAACTGCCTACCCTTGCCTGGGCCCCCAGTGTGAAGGGCTCATCCGCTCAGTCGGTATCAGAGGACTGGGGAGAGCTGGAGTTGGTGGCCTTTGGGAGGGTGTGCAGCTCTCTCCTTCCAGTGGAAAGGGGAAGGCAGCCCTTTGCTTTCCTTAAAGCCAAAGAAGGGGACAATAAGAGATCCCCTCTTAAAGCACTCATTATCCATGTTTCCTGGTTCAAAAATTAGGCAAAAAATCTGCCCACATTTAAGTTTCTTTTTTGGCAAGTTAAAAAAAAAATCTTTTGAAGGTGTTTGCAAAATACTTTTTATATTTTGAAGGGACCTACAAATTGAAGGATAGAATTTCTGGTCTTGCCTTTGTGATCTGAGCAGGAGAGAGGAGGGCTGGGGAGAGCTGGCAGGATGGTGAGGGAGCAGTAGCATTCCCACAGTGCGGCAAAGCGAGCTTCCTGTGGGTTCCCATGGGTTGAGTGGATGCCAGGTAGGGTAGCTGGACTTGGGTCCCTTTGCTGTTACCCCCTCCTCCTTTCCTTTTGGCCCTTCCTCCTATCCCTTACCCCCACCTACAGGCTGTCTGTCCATTGTGTGAGATGCACCAATAGCAAAAGGCCTAGAGTCGGCAGCCTTTAGTCCTTGCAGGGCCTCTGAAGAGCCCGGATGAGCAACCCCTGGGAGAGCCAGCCTGTGGGTGCCCACCCCACTGAGGGTCCCTGAGCTTATCTAAATAATTAGCAGGGGCAACTGACCCAAAGAAGATTTCACCCTAAGTTAGAAGATGATTGCCCTGCTCGCTTTCCCTTCTTCAGGATGAGCTGGATTTAGGAGGCGCGGGCTGAACACTAGATGAGCCGGACCTGGGAGGATGTGGGGGAAGCGCGGGAAGCTCGTATCAGCCTCCTCCGCCACCTCAAGTCACCGGGGCTGTAGTTCTGGTCTCTTCTGGGAAAGGAGGAGAAACAAACCAACAAACAGAAGTGAGTCTTAATTAACAGAACCAGGTTGTCCTCAAGGAATTGAGAAGTATGGGTTAGACCAAGTTATAGTTAAGGGAGCCTTTAACCAATGAGGAAAGGAATTTGTCATAGTATCATAGGGGAAGATAGAAGAAATAGAACCATTTTTGTGTTAATTTTCCTCTAAGTTGAGATGCTCCAATAAACCAGTTATATTTGTGAATTCTTTAAGGACCAGCATATAGTTCTATAGATTCATAAGCCCTAGACCTGATAATGGACCCACAGGGGGGAAACCATAGTGAAGAGTCAAGAACAGTTATGGCTAAGCTTAATAATAAACAAAACTTCCAAAAAGAGGCTAACTTGTGGGGGAATGATTTTTGAACCAGGAAACATGAACACAAGGAGATAGTTCACAATGGGAACTCAAGTGGAATTGCCATCCTTTTAGAAAAGGGCCAGAGAGATGCCACAGGTGGCTACTTTAGGCTGTGCGCTAGCCAAACTCGTAAAGGAGCAGAAAGTACTAAGTGCATGCAAAGCAAGCGGGTGGGTACAGAGAAGAGAACGTGGCACGGAGGAAGGTCAGGCGCTGGAAGGAGGAGGCTGCTCTCCACCACGTACCAGTCCATTCCCTTCCTGCCCTCATCAGCCTTACAAACGGAGTGCCCACAGAGTGTGACTCATGAAGTCCAGTCTCAAAAGAACAGAACTCAGAAGCCAAATGTTATGTCATTATAACTTCAGCTCTTTCCTTGCATTTATTTCTCAGTCATGAAAGGAGATACTTCCTAGCCTGACCCCTGTTTCTCTCTCAGCCTCCGTGCCTCCCCTGGGCACCGTTCTTTCTTCTCCCCATAACTCCACCTCAGAGCTACCCCAGCACCAGCCCGGTGCCACTCAGATCTTCTTCTACTTTCTCTTCACTCCCTGTTCTGCCTGCCAGTCCCAGAGAACCACTGTGCAGGCAGGGACATCCTCAGGGTGGGATGGAGAAGCGATGAAGTGGCTGGTTAGTTTCCCTTTGCAGGAAAGGGAGGACGGGAAGGGCTTGCAGCAGTCACTGGGTATGATTTTATCCTGTCAAACAATAAATATGTAGGTTCTCTGAAACCAGTGACCTGACAAGGACACTGTGTGACCCCTAGTGGGTCATTGCACCTCTGAGCTGCAGGTTCCTTAGATTTAACTGGGCATGATGATGGCTACCTCTTGGGGGAGGCTATGAAGGTTGAGTAGATGACCTGTGAGAAACGGTGTCCTTTGAGCCCAGTGGCTAACTGCGTCTCTCTGTGGATCTCGGGGAACACGGGAGTGCAACTCTTATAATTCAGGACACACGACTTCCTCAGAGCCACCCAGGATTAGGGCTTCTCCTCGGCCCCTGAGTCCAGCTCCTCTGGGGCCAAACCGGAGCCCTCCTCTCAGCTACTCTGTGCTCTCTCTGACTCCTTTCTCCTTCCTCAAGTCCTGGCCCAGTTATTTGGAGGCATCTCCTGCTTTCCTCAGAGTGGGGAGGAAGCTTCCATTTCATCTGATTTCCTGGTTATTTGATTTGATGCTCTTTGTGTGCCTGTGGTGCCCTAGGCCTTGCCCTGGAGCCTCTGGCATTCATTTAGAGGTGTTGATCCAGGCAGCTGGTTAGGAAACATTCCTTCCTGGACACTAGGCTGAATGGCTTCCAGATCAGGCCAGTGCCCCAGATCTCCAGGAAAATGCCCTTCCCTGGGTCCAGGATCTCTGTATCTGCCCTGTTGCCTTTTGCTGCTCCGACTGGGTCAGGTCCTCTCAGATGGCTGGCCCTTTCCTTCTGCCCATGGTGGTGACCCTGCGGCCAGCAGGCCTCCCTGCCCTGGCACTGCCTGGAAATGCGGCTTTGGGGAGCAAAGGTGGAAATCTAAGGACCCGCAGGAAGAAAGGGACGAAGGAGATCATTGCTGCATGGCAGGACTATGAAGTGAGGCTCCCGGGAGCCTATCTGCAGGGAGCAAGCTGAGTGCTTGACTCATGGCGCGTGCTCCACAAAAATGTGTCAGGTGGCTATTGATGTAAGGTGTTGGTTTATGCATTTATGAGAGTTGAAAGGAAGAAAATACCTGCCACACTTGCTTCCCTTGCTTAGTTTTGTCTAGAGCCAAACAATCAGCACTCAAGATCAGCAGCTGATGCTCTGGATATGTGGGCGCTCACCACCAATGGGGGATGTTCTGCCGGGCAGGCATGGACTCACCTTCCTGGTGTCTGGAACAAAGCAGGGCCAGTGCCAACAGGATGGGGAGGCCCAAGCAGTCGGGAGTGAGGAGATGTTTTAAACCACTTAGCGAATCTGCTGCTTAGGAACACAAACAAATAATGAGTGTGCTAATTACTAATGACAACAAGGCCTGACAGTTTTCAACACACATCAGTCATTTCATTTGAATCTCCCAGCAGCCTATGAGATGGGACAAGAGTTCTTCCTGGATTTACAGATTTAGTGGGTGGAGTGACTGAGGGCCAGAGAGGCTAAGAATCTAGCCCAGGTTTATACAGCTGAGTTCAGATTCAAACCCAGGGCTGTGTCACCACCTCCTGACAGACTCCCCTTTTCACCACCTTCTCAGCTTCTTCCCGTCAGCCCTCAGCCTGCGAGGATACTGGTGGTAGCTCAGCATGCCACTTTCTTCTGCTGGTGGGAGTGACCACTCACTGAGCACATACAGGAGGAGAGACCCACTCAGAAGTGTCCTTATGCTGGCCCTGGACAGGTCCCCTAGGTCCAGCAGTGATTCTACTGGTGGCCCAGGGTGGTGGGCAGGAGCCCAGGCCTTGGAGTGGGATGCCCTGGGATTCCAAACCTAGGCATTCACAGGCTGTGACTTCAGGCAGGTGGCTTTCTGTGCCTGCATCTCATTTTCTTCAACTGTAAGGGGAGGACTGTGTGTGTGCATGTGTGTGCACATAATCATTCCAATTTCTGATACTTGCTGTGAGTTTCTTACACTCCCCCCCACCCCCGAATGTTCTTTTATTTCTGTGGCCACAAAGACTCCACAAGGCCATCCAGGAAGAGGCTGTGCAGATGAAGGAGGCCTTTTGGTTGCAGGAAGGTAAGAGAAATTCTCAGGGCAGCGGGCCTGCAAGAGGAGTAACTTCTCAGCATCTTCCCTAGCCAGACGTCTTGCCTGCAGCTGGAGGACTCTGTGGCTTTCTGAGCACTTGACACACTCAGCCTAGGATAGTTGGCTCCCCACTTTACAGCTGAAGCTGAGGCCTAGAGGAGGAAGGCATGCTGGTGAGTTCCCAGTCCATGCCCAGCTGCCCTAGGCACTCTGGCACCTGGTTTCATCTTCATCTAGACCCCATGGGGCCAATGTTAGTGTGCCATTGACTGCTCAGACAGCTGAGGCTCAGAGACAAGTAACTTGCCTGTGGTCACACAGCTTGCAGATGGAGGAGCTAGGATCAAAACCTACCAGGATCTGATCACAGCGCTTATGCTTCATTCACCATAAGGACAGGACAAGTGTCCTGCTCAAGGCCGGCCTTCTGGACTCCCAGTTTCCTTAGCCCATATGCCCATTTTCCCACTCAGAGCCTTCAGAGGATGCTAAGTTAGGGCCAATGGCTGTGCTTTTGCCTTCTCAGGAGTATCCCATTTCCAGTGGGTTTCTACTCGGCACCAGCTTGGCTTCATGCAAAGAGGGCCTAGTGGAAAGTCAGTGCCCTGAAAGCCACCACCGACCAGGGTAGCTGACCTGCATGGCCTTCACCTTGCCCTGCACTGCTTGAAGAACTAAGTCCAGTTAGCGCCGTCTAGCTTCCGTACAGGAGCCAGGGCCATGGGGCCAGTGCTGCCCCATAATCCTACTGCTGCTTATACTCCTCACCCATCAGACATGCCCAGGGAGGCCAGGTGTCCCTCAGGACCTGGGAGCCCATCCTCCGGGGGCTGAGGTGTTGCTTCCCCTGATGGTAATGTGGTTCAGCACTCTTGTTTCTGTGGCCTGGGAAGTGGGGTGGTGAGGGGGTATGAAAGGGTTAACTTAGTTTTGGCTGTTACTCCTTTTTGGCATCTGCAAGTCAGCTTAATAGGATCTCAGCTTTCCTGTTGCCTCACCAATGAAACAGAAACCAGACCGCAGCGGGGTCTGGAGATGGTTACCCGGCGATGCCTCCTGGTGGGCTGCAGGGCCTCCTCAGAGCTATCACTAGGAAATGACTGTTAGAAATGCCGCACTGGGCTCCCCTGTCACTGGGGTGAGGGAAGGGGCAGGGGACCGAGGGCTCCCAGAAGGCCTAGCTCTGGGCAGAGTGGAAAGAAGGCGAGTGCAGGGAGCACAGACCATCCTGGTTCCCCACATTTACATCTGGTCTTAGCCTGCGGGGGGCCCTGCCTCTCAGGATTCAGTGCATCAAAAAGCACTAAGCTGGCAGAGAATGCCTAGCTCAGTAATTGTCAGCCCTACTGAACTTCTGGTTTTTCTCTCTCAACTCCCTAAGCCCTGGGCCTGTGCAATTTCTCTTCTTTTTCCTGAAGCAGCTTTCCTGCTGTTCATTTCTTGGCTAATTCCTACTTCAGATATCACTTCCTCCAGGAACCTTCTGACTCTGGGCAAGGGGCCTCAGGTGCTCTTCCAGTCTTGTTCATTGCCCTTCCAGCCACCATTATATCCCTCTGGTTTCCCCATGGGACAGGGCTCCTTCCCCTCGAAGCCCTGGCAGTGGGCTCTGCAGAGGGTCTGAACCATTCACAACCTTGGGAGGGAAAGAGGAATGGGCAGGGTGGGGGGGAAGGACAGGTCACCAGTGCTCTGACCCACCCAGGCACCGTCGGGAGCCCAGAGCACGGGATTTAGCCAATCCTGAGGTTGGGACTCTCCTGCCAGGATCGCTTTGCTTTCCACAGTGGTTTTCATTATTTTTAATTCTCAGACTATTTTGGAAGTTGGCTGCCATGGGAACCGAGTCTTTGGAAAGCCCCAGCCTCTTTTCCCCTCCTACCCTCCCCGCCCCACCTCCATCTCCATTCCCTCTTAATTGGTTTTTAGTTCCCTAGCTTTCAGGCTGGTCTGTTTATTTTGATTGCAACTCCACAGAACAAATCTTTAATGAACCAGCTTGTGGGGAGAGCCATTAGCAGCCGCCTGCCTCCAGGGAATGGGGGAGGTGCTGGCTGGGCCCTGGACACAACCTTGGCTGCCCCAGGAGGAGGCAGTGGCCAGGCACTGGGTGGCAGTCAGCATTTTGGGCCAGTCTTTCTTCAGCTCTATGGTCTGGAGATGAGGAAACAGAGCTTGACCTCCCCAAGCTGTCTGCAGCCTCAGCCAGGGAGACCCCAGAGCCCTTTTAAACAACCCAGGGCCCTTCACAGTGCACTCACACCCCTCCCAGTGATGGGGTGCACTCTACAGGTGATAGGAGTGGCGCTCAGAGAGATGGAGAGACCCAGATCATGCAACCAGCAAGCCTGTGCCTCAACAACAATGCTCTGAGGCCTTGCCATCAGGCCCATGTCTTTTTTTCTTGGACCTGTTTCCCAGGAGTGTCACTGTTAGGCCAAACTGACAACCTATGGCGCTCTTCCAGGCCCTGGCTTTGTGGAGCAAATGCCTCCTTATTGTCCCTTGGTGTCCCTATCTCTATGGCTCGTGTAGAACCCTCTGGCTTTCCAGTACTTAGAAGGCTGCTGCTTCAGCTAGATGAGATCACATGTACCCAAGGGCCTGCAAAACAGGAAAATGCATAAATGAGTGTTGTTAATATAAGTGCAAAGTACAGAACCATCCATAAAGTTGCCTAGAGGAAGCCCCTAAGCCCTTTGTCTGGCCCCATCTTCAGGGTAATCTCAACCCACAGGGCTAGTTTCCATTCATATTGACTCCATTCTGTCATAGCCATTCATCTTAGAAGCAGAGACCCCTGGGGTGTTGGAGTGGGAGCTGCCTTAGAGATCAAGCCCAGTGGCTTTCAGTGGAAAGAGTGGAAAGATCTGCAGGCTTCTATGACTAGGGCAGTAAGGACAGTATGGGTGGGCTCTGGCCTTCTCCCCATCCCTACCTTTAGTCCAAAGGATTCTGCTTTTATCTGCTCAATATCATAGGGTCATGTGGTATTTCTTTAGAAAAGTGGGCTCCCTTTCTTTACTGATCATGGTTGGCTTTCCAACATGTGTTCACACCAGATGGTGAGCCCACTTTCCTTCTCAGTAATTGGTTGGAAATAGGCATTTCTGGCTATGAAGAGGTAAAAGGAAGTCTGATGGGGCATGTAGGAAAAGTTTCTTGCTCCTGAAAATGAAACACAAGAAGGATAGATTCTCTTCTTTCTTGGATGAAGTGGATCTGGTTGTGATGCCAGGTACTGTGGTAGCCCTCCTGTGTCCCTGAAGGAAGCCAGGAGTAGGACAAAGCTAACCCATGGAAAACGGTAGCATGCCTGATGACACTGATGGGCAGCTGACCATACCATCTCTGGAGTGGTCCTGCCTCTCCCGTCTTCATCAGAGATCAATTTCCTTATTATTTAAGCTTGTTTGAATATGCTATTTTTGGCTCTATTTTATTTTTGTTTTTCTTTCCATTTGCTTGTTTGTATTAGTTAGAGCTAAATGTGAACTAATTGATATACTCTGACTTAGCTCAATCCCCACATTCCCAAGATGGGGTGACCGAGGCCCAGGGGAGTGGGGAGTGACTAGGTCAAGGTCATGCCCTGATTAGCAGCAGAGATTGTACAGGATCCTAGGACTCCTGACTGCTGGTCTAAGACTCTTTCCTTGGATTCACAGCTGGAGATCCGGTATCCAGGGGTTATCCTAGCTGGCATTGCCTCCTGGTCCCTGGAAGACCCAGGCAAGCCAGAGAAACCCTGAAAGACTGAGAGAACTGGGACAAATTGTACAGCGTAGACTGAGGGTCTCTTCAGCTGTTCTTGTGGGCAGCTTTTGAAAAGCACATAGCGGATGCATGATCCATTCCTGCACTGGGTTGTAAGATCATAGAAAGATGTAGAAACTGAGGCATTCAGAGTTGCCATGTGTGTCCGTTAGAAATTACCTTTGGCTACTGAAGATTAACATTAAACAAGTAAGGAGTTATTTTTCTCACATACTAGGAAGTCTGAAGATAGGCAGTCCAGGTTGGTACAGCTGATCAAGGGAGTCATTAAGGATTAAGACTCTTTAATCTTCCTGCTCTGCCATCCATGACTTGTAGCTTCTGTCCTTATGGTCACAAATGGCTGCACCACTGCTAGACATCACATCTGAGTTCCAGAATGGATGAAGTGGGTAGGAAAATAAGTTTGTGCTGGTGGAATCTATGACTTTTCAATAAGAAAACAATACCTTTCCAGAAGTATCCCCCCATCCCTCCACCTGTTAAAATTCTTTATATACCTCATTGGCCAGAAATGGGTTACATGGACATCTTTAACTATCTGGGGGAAGGTGAGTATTTTTAACAGGGGATTTTGCTGCCCTAGACAAAGTCAGGATTTTGTTAAAAAGAAGAGAGGGGGAAAATGTGTAACCGGGAGGCAACCAGTAGTCTTCCATTGCAGGATTTGCACAGTCTCACTCAGCAGGACAACCAAGCCAGAAATAAAACCCAGAGGGTATGAGCCCTTCTCCATAAGCTCTGAAGCTGCTCAGGCCTCAATTTGCTGCCTCCAGGGTCTCCTCCTTCTTAATCATCTGTCACAGATGCCAAAGTAATCTTCCCACAGCACCTGCTCTGTCACATTACCTCCTGGCTGAAATCTCCCTTTGCCCATAAGATGAAGTCCAAATTCTTTGGCCTGGCATTTAAGGTCCTCTGATCAGGCTGTAAACCACCTTTCTGGCCCAGTTCATTGCTAATCCCCATCCTCAGCTGGTGGCCTTACCCATCTGGGCAGTGCTCTTGACTTGTTCTTGTGGGTCACCTCCCATCCTTTTCTGCCTGATGGAACCCCACCACCTTTAGGGTCATCTCATCTCCAAGGCTGACGCAGCTGCCCTGGACCTTACCTGTGGCTCCCTTGGGCATGATAACTTGTGCTATGCAGATCAAACATTTGTCCTTGTACCAACCACCAGAATTTAAGCTTTCTGGGGGGTAAAATGGGCTCCATGTTTATATAACCCATCTACATGTAGAAGGTGCTCCATAAATATTTGCTTTCTTCCAAAACAATTAATTCAGGTAGAGTGATCTTCAAGCCAGAGATTATTGATGCTGGAGATTATTGGTGTCTTTGGATTATTGGTGCCTTTGGATTATTGATGGATTTCAAACTACAGAGTTGGGAATATGCTCACAGTGATTTAGAAAGTTGATACCCTCTGCATTTACTTGAACTGCTGGAGCCAGTAGGCAGGGATTCCATGTCTTGTCCAGCCCTGTGTCCCCAGCATGCAGCATGGTACCTGGCACTCATAAGCACTGGACAAGTACTTGTTGAAAATGACATAAGAAGGTGCTCTGAACAACTCACAGTTGGATCCAATATGCCTGATTCCTTATATTCCCCCAAGACAGCTTGCAACAAGCTCTCTCATCTCTCAGTTCCACTGCAGGGAGCTGAGGAGCCAAACCCCTCCAAGACCCTCAAGAGAGGCACCCCAGGCCTCTCTGTCCCTGCAGTTGTCCAGAGTCAGGGTTCCAGAGTCGGCACAAAATGTCACCAAGAACACAAGTGCCTTTCCATGCTTCTGCTCTCCTATCTTCAAGGTTTAATTAAGAGTCACATGCCCATGCTCTAGCAACTGGAGAGGCTGGCAAACCATACAACTGGTGTGTTCAGCTGTAGTGGAAAGCGTAGAGGTGGGAAGGAATGATCCTTAGGTAGACAGTGAACAGTACATGAAGAAAAGGGAATAGGGGCTTGGAGAGATGAATGACTTGCCCAGTGCCCCACAGGAGGTAAGTAGCAGAGCTGAGTCTGTCTGATTTTAAAGCTCCACTACTTCCAGCCAATCACCATCATGGTGTAAGACACAGGTGTGCACTGCAAAGTATATGTGTGGCTGGGTAGAGTAGTAAGACACTAGGAACCTTTATCCTGAGGACCAATAAGTATGGCATTTCAAACAGAGTCCCTCTGGATTTGTAACTCCTTCCCCTTGAAAATGGACTTTATTGGGTAGTGATGGTTGGGGGTAGGATGACAAGGAGGGGCTATATGTCTAAATCTTTTTTAAACTTTCATTTTTGAGTGTAATATGCATTCAGAATCATGCACAAATTATAAGAGCATAGCTCAATTGATTGTCATAAAGGGAACATACCTGTGTTTAACACCCAGATCAAGAAACAGAGAATTACCAGTACCCCAGAAGCCCTCTTTTTGTCCCCTTTCAGGCTGTATATCCCCCCCTGCTGAGGGTAATTATTCTGATCAAAACAATTTTGGCTCTTTTTTTTTTTTGTACTTTCTATAAATGAAGCTATACTTTATATTCCATATATAGTATATACTCTGGTATATGACTTCTTTGTTCAAAATGATGTTTGAGATTTATCCATGTTGTTATGTGAGTTGTGGTTCATTCACTCTCATTGCTGTATAGTGTTCAATTTTGTGAATACACTGCAACTTATTTATCAATTTTACTACTTATGGGTGTTTTGGGAGTGGTATACTAGTGTTTTCTTGATAAAACACTAATTCTTGTACATATTCTACAAAACAACACAACTCTGCCAAGAATAGTGGCCAGGATGGGGAACTGTCAGTAGGACCAAAATGACCCGTCTTAATGGTGCTTTAGAGCCATCACAAATAGTGCTACTATGAGCATTTGGAACATGTATCCAATTCTTTTGGATATACATCTGGGAAGGTATATATTTAGTTTTGTAGACATTGCTAAATAGTTTTCAGAGTGGTATACTAGTTTACATCCCACCATTATATGAGTTCCAGTTGCTCCATATTCTTGCCAACACTTGGTACTATCAGTGCTTTTAATTTGAGCTTCTCTGGTGGGTGTGTAATGGTATCTCATTATGGTTTGGTTTTCATTTGCATTTCCTCCTCGACTAATGAAATCGAGCACCTTTATTGGTCACTTACGTGGCTTCATCTTTTAACTTTGAGCAAGGAGGGACAGAAATAAGAAAAGGCCTTCTGAGAGTGAAGCTGTGCGGCTGTGGGAATATTTGAAAGTAAAGACCAAGTAGCAGGGGATCCCTGAGAACGAGGGCTTCAGTACTTGTGGAGTCACATAGACAGGAGAGGCCATGAGATGCCAGCACAGGGAGGAGCTAGTTTTGGCTTGGGCAGTTACTAGTTGCCATATTTTGGGCAAGTGCCTCAATTTTCACCTCTCTCAAAAGGAAAGAGAAATAATGCCAACTTGACAGTGTCATTGTGAGATTTAAATGAGGTGAAATGTGGACAGAGTCTGGCACAGGGGTACACAGAGATAAGTAAGTGGCAGCCATTAGTACTATAGCATGACTGGGGAGTGAGAACCAGAACCAAAGCACCAGCAGCTGTGCCGTGACTTGAGTCAGAATACCTTGTAACTTGAACGAGACTTCCTTTTTGCTTAGAACCTTTCCTTAGAATCTACACCGACCCTTGCCTTAAGAAATTAGCAGTCTAAGTGGTTGTCCTATTCTGATATCCTGCCCTCAGAACTTCTGAGCCCCAATGAAGGAATAAAATAAAATGCACTCATTTCTCCTACTAAGACGTCATCTAAGAATTGTCAGTTTAGTGCTCTCCCTTGCTGCAGTAAAGGTCAATAAGTCAGTTGCAGTCGGTTTTACTTATATCACGGTAGCTTTCTCTAATTGAGCAGGGGCTTTCCACAATTTAGATGTGAATTCATCTAGTCTCACCTTCGTCTTGTCCTGTTTTGTCATGAGCTGTATTTGTCTATAAAAGGGGAGAAATGGTCACAGAATCATCAATAGGTGATCATGTACAGATAAATCCATGGCCAAAACTAGCCCTAAGGACCAACATGTTGAAGGTCTTGTTCAGCTGGTGGCTTTCAGGGGATGAACTTTATGTTGAGTCATCATCTGAAAATGTTATAAACCCTGTTTTCCCTCCATCCTGTCTTTGTGTCCCAGAGAGTTGACTCGGGAGACAAAAATCTCCAAAAACCCCTTTTGCTGAGGTTGCAGATACCCACACGCTGTTTGGGAGCCCAAGAACAGGAGGTGCAGAAGTGACACATATGGCCCATTGTTACCAAATTGCAAGAGGTCACCTCAGTTCCGGTTTACCTCTTCAGAGGCTGGAGGCCCACTCCTTGTAGGATTCTTGATAAAACACTAATTCTTGTACATATTCTACAAAACAACACAACTCTGCCAAGAATAGTGGCCAGGATGGGGAACTGTCAGTAGGACCAAAATGACCCGTCTTAATGGTGCTTTAGACTGGGGATCAAAAAACTTCATCGGTAAAGGGCCAGAGAGTCAAAGTTTTAGGTTCTGTGGGCCACACAGTCTTTGTTGCAACTCAACTCTGCTGTTGGGGTGCAAAAGCAGCGACAGACAGCACATAAACAAATGGGTGTACCTGTGTTCCAGCAAAACCTTATTTACGAAAAAAGTTCACAGGCCACAATGGGCCTGTGGGCTATAGTTTACTGAACCTTGTCTGGTGCATACCTCATCTGCCAGCCATGTAATCTTGGCAAGCCAGGAAAGGTGGGGCACGGATGGGAATCAGGACCTCAAGGCCTGTTTGGAAACCTCTAGATGAATATTGTACAGTTAACCCCTGTGGAATATGAATATATTCTGACATTTTTGTTTTTGTTTATTGTTGGCTTTTTTGGCATGTTTGTTTTCAGAGCTGATGAAGCCATTCCTTGTTGAGGAACATCAAAACAAGCCACTCAGTTCTGTGTCTCCTACTAGAGGAGTCCCGGTCTACTGCTCTAGTGATGAGTATTCTAGTGATGAGTATCCTCATTTACTAAGAAGATTGTTTAAGAGCTCGGCAAGACACTGCTGCTTACTCAAAATTTCCTCTGTCCGCACCACTCTCAATCTTCAGGCAGATTAGGAAGGAAGAGTAGAATTTTCAAATTAGCTACAGCCCAGCTTTCAGAAACATTTGAATTTCTCTGGTTCAAAGTCCTGCCTTTTGCCTCACTGACAGTAAGAGCAGCTTCTTTGATAGAACATCAATTTTCTCCTTCTAAGTTGGTAACAAGTGTACCTGAGCATCTAGGAACAGCACCTCTAATCCTAGACTTGGCCCTGTTAGGAACAGCGATAGGCAAATACCAAAAGGGAACCATATGATATGCCAGTTTGATTATTAACAGCCCCCTAATCCATCCCTGCACAACCTAAAACCTGATTTTCTGGGAGAGACATCATTGAAAGGCAGCCTTTGGACTTTGATGGAAAAAGTATGGCAGAAAAACTCCAGGGTCGTGGTTTTTGGATCTATGCTTCCCAATGAAAGAATCACAAATCATCCCTGGCAACTAGAAAGCCATCCCAAGTAGGAATTTCCCAGGAGGACTCTTAAGAATCCTTCTGAAGGCAGAAGATCTTCAGAAGTTGACTCTAGCCTGCAACTTTCATTAAGCAAATGACAGCATGAAGTAGACGGTCTAGTCTTCCAAATCTTCAGAATAAGTGCATCCAGATGCCGGGCATCACAAATGAACATACTCTCCTTTGTCTAGCAAAACTAACTCCAAGGAGGAAATACTGATTCATTTTTTATGTGCACCATCCAAATGGTGATTTCTATAATAAGGGCTATACCATTAGAAAGGGATGGCAGAAATATATTATTAACCTTAGCTGAAATTACACATAATTCATAAATAATGTCAAAATAAATAAGATTATAAAATCTTCCCTAGTTTTTGAGGTTCATTGGACAAATCTAAACTGTTTGGCCCACTTGGAAATGGGCAGTTTTAGATTTTTTTCTTAGCTAGTCAGGGAGTTATCCATGCCATTTGCCAACATTTTGTGTTACACTTGGATAAATATTACTGACAAAGCATAACAATCTACTTTGAAACTGGAGGAGATGGCCGCCTTTCTGTCTAAGATAAACCCAAAGGGACTCTAGGACATGATTTCTAATCTGAGTTCAGTGATGTAGGACTCCACAAAATCTAAACATCACCCTGCCTGTCGTCTTCTGTGGCTGCTAGGTATAGACTCCCCAGAGGCTTGCATGTGGCATGCAGGTGCTGTCATATATGACAAATCACAAGAATTTATCGCTTGACAGATGGAACAGGGAGGCCACGTTAGGTCTAAGTCCAGACTGATATTTCCAAGGTGATTGTGTCACCTGGAATCCTGACAGTGATGCAGGGGCTGCTGTGGTGGCTGCCCCTTGGTTTGCCCACAGAATGACAGTTCAGGGGAGGCTCCGGAGGACGAGAACCAGCACGTCTATTCCCACATCAATCATGCAATTCCCATCACAGAACTGCTGGACTTCTATAACACTTTGTTCTTCACTCATCAGCACCTCACTCAGATCGACCTTTGCCTTAAGAAAATAATCAGTCCCAAGACTGGGTTCCACTTCTGATATTCGTCTTCTATACGAACGGTAAAGCTGTGGCCACATGGCTCCTAAGAAGATGTCATTTCAGGATTCTCGTGTGGTTTTCTACCAAAGTGCAGTAGGCCAATAAAACTCAGTCTGCTCATGTCATCGTAGGTTACTTTTGAGTGAGGAAACTTTTCATAGGAGTTATGTTGGCTCTGTCTGTTAATATCTTACACATTTACCAATATCTGGCTAGAATCCTCAAAAAAATTCACATTAGGTGTTTCTAGAACCGAAATGTATTTGAATTTCCTTTAGAAAAGAGCTCTTTGAATCCTGAAAGACACCTAGCCTGTATGCCTTAATTCATTAGTTAATTAATTCACTTGTTTATTCAAACCATTTTGGGTACTTATTAGGCCCAGAATCCTGTGCTAGGAATACAGTGGTGAGCAAGACAGATGTGGTGTCACCTTGGTGTAGCTCACAGAGGTATTTCTTAATAGTGTGAAAAACATTTGGCTTCCCTCATCACTTCAGCCAGCTCAGCCTCATCCATGGCCCATGACTGGGCAGGGCCCTAAGGATTATCTATGGCAAAATAGTTTCTTTGCTCAACAGCTGCTGCAGTGTGTGCCCGAAATTCCTTTGATTTCATAGAATTAACGAGCTGGAAGGGACCTTACACATAGTTGTCCAACCTTTTATTATGTAAATTATATAAATTATGTTTATTATATAAGTTAGTAAGCTGAGGCCCAGCAATAATGAGAAATTTGTCAAGGATCACAGAGCAAGTGTTTGCGTATGTGCGTGTATATGTGTGCACATGAGATTGTGTGTGAAAGAGAGGCATAAAAATCATATATTTTAAATAAGATTGTTAAAATCAAGGTAATTTAAAAAGGGGCTTTCTGAGAGGACCTCTATTGGTTATAAAGTCCAAAGGCTTGTTTTTAGAAATAAAAGATTGTTCTGTTTGAATATTGAAGCTTCGGTATTCCCTGTATTGGAACATTAGGATTTTTAAAACTTGGATTTAAAAATATCACAAAAATTGCTAACACATCATCATCCACTCTTTACATAAAGCTCACATTACTGTCATTGTCACAATAGAAATGGCACTTTAAAGCCCAAAACCAATTTCTAGGGTGGGAGACAGAAGGGGTCAGTCACTCAGAGCCAGAGAACACTTTGCCCACCTCTTCTGTGTGGAGTTAGGCTCAGTCCTCCCAGACTTGGAGACCTCTGAGTGACCTTTCTAAATCCAGATAATCCTGTAAGGGTCAGCCCACAAACCCATCACCAGCAGCTCTGTCAGAGCCTGAAAGTGTCCTGGGCTGGGAGGAAGGGAAGCTGGGGCCCATTGAGATTGTCCCCACTCCTTGTTGGTTGAAATGGTCTTTTAGGTCTAGTATGAGGGTCTGACAGAGGTGCCCCAACCTGCAAATGTTGAAGGAAGAGGGGACATTATGTAGAACCAGCCTGAACTCAAGTCTACTTTGTTCTTTGGGGGTCTGTTCTCTTTTGCAAAGGGACTCCAAAGGGCTGGCTGAACATGGCACGAGGGTGGTGCAGAGGGACTGGGAACATGAGAGGATAAACCCCTGAGCATCCAAAGCTGGTTCTTAAGTGGAAGAGCTGACTGGAGTGGGGTTCAACAGAGACAAACTTAATTCCTGCCCTCACAGAGACCCACGAGGCTTTAGCTAAAGCCTCTGTACTTTCAGGAGGTTCCTGAAGAATTTAGACAAATAGCCCTTTGGCCCAGGAGGCAGGGGAGTAAGGGCTCTCCCCAGGCTGGACTGGGGCCTGCACGGTTCTCATGAGTTTTGCATCTGGACTGACTGGGGCTGCTGGCAATCGAGGGAACAGGGCCTGTGGGGGAGGGAGACTTCAGAGTATCTTCAGAGCTGGAGAACTTTAGAGATCATCTACTTTAACCTCTTCACTGTGGGGCATAAAACTTGAGGAACTGGCAAGGAGCAGGACCTGCCCACGTCACACAGGACCTGTCACATTTCAAATGCAGAACTTATGACTCCCAGTCTAACCCTCATCCCACATCCTCAATTCGAGTGGCAGTTCGGGGTTTGTTCTTTGTTCATTCATTCATTGGTGTGTTTATTGAATAGCAGCTTTGTGCCTCACCCTGTGTAAGATCTGTGGAAGAGTCAGAGGAAACTCACTGTATTATCTTTGCATTCCAGGAACTCAGGACATGCACACACAGGCAAACATGCATGTGCACACACATGCAAACATATACATGCACACATGCATGCACAAATACACATGAACAACTATGTACTGTGGTAGCAGTACATAGTCTCTTCCATGAACAAAAAATATGTACAGAAAGTGTTACAGATCAAAGCATGAGGTTTTGGTGTGTGCTGGGCCATTCTAATACTTGAAGAGCATGTCTTCCCTGTATCTCAGTGATAGTTTATTTTATATGTCTGACTGTATCTCCAGGTCCTGGTTTGCACAATGCCAGAATTGATGGGATGGAATTGAACTAATTTAAATTGAAATGAGACTTGTTTTAGGCAGAACTAGGTTCCCTTGTAAGTATTGAGTGAAAACTGTGGAGGCTGGAAGGAGGGAACCCAGAGGCCTTCTCTGCCTGGTGTCCTGGGATTCAGATCCTGCCTAGTAGGCCTGGGGCCTTCCTCCAGGGCCTCCAGACCCTGGTGAGCTTCTGGAGGACCCAAAGGACACAGATAAAACAGCTGCAATTTCTATATTGCCCCTGTGATGGTGGGGTATCCAGTGATGGGCTTTTCTGGAGTGGGGCATTGGAGGCAGGAAGAAGGCACTGCCTAGTCATCCCTAAGGACGTTTCCCAGCTGTTCTCTAAGGTTCCTGTGCCAAGAGAAAGAGTGACGTCCTCCATCCTTCACTTGCGTAATATTCACTGAGCACTGGTCTACCGCAGAGCTAACAGTGCAGGGGTCACAGCTCTTTCTCCATTGAACGGACAAGGGACGGTAACTGAAAGAGAAAGAACAGATTAGAGATAAATAATGAAATGAGCTTTGGCTCACGGGACTGGCAGTGCCAAAGGCTGGTCACAGCCGGGCTTCTCCAGACTGGCCGGGAGGAGCCACCAGGGTACTGCCGTGTCTTCTGACAGTTTGGGACTCATCTTGGGGCCTTGCCTTTTGATTCTCAGCACATTCTTTTGATCCTCAGCACATTCTTTTGATCATCCTTAAGGGGCAAATCTCTACCCTTTGTGGATGAATGGACTTTGGGGAAGTTGTCAAGGTTCATCCATTGCTAGTGTAGGCCATTGGTTTCAGTTCAGTTCAATTCAACAAATACTGATTGAGTGTCTGCAGCCTGTGAGGCTCTGTACTCAGCTCTGGGAATCAGGTACACCCCAACACTGCCCTCTTGGAGCTGACAGCTTATCAGGAAAAGTAGACACCAAGTGTAAAGACAAGCAATGATATAGGGAGTGAATGCATCATAAAGGTGGGAAAGAAAAAAGCATTCTGGGTTGAAAGGATAGCAATAATATTAGCCATTATTTATTGAATAGTCACTATGCATCAGATACTATTCTAAGTAGTTTAAGTTAATATAGATGATCTCATTTAATCCCCACAATAAATGTATGTAGTATGTGCCATTATTATTCCCAAATGATAGAAAACAGAAAAATAGGCACAGCCAGAATAAATAGCTTTCCCAATTAGTAAATAACAGAACTGGGATTCAAACCCAGGCATTCTGGGTGTAGAGCCTACTCTGAACTGCTACTTGGGAGAATTCCTCTGTGCTCAAATGAACAAAAATAGTGAGAGCTCCTCTTAAGAGTGCAGGAGGGGAGACCCGTGGAAAGTGTAAATTGGTACAATCTTTTGGAAAAATGATGTGGCAACATGTGTGTAATGAGCAATAAGGATGTGAATACTCACTGACCCAGTATTTCCATTTCTAGGAACTCTCCAAAGGAAATAATCAGGAACGTACGTTAAGTTGTACAGTGGAAAATGCCCTAGATGTTTCTTCAATAAGGATTGGTTAAATACATTATAGCATATTTATACAGCCATTAAAAATTAGAAATGATGCTTACCTCTCTTATTAGTTTGTTTTAAGGGTGTTTTGAGAAAGTATGAGAGAGGTCTGAAAAAGGAATAGGGCTGGGCCCCTCTGTCAGGATAGCAAGAAGCTGTAGCTGGGACCCCGGGGTAGTTCTGGGGAGGGCAGGGAGAACGGGCAGAGGGGAAGAAGTGAGACTTGGTTCCAAGTAATGGTGACCCAGGGGAGGGGTGTGGCCAGCCAGTGGCCAACTAGGGCCCTGGCACTGGCTCCAGGCTCTGGGTTTAAAGAGCTTTAAAAGCTTATTAAAAAGGTTCTTAGACATCAAATGGCTCTTAAAAATCAATATTTTGATGATTTAAGTGCAAGAGAATCAGAAACATATGGATCAAATTGCCCTCTAATTATATACACGTAAAAAAAAATGTGCTGGTCTTTAGCAAGCCCCAAATATTTGAAAAACAGATAGGGATGTTTTCCTCATCTTTAGACAGAGCTCTGCTAGGTCAAAGAGTCCCAAAAGGAGATCAGTGGGAGTGGGCCGAGCATGGAGGGAGATGTGAGGAAATTCCTCTAGCTGGGGCCTTCTCATGCAGGCAGGGCCGCGGGGGTGACTGTGTGTACGGTGTGTGGGCGTGTGTGCTCATAGGCATATACCAGTGCATACAGGTGCATAGTCTCCTCTGCATCAGCCTGGACCCTTATGAGCCCATTTCTCACGGCCAGCCTGATCCCTTTGGTGTCCTGGGCATATGTATTTGTGTATCTAGTACTGCACTCAAGGTTTGAGGGCTTAGGTGCATTTGGTTCACCCTTCCTAGGCCCATCCTCTCCTCCCTGGCGTCCTGCACTCCCCCAGTGGACACAATGCTGGAAGGTTCAAGCCAGAATCTAGCCCAGAAGGCATCAAACTTTTCATAGCTGTGGGCTTGTTCTGCCAATGAAATCTTTTGAGATGAAACACAGTGTAACTGATGAGACTAGGGTTACTAGGGCTCTGATTCTCTCCCATAGAATGGTTGGGGTCTTAGAGCAGGGTTTGAAAACCACAGCTCTTATTTCAAACCCTAATTTTACAGAGAAAGAAACTGAGGCCCAAAGGAAGCAGACCTGTGGCGTACCAGCAGGGCCAGAGGAAAAGATGTCACACACAACAGTTTAGCTTATCTCCATCCAAGCCAATAATTATTGACAGTGCCCACTCCTTCTGCCCTAGCAGGAAGTCCTGCTTGGGGTGGGGCAGCAGAGCCTAAGGGACCTCGGTGCCTGTCTGGCACTAAGGAAGAGGTTTTGAAGATACCTCTGGCTATGCAGGGCCTGTCCTGTGTTCAGCTCCACCTCTGGGAGAAGGCATTTGAGTTGGCAGCGGGGGACTCTCATTTTGAATTCTGCCCCTGGAACTTGAAGGAGACAGGCCACACCTGGAGACCTGGGCTGAGGACAGAGGGGCTCCTGAGGGAACAGGATGGGGGCCAGCTGATTTCCCACCTCCAGCCCCTCCAGCCTCTGTGGCTTAGGCCCCTTCATGGTCCTTCCACCCTCTGTCTGGGGGAGAGGCCTGGGGTGAGCTGTGTGTAGGGCACAATGAGAGATCCGTGCCTTGGAGGGGAAGGCTGTGACTCAGCAGGCCCCTACAGGTGTCCCCTGGGCCCCCCACTTCCAAGGCCAGACCCATTTCTGGACTGGGAGTTGGTCCCCCTGAGCCTCCAATTCTTGTTCCAAGGAATGTGCCAGGTCTCAGGCCACGTGGCACCTTTAAGGGACAAGGGGCTAGTTCTCTGTTCCAGTCCAAAGAATGGCTAGGAGATCACTGGCCTTTCTCCAGGGCCCTCCCAGGAGGGCTCTGTTAAGCAGGCTCTGTTGTCTGCCTCCGCCACCTCTTCGCCATCTCCAGTGGCCACCAAGGTAACTTGTTAATTATCACAATGATTTCCACCTCGATGGGCAAGTCTCATTGGCCAGAACTGAGGTTTGGGACACTCCACCACCCCATACACACAGGGGCTGAGGAGGGTGAAGGGGAAAGGAATATCAGCAACGGAAAAGAGAGATAGATGGATGCGAGTGGGCAAGGGTCCCAAAGGGGATGGGGTCATCTGCTGGCATCTGGGTATAGGCCTGCGGGACACAGTGGACCAATAGTGGCCAGCCACTAGCAACGTCAGTGACTAGGAGAGCCCGGGTTGATAGACTGGCATGTCTGTTGGACTCATAGATTCTTCAAGGCATGTCCTCTGGGCCTTCTTCAGGGGTGTCAGTGCTGGAGCGGAGACAGGTTAAAGGTGGGAAGGGGTCTTGGTGGGGAGGTGCGGGGGCAAGCTGGAGTGCCAGGCGTCACCCAACCTCTATGGGGTGACTTGAGGAGAGGGTCTGAGGGCTGGTGGCAGGCTCGTGAGGGCCACAGCTGCTTTGGCTGGGACAAGGCAGTGTGCAGTCTGCAAAATGTAAAGAGGAGAAGGAGAAAGGAATTAAAATTCCCTCGTCAACACCATAAAGAGGAAAGGGAGTAGAAAACGATGTTCAGCTCAAGGTTCTTGTTTCTGGATGTGTGCTTCTCCCTGTCACCTCAGTGCCCTGTTCCTGGAAACTCCACACAGAGAGAAAGGAGACTGGGTTGGCCAGGAAAGCCCTGGTCCTGGGGAGGGGCTGCCCCCGAAGAGCTTCTGGCCACTGTGTTAGAGTGGGCTGGGGTCTGTCCCCTCCAGAACATTCTAAGCATCATTCTAAGCATCCAACCTTTGCTCCCACGACTCCCAGGGGCCACTGAGCCTCCCCACCTGTCCTTCTGCACATTTCCAGGAGAGTGAATTTTCCAAAATAGACACCTTAATGTCTTTCCCTCTTAAAGACCATTGCCTACTGCATGAAGCCCTGGCTTCTTGGGCAAGCAGACCTTGCTCTCATTGACCTGGACACTCCCCTGCCTGAACTTCCTGAGGCAGACCCAGGAAACTCCCTCCATGTCCCAGGCCCACTAGGTGCTCTGTTACCTCTGTGCCTTTGCACATGCTATTCCCTGTGTCTGGAGTGCCTATCCTGGTCAGCCCCTCTCTCTCTCAATCCACACCTGACCTCCTTATGATGTTGTCCCTGACATCCGCAGCAGAGCTGTGGCTCCTAGGGTGTCTTGGTCTATGCTGAGTCTGAGTGTGAGTCACCAGTATTGTTTTTTGGTTGTATTTCTGAAAAGTGTAGGTGTAGTCCAAGGGCAGACACCATGTTTAAGAACCCAGCTCAGTGCCTGGTAAAAGTTGGTGGAGCAGATGAATGAATGTGTCCAATTGGAACACATCAACCAGTCCCAGTCTGGCTCTCCCTCCGGGAGAGGTCCCATAGGCTCAGGCCTCTGAGACACCCTTTGTGCCAGGCATCTCTGGTCCTTGCAGAAGCAACACACAGCCCAGCTGTGGAATCTGATTTTCTTTTAAGTTTAGGTGGTTTTGGACACAGCCCAGGGCTGGATTGGAGAGGCTCCAAGCATCCAGCTCACCTCTGTCTCAGAGTGAAAGGCCTAGAAGCTGAACTGGTTCCATTTGCACAAGTTATGTAGCCACTCAGTTTACTCATTTCACAAACATTTATTGAGTCTTTACTGGGTCTCAGCCCTGTCCCAGATGCTGGAGCAAACAGTACACAAAATGGACTCAAGTCTTTCCCTCCAGGAGTTGAGTCTGGTGAGGACGAGGACGACAGACCTCAGGTAAACACCTTTGAAATCAGTGTGTGCCTGGAGGGAAAGGAGCAGACAGGCAACGAGGAGCAGACCCCTCAGACGGGTCAGACAGGCCCTCTCAGAGGGACCTCAAAGGTGAGAATGAGCCAGCCATTCAGAGAGCTGAGGCGAGAGGGACCCAGGGAAGAGGCTGCCTGTGCAATGGCTTGAGTGAGGCCCTTAATCCCTTTCTAAGCCTCAGTTTCCCCATTTGTGGTGGGGAGCCTACCTACTCACAGAGCTTTGGTGGGATCGAAGGAGAGGATGTCTCCAGTCAGACTCAGAGGCCCTTGGATTCTGTTCCTGCATGTGTTTACGGCAATAGGGCTGTCCTGCCTGTCCTTCCCAGAGACACACCTCGTCTTCAGACTCCCTGAGAAGTACACCATCCCGGGGGGGTGCTCCTATTGGCCTTGTCAGTCACCCACTGCTCAGTGTGAATCCAGTAACCAGAATCTATCAGGACACCAGATTTTTGTAGACAGAGGGTAGTGCTGGGACCTGAGGCTGAAATGGGTAAAAGACACCACGGAGGGGTAAATGGGCAGACCTTCATGACAGTGACCCCCTCCAGGATAACTCCTGTGCCTGACATGGTGCTTGGAGCAGAGCAGGGGCTCCATACAGGTTTACTGAATGCATCAACACAATTTCTACAACTTCATCAGCAGAACGAGGGCTTCAGAGCTATGAGAGTTCTCAGGGTCGCCTCTCCCTCCCCCTTCCCACGTTCATTCTTCAATTCTTCCTTCCAGGCTTCCCCACTTGTCTTGCAGGCTTTCAGTGGTATTAATGTTCTCACTTTCCCAGTGGACGTGTGGCCAGGCCAGAGGAACCGGGTGTGGGGGCACACGGGCTATGAGGGGGCTGGAGACAAAGGTCCCAGAGTGAGATTCAGGGCACAGCTGAACTGCCCTGAACTTTCCTTTTTGTTTTCAAGGAAATGCATAATCCAAGAACCACCCACGGCCCTGGCGGCCCGGCCTGCTAAGCAGAGCTGGAATGTGCTGCCTTTCCCATTAGTAATTGTTTTTTCTGGTTAGGCTGTAACCCTTCCTCTGCCATTCCCCTGACTCTGGGGTGAGGCCTTCCCTTCGGGGCATCTGCAGAGCTGGGGTGGACACCTAGACTGTCCTCTGCAAGGTTGCCCCAGTCACTGCCGCCCCACTCTCACAGGGAGTGGCCAAGCAGGGCTCTGGGCCTGACCTTGGCCTTGCATCACAGACCACCCCAGGCCCTGGGATTCTTTCCCTGCTCTGCTGTCTGCCTCCGCTCTCGCAAGAGGCCCGGGAGCTGCCAAGGCCTCAAGGACCCTGGAAGGCAGCCTGTCTTGCCCAGGTCCTGTGGGCCTTTGTTAGGGTGGCTGTGTGTCTGTGACTGTGAATGGGTGTCAGCACAAACCAGTGTAGGGATGTGAGTTTGAATTGGTAGCTGTGATCTGGGACACTGGGAGCCCATTTATGGCCTCAGAGGGTGTGTGTGTGTGTGTGTGTGTGTGTGTCCAAGGAGGGGAAAGTAGCTTGCTCCCGCAGTGACTCAGCCCTCTTTCCTACCCACCCAGCTGAGCACCTGAGCCTTTGCCCTAGCAAGGAGGCAGCACCCTCTGCCCCCATGTTTCTGTCATTGGCTTCCCACCTTGCCCCCAAAGGAGGGGGCACACATGGCACCCCATCCTATTTGGCTCCTTGTTCTTAATCCACAGGATTCAAGAGGCCAGAGGTCTGTGCTATTTCCTGGCCCCTCCCTCCTAGCCAGGCCCTGTACTTTCTGGTCTTGAGGATTAGTCTGGAGCTCTCTGGCTACATTTCCCGAGGTGGCCGTAGCTCAGAGCCAGGCTTCTGCTCAGATTAGCCTCAGCTGAGTAAGAAGGAGCACTGGGGGGTCCCCTGCTGCCGTTCAACGCTCCCCACTCCCCACACTGACTACAGCTGCCTCGTCCTCAGATAGGCCTGACATGCAGCCTTTAATTCTAAGAGTGAGCACTGCCACCCTGGATAGGGAATGGGTGCCGGGGTGTACAGGGTCTCCCTGCCCTTCAGGGTGGTCTGTACCTCCAAAAGTGGGAGCTCAGGATCACAAAGGGGCTAGGAAGTCAGAAGGCGGGGGAGCCAGGGCCATAGTCACAAGCCTTGGAGCAGAGGCCTGCCTGTGCCCTGAGCAGCTGCTGGCAGGGGAGGCTGTGCCAGGGCCCGGTCCAGTGTGGCCACTGAACATTTGGTGTGAATCAAAGGCTTTTTCCAGCCAGGAGAGGAATGCTGCCGAGTGGGATTTGGGAACAGGCCTGGCAGGGCAAACACTGCCCTAATTGAGGCCCTTCTAGACTTTTAATTACAAGCAGTGTTTTCCCAAGCTTCCTAAATTGACCGTGGAGACCCGCTGGTGTTATTGCCAGGGACAGGAAAAAAAAATTGTTGTTAAAGCTTTTTCAGCAGGATTTATTTTAGCCATGTTTTGAGGTAGAAGTGCTCACACAAATTGAGGCCAGAGCCATTTTTTTGAGAGGATCTCCTACAAACATGAAGAGACCAACGCTCACAGGTGTGATCAGATGCTCAGATAGAGCATGAATACACACACAGACACCTGTAGAGAAAGACACGTGTACGGACAGACATGGTTATGGACATGGCTGCGGATGCTGTAAACACTGTGCTGGAAATCCACCCCAAGCACCCGGAGCACTTTAGGAAGGAAAACATTGTTCCTGGCTCGGCCTGCTCCCCACCTCCACCTCCTCCACCCTTCCAGGCTTGCCGGCCAGGGCCTGCTTTGGAGCCCCTGTCCCTTTCGCAAGGCCTGTTTACAAGGCCCAGGACAGGTTTCAAACCCCCAGCTGAGTGTTCCTTATGCCAGAGAACCCTTTGTCCTGCTCTTGTCCCAGTCCCTGGGGGATGTGACTGTCTGGGAAGGAGGGCCAGGCCCTTGTCTGTGGAAAAGAGGTCCTAATGCCCAGCACCTTAGCTGAATCCGTGGGGAACCTTTCAAGAGAATATCCACACGGTTCTGAGGAACAGCCGGCCAGGTTACAGATGCAGAAACTTGACGTGTCTCTGGACACCTGAGTACTGAGCCCTCCTTGTGCACAAGAATCACCAGGATTCCAGGACTCAGGGCAGCAATCTGGATCCCCATGGCTTGGGTCTGGGAGTCTGTGTTTTATCTCTCTTCTCACCATCGTGCCTTGAACACTGGAAGTGCTCGATAACGTGTTTGTTGAATGGTGAATGGTTAATGTTGGGCTCTGGGGTCTCCTGAGAGCTCTGCAAGAGCAGTTTCCCTCGACGTGGGTCACCTGGGAGGGATGTCCCAGGGGAGCACCCCCCACACCACATACACACCCCTCTACTTCTCTTTCCCTTCTGGACACCCAGCAGCCTTCAGAATTCCTTCCCAGTGTCCAACAACCATCCCACGAATGGTGCACAGTAGAAACAGGCAGGAGGAGGGCTCCCAGGAGGAAACCCTGCTCTTCCCTTTGGCCAAGGGTCCCCTTAAGCCTGGGCAGTGCCCAGACATAGGGCAGAAGGCCAGAGGCCAAGAGCAGAGAGAGGCTCTTTAGCTGGGGCTTGGGTAGGGGGAGCCATGGTGGCCGTTATAGGCAGTTGCTATCGTCCCTTATCTGGGGCTCCTGGTTCTTACACCACGTCCCCAACCGCCCCTGGGGTCAGGGGCCCCTGCCGCTCCCTCCCCAAACAGACCGTTACTGGGTTTCCGTTGTTTGGGGAGGGGGGGAGGGGCTGTCTGCTTAATTAATCACTTTAGGCCACCCTGGGAAACTCATTAAGCCACCTCTCAGGGCTGGAAGCAGGAATGCTGCTCTCAAACTTGGAACTTTCTTGTGTGTTACGTTGGGGTCCATTTTTCCTTCCACTCATGTGCACGCCTGTGCTTGAGAATGTGTGCCTCTGTGTGTGTTGTGTATGAAAGAGAGCGCATCAGCAGGCCCTCCTGTCTATGACTGTGTGTGCGTGTGTGTGTTTGCATTTCCTAGATTCTGCAAGGAACTTCCCCTGATTCTTCTTAATTACCAGCCTAGAAGAAATTCAAGATGCTTAGAGCAAAGGTCAAACTCCACCTGTTTTCCCTGCACTTCATTTTCTGGCAGTTCCCACAATAGTACAGATAAGTAAAAGATTAAGGCAATCTTTTCTAATTAAAGTAATTAAAAAACGGTGATGATTGCACCTTTCATCTGAAAGGGAAAATATTTACTCATCCAAACTGCAGGCCCTTAAAAGCATTCAGGAGGTCTATCTTGACAAACAGATCCTCCTCCCTCCCCTACTCCATTCTCTCTGCTCCAGGACACACACACACACACACACACACATACAAAGGCTGGTTTATTTAGCAAGAGTCAGCTTGACAGGGTCACCCTGAAAGCTTGGTGAGAGTCCGCGGAGGTTAGAGCAAGTGGACACTTTAGCTCAATCCCTGCCAGGCCCTGTAGAGAGGGTTTCTGGGCGACTGAGATTTTGATTTGACATGTTGATGTTTTACTCTAGTTCCTTCTCCTGTTTCTTCCCCCAGGGCACTCACCCAAGGCTCCTGCCTCCCTCAGACAGTTCCACTCTTCTGTAGAGCTTTCCTCTGAACTGGCTGGCATGGAGAACTCAAAATGGAAGAACCTGTTGGAGGCTCGGATATATCTGTCTCCCCATCTTCCCATCCTCTTTACTCAACACATATTTATTAAGTTGCTATTTTGCACAAGCCTGTCTGCTTGACACACAAGTACTTTATCAATGCTGAAGGGGTGCTGTGGGGGTGTGTATCATGGCCCCTGTCCTCAAGAAACACAGTCTAACAAATTTTGAGCAAACTGCCCTTGGCTCCTCCAGGAAAAATCCAATAGAATGCAGGCTGTCATATTCACCTGGAGTTTTTGAGGCAAGCATAACCACCCAGTTTCCTGGTGAATGGGATTGATCTCACAAATTGCAACTTTCCCCTAACAAGGGTACTCTTCCTGTGAGCCATGACCGTGGGGATAGAGGGGTTTTATTTTTCCAAGGCTGGGACTCTAGGGGCTCAGGTCTTCCAGGCGGTGGGAGGTGTGAAGGGGTGAGGTTCAGTTGCTCAGTCCTGTGGCCTGCAGGTGACCCAGTCTGCCCCGTGCTGCCCTTCTCCCCATTGCCACTGCCAGGAGACGGCATGCTTTGCTGCTTGTGCAGCTAGAGCTGGAAGCAGCCTCGATGGGATAATCCCTCTTAGAGTTTGTTCCCAAATCCTCAGAATATGACACAAAGGAAAATTCTGGGAACCAGCTCCTCGGTCATCTGGGCCCAGTTGTCCCCTGAGAAGGGCCTGGTTGCCTCTGCTTGCCCAAGCCAGGCTAGAGGGTGAACTCAGCATGACCTATAGTCCTCAGCTGTCCTCCCTGCACAGGCATGGCCTCAAAGAGCCAGTGTGGGCAGATCCATTTCTGCAGGAAGCCTGTTGTCCAGGGGGGCTGGGCAAGGAAAAGGGAGGGCATGTGCATTTATGCTTGTGTGTGCACACATGTGTGCTGTATGTTTGGCCTGTTTGTGGATGGCCTTACTTTATACCCAGAGCAGCCTTACTGGAGACTGGGGCTCAGCCTCCGGGGTTTGCCCTGTCCCTCAGGCTCATCTAGTGTCAACCATCTTTGGACTCTGGACTCTGGCAAATCCACCCCCCCAAGACCTCCCTCTCTCCTGGCCTTGCCTCTCCAGGCAGTGCCTCTGGAGTGACAGCTCTCATTGTGCCACTTCTCTGCCTAGTCACCTCCAGCAGCTCCCCACTCCCAGGGAAACAAATTTACTGACACCGCCAAAGGGTCCCCAAGGGCCACCTCCCATCCCAAGGGCTTGATTTGGGCCTGACATCAGTTGGACTCCCCCTGCTGGCCCCGAACACTAGAGGAGACCTGTGACAAACTGGGAAAGCTCTGGCTTCTCTCCCAAGAGTGCTGTCAACCTCAGTATGCACCTTGCCTACCATAACACAAAGGCGTGGACAGTTGGAGGGATCCCGGGTTCTCCAAAGTGCACGTCCAGAGCCCAGATCAGAAGCTTTATTTCACGGATCCAGCTGCTGGGTTTGTCTCCAGGGCACCCCTGCCCTGCCCTCCTTCCAGCCCCAGCCTAACCCTCCTGCCCAGGAAGCTCAGTGCCAGCCCCTCTGCCCCAGAGCCTGAGGCAGCAGGTGGCCCTCAGTGAGCCTGTGCCTTGTATGTGACCAACCTAATCGAGGGATTAACTTGCTCAGTGGGAAGAGTCCCTGGGGGACTGGAATCCTGGTTGTAAAAATAAATGTCTCCCTCTGGATCGAGCTTTTCTAATCTTGCTTTCTCTGTGTTCTGGCTTTTTTGTTTTTTTGGCTTTCTAGTATCCCAACCTACTTTTATCTTGTCCCTCTCCTCCCACTGAGACCCAAACAAAACTCCCAGTAAACAAAGTCTCTGGCAACTCTCTTAAAGAGACAGCACATGCTTATGACCAATGGGAGGCCCACTCCTTCAAGAGACCTGTGGCACAAAGACCACTATGGACACTCACAGGCAGAAGCTGGCTTAAAGCGCTCTACCAGAAATCGCTATAGGAGATGCCTCTCCTTTCCCACACCTCACTAGGAGACACAATACAAGAAGGAATGTTCTGGGGTGTAACTATAGCAGAGGATTTCCTGAGCAGTACTGGTGAGGTTTGACTATAAAGCCATTATTTTCTTTTGTCTGTATGCTCTGAAAAGGATTCCTTCTTTCTCAAGTGTGATTTTAAAAATATCTCAAAACCCCTCCTAGCAAGCAAATGCATCTCAGAAGTGATAATATTAAACAAAAGGAAAATATGATGAGAGGAACAAATCTAGTCTGCATACAACTCTGTTGGAACTTGGCTACTTTGTGACTCGGAGAGGGTCTGGTCTTAATTTCTGTGGTTTGTGCATTGCTGGGTGGGTGCGCTGAAGTCGCTGTGGGGCGGGGTTAAGCGTGTGCATGCGCTGTGTGTGCATATGTATGTGCATGAGTCTGCACGAAGGCCAGACCACTGCCTTGAGGGTCTCTGCCCCGACAGGGATCTCCGCAGCCCTGGGTATGTGGACAAGTTAAGGACACTCTTCCCTTCCCGCTCCAGCTATCTGGATTGAGAAAACTGGCAGTTCCTAGAGGGTGCAGCTGTGCTCATTTCCATTCCCCAAGTGGCACAGCCCTGCGAGGAAGGTGTCCAGGCCAGGCTCCAAGGCAGCAGGAGTCTGGTTTGTAGCTGCCCCCTGGCAGGGCTGAGCTGCTGGCCAACCCCAGTCTGAGGTGGCCACGGTCCTGCTGCCTGCCGTGAAGGCAGAAGCCCCTGGCGTCCTTTCCTTGTTCCCTGCTTCAAGGACTGGCCTCTGCAGGGTGAGGGCAGTGCCCTCAAGGCAGTGACACTCCTGAACCAGGGACCTCTGTGGGACAAACGGAACCTAACTAAGGGGGCCTTTCCCCTTTAAGAAAGTACATTCCTCAGCAAGACTGTTGCTCCCAGGGCTCTCTCCCACCCCTACTTGGAAGCCAGGCAGAAAAATTGCCTGGTGGGCAGGATTATGGGATTAGTCAACTTTCCCAAAACAGGCCCAGAGGCTCTGGGCCCACAGTGGGTTTGGTCTGAGCGTTTCCCTGTGATCAGTGACAGATGTGTCAGTCAGGCACCCCCACCTCCCAGCCTTGCTTCTTCCCTGAGTGCTGGTAACTCACTGTGTTACCTTAATCACAGGCCCCAGAAATTTGGGAAAAATGTTTCACTGAAAACAAACCCTATGGATCGCTGGCCCTGGGCCCCAGGAAGAGGAGTTATTGAACTGGACCAAGAGTCTGGCCTTGCTGACCCTCCGCATCCCCATGAGAGAGCAGCTCCCTGAAGCCACCCTGTGCCGGAGGGGCTGAGGAGGGCCTATTAGGCCGTGATGCTCTGTAGGCTGTCCAGCTCCTGCCTTGGATCCCTGCCAGCCCTCTGACCCAGCTCCCAGGATCCCCCTCTATTCCATCCTTGACCTGGGCCTGCCATGTAGTCTCCATCAGGCAGCTCTGTTGTGAGCTGGCCTGTACCAGTTCCACAGCTGGTATTTCCCAGGAAATGAGTTCTTAAAGATCAATCAGCCGAGGCCACTCTGCTGGGAGAGTTGGATGTCTGAAGATGTCCCTGCGGACATCCAGGGTGAGGCCAGGGAGGGATGCCTCATAACTTCCTGCATGGCCCTGGTTGTCTCTGCATCGAGCAGTTTCTTGCAAAAAAGCCATAGACTCAAACAGGGGACACTCTCCTTGGACCTTTTTTCTCTTTGTTAAGGCTGGTGGCAAGGAAATAAAATTTTGGTTCTTCCAGTGATGCCTACAATCCCTGCAGCCATTGTGGTCCTCCTTTTAGCCCTTTAGATCCTCAAAAATCTCCTGGTGGAATTGACCTGGTGGTTTGGAAATGAGGCTTTGCTGCTCTGTGACACCCACTGGGGGTGCCTAAACTTGGCTTCTCTGGGCTGCTGTGTCTCAGGCTAGAATGCCAAGATCTGAGCCTAGGGCGAATTTCAGAGCACAATAGGACAAAAGGCAAAGTTCAAGTGAAGCCCAGGCCAGACTGGAAGTGGGCACAAGGCTGAGCTCTCAGTCCTTCTCAAGGAAAGGACTGACCCTTCTTTCCAGGGTATAATATAACCTGTGAAGTAAATAGTTCTCAGGGGTAAAAGAAATAAGGCTCATTAAAATGTTAGTGCCAGACAGAAACATGTAGATCTCCCAACTTGAGCTGCCACCAGAATCACCTGGAGGGCTTGTTAAAACACAGATTTCTGGGCCCTGCCTGAGAGGTTCTGGTCCAATAGAGCTGAGCCTGAGAATTTGTATTTCTCACAACTTCTCAAGTGGTGCAGATGTTAAAGGGACACATTTTGAGAACAATGGTACTAGCCCTTCTCTCCCATTTTACAGATGCAGAAATCAAGGCCTGGATTTTTTGAAGGAGCAACTTGAGTGAGGTCAACTGAGGGGATGGTAGAGCTTGGGTGGGTCTCCCCTTAGGCTAGAGGTTCCCTGCTTAGTCCTGCCTCATGGCCTTAAGCCCAGGGTCACACAGCTGGCAGCCAGCTCTCCCTGCTGGCTGCCACGGCCCACTGGGCACTATTGAGTGCTGTAACTTAGAAAATGGGCTTGTGCCCATAGCACCCAGTTGGTGCTAGAAATGAAAGTGGCATGTTTTGGTGTATCCTGGCCTCTGGACTGAAAACTGTTTATTTGGACAATTAACATTGCTTCAGCTGAACCACAAAATCAGATGGAAACCTGAATCATGGGTGGCGCACTCTCAGCTTCCTCCCATGCCCTTGCAGGCTTGTGGAGTGTGGCTCAGTTGGCTAGGGTGCATCTGGGCATGATTCCAGCCTCTCTGACCTGCACTCTGGAGGGATCGGGCAAGTGTGTCAGGAGCAAGCCTCCTCAGTTGCCTTTTGTACTGATGATGGGGATGGGAATGGGGGTGCGAGGAAGGGCCCCAAGCTCTGTAATCAGAGACATTAGGCTCCCTGGCATCCTGGAGGTAGGGTGGGGCTTCTTCTGCAGTTGGCCAGGGTACAATATCTGCTGGACCATCTTCCTCTACCCCAGTGATCATGTCTCAAGTGATCTCCTTGTCCTCTTCCAGGCAAGAAATGGGTGAGCTCATGTCACCCATCTCCACTCCAGCACACCGGGAGGGCCCTTGGCTCTGGTGCCACCTTGTCCCCCTTTCAGTCCCCACCCCTCTGGGTGTCCCTGGGCCTCCACCACAGTGAGGGGCTAAGGAGTAGATAAGTCAGGTGTCTTCTTATAGCCTTCCTTGAAGTTCTAGCTTCTCCCAAAACAAAACCCACGCCTCGGCTTCCCCAAGTAGGTCCAAGAGGAGTCAGTTCACTAGGTCACAGCTGGGTACTGCTGGCCACTACTGAGACACAGTCTCGTGACCGGGTGCTTGGGGGCTCTGGTTTAGGTGGCCAAGACAGCCTAGCTCCCTGAGCTGCTCTCTCTCACCCACTCCCCCCTGACAGCTAAGCAGGCCTGCCCTGCTCTTAGCCCCACCAGGTGCCACTGAGTCCTTGAAACTCTGATAGGACTTATTTCTAGAACTTCAGGTTTTAAAATTCTACATCTTATTCTGTTTCTAAATGATTCACATTCATCTACCTTGTCTCCCTACTGCACACTGTAGAAACTCCTTGTGACAGGAACAGAATCTCCTGCCAATCACAAGCCTCATTCCTCACTCCTGCCCTGCCCCCTTGATCCACCTGGGGTCTGGGTTGGGGCTGATGAGTGATTTTGGCATTCACCACCTTGGCTAATAAACGTTGTCATGACTGGGGATCCTGGGGGGACACTGGAACACATCTGGCCACTCTTTATCTACCTCAGCAGCTACCTTGGGATGCATCCCCCTAAGTCAGCCCCACATGCACCCTGGGACAGGGTGCAAGGACCAAGCGCCTGGGAGGTTAAGAGGGTGATGTCTCCATCTGGGAAGGGTTTCCTCACACTGTCCAGTGTGGATTCCAGCAAAGAGGATGGAGAGACAGAATCTCAATGGAAACAGTAATATCCCCAATCTGTTTCTCCCCCTGGGTCCAATCCTGGTTTTAAGAGAAAGAAGTGCAGCAAAGAAAATAAACCTGCCTGGGGCTGAGTTGAGGGTTGGGAAGTTGGCAGTCCTGGGAGGTGAAAATTAGGCAAGAGTATGAAGAATTCTGCCTTGTTTCAAAGTTGGTCAACTGCTCCCATATCATACAGTCTGATAAAGGGAATGTTGAAGAAATGGGATTATGATAAAAGAGCAGAGAAGAGAAGAAATAGCACAACACAATGTAAACCTGGGGAGGATGCCATGGGCTGCTCATTCCCTGCTCAGCAGCTCCAGGAGGTGCGAGCACATCCCTCCCCTCCTGCCAGGCCCCTCCCCTGTCTGCTCGTCCAGTCCGCCTCCCCAGCCTGCACCCTTGCACCAGGTGGCTGGAGGTTCTGACTGTGAGCAGGCCCCTGCCAACAAGGCCTCAGCCTGCCCATTTCCTGACGTTGGGGAGGTTTTCTACGTTACTAGCTAGGGCCTTGGGGAAATAAGGGAGGCCTGCCTGAGAGTGGAGGTGCAGTCTGGAGGCATGGGGAGGAAGGCAGAGGTCTGAGGAAGGAGTCAAAGGGGACTGGGGATGGGAAGAGAAGTTGGAAGAAGGGAGATGCCTCAGCGGCTCTTGTCCTGTGTCCTCACCCTGCTCTCCTCTGGGAGATGAGGCCAGACTGCACAGCAGCTGGGAGCAATAGTCACTCCTGTTTACTGCATGAGTCCCTCACCCCAGGCCCTGGGGTTCACACTTCACACAAACTATTTCATTTAGTCACCACAATGCCTTTGCAAAGTGGGAATTGTTCCATTTCTACAGAAGAGGAAACAATCTCAGGCCAAGGAGCTTGCTCAAGGTCACATAGTTCTTACCTGACAGCTGGGGCCTGATGGCAAGGCCTTGCTCTCTAGTTCTCTGTGAACCCCCTTAGCCATGGCCCTCTGGGGGAATGCAGACTGTCCCAGGGTGAGCGGGGGACACTTTCCTGGGGCCTTGCCTCTCCCCCTCGAGGTGGTGCACAGCATGGTGGCCCTGGCTCTGAGGCTGCTCTGCTTTCCTTTAGGAGGCAGCGCTGCACCCTACAGAGCTGAACCCACCCGCTAATCATGGGGGCAGGAATGACACCTCACCAGAGGTGTGAACGTGCCAGGTGTTGGAACCGGAATGAGGCACTTTTATGGACAAGTTGGAATCCGTTTTTGAGCAGTAAATTGCCCCAGTCCCTGGGGCCATTTTCCATCATAAATCTGAGCGATTTGACTCTGCAGATCCCCTGTGCTGGAAGCATTTCCAAGGTAACCGAAAGACTTGTGGGAACTCTACCAGGACTGCGTCTGCAAGGAGCTGAACCCCCAGTGGAGGCCACAAGTCCTTGCTCGCCTTTTGCCCTCCTATCCCCATCATGTTTGACGCCAAAGGTCTTGCCTTCCTCCTTGAGAGCCTGTTCTGGTCTTCTAGGGCAGGCACTTTTCTGGTTACCCTCAGACCTTGAGGCTGGCTGATCCCTGTTTCCTCTGGCTCTTCATTCTGCTGCCTCCTATGGGTTCTAGTCAAGGGTCTCTACCCTGGGGTTGCCGTCTGTGCCCATGCTGTACATATGACCTCAGAGCAGCGTCTCCCATCCCAACTTCTCTCCTGTGTTTCTGCCTGAAAGATTCTCTGCCAGCATGTTCCACAGGCACCTCAAACTCATGTTGTCTGACCTCAACTCACCTTCCCCTTGTCCCCCACCCCCACCAGCGGGCCCAGAACCTCTCTGGAATTGGCTTTGGCTGCCCCAAGTCCTGATTCTTGACCCCAAGAGGTCACATCCCCATCTTCTCTTCTCCAACCCTCTTGAAACCCCATGTGCTGGGTCATTTATTGCAGGGACTTCCCAGTGTCCTCCCCCTTCTAGTCACATACCCGTGTTCCTGATCAATCATTCTGAAGCCCAGACCATGTTTCCCAACCCCAACACTCTTGGCTCCCTAATGCCTCCAAAGTAGCCCCAAACTCTTTAGCATAGATTCGCAGTCTCCACTTTGAATAAGCTCCCAACCCTAATTTCCAGCCTGGTTGCTCACTTTTGCTTCTTCAAACAATGTGTTGCAATCATTCTGGACTCGCTGAATCAGCCCTGCTCTCACTGACCCAATGACATGGCCCCCATGTCTTTTCGGCTTCGTGTGGACAGTCCTGCCTTTCTCTGTCTGTCACAATCGTACCCTTTGTCTGAGACCCAGACCACACACCAAACACTCAAGCCCCAATAATGATCTAGGGGAAGCTAGAACCAGGTACAAGGACCCGTTCTACTACTTCTATTGCTTGATTGTTTGATCACTGAACCCTTCTGTGCCTTGATTTGTTCATCTGTAAAGTGAAGATAATAGTAGTGGCACCTGCCTCATTGGGTATTTGAAGATTAAGTGAGACTACACTTAGAGTGGAACAGTGTCTGGCATGTACTCAGCACATGTGTCAGCTAGAGTACCCCAGTTATGAAGCCTCCTCTGATCCCCAAGAGCAAATCTCTATATTCCATAACATTGCATTGACCCTGCTAGGAGCTCGTGGCACATTTATCTGGTGGTGGGGTTGGAATTCTTTGATGGCAGTTGAGTAATTGTCAAAAACCCACTGGGGCAAACAAGGGGACTTTTATCACAAGCATATGGGTGGGTTTTATAGCACCCAAAGGTAAGAATGCAGCAGTACCTCAGGGAGCCCCCGCATTGGCGGCTGGAAATGCTGCTTGGACAGCATTCTCTCTCAGAACATCCACTTAAGTATATTCTTTGTAGACGGCAACCTTGAAAACTTGGCTGAAATCTGCTGTCCACAGTGCTCTGGGGTACATGCCACTGTTCAATATGGAAGGACAGAATCTCTCTCTTGTTCCTAGTTCAAGAGCTCTGACTAGCCTTTCTTAGGTAAGGGCAGGGGGTGGATCATGTTACACACAATTATTGCTGGGGGTGCCCCACTATGGGAGATAGGATGAATTTGGGGTGGGGGGTTGCCCATGCCACAGACTGCAAGTTGGTCCTCAATATGTTTCCACATCTTTCTTAGTAATAGAACTCTCAGGTTTTGCTGCCATGAATAAAGACTACATTTCCCAGACTCCCTTGCAGCTATAATGGCCGTGTGACTAAGTTCTGGCCAAAGTGTCATTCAAAGATTGGGAATGCCCTTCTTTGTTCTTCCTAGTAGCTGGACTCTGGATCCAGACTGAGTTGAAACCCTGGCCCTGCCACCTAGTTGTGTGACATGAATTAATATTGAAAGAGTAATGAGAATGGGTCCTGGCACATAGTGTGTGGTCCATACGTGTGGCTTGGCTGAAGAAGATGGTGATAAGGAGGAGGAAGAGGATGGCCAGGCTGGTGCTTGAGTGCCACGTGGGTCATGAGGGAGAGCCATATGTTGCCTGGACCCATAACATTAGTTGAGCCAAAACACCAGCCTGGACTGCTTGCCTCCTGACTTACTTAGTAGGAGAGAAAAATAAACTTCCACCTTGGTTAAGCTATCATTCTTCTGGTATTTGCATGAGGCACCTGGGCTTCAGAGAGGTGGAGATCTGAAATCCAACCAGGAAAGCCAGGACTCCAGTTCAGACCATCTGACTCCTGAGCCCAGGATCTAAGCAATTTTGTTATGAAACTTTCTCCAGGGCTGTTCTCCTGTGAATCCTTTTTAAAGGAGGCTGAGATCACAGAGAACCTGTTCAGGCCAATGAGAGCACATTGCTTCAGAGAGACCTTTGTTTCTCTGCACTTTGCAGGTTTGTTTGGAGGGCTGAGCTTTAGGGAGACTGACAGGAAAATGGCAGGGTTTTCCTGAGGTCAAGGGGGTGAGGATCCACACAGACCCTGACCCCTGGACCAAACCATTCTCTCCCTCCTCTGTACTGCCATTGCAGTTTTGTGGGCATGACTAGCAGCTGGTCGAAATTGGTTAATCTTTGGGGAAAATGGTCACAGTGGTAGAGTTTTAGTTTGAGAGAGTTGAGTCTTTAGTCAGTTACCATCTGCCTGTTATTTGGTTTTCAGCATCTTATGTCCTAGCAGGACCCTCACATTATCTCAGCAAGGAAAGCTTCATTCTGAAAGATGAAAATAAAGACTGAAAAGCTTAGCCCTCCCATGTGAAAATGTCCTGGTGGGATCGTAGGCAACAGAGACTGGGGGTTGGAGAACTCCCTGCTGCCTCTCAGATCACTAAGGATGGCTCCCTTCCTTTCCCTTCCCCTGCCCCTCCCCTTCCCCATGTGCATCCTCTCTTCTTCCTGGCCCCAGGGCTGAGTGTCCTTCATAGCCCACTTCAGTCCCCTTGTCCAAGAGGCCTTCTCTACCTCCCCCCCTTACCCCTCTGACCATCCCTTTCATCCCGGCCATCCTGTTACCCTGGCCATCCCTGGCCCGGGTCTCCCATGGCTCTTACAGTCTAGCCTGCATACTTTGGTGCCTCTTAGTGTGCTGGGCCAGGGCGCCAAATGCTACTTGTGTAAATGCTGCTCATGTCTTCTGTTTTGTCCAACTGTTTGCTTTTAGAGGACCAAGGCCACTCCAGTTTGCCAGGGATAATGCAGGAATTTCTGCTTTGGTTGGTCATTTTGGCCTTAGTGACCTCTTTAGGCTCTGCTTGCCCTAAGATTTAAAGATTGTCTACTCTTCCTTTCATTACCTCGAGGTGCCTGATTCAGTGTTCCATAACAGGAAAGTGCTTAGGAAGAATTTATTGGGCTCAATCTTCCTATTTCTGGAAGCAAGCATGAAAGGCCATGAGGCAGTGTTGGAAAAGGTCTCCTGTTTTCAAAGGTCACCCAACAAGGAGGTGAAGCACTTTCAGGGTTTGGGTATCAGCGCTTTATCAAGGCCACCTCATTACCTGCTCTTGTCTGTGTTACAGTGGACGTTCTGGTGCCCTCTCTGGCCTTGTGGGCCTTGATGCCACCCTGGTCCAATTTCTGGCTGGAAACCACAGCAGGCCCTTCCTGAAATGACACAACATCCAACTGGGACTCAGCCCCAGCCCCTTCTCTGCTGGCTCCGGCAGCCAGTCCCACAGGACTCGGCCAGGACCACAGAGGCCCCAGCTTTTCTCCAAAAGATCCCTCTGCTGACCAGGGACAGCCATGCCAAAAATACAGCAAAGTGCATGCACAAGCCCTTTCAAGCTGTGGCTTCATGTCCTGTCCCCATGGCCTAGTTGCACCAAACTTCATGGTGCCCAGATGGAGTGAGTTCCTCTCAGACAGGAATATGTGTTTCCCTGAGGACTCAGGTCTACAACTACCAGGACTCTACTTAGGATGGGGCTGTTGGAGGAAGGCAGAGCCCCAGGAGTTGAGGTCAGGGCAGAGCATTCTGCCCCATTGGAAACTGGACCCCAGACCCCCACAACCCTGGAAAACATGGCCGCTCAAGAAGCCCATTCCAGACAAGGCCAGTTTGCATAGTGACTTGGTGTTCAGAGGCCCTTTGGCACACTAGGAGATGGCACCCATGTTCCCAGCATTCAACTCAGAGCCTCCCTGCCTCTCTTCCTCCCCCAGCACTCTGGGCCACAGGATAGAATGAAAGGAGTTGTGACTAAGACTCAATGGGAGCAGTGGCCCCTTCCTCCCCATTTACTTGAGATTCGAAGACCTTTGAATCTTGCTAAGCCTGAGTTACTCCTCTCTTGACATATTGCATCCATGGTCTGGAATAGCCTCAACACCCTCACCTCATCCTCATGCTCCATCCTTCAGGGTGTAGCTCAGTTCTGCCTTCACCATCTCCCTTCCCTAACCTGGAGTCCTCAGGGACCTCTTTTTCTCCTTTGAGCTTTAACTCTTGATGCCTACACCACTCTTGAGTGGCATTCATCCACATTCAACATTGTGGCATTGTTTGTTGTCTCATGTGGCTATGAAGTGTCTTGCATTCATTTTCTATCCACTTTCCGCACATTTGAAACCAGTTCTGTCCAATAGAAATATGTGAGCTACATATGTAATTTAAAAATTTCCAATAGCCACATTTAAAAAGTACAAAGAAACAGGCAACATTAAATAATGTATTTTATTCAACCCAATATGTCAAAAATACTTGGAACCAATGTAAAAATTTGTTAATGAGATATTTTACATTTTGGGGGGCACAAAATCTTCAAAATCTGGTATGTATTTTATACTTATAGTATGTATCAATATGGCTGCTAAATCTTCATAGAAAATTCTAATCTTTATTTAGATTTAATAACATCTTTTCTTTCATCTTCCAAATATTGAGCCAGAACCTCTCATTGGCATTTCCAAGATGGAACCATACAACCAAGGGAACTCTGGGTATTGCAGTTCCCAGCTTCTCTCTGTGCCACAGAGAACTTGGAAAGGTGTGGGGCCGGGACACTGAACTGATAACAGATGATTGGAATAATGGCATCCCATTGGATGAGTGCTCCTAGGAGTAAGTGGGAGGAGCAGATGCCAGGTGAGAGGAAGCACAGAAGCAGAGTGCATGCAGAGAGGGAAGGCTGTAAGCAGAGCAGGGACCCTGAGTAAGCCAAGAGGAGAGGAGTCTCTGCTGGTGGCAGGGGTAGCAGAGAAGGAGGAAGATGGACGGAGGAGAACAGTGGGTCTCTGTTCTGGGCATCCAGATGCTTTAGTGTCACAAGGTAATCAGGCCCACATCTCAAGGACACCCACATTAGGGGCAGGGTGCTCACAGTTGTCCTATTCCTGCCTCCTGGTGCTAAGATTTGCTGAGATAGCAAATTTGATGAACTCAGAGGCCATAGGAATCCTACCTCCTCTAGGAAGCCATCCCATTCAACTCTCCCTTCAGCCTTAACCCCTTGTTTTGATACTTGCTCAAGTATCAAATGGCTTGTTTGCTATTAAATATCACAGCTTGTTTGCTATTCTGCATATGTTGTGCCCCGCCCCTCTATCCCCAACCTCTGCCATGTAGCCCTTTGGGGTCAGAGGCCCAATCTGTCTTATAAATCCCATACAATCTGGGCTAGACTGAGCCAGGGCAGAGGCCAGAAGGAAAGATATGCAGGCATCAACAGAATTACAGAAGCTGCTCCTGTCTTCAATGGACAAAGCTCTGTGAGAATGGACAAAAGTCCATCTAGGACCATGGCTCTTTATCCTCTAGGGCAGCCAACCCAAATGAGGGAACTGGAGGAGCAAACCTTGCTGAAGGAAATCAGAGATCAACTGGAATTAATCCTCAGGTTATTGAAAGGAGTAATGGAAACAAAACGTGTTTGGGTGTGTGTGCGTGTCCACACCATTTACGTCTGTGTCTGTGTGTGTGTGTGTGTTGGGGGCACTGGTTGCCATGGCACTAACAGCACTGAGCCACACCCACCAAGGGAGCCTCAGGTGAACAGCCAAGTCCTCCAGAAGAGGCCCCACCACCACATGAGGACAGCTGCTTAGTAACGGGGAGACCCCCAACTGAGGGGACCAGCTTCTGACCAGTGGATAAGCCACGCAGGTCTTTTTCTAGGCATTAACTCCAGGAGTTGGAAGTACAGTGCCTATGACCCTTGTCTTCCTCCTTATGGACTTTAGAGCTAGCTAACCTGATGGGCCAGAGCCCATGTGATCTGATGCCATCCCCTACAGATGAGGAAACCAAAGGGCATTTGGGCTTATGTTGAGGTAGGCTCTAATCTCCTGGCGCCTCCTCCCTTCTTCCTGTTTCACCTCACATAGTTTCTCTTTCATCCTCTCTCAGGACTGTGGTCTTTTGTTGGATATTTCATCTTCTGAAGAGAGAGCATGCCCAGATGTTTTTTGATTTTAGCAGCATCAGAGCAAGCTTTGAGCACTGGTTAGTGAGTGTCATTTAGTGATCTGCAGGAGAGCAACATGGGACAGCAAGTCAGACCATATGGGCCTATTGAGCCATTCCAAACACCCCAAGTCTGGCCATGGTGTCTGAGGCAATGAAAGAGGGTTGATTTGACAAGGCTTGTCCTTGGAGACTCTTTTTTTCGACCCCAGACTTTGTGCTTGCAATTCAAGTGTTTGGCACCAGATGGAAGTGTTGCTCTGTTATGAATTTTAGACAACTTCCTATTTTGAGAAAGGTTTTAAATTTCATTCACTCATTCATTCATTCATTCATTCATTCATTCATTCATTCATTTGTTATTCCTTCATTTAACAAGTATTTACGGAGTGGTTACAATATGCCAAGCACTTTCTAAGTAATTGGGATACAGCAGTGAACTAAACCCAAGGAACTATGCTTCTTGGAGTTTATATTCCTGTACAAGAATATGGTGGATAAATGAGAAAAACATTTGGTATGTCAGATGATAATAGGTGTTACAGAGGAAAATTAAGTAGAGAAAGGGGAAAAGGAGGGCTTGGATTGGGGGGATGTGAAGTTAAAGAGAGGAGTTCAGAGCTCATAAAATCATAGAAACTGAGAGTTGGGAAAAACTACGGAGGCTTTAGGCTGTGAGTGAGTCATCACAGAAGCAGAAAATGATCTATAGGAAGGGCCTTTACAAGGGCGTTATATTTGACAGATGGGTAGATGTCTTAGAGAGGGAGAGTGACCTGCCCAAGGTGAAATATCTGGAGGGCGGAGGCTGGCCGCCTTGACCTCCAGGCCCACGCCCTCCCAAACCTCACCTTGGTCTTGTGAGGGGTTCTCCCTCAGTTTGAGACTGTGAACTCACCACATGCTGCTTGCTTTCCTTCCAGTGCACATTTTCCAGCTTACTTGTAGTTACCGTGTGCAGGTCCAGCCAATGGACACTGGGCAGGAATAGTGTACACCCATCCCAGGCCTGGCCCCTAAAAAGCTCCGTATGATCTTCCATGCACTCCCCCATCAGCCTGGGACTCTAGAGCCCTAGAGGGTGAGGAAGTCATTAAAAGGAGGGAGACAGGATCCTGAAATGACTACATGATCAGCCTCCCATCACCCTGCTCTGGTCTGTGACATGAGTGAGGCTTGTGTGTTAAGCCACTGAGATTTGGGGGTGGTTTCTTATAGCAGCTAGCTTACCCTAACTATTACATCCACCATGACTGAACCTAACTGAATGCATGTCCACCAGGCTTAGATCCTAACACTGTGCACAGCGGACACGGGCTATTGCTGCCCGCCCATGCAGAGCCCTTTTCTCTTGGCTTGGTCGTGGCTCCCGTTTTTATCAGAGGAGTCATCCTTCTCCTTGTTGAAGTTGTTTTCTCATGGGACCTCCCCGCCGCTACCCAGAGTGGGGCACGTAATCTGGGTGGATATTCTGAGTACACAATCCTCTTGGCCGAGCAAGGGGTTCAGGGGATGAGTCTTGTCATAAGCTGGGCTTTCACCAATGGAAAGAGTCTCTCCTCCTTGAAGATACGGAACGATGAGGACCAAGAAAGCCTGAAGCTGCTGGAGCCGTTGCTCGAGGACAAAGGAAAGACTGACAGCAGCAGGAAACCAACACGGAGAAGCAAGCATGCTAAAGAGCCACAGGGAAAATCCTTTGTACCACATCATTCCAGTCTTGCTGGAAGCCAGGCCTACCTTCGGTACTCCCAGTTACAGGAGCCAATGACCTTTCAAAAAAGTTAATCCAATTTGGATTTCTGTCACTTAATACAGAAAGAGTTCTGATGAAAATTAATTTACTGAACTTAGATGTTTTGAGATCCACTGCTCATGTTGCAGGCCAGAGATTGTTATCTAATGATGAGCAAATTAGACTCCAGCCCCTTGGACTTCCCACCCCCCCCACCCCAATACAAATGTATGTGGCCAGTGGGCTTGATGCCCATGTGTAGGGCAGAGCAGCCTGTTGGGAAGTTGGGTCTCCTTTTTCCACTTTTTATGTTACTGGCTTATCAGCATAGAAGAGGAAATATGTACCTTTTCCTTTACCCTTCTGGCAAACCTGGCTTTTGAGTTCTTGAGGTTTGAGCTTTCCTTATCACCACAAATAAAGTAACAGTCTTTGGTCTGTGTTTCCGGCCAAATAGAGAAGCTGTCAGGCTGGGGTGGGTTCCCTTGAGATTTGGAGGGCCTGTGCCCATCTGGTGATTAAAGGGGGTATCTGTCAGAAGGGCCAGTAGAGAGGCATGGCCTTTAGGGTTTGTGGGGACCTCTTAGACCAAAGAGGAGAAGTGTTAGAGGTTCTATGGGACTGGGAACATGGACATAGAGATCTGCCCCATGGAGCTGCTGAGGTGGTATGGCCCTGAACTGTTCTGGGTCTCATAGAGATGGAGCCCCATGTGCTGAGGCTGAGGAACCCTGGGGAAGATCTCCAGGTCAAGTCTGCCTCAGTGTTCAGGTCCCTCCTCTGGATGGACTGTGTGGACAGCGACAGGGACAGCCATTGATAGACAATTAAGCCCCTGCTATCTATATTCATAGATGGGGCAAATCCTAGAATCCTTCTATAATCTTCTTCACCAACTTTCTATAATCTTAACAAATGTATTTTAGCTAATATAATTTAATTTGGGAAATTTTTTAATGTAATATTTCTTAACCCCTAAATTTTGTGATTAATATCTGTATATATTTAATTATACATTTTTACAAACTGTTGGGAATCTGATTGATGCAGTGGAAATAAATGATGTTTTTTGCTCAGTGGGCACCTTGCTCTAGAAAACCTGCTTGGATGAGGTTTAGTCATAGGTCAAATGGATTTGGGAACTCTTACAATTCCTGGAATTTATTTTTTAACAAGACAAATGATAGCAAGCACTTATTATGTGCAAGAGCTTCAGGCTTTCTTGATCCTTATCACTCAGTATCCCAGCTGAAGTTAGACTCTCTCCAGAATTCGTAAACCAAATCTTAAGCAAAACCTTGATGAGTATCATCAGGTTATATGTCCGTCCCTGAACCAATCAGTTGACCAAGAGGATCGTACACTTAGGACGGTCAGCCTAGATGATCCTATTCAATCCCCACAACAACCTCCTAAGGTAAATATCATCATTCCCATTTTACAGATGAAGAAACTGATGAAGAAACAGGTTATCCACTTGTCCAAAATTGTGAAGGACATTATTGTTCACCACCATCTGGTTGGTACATGCGATGGATGTACCCAGGAACATGGAAGGATGGTAATTCCCAGCCCTCTTGAAGTTAGATGAGGTCATGTAACTTTCTTTAGCCAATGAAATGTGAATGGATATGATATTGGTCACCTCCCAGTGAGAGCAGTTAAATGCTAGCACTTGACCCCCAGTTTTCTCCCTTTTCCACAGTGATCAGGGAAGATTATGTTAATGTGGGGGTGTACCTCAGGGTCTTCACATGGAGGGTAGGCATAGGGAGTCACCTAGACATGTAATAAGCTTTGTGTAAGTGAGTACATCTTTGTTGTTTCAAGCCACTGAGATTTTGGGGTCCTCTGTTCCTGTAGCATAATTTAGCCTCTCCTGATTGATGTAAATATCACTCAGCTAATAAGTAGCAGAGCTAGAATATTAGCCAAAACGTATCTGACCCCAGAGCCTGTGCTCATAACCACTAATCTACATTGTCACCACTCTTTGAGAGATACTGTTAGCAAAACTTGTAGCTTCTCCTATCTCTAGTGTTCCCTGTAAGCTCTGTGAGTTTTTATCTTCAAGGCATACAGCATTCTCCTTCAGCTTTCATACACTCCTGGGTAGCCATGTTTCTTCTCATTGTCATCACGTGGAGTTTGGCAGAAAAGACGGGACCTGCCTTAGGAGCAGCCAGCAAGCCCAACACAGGTGTGAGCTGCCCCTTTCTCCTGGTCTGCTTCAACCAGTCTCTGGCCCTCAGCACAATCCCCTTCTGGAGCCAGATTCCTGCTGGAAACTTTGGGGAGCTATTTGGGATCCCAGGATTATTACTGTGTTGTGCCATGGAGGGAAAAGCCTGGAAACATGCAGGTCATTCCTATGCCTCCTGCTGGAGAGAAGTGGAAGGTAAGATAGTCATCAGAGTGACAGAGATGCTGAGTCCTTGAGATGCTGAGGAGTTGGGGGAGCTGAAAACCTGGACTGGAAAATACCCAGAGGCTCCCTCCTCAGTGATTTTATATCATTGGTCTGGAGTACAGGCCTGATATATTCATTTACATTAAAATTGAGCATATAGTACAAAGACTTCCTTTGTACTCCTTTGGCCCCTGCACACAGCTCCTCTGTTATTAGCATTGTATGTTAGTGTGGCACAGTACTTATAATTAATGAACCAATTTTGCTAGATATGACTAACTGAAGTCCATGCTTTGTATTCAGAGTCCCTTCTTTTTTATCTAATGTTCTTTTCTGTCCCGGGATCCCATCTGGGATGTACCATGTTGCACTCAGTCATTGTGTCCCCTTAGGGACACAACAGTTTCTCTAACTTTCCTCACTTTTGAAGACCGTGAGAGTTTTGAGGAGCTCTGGTCAGGTTTGGAGACCTGACCAGATATTGTTGGAGACCCTCTACCAGAATTCATCAGATATCAGTTTCTCTCATGATTAGACTAGGGAAGTGAGTTTTTTGAGCAGGAATATTTTTTAAAGTTGTTCTATGTAATTCCAGTTTGCAGCCAGGGTCACCCAGGTGATGGTTAGGCTCCTGCCGCCCCCAGTGCTGGGCACACTGAGAGGCCAATAAGAACATACCAATTACCTATGACAAGGCTCAGTTCTCCTCCTTCTACTGGAATCTCTGATGCATTCACCCTGCACTTGCTTAGTTGAGGGAATTGAGCCTGTTCACTCACCATCCAGCATGGGAAAACTGGCTCAGAGGCAATGAGTAGCCCCTAGGGAAGAGGGATGTCCCCACAGCCCAGTGTGACCAGTCAAAGGGCAGAGCAGGGTTCTGGGAGGTAGTGAGCCTTCATAACAGCAGGGAGAACATTCAGGGCCACCTTGTCTTCAGCTACTCTCTAAAACATCGTGTTAATTGACCGCCTAATGGCCATTCTTGATTTCCTTCTCCCTTGCCCTCTGCCCTCTTCCAACTGTGGTTCAAAATGGTCACATAACCCAGTCCTGGCTGGCTAACAAGATATAAGAAAAGTCTTCAGGGATTGTGGAGCTTGCGGGGGCTTGGAGGAGTAGGGATGGGAAAGCTACTGAAAAAGTTTTTCACCCCTGGTCAAATAAGAAAAGCATGTGAATAGAGCTCTTTCCACTTTGACCATTACCTTACATTCTGACTTTGGAGGAAGTCTTAAGAAGATGTGATTTCTGCAGCTGTGGCAACCATCTTGCAACCAGAGGGGGAAGACAGAATTTGAACACTGTCGCAAAGCCCTGGCATCTTGGAGTTGCAAAGCCAGCTTGATAACTGCCCACTTCTAGGCTTCTTAGTAAGCAACTCTTCTTGTGGTTTAAGTTTCTATTTTGTCAGAGTCTCTATTACTTGCAGAAAAATGCACAGGCTCTGTTACAGACCTCGTGAGAGTGGGTAGCAGGCATCATCCTGAGGGTACAGATGAGACCTAGCAAGGTTAGGGACTTGCACGGGATGTCCTCATGTGGAAGGACATACCATCTCAGGGGGGTGGCTGGGCAAACAGAGAGCATGGCTGTGGATAAGACAGGATGACCTGGGGTGGGGTGGGGTATCTGGTACAACAGGGGAGGGATAGGCAGCCACAGTAAGTTCCTGAGCATGAAGGAAATGGGAAGAGGCACAGGGAAGGTCTAGGGGACTTTGTCCAGAAAGCACGCATGCAGACTCACAGGTGAGACAACAAAGGGCCGAGCCTTCCAGCAGGGGCCTCCTTGTGGCTGTCTCCAGAGCCTGCAGGAAGGAAGGAAAGGCCATGGCCAGGATTCAGTATAGTCTAAAAGGGCCTAAATTTAGATCACACATCCAGGGAGATGCTAGGAAATCCCCTCAAGATTATTTCTCACTCTGCTATACTTTGCCGTATGGAGGCACATTCAGCTACCGTTTCTCATATGACATCCCAGCAGTCCTTTGTGGTAGGCAGGAGTGAGAACATTCATTTTCAGGGAGGGAAGTAACAGTACAAAGCTACATGATGGAGTAAAGCCTAGAACCCTAGTCTCATGGGCCCTAGTCTCAGCTGTCTCTCTGGGAGGGGAAAAATATGTAGCATTAGCTGATTTCCATGGTAAGTTCTCCCACTGTGGCTGCTTTTACCAATGTTTAAACAACTTTTTTGCAAAATTGCTGGCATTTTAACCATCAGCTCTTGGAGACTGCTGGCCATAGCCCCCTGCCCCCTACCCACCATCGGTTCTTAGTTTGGGTCCACAGGATCCTCCTACCTGCTGGTGACAGGCCTGTCCCTCTCCCTCCTGACCCTAGTGGTGGAGTTCCAGCTTGTGACCCCACAACTTGATGCTGCCCATGTGTGTCCCTGACTTCAGCTCTGGTTTGCTACCTCTGCTTTCCCCTAATCCTGACCCCAACTCCCTGGCCCTGGGCCCTCCTGGGAACCTGTTGGATGACTTGTTGTGGGACCCATTCCTTCCTACCTTGCCGTAGCCGCCCCTTGTCTCTGCCAGCCTTCTCTGATTGGCCGGGTCTTGTATAGGGAATAACAGTCACACCCATGGCTTGGGAGTCTGGATGGTTGCAGATGTAAAGACCCTGGATGCTCACTCTGAATTTCTTCCATCTTTCAAAGGTCAAACTCTTCCCTCACAGAGCTCAGAGACCCCCTCAAAGCCTGGATTTCCTCCGTCTTCCTAAAACAGCCCTCACCCCTGCCTGCATTGGCTTACTCTCTCTCCTTCACTGAGCAAAAAAACATGTCCCAAGTTGATCCACAGGGACCCTCTGTTCTCCCAAACCTCCCCTTCAGATCCATCCATCTGGTGTTTGCATCTGCTGTCCCATGACTAAAACTGACTCCTCCGTGCCCTCTCCCTGCCTTTATTAATGTCTTACCTCCATTCCACAACCCAATCCTAACTACTACCACTGAGGCTTAGGTCAAGTCCCCTACCTCCCAGTCCCACCCCTGAAATCCCACTGCACTTCCCGCTAAGCTCCTTGGCATATCAGAGTATCACTTCCTCCCAGAAGCCTTCCCTGATCTCCTCCCTTCTTCTCTAAGGGCTGCCTGTCCTATCTTACTGCAGTCCACACAAATCTTGATTGCAATTCTCCTCCTGCTGTGATGTAGCCATTTACTTGCTGGTCTCTTATTAGGCTATGGTTTTTTGGGAGAAGGAACTATGTCACCCTGTCATGGGGCCTGACACAATGCCTGGCATGTACCCATACCCATGGGATCTTTGATGGCTCCTGTGCCCATTGCTCTCGTAGCACTCTGAAAGCACTTTCTGTTGCAGTGCCTCCCAGCTCCTCTACTAGAGAAGATGTGTCTTGAGCCCAGGAACCTCTCCTGTTCCTGTGCCTGTTCCTCAGGGTCCCTCGCAACACATGGCTTCAGGCAGGTCCTGCGGCTGGGGCACAACGGACACTCAGAGGAGGGGGGTGGGCAGAATCAGGTGTGTGCCTCAACTTCCTTTAGGCACACCCAGCTGTTGACTGACGTGTCTCAAGAGGCAAATAAGTTTAAGATACAGGTTTTTTACGTGCTCACAAATCCTATCTGATTACAAAGACCTTTGGAGGGGCAGGAGGCCCTGTGCTCTCCGTGGAAGCGAGGTGGCAGGATAGCCACTGTGAGCAAAAGCAGAGGGCCAGGAGCCAGGCAGGCCAGCTTCTAAATGGCCCGTCGCTATCCTAGAGAGGCCAGAGGAATCTTTGTATCCATTTGGGGTGCTGGGAACTTCTCATGAGGGTGAGACAAGCCCTCTTCTCCACCCTCAACCCTCTGGCTAGCCTCCTTTGCAGGGACTATGGACTCTGGCTCCCAGCTGGAACCCCATGAGCAGAAATGTTCTTTTGGTTTTCCTGTTGGAATCCTTGGAGCAGGAATGTTCTGGTGGTTTTCCTGTTGGAATCCTTGGAGCAGGAATGTTCTCGTGGGTTTCCTGTTGGAATTCCATGAAAAGCACTTTCATTCTTCCAGCCTTGTGCCCCTGAAGTTTCAGGGGCATGGGATTGTGTAGGAGTCCCAAACCTGGCCCTTCCCAGGCTTTGCCCAAGGGTTCTGGACATCTAGTGTGGAAACCTCTGGGAGGAGGGACTCTTTGGTCACATACGATGCTGCTGCCTCATGTTTCTGAGCTAAGCTATAGTCATTTCTGTTCTGAAGCTATAAACAGGGTCCACGAGGGGTGACCAGCCCTGACCTGGGGTGATAAGGTACAACGGGGTCCTGTGTAGGTGGAGCCACACTGCCTAGGTCTGGATCTTAGCTACTTAGTAGCTGGTTATAAAATTATCTGAAACTCTCTGAGTCAGTTTCTTCATCTGGATGGTAATCAAATCTATGTCAGAATTGTTGTCAGGGGGATAAATGTGATGACTCTCCCCATCTGGGACCAGGCCACACCTGCCACACCCTCAGCATGGTCCAGCCACCCTCTGTCTTTGTGGGCCGGAGTCTCTCCTTTCCCTTTGCAATGTCTCATCCATCTCACAACTCTCTTCCTGGGGCCTCTTCCTACTCCCAACAGCTCTGGCCAGGTGTCAAAGGTCACACACAAGTCCCCTTGGACCCCACTCCTGGCCCTACCCACTTGCATCCACCTTCTCTGGAATCCTTGGCAGGCTGAGGGGCCTTCCTTGCATGATGGGTGTTTGAGGAAAGAGGCCGGGGGCTGAGGCCAGAGCAAACTCTGTCCAGGTCTGACTTTACTGGAGCTCAGCGCCTAGGACAATGGCTCAGTGATTCTCCCACTGGGCCCTGCAAGGGAGAGTGGTGGAGAGAGCCACCCCTATCACCCTGCCTCCCACTTCTGCTGCTGCTCCTTCGTTGTCCTCCTCCGCCTCCTTCCCAGCCTTCTCCTCACAGCCCCAGCCTCTTCCTGTTTCTCGGGACACTTGAATTCACTTTCTCTCTGAATCCCTACAAAACCCTAGTTAGGCAGGTGGAACATGGACCACCTTCTTGATTTAGGGGAGAAAATGAAGCTCAAACAGAGTAATAATGGTACTAGCTAATACTTTTTAATATTCATTAAAAATATTTCAGAAGAGGTAATTTCTTGCATGGCTGATGGATCAGAACTGTACAAAATGTGTACCGTCAAAGCCCCGCTCCCTCACATCCCCTCTCACCTTCCCCTACAAGGTAACCCCGTTTACTAGTTTCTCAGGTGTCTTTCCAGAATATCTTTGTGTAACTTCAAGCACATGGGGCCTGTAGTTTGGTTTCCTCACACCCTGCCCAGATGGTAGCATACCTGCCTGCTCTCACACCATGTTTTCCCACTCAACATTATCTGGCAGTGTCTCCCCTTCAGTTCCTAGAGGGCATCTTACCCTTTACCATCGCAGGCAGGCCACTTGCACTGAGCATTAGTATGACCAGCCATTGTGCCAAAGGATCGACACGGATGTACTTTATTTAATCATCACACCAGCTTAAATGTCTGGTGTGCTATGATCACCTCCTTTGCAGATGAGAAAGCTGAGATGTGGAGCACTAACCTAGCCCAAGGGACACACCATCTGGAGCCAGAGACAGTGCTCCCATTCACCATGCTGCCTTGAGGTTCTGGAAGAGCCAACCTTGATTTTATCCACCCTAGTGAGGTTTGAATGCAAACACCCAGTTCTACTGAAAGCCAGTCTTTAGATTGCCAACTAGCACACACCCAACTGCTCTGTGTCACCACCCATGAATGGAATGGGTTCGAATGTTATCTAAGTGGTTATATATGTGCCATTGGCTCACTGACTCCCAACAGGGATGAATTACTAGTTCTCATTTTCTGGATGAGAAAAATGAAGCTCTAAGAGGTGTGGTGGCTTTTGAAGCACCTAGAGGTTCAGGTTGACTTTTATAAAGGGATCAAGCCAGGATTATGGCTCAGTTCTTTGGACTGCCTCCCAGAGGCCCTTGCAGTCTGATTTCCCTTCTACCTTGCCTCGTGAGACACGGGAGGTGTTAGCCGCCAGGGTCCCTCTCTGGGAGGAAGGTGGGAGCTGAGCCTGGGTCCCCAAATGGCAGCTGCAGGGGCAGAGCAAGCTCTGTGGCAGTGTGGGTGAGTGGGTTGGGGTGGGGGTGGGGGGCTTCCTGCAGGCCAGCCAAAAAGGATGAATGCTTGTCCCCTCCCCACAACCTGGGCCTCCTGGGACAGAAGGACCAGTCCCTTATAGTGATACTGGGGTCAGCTAAACTGGCTGCTGAGAGCAACTCTCCACAAGGAATTGGCTTCTCTGGGGCAGTCAGAATAAGCGATTCTCCTTAGTTTCTCCCTTGTCCCGTAAATGTATTTGGGGGGCAGGGTAGGTCCTGAGTCCTGTTCTGCTGACTTATCTAGCTGCTGTTCTGTTCCTCTGGGCCCTGGGCTTTCTAAACATCTCATAAAAGGAAAAATGTCCCCAGGGTAGGGATTTCTGGCCCACTGGGGATTTGGGGCCCCTCACCAGCGGGGGACCCCACCCCTCTCTGACCACATACTGCTCGCTTGCTCGCTCTCACTCCCTTGCTCCTTCCTCCTTTGCTGGCTCTCCTTTGGCATTTCAGGCCCTTCATTCCACAGCAGGAGGGACCTGCCTCCCCCCAGAACTCAGGCCCTTTGTCATGTCCTTGGGAGGGTCAGTTCCAGGGGTGCCACATATGGGCCAGCTTTGAGGCACATGGTTCCTGCGTTGCTTCCCTCTGACCCCCCTTCTTGCCAGACTCTGCTGCCCTCTGCTCCTGCCACCTCTTTGCTCTCCTCCCCACATTTCCAACCCGACCTTATGCTGGAAATACCAGCAACAAATGCCTCCGATTATTGGCCACATGCCACATTAAAGATGCGATTTATCAAGTCCTCTCTGTGTGCCAGACATGAGCAGCCTTCTACACACCACACAGGTGCACACACACACACACACACACACAATGTCAGTTAATCCTCACAATACCCCACTGAGGAAGGTACTATTATTACCTCCATTGCACAAATGAGAATTGAGGAAGAGACCCACCCAAGGTCATCCAGTCGGTGAGTTTTAGGCAAGTTCTGTGTGACTCAAGGCTGGGCTCTGTAAGCGTGGGCTGGTGGGGGCATCGCAGTTGAGAGAGGGTTCACTGGGGCTGTTATCCATGTAGCAGCTGGCTGACCTCCACACTTACCCGCCTCTCTAGGCTGTGGGCCAGAAGCTGATGGAGAAAGGAAATGACCCCGTGTGGGTGTCCTTTTATTCTGGTGCTCTTGAGTGGTCACCCTTCTGTCTGTCCTAATAGCTGTGGGCTGGGGGTAGGCATCAACAAAGAAAAACATTCTCATTCTTCTTCCTCGTTTTATGAGGCAAAAGAGTTTTTCCCCATCTCTCTGCATCTTTATGCTTCTGTTTCTTTCATCTCTATTTCTCTGTCTCACTCGGACCACTCTCTCCATCCATCCCTGCATGCATCCCTCTGCCCGCCCTCTGCAGCCATCCTTCCCCACCTCTTTGTGCCGGCAGGGGCTGGAGCCTGGGTGAGCTGGTGCCCTCACAGCACATGCCCTTGCAAGTTCCAAGAACAGAGAGGCTGCTGTTATTAGAGTTAGATCCTTTCAGCTCAGAGCCCGAGCTCTGCCCAGCCTGGGTAGACCCACTCGGGGGCACCCTCTTAGGTCCTGGACAAGTCCACTGCACAAAGCTTCACACCCCATGCATCTGAGGGGCTGGATCGCTGCTGGGAAGCCATTTCCTCCCCAGGACTCCCCAGGGCAGGGGCCCCATCACAATGGGCCCCCCAGGGCAGGCCATGGGCCCCTCACCAGCGGGGGACCCCACCCCTCTCTGACCACACACTGCTCGCTTGCTCGCTCTCACTCCCTTGCTCCTTCCTCCTTTGCTGGCTCTCCTTTGGCATCTCAGGCCCTTCATTCCATTTCCCTGGTCTCTGGACCTGGGGACTGTGCTTGCTGCTGACCAGCACTTGGGGGGTGTGGGGGGTGGGGGCCATTTTCCAAGCACACCTGAGAGAGCACCCCCTGCAGGGCGGAAGGAAGAGGTCACTGTTGAAGAATATTGCTTTTCTGAAAGTCTGGCTTTTCTGAACATTTTGAAAATGTGGCTTTGTCTGTGCAAGTTAAAAAAAATAATCAGGGCTACCTCCCACAAATGATACTGTTTCTCAGGCCTGTGGAGCTGTAGTTGGTAGACAAATAAGACATTAAAAATAGCCTGTGTTTCCCAATCATACAGCCTCTGGGGGCTGCAGGGAGAGGCCTTGGCTGAGTTGGGATTTCTGGCCCATTGTCTGCCTGCCCTGGGTTAGGGGTGGGTGTGGGGGCTGTTTGTGGACGCAGTACTTCCCGGTCAGAAAAGGGAGGAGAGAGAGTTCTTGGCGAGGATGAGCAAGATAACGCACACTTGAATGGAGAAGCTGTTTGGTGTTTATTTTTCCTGTCCCAGGCCAAGAAAGAAAGCACACTCTATTTTGAACTTCAGTTTCCACCCACTTTTTTTCCCCTCTGCTTTTTCATTTTTTCAAAAGTGTGCAGGGGAGACTGAGATACAAGGTCTTATTTCCACCTGGGCTCTGGCCCAAGAACCGCGACCAAAAAGTTACTTAAGTTATATTTCCATCATCTGCAGATGGCTGTGTATTTATTTCTCACCAAAGTAAAATCCCAAATGGGCTGCAGATATTTGCACGAGTCAAAACTGCTTCCTTCTGGCAGAGTTGGGATGGGGCTTTGATCCTTCCGAGAAAACAGAAATGTTGGCCTCAGCCCAGCAACAATGGTGCCTTTGGGATTTCCCAGGAGGACCCAAGATTTTGGCCCTGAGGGGGTGGGATGGGGGCTCAGGCTCCAGAGGGGCCATATCCCAGACTTGGGTGCAGGGCCTAAGAAGCAAAGATGGCAAAAATCAAAACAGGTATGGTAAGTGAGCAGGTGACTGGCCCAGAATAACCTTCTGGAGGGTGGCAGCCATCATATGAACTCTGAGCATGCCTGTGTGCAGAGGGAGAGGCAAACAGTGGAAAACTACTCAGGGAGAAACCGCTGCTCCTGGACACAGAGCCCTGCTGTCAGGCCTGGGTCCTCTGGCCCCATCTCTTTCTTTGCTTGTTCGCCCCCAGGGTGCTGAGCCTGGCACGGGGAGGGGCCTCTGGCCTGAGCACCCAGCCAGGTCAGCCCTGGGTCAGGAGGGTTAGCCCAGGTGGTCCTCGAGACAAGGCCCATCTCTGCCACCAGGAGGCATTCTCATCTCTAGGGTGGAAATCCTCTTGGTGCCCTGTCCTCCTCCCAAGACCCTAAAACCTGCTTCCATGGGGGACAGGGTCTGAGTGAGGATGGTGGGGGGCTCTCCATGCAGAGGGGGACCTGCTTAAGGGCTGAGTCAGGCAAACACGAAGGGAACAGAGAAACAAAGAAAATGGCAAAAGACTGAACACCAAAATCTCGCCTTCCAATCTTGTCTTCCCCCTCCCTCCTCCTGTGTCTCATTTTCACTGATGTCCAGTGTGTGTTTACATTGCTCCCTCTGTTTCTTGGCTTTCGTTTTCCTCTTTTTTGGATTCAGGTACCTTGTGAAAGTCCAGCAAACAGCTGACTTCTGTAAAGTGAATCCTACATGGCCATGGCCATCCATTATAAAATTGCAGATGTGTCCCAGGGCGGGGGTGGGTGGGCCTGCCAGTCCCAGTTGGGAGTTGACAACTTGGTCAAGAAAGATAGTTTGCCTATGAAGAAGGCAGAAAACTGTGAGTGCCGTTGGACCACTTCCAGAACTTTCAAGGCTTCCTCAGGACTGTCTTCCACTCTTTGCCCAACCCCATGCCATCCCTTTTGGTATCACACGCTGCAGGGCAAGTGGAACCCTGTGCCCCAGGTCTGACTTCCAGGCTGGAGACTCCCTTGGTAAATTCAGCACCCCTCCCCAGGGAGCTGGGACTCAGGTCTCTAGGCATTTCTCCCAGTTTGTTGCTCTGCCTGTCCTTGATTCTTCTCAGTCCTGGCTGGTCAGCAGGTTCATCCCCCAGGCCTCCTCTCCCCCACATCTTGGCTCAGGGCTCTGCTTTCATTCGAGGCTTTTCTTTCAACAGAGCAAAGAGTTGGCTACCAGTGCCTCTGGCCTGGCTCACCTCAAAGCCTGACCCTGACTCATGGTCCTGGGTCCCGACAGGACGTGGTTCACACCGGTTTAAAAAGCTCTGGACTGCAAAGTCACAAACCATCTGCACCCTCTTCTTCCGCTTGAGACGTTATTTATGTGTGTGGCTTTGTACTCGTTGCTAAATGCACCCGTGTGCAGGCTGTTAATTGACCCTTTGAGAAGTGAGCTTCCCATCAGGGACAGGAACCAGGAACAGGTTTGTAATCAGGTGGTTAAATGCCAAAGATTTATCCCGCTTCAGATTAATGAAGCCAGAGGAAGGCGTAGAGGAGATGCCCTCCAAAGTGGTTTAAAGAAAGCCTGTTTTGTGCACACAGATTGTCAGAAGGGCAGGAAATTCTAAATCAACTGTGCTCTCCGGCCGTGAGGAGACAGGCGGTGTGTGTGGGAGGGAGTGGGGGTGGCAGGCCGCCAAAGCCTGGCTGTGGGAGGCGTGGTGGGGGAGGCTGGGGATCAGGCCATGGGTACAGGATGTTCTCCAGTGACGAGTTGTGTGGTCACACCTTCACCTCTTTGGCCATCTGTAGAATGGGAGCATGTCTTGCCCTGCCTTCGTCACAAGGCAGATGTGGAGGGAGAGTGGAAGAAAGAACCTTAGGTGCTACTCAGATATAAGCAGTCAATCAAAAGGCTGACTTTGTTGAGGAGGCAAATGGTGGGGGGTGGAGTGGGAGGGGGCAAAGTAGGAGGTGGGACTTTCATCCCCAGTTAGGGGAAGGCTCTGGGAAGGACATTTAGAAGTTTTCCAGGAGTGCCTCTGTTCCCTCACCTGTGAGAGGGTCATTCTAGAATCTTCACAGCTGGCTATACGATTATAGTTTCCCTGATGCTGAAAACAGTCCCTCTCCTGAAAATAGGAGAGGCCAGTTTTGGGGTTTCACTCATCCTGGATTTCCCGACCCAAAATCTATAGATCCCCACCCTTCCCAGATGCAACGAGGGTGGTGCTGGCTGGAAGTCTGAGGGGACAGCAGGCGGGAAGTCCCACGGTGTCCCCATTGGGCGGGGGCTCAGACTGAGCAGGCCACCATGCCTGCTGATATTTATAACTGTGTCTGTACATTCCGTGTAAAGACATGCCGAAAAGCACCATTGAAAGTAGCGCTCAGATGCCTGCACTCAGCTCAGCTTCCTGTCAGAGCCCAAGGAGCCTGAAAAACAAAACAAAAAAAATGTATTCACAGCTCTGAGCCTTCCCTACTTTCCAGGCTTATTCCATTTGAAAGTATTCAGAATTAGAGAGAGGGGAGGCAACAGAAATGGGGTCCAGCCTGACTCCTTTGTGATTCTGTGTGTGCTGGGGGCTGTGGAACCTCTCAGAGCTGCACACTTACCAGCTTAGAAGGGGCTGTGAGGAGCTGAGGCAGCGCATAGTAGGAACCACTTTGTGGAAGGACAAAGGGCTGCTCCCTGCACCCTTCCCCCCTTTCCCTTCCCCTCCCTCACCCACTCCTTTCTCTCCTCCCCCCATCATTGGCTCCTGAGGTCTGCCTCCCCATCACCCTCTGTTGCATCCCTTCATGATGTGCCCAATTAAACCAACCCAATATCTTTCAGTGATTTGACCCAGACAGACCCAAATGTGAACAGAACTCAAATATCTGTATTTCAACCTGACTCATAAATGCAGTGAAAGTACACATGTTCAGAGTTTTCACTTAGTTAGCTGTGGGTGATTCGGAGGAAGGCTGAAGTGTGAGGACCTCTCTTCTAGAGCATGCAAATACTCCCCAGGACTAGCCATGATGCGGGAGGAGGCTATGACATTTCCTGTCTGCAAATGGCTCTGGGAGCCCTTTGCTAGGAAGGGCACCTGCTTAGGCCACCTCCTCCCTCTCTGGGGCCTCTAGTCACTCAACAGGGGCCCAGGAGCCTGCTCTCCAATCTGGGAGCAGGGAGCTGGAGCTGCCCGGTGGAGTTGGGCTCCTGACTCCCCTCAATGCCTGGTCCCCCTCCTCCCTGTTGAGGTCCAGAGAGGACTGAGCGTTTCTCAGGTGTTTCAACCCACAGTCCTTTTCCCCATCTTCCCGCCAGGGGGCAGTAGAGCTACTAGTGTTTCCTGCAGTTTGTCTTAGCTGGCAGGCATGTCTCCATAGAACGTTCTGTGCTGAAAAGAATGTTCTCTACTGTGTGGTCCAATATGGCAGCCACAACCCATGTGCCACTGTTGAGCACTTGAAAGATGGCTAGAGTGGCCAAGGAACTGAAATCTTAATTTTCTTTCATTTAAATTAACATAGACTTAAATAGTCACATGTAGCAGGTAGTTACTCTATGTACTAGACAGTGAAGCTCTAGAATCACCTTCAAAACCTTGGTCTCTGAGGCCTACCTTCTCTGCACCCTTGGTATTTTTCCCAGTCCTACAAGATCCAGTCCCCTTGCACAGTACACAGTACACAGGCCTGAGAGAGGTACTCTGGGATGCCTAAGAAGCTTGGGGGGACTGGAAACCACCCCCTACCCTACTCTGCCTTCCAGCCCAGGCCTTTGGCCAGTGGCCCCATTGGAGCCTGGCCTCTGGCCGAGCTGTGGGAAGTTGAATGTGATGAAGCCCAAGCCCCCTTGGCCGGCACCAGCTGTGGTTTCACACTTGAGCAGCCAAGTTGGGTGGAGGCGGCTGGAGAGGACTGTCAGAGGATGGGAATTTGGGTGGCCCAGCCAGCAGGCCCTGTGAGCAGAGCTGTTCCCAAGGGGCTTTCCAGGCCACGCAGGCTTCCAGGTTCTGTTGGAGCATCCTGGCAGCTGAGGGCTCTGCATGGCCCAGGCCCTCCTGGACTCCCCCACTGTGGGAAGGGACAGAGAGGGGACATGGAGGTGGTGAGTGAATGAATGTGTGTGCTGTGTGCGGTGAGTGTGTATGTGTGTGTGTGTGTGTGTGTGTTGGGTCAGGGGTGATGGCGCCAGCTTCCCTACGGAGGAGACCAGACAGCTTGCTCCACCTTTCCCTGCCATACCACTAGCTACCTAATTTGTGGGCCCGGTGCAAAATGGAAAGGCAGTGCCCCTTGTTAAAAAATTGTCAAGAATTGCAACAAGGTAACATCAGAGCGTTAAACTAAGTGTGGGGCCCTTCTGAGCTTGGGGCCTTGAGTGACTGCACAGGTGGCAAACTCATAAAGGTGGCCCTGCCACCAGTGCCTGGACAGACCTGTGAATGTCTCGAAAGAACAGAAGACTTATATTCTGGGTCAGACTTAGGGCAAAGGTGGGTCCACTCCTTCGTCCCCAACCCTGTCACGCCTTCTGGAAGCAGACAGAGGTTCTGTGCCTCCTCTAGGACCAGGACCACATCTCCCCAAATCTCTTCTCTTAGGCAGGCTGATGTCCTCAGGCTGGGGAGGGGAAGGCTCCAGAGAGACTGTCCCAGCACCTGCCCCCATCCCTGCGCCAACCTGGGGGAGAGGACAGGAGGTGAGACTCAGCTCAGCACCATAAAGACAGTGCATGTTTATCGCTTGCTTGTTCCTTCCCAGGTGCCTTGCTAAGTATATCCTGCCAGTATAATCTCATTCATGAACCCTAACACATCAGGAGGCATACTCTTGTTCGCCACTTATTTTGCAGATGGGAAAACCAAGCAGAAATGAGGGGCTCTTTGCAGTAGGGAAATGTTCTATATTGTGATTGTGTGGTTGTTAAATGCATGTGTACATACATCAAAATTCATCAAGCTGTGTCCTTAATCTGTGCATTTATTGCATGCAAATTATTCTTCAAAAGATATGATTTATTAAATAAAAAGCATGTTTTTAAAACTTAGGCACAGTGACCTTGAGTACTTGTCCAAGGTCACATTCCTAATAAGTGACAGAACTAGGATTTTTAGCTTAGGTACTCAAAAACAGAGCCATGCTGGTACAAAGATCACCAATCATGGGGTCAGAAAGATGACGTTTCAGAACTACTGACTTCTTGTTCTTGATCAAGTTGCAGAGCCTCTCTGAGCCTCAGGCTCCTCATCTGTAACATAGGCCTCTCAGGGTTGCGGTTTCATATAGTCAGGGACATGTTGATGGGGTGAGGACCCCACAATGTCCCCAGAAGGTGCTCTTATTCTGCTGTTTGTGACTTTTGGCTGGGGACAAAGCTGAAGTGCAGACTGTCATGCTGGGCACCCTCCTTTCAATTCCACCGCCCCCTGTGGCTTTCAGACCCAGTCTAATCCCAGGAAACAGGGGGCATGGTGGGGCAGGGCCCATGCAAGGCAGGGGTGGCAGGGCAAACCAGGGGTCTTGGGGGCAGCAAGGCAGGTGTGGACCTCCCTCTGTGGAGTCATGGAGGAGCTTCCACAGAGAGAACTGCTTTGGGATCTAGAAATGTGGAGGACGAGGGAAGGTATCCGGAGGGTGTGTGCTAGGCCCTTGTCTTTGTTGACAAGAGGATGGAATTTGCTGTAGATTTTGTTAGAAAGAAATACCAAGTTAAGAAGGTCTTGAGAGTTAAGGGTCTTCACTAAGCAACTAGAAATAGAACATGTTACTTCTAGCCTCTGGCCTCACTTTGTCCACACTCCCTTCCATTCTGCTAGGCTGGACTGCATTTATTTGTTTACCTGTGGTCCTCCTCCCTGCAAGGAGCTTAAGTTGTGTTTATCACTTTGGGCTCCTGGCCCCTGCCCAGGGCCAGACACATGCTAGGTGCTTCATAAATGCAGGCAGATGAGGAGCTGAAACCTGGCTTTAGACCACCAGCACAATGATGTGGGCCCAAACTACTGAGGGGAGGAGCCCATTGCCTGGGTAGGAAAAGAGCTCTGGGCCCCCACCAGCTTCCTGGCAGAGGCCAAGTCCAGTGGTTCTGTTTCTAGGCCAATTCCTCCTTAGTTCTGCTTTTGGTAAAATTCTGTTGTCTTTATCACCAAAGAGCCACCTTGGTCCCCAAGTCTTAATAATACCTTCCTCAGTAGAGTATTTTACGTGTTACTCATGAGAAAGCTGAGGCTCAGAGAGGTTAGGGACTCCCCCAAGGACACACAGCAAGGTCTTGGCTGAGCCAGCCCAAGCACTCAGCCTCCCAGCCTCCATCCAGCTCCATAACACACCCTGTTGCATCTAATACTCTCTCAGCCCTCACCCCTCCACCCTAGTAATGGAATCCAGCTGGGTGGGGTTGGCCACTGAGACGCTCCAGGCTTGGCTTGGGCCAGCAGCTCATGGAAATTGGGCCATTTTCCTGAGGCGGAAATGAGAAGCAGATGTGGTTCAGGAGCAGGGTGCAGACTCATGCCTCGTCAGAGGGCTCAGGTTACATGAAGAAATACATGACTATGGTTGCAAAAACAGCCTGAACCCCCCAAGGCCCACTTTGGGGGTCCAGCCTGGACCTAGGGCCAAGCTCCATCTCCACTCTTCACCATCCTCTTTCCAACCTCCTTGGGAGCCTCTTAGATCCTGGAAGGAGCTGGGTGAGCCAGGAAGGGCTAGGGAGAAGCAGGCCTCTGGCTCCTGTGCCTTCTCACTCCCGTCCTGTGCATGGAGTTTAAATTCTGCTCCTCGTCTCAGAGCCGTGCCCTTAGGAGGATGTGCAGGAAGGGCCAGGCTCCCTCCACAAAGGCCACAGCAGCTTCCCACCCAGGGCTGGCTTGGTGCCTTGATACAGGCCCCCAGACACCTTTTACAGCCTCACACCATATCTGATGTTTTGCCACTTTGCTTCCACCCTTTGGGTTAGGGGATTGGCCCCTGGTAGCAACACACACCTTTTCTTACAAAGCATCACCTTTCTAGATTCAGGCAGCCTCACCTGAGTGGAGATTAACTTATCAGCTCCTTCCAAACAGCCAGTGGGGCCTGGGTCCAAGAGGAAGGGGGAGGCGGGACGCTAGAGGAAGCAGGGTCCTGGCACGGATGAAGGAGAGCCCGGGAACAATTTGGTGATGGTGGCATTTACATCTGGGCATCTCCTATCTGTTCAGGTCCTGATTTTCTCCCTTATTCATTCATTCATTTGATGGTTCTCACACACCCACCATGGCCAGGACAGTGGGCTAAACCCTGGGGATCCAGAAAATGAGTGAGCAGGGACTCAATCTCTAGGATCTCACTGACCACTGAGCCCACGTAAAAACCATTAAAGAGCTTTGATTGACTGATGCATTCATCTTTTATTGTATACCATGTGCCAGCACTATTCTAGGCTCAAAGGATCTATCAGTGAACAGAATAGAAATTTTTTGAAGGGGAGACAGACAATAAAAAATAAAACTAAAAAATAAGATCAATAATGTTTCAAAGGTGATAAATGCTATGGAATGAGTGAGGGGGATCAGGAGGTGGGGGCTCATTGTTGTGGTCACAGAGCAGGGAGGGTGGACTTCCCTGAGATGGTGAGACTGGAGCAAAGACCTGAAGCTGGCAAGGGACATGAGAGTGGGGATCTGGGGCATGTGCAAAGGCCCAGAGGCAGGAGGGAGGCCTGGGGTGTTCAGGAGCAGTGAGCAAACTGGTGTGGCTGGGGTGGGGAGGGAAAGGGAGGAGGAGTAAGGTCCAAAGGTAAGGGGAGCTGGGCCAAGGGGCTCTCAGAGCCACTGCAGGGTTTTCACTTCTCCTGTGAGTGGGACGGGAAGTGCCAGAGGGTTTTGAGCAGACCTGGGTGTATTGACTGCTTGGGTAGTTGTGTCCACAGTAGCCTGAAAGAGCAAAAGCAAGGCAGGGGTGCAGGTCAGGCAACATCTGCAGCCATGCAAGGCGGAGGCCCAGGTGCCCAGCCAAGCTGTGGTGGAGGGCTGGAGAGAGGCCCTGGGAGAAACCAGAACAAGGTAACGCTGGAAGAGAATGATTAACTCTGACTAAGGACGCTTTCCCAGGAGGGTGACTCAAGCAGGATCTTGAAAAATGAGCAGTTCAGCAGGCACTCAGGAGAGTTGGAGCGTTCCAGCTTGGTGTGTGACAGAGGCGGGTGCCAGGGAGAGCCAGGCCCATGGGGGGAGCGGTCACTGCTGCAGCGGGAGGGCCAGGCCCCAGGAAGAAGCCAGCCATTCTGCCAGAGGCCGTTATCCTGGGGGCACCAGGAGTTCCTGAAGGATTCCAACCCTGGGGATGGGAATTCATAAGGCCTACCAGTTACAAAGAGTCCTGTGGTCACCCTGAAGGGATTGAGGGGAGGCAGAGGGAGGAGGTCCAGATGGGAAACAGAAACCGGGCCTGACCCAATGCAGTGGGAGCGAGAAGGGTGGGATAAGAGCTGTTTAGGGAGAAGAGAGGATCTTGTGCTTACAGAAAGGGAGAAAGAGGAGGAGGGTTTGGAGGAGGAGGAAGAGGATGGGGAGGAGGAGGGGGTAGGTGAGGAGTGGGCGTCACTTCAGGACAGGCTGAATTGGAGGTGCCTGTGGGAAATCAGGAATCCCAGGGCAGCTGACAGAGGAGTTTGGAGGGGACTGGGCCTGAGATGCCTGCCTGAGAGCCCTCAAGAGGCTGGGGACAGTTTAAGCTGGGGAAGTCCACCAGCTAGGGGACAACTCCAGATGTGTATCTTTTGGAAGATCTGAATAGAGTCACAGCTCCCTCCTCTTTGCTTCCTTCCCAAAGCCTTTGAGAGGCAGGGTTAGAAAAATAATCTTGAGCGGGAAGAGCAAGGATCCGGCTGGGATAATGCGCGGAGAAAGCCCTGTACTCTCTGAACAGGTCCAGCCCACCCCCAGTGCGAGTGACCAGATGTGCAGGGGGCTTGGTATCAGCCCGACCGTGTGTTTCTGCCTGCAGATGTGAGTTCCATGCGAGCACATGTGAAGTGATGTGTTTCCATCCCCCTGCGGTTCTTGTTCTCCTGCAGCCGGTCCCATAGAAGGCTCAGGTGTGGCTTATTGCCCAAGGAAGTGCCCGGCAGATTCAAAGTAAGGCATCAGGTAGGGATACAGCAGGGTGTGATGTACAGAAGTCGCTGCCAACCACTTTCGGAGCAGAATGGAGGACGCAAGGAAGGGAGCACATGAGAACCAGGGAGGCAGAGCCATCCTTCACCCCAGGGGTGCCTTGGTGGGCTGAGGGGGACCCCAGTCATGTCTGAGGGTAAATCTGCAAGGAGCTAAGTGGGTCTTGACGCTCTGATTGTAACTGTGGGAAATGTTAAGGAACCTCCTGAGCAAAGCAATGATTCAGGATGGTGCCAGTGTAATAAGATGCTTCCCAAGGGGTAGTTCGATATGGCTGAGGGAGGGGGTGTGGGAGGCGTCTTCACGGGGCTCTGCCTCCACTGGTGTGGTTGGGGAGAAGGTGGCCTGGGGGTCCTAGGTCTCAGGGACCACAGAGGCAGGATCTGCACCACCAGCTGTGTGTGGGCCCACACACTTGAGCAACACCCCTGCACCCGGACCCCCAGCAAGCTCCAGGGACCAGGCTGGACCAGCCCTGTCCCATCTGTGCCTGTGGAAGAACACAGGGGACTCCACACAGACTGTGGATCCTTCTCCCACCACCACAAGATCACCTAACTGTCTCTTTGCAGGAGGAAATTATGTTAGCAGAAGGGGCAGGGGTGAGAAAACTGGAAAACAGCATTTTACTCAAAGGAGACTGAATTAAACATACAGAAATGGAGATGATTCTAATGGGCAAGTTAAAAGTTTCTTTCTGTTTCCTCCCTCGCTCCCTTCTTTCCTTCCTTCCTCCCTCCCTCCCTTCCTTTTTCTTTCTTCTTCTTTTTTTTTTTTTTTGCCTGTCAACAATGGTCTTATCAGATCTAGGTGAGAACAGTACAAGAGAAATTAAGATGCTGGTTTTTTCCACCTGAGTTGTAGTGTGAGATTTTCAGCCCCAGCACACACATGCCTACACAAGTTTGCCTGGGCAGCTGTGTACTTTCAATTCCAGTCTTCAGACCTTTCTCTGAGACTCACAGTATGGTTCACCTTGTCAGCTGAGAATCATGAAATCATCAAATCTGTATTAATTTTCTTTTGCAGCATAATGAATTACCCCAAAACTTAGCAGCTGAACACAACAATAAACACGTATTATCTCACACTCTTTCAGTTGGTCAGGAATTTGGAAACAGCATAGCGGGAGCTTCTGGCTCAGGATCTCTCATGAGGTTGCAGTCAAGATGTTAGCTGGGGTTGCAGTCATCTGAGGGCTCGACCGAGACTGGCAGCTCTGATTCTAAGACACGCATGCTGAGTTGGTGCTGGCTATTGGCAGGAGGCCGCACGGAACTCTCTGTAAGGCTGCTGGTGTATCCTCACACCATGGTGGTGTCTTCCTCCAGAGTGAGTCATCTGGAAGAGCAGGGATTATTATGACAACCTAGCCTCAGAAGTCACAATATCCTATGTGATCTTCCTGCTCTCAAAAAGGTTGTAGTACTTCAGGGTAGGTGAAATGTCCCTACCACAAAATATGGTGTCTGAGCAGAATGATATGGGCTTTCTGAGGATCGGACCAGCCACCTAGTCAGGGAGCAAGAGGCTTCCTGGGAGTGGGCAGAAGAACATTTTTCCTGCCCTGAGCTCCTTCTTTTGGAAGGAGGCCTGGCACCTGTGGACCGATCAGATGGGAAGCCTCTGGGGGCCCAGCCAAGCGAGGCGGCTGGTTCTGGCTCACTGGACAACCAGGAGTGGTGGGGGGAGGGCACTCTGCGACTGGAGAGAGGCTGCCAGGGAACTCCCAGTGGGCAGACAGGGTAGGGCTCCTGAAGGACTCAGAACTGAGGCAAGGAAGGGGGTGCTCAAGTGAGGAACAGGGCTCAGGGGGGTGGGGAGGGCAGCAGACACAGGGCTGGATTGCATGGTCGTCAGTTGGTCAGCATGCCATCTTCCTGGCTAGCATCCCTGGCCCCAGGCTGCTTGCTTGGTTCATTCATTCATTTACACCTACATGCCTGCCTGTTACAAAAGCCAGGTCCCTGTCCTCAGGGTGTATGAGGAACACACCTTCCTAAGAGAGGGTTGGAGGGTAGTTAGGAAAAGCAGCTCACAGCAGGTGAGCTCTGAGCTGCTGATTGAAGGGGAAGAGAAATAAGTCAAGCAAAGTTAGTTGCTCTAGGCTGGGAAACCAGTGAACACACAGGCCCAGGCGTGGCAGAGCACAAGGCAATCCTGGCATGACCCTAGCAGGGGCAGCTGGGAGAGTGGAGGGGCCAAAAGAAGGATGGCTTTGCAAGCCGGGTGGGGAGGTTTGGTTTTCTTCCAGAAGACAACATGGGAGATTAGGTGAGAATTTAGGCAGAGGCATGAAAGGATCAGCTTGGCACTTTGGAAAGACTGTCCAGGCAGTAAGCAGGATGATGAAAGGAGGGTGAGTCCAGGAGGCGAGGGTGTGAACCTGGGCTATGCCTGTGCACACAGAACCAGGGATAGAAAGGAAATGGCAAGTCTCCAAGGGGTCTACAGAAAGATAAGCAACCCCCAGTGATGCCTAGAGACAAAGCAACAACCTGGCCCACAGACAAACAGTCCGATTCTGGTCATGCACTGAGCACAATGCTCTGCTTTGGAAGCTCTCTTGGCAAAGAGCCGAGCCCTGTGCTGACCCAGACAGCCCCTACCCCCATCTGCTGCCCTCACCCCAGGGGACGCTGAGTCTGGTAAGAAGCTGGCCTTCACCTGGGAGGTGTGCAGACCTGATGTTGGCCTGTGCTTTGGGGATTGCTGGGACAGAACTGAAAAGCAGTAGGGAGACCGTTAGAGGACTGTGGCCACAGGGCAGCCCCAGGAAAGTAGGCCCCAGGCTGGAGGCAGCAAGCCAGCCAGAGGAGGTCCAGCCAAAGATGAGAAATATGGCCAAGGTTCCAGGGCCCCAGTGGCTGGGCCTGAGCAGCTGGGGGGGACCTGAAAAGTGAGAAGGAAGAAAGAATTGGCTGTCCAGAGCACCTGAGAGTGCCTGGGAGTGGTGGGAGATGACCTCATATTGAAGTTTACGTCCTGTAGCCTAAAACAGAGGCTGAGATCTGTGAGGTGAGAGGCAGGCTCACCCCAAATTCTCAAACCCCTCAGTGGAGTCAGCTGTGCCCACTCCTCCCACAGCAGGTGGCGCCATCGTGCTAGAATTGGTGACTGTGGGCCTGAAGAGCCGGGCCAGGAGGCGCTGCCGGGGAGCAGAAGAGGCCAGGAGCGTGCCCGTGGAGCTACTCCGGGGGCACCCCAGCTCCACTCTGTCCCTGCTTCCTGCACTGTGCACCCATTCCTCCACTCTTGCTGGCAGCTGGGGTCCAGGGAGAGGGTCTTGTGAACTGGTTCAGTTGGAGGCAACCTCACAGGATAAGGGAACTCCAGGCTCAGCCCCAGGCAGATCCATTTGGCAATGGCACTGTCACCAGAGATGTCTTCCCTGAGCAGCTCCCAACGGCTTGTGCCCTCAGGAGGTGCTCACTTCCCCTAGGGGAGAGAGAGGGTCACCAGGAGGTTCCTGGAAACGTTTGCTCATGGCAAGAGGGGCGGGGTAGAGAGAGCATTGGCTCTGTATGAATAAATAACAAAATAATTGATAACAGCTCCCAGTATGGTGAGCAAACTTCTGCTGATAGTGTGCCCTGTGTCCTGATCTTAAGCAGTTAGTCAGGGAGAAACACCTGAGGAGCAGTTCTCTCCCCACTTCTTCCTTCCCTGTCCTCAGGAGGGGGTAGCCCACTCACGGCAAAGGTGGGTATCAGCTGGCCCAGGCCCTGCGTGGAGTCGGGGGGGGGGGGGTGCCATGGAAGCAAGGATGCCTGTGGGGATGGACCCTCTTGAAGGAGCAGGTTAGGGCATGAGGCGTCCTCCAGGAAACTTCAAAAGGGACCTCAGAATCCCTAGGGTGAGGTCTGAGGCGGCACACGAGGCCTCGGGGGAGAGGAGCAGGGGGACGAGGACCCGAGGGCCCGTGTGCCCTGCACAGTCTCCAGCCTGCCATTTCGCCGATCCTAGATTCCTTAAAGATAGTTTTTTAGACTTTAAATGTGTGTTGTTGGTTTGATAAGGATGAGGACACGTGGGGGGCAGCAGTGTAGAATGCTTTAAAGAAGAGCTGCCTGGTAGCAGAGGTGCTGTTCCCTGGGCCTCAGCTTGCACAGCCCCAGCCTCCCAGCCATCACTCATTTCCTTACCTCAGCTGGGTGGGTGGGGGTGCTGTGGGTCCCCACATCCAGTACTATTTCGGCCTTAAGTAAAAAGTCAATCTGTCACCCTCCGTCTCCTTAAGGATGGGGTGCTGTCCCTCTAATCACTTCTGGGTCACCTTGAACTTTCAGTGGTCAGCATAGTGCAGGCAGTGGTGAGTGTGTGTTACATGTGAATTCTTGTTTCTAAGGGCACCTGGTAGGGACAAGTGGGTTGGTGCTAAGAGGCTGAGAGGGAGAAAGTGTTAACAGAGGGGAGAAATGAGAGGATATGGGAGAAGGGAGGACAAGAACTGCCAGGCAGGAAGAGGGGGTCACTGGCAGCTGCTCTGTCACTGCTCAGGAAAGGCTGTTCTGGAGGAGGCTACCACAGGGAGGAAGGGGGGCTGCATTTAAGGCCAGATCAGGTGCACAGCCACAAGGGTCAGCCAGAAATGCCTCCATCTGATCCAAACCAAGGAGTTCACTGGCTGGGCCAGAAGGGGAGGAGGAAGGGGATATGATAAGAAGTTCTCAGACACCTTGGGCAGCTGGCTAGAGGGAGGTCTGGGCTGGCAAGGCCAACTTGGCAAACTTGGTCGTTCACTGGACTTCTCTGACTGATATAGAAGTTGTCTCTGAGCTGTTCTGCAAGGAAATAACTTCTTGCTCGACTTGTGGCTGAGGGTGGCAGTGCTGATAAACCTACTAACATTGCCCGTTGCACTGGGAGGAGAGGGTGTGTATGGCTCCCAGCCCCCAGGGAGCTTACTGTGCAGCTGGGGAGGTAGGGTGGGTGCTGGTAGATAAGAAGCACAGAGGAGCCCCAGTGTAGGAGGGACCAGGAGGACGGGGTCAGGGTGGGCTCAAGGAGGACTTCTTGTAGGAGGAAGGAGATTCAAATGGAAAGAGGGGGGGTCTTTCCAAATTGGAACATTGCAAATAAAGGCATCAAGGAGGAGTGGGAATTTGGGGGGTTGGGGAGAGATGAGGGACATTGAAAAAGGGCCTGGCACACAGAAGACCCTCAACAGATTTTCTAAGGACAGAAAGAAAAGCAGGCAGAGGGGAAGGAGGGGGAAAGGAGGGTGCTGAGAGCTCTTCTCAGAGGCAGGTTGCTCACCCCCATTAGCCCTGTGGCAGACAGTTACAGAAGCGCCCCACTTGGGGAGCCCCCCAACAGACCCTTGCCTCACCAACTCCCACCTCTTTTGTTCACCCGTTGAAACTGAGGCTTAAAAACAGGCATGTGCCAAACCCCACCCATGGGCCTCCTCCTCCAGGGCCTATCTCCACCCCTCCCTGAGGAACAGCAGCCACTTCAGGGCCCTGCTGGAGGCGGGGTGTTTGTCACCCTGAGGTGACTGACCAGCCAATAACCTCCCACCAAGATGGCAGCTTAGCGAAACAGCAGGGCCTTTGTCTGGTCCTGACCCTGCTGGGAGGCCCAGCCAGCCTGAGTTTGCTCAGTGTTAATTATTGACCAGGTGCCCAGGGACAGTGCCCCTCTGGCCAGCTGGATGGAGGGCACTTGGGGCTGGGGCCTTGGCCTCCCACAGCGTAAACTGGGGCCCACCCGGGGCTGGGGGAGGAGAGGACCCTGGCCTTGGCTGAGGATCAGGGGAGCTCGAATCCCTCCCCCAGTGCTCCCCAAGGACAGGGAGGGGCAGGAGAAATACCTTTACCCACAAAAGGAAGGAGAGAGAGCATGGAGAGGAGACCCTGGGACAAAGGTGTTAGGTTCTTGGAGGAGGACATAGCTTCTCATAGATGCAGTGGCCCCACCTGGAGCAGCACACGGCCAGAGACCCCTCCTCAGTCTGTCGATGGAAACACCAGCCTGAGAGAGTGTTTGGGGGCTTCATTCATTCTGGGCCAGAGGGAAGAAGGGTAAGGACCCCAGGCCCTGCCAACCACTTCCGGTTTCTGGCTCTGGGTGAGTCCGGCACAGGCCACCCCAAATCCGTATCAGGAGGCCTCAGCCAGGAGCAAGGAGGAAGTTACATAAAGTGATGTGCGTATCAAGAGACAGGAGAAGAAGGAGGAAAGGAAGAGGGGGAGCTGTGCTGTTTTGGGGTGCACTAGCCTCTAGTGCTTCTCATAAGCGGAAGTGATCTCGGTTGACCACCCTAAACAGGCCCGTGAGCCGGGCCCTAATGCTGTCCCCACTTGACTAGTGAGGAAACTGAGGCTTAGGCCCATCCCCTGACCAAGTCCCAGAGCCGACCCGCCCCTCCAGGGGGATGCCTCTAGGTTGGAGGCAGGTAGGAATCCAGCCCCTTCAGCTACAAAGCCTGACCGCCCAGAACTCTCCCTGGGGAAAGAAAAGTGTGTCCCTGGCCCCTGGGGGTCAGGCAAGTGTGTCTCGGGCCATGAGAGACAGGGCCAGCGGGCCTCACCCCCACCTTCCGTTCCCCTTTGGCTTCACCTGTGAGAAGTCAATATTGACGTTTTATGACCCAGGATAAACATACATTTTTTTCTCCCATGGAGGGATTATCTGGTCTGGAGGGTTAATCAGTGACCGCTTGGGGGTGGGGGAAGCCTCTGAAAGAAAGCAGCTATTCAACTCAATCCTTTCAGCCCAGCCCTCCCCTTCCCACCTCCCTTCCCCCACCACTTCCCCCACCCCCATCCCTGGGGAATGACCTGGCCTGGCCTGTGGGTGGGGACTGGGCTTTTGGAAATCTGAGGCTGGAGTCACAGTGAATGCATTTGGGGGACTGTTAAGTAGGTTGCATCTGAACTGCGCATCCTCAAAGCAGTTTACCCTCCGCACGGTGGTTTTCACTGAGGAACAACGGCTGTTTCAATTGGTTGGCAGGACAGGTGGGCACCACACATGGCTGCCACCGGCCCAAGCTGGTTAGGCATTGGGGAGCCTAGGCAAAGGAGCGAGTACTGTCCCTTGGGAGTCATACACAAAGGAAGTAAGACTCATGTCACAAGATGATGCATGTTGCTCCCTAGGCAAGGGCACTGAAGCCCAACATGTGGGTCAGCCCTGTCTCTAGAGGGCTGTGTGACCTTGCAAAGTGGCCTAACGAACACCTCTGGGCCTCCAGGGCTTCACCTCTCCTCCGGTGGGGGCGGGGAGGGGGGTTCTGAAGATCAAATGAGGTCCTGTATTTAGAGTGGGGAGAAAATTAAGTGATTATTTAAAATTCAAATAGACTATACCCTCCTCTGCCTTCTGTGGCAGGGAGTGATTCGCTGCTAGGCTGATGGTCCTCTTGCTTGGGGAAGCTTAAGGATGGCCCTGTAGGGTTAGAAAACTGAGTGCTCCCAAGCATAACCTGCAGGGGTAAGGCTGGCCTGCAACTGCACGGCAAAGTGAGGGCAAGGGGCATACCCTGAGGGCTGGTCCCAGCAGGATAGGTGAGGCATCCGGGAGAGGTCTTGAAAAATACTATGTGGGGCAGAGAGGGACCAATAGCAGGACACTGCTCAGGAGAGGTTCCCTGTGGGGGAGAATGGCCGACACATTCTGAGGAAGTATTGTATGACCTTGAATTTGAAGTCATTTTTCACCCTGGGCTATTATCTCTCTCCTTTGCTCTTGAAGTTGAGTAAATGGAGCCATACACGGAGGCTTAGGTTCTTGGTACTTTGGGGGGTGAAGGAGGAGGCTAGCATCTATTTAACAAGAGGCTGTTCTGAGAGGGTATGGCAGGCACAGGGCTGAGGGCGATAATGCGGAGTGAAGAGACTGGGAGAGGCACAGTGAGTCGGGAGAAGCAAATTGCCAACCTCAGAAAGCCCTCAGGAATATCGGGCATGGAAGGTGATTCCGCAAGGCTGGAAAACTTGAAGGTACGTGGGCTAGGGGCACCTGGGTTACATCAGCAAAGGTACCTTTTAAATGTGAATCATGCTGCAGATGTCCCTTATGATGGGATTGGATTATGGTCTGGGAAAACTGAAGTTGAACGTATGTAGTCACCTCCCCTGTCGTGGGCACCTGCCAGGACCTATGTATGATAAAGATAGTAAGATAAGGTCCTTGTCCCTCAAAGACTTCCCTCAAGGGCAGACAGGACAGGCAGACATGACTAATTGTCTCCCTACATCACTTCCTTCCCTTCTCATTGTGGCAACTCCAGAGCGTTTAGTTGGGCACATGGCAGCACAGAATAAAGACTGCATCAGAGCCTCCTTTGCAATTAAGTACAGCCACATGAGCAAAGAGAGGTAAACAGAATGATGTGTGCAACTTCTAGACTGCACAGTCCACTGCCCTTTCTCTCTTCCTGCTCACTGGAATGAGAACTTGGGGATGAGCCACGTCAGACCATGTGGATAGGGACTGAGCTATCTCCTGGGATGGTTAAACAAGACAAAGGAGCCGAGAGCCTTCATAATTCATGGAGCAAAACCTTCACACCAGCTTGGGCTCTCTCAAGAGACAGAAATAAACTCCCATCTTGTTTAAGCCAATGTTATGTTTTGTCTCCCAGTTATAGCTGCCTACATCTATTCCGTAATTAATTTAGACCTCCTGGAAGTAGAGTACTGTCATTAAAAATGCTCACCTATTAGCTTCTCAGTCAGGTGGAGTGGACACACATATGCAGACCCCGTTTATGCTCTGGCAGAAGACTTAGCAAAACTCACCTGAGGTTGCTACCTTGACAGGAAGACTACATGCTCTCTAAGCCTGTAACTCTAGGGGAACTTATGAATTGCTGAGTACTGACTCCTTGCTGCTTTCAGCAGTTTCTAGGAAAGAGAAGAACTCAGGTTAGACAAAGCCAGTTTGGGAGCAGAGCTGGAAGGGACAACAGTTCCTCTGAGGGGACTTCTGCCTGCTGCCTACAATCTAGGTCAACTGAGAGTCTGGTAATTTGGAGCCTTAAAGAGTTGTAAAAGCCAACTGCTTTGGTACCCCAAATGAAGTGGTGACCTAAATTGGCTCTGAAAAGACAGCTTCAGTAGGAGTTAGGCTATGGCACGGAGTCTTTCTCAAGCTTTCCCAGTTAAGAATTCTCTGCTGGACAATGGGAGCCAACCCAGCAGCTAAAAGCAGATGAGAGTGTTCCCATCCCACCCAAGCCTATTGTCTCAGATGGCCTGAAGATAACAGCCATTAAGCAGAGAGAGGCGTCTAGGCAGAGCACAGAAGCCAGTAAAAATATAGCCAGTTTTCAGCCTGGCAAGCTCTGTCAGGACAAGACCTTTGGCTGGAGTTACCTGCACATGGAACTGACTAGAAGCAAGTGGTCCAGAAGCCTGAAAGGTATAGTCTTTAGTGCCCACTTCACATGTGTTTACGGGGGATAATGACCTAATAGTAAGAGCCTTCCAGAGGGCAAAGCCAGGGGCTAAAGGACAGTGGACAAGGGAGTTACTTCTAGAAAACAGAAGGGCCAGGATTCTTTACAACTTCTAACTAGCATCATTTGGTAATTACTATGGACTGGGGCCATCTGTGAGTTGTCATTGTTTTATTTTCTGAATTAAGAGTTGTTTTTAATTGTGGTCAGTGGTTCTTGTTCCACCATTGTGTGTTGGAGGGGGTGGTGGGTAGATAACTTGTCTTTTAGAGTGTATCAGGCCCTTGGCACAGTCCACTGCCCTTAGAGTGTTGGTCTCCAGGCCACAGGTAACCACCTTATTGAGGTGTTGGGTGCAAGACAGCTTGATAGTTAAGGCTGTTAGCCTTGGAAGGCAGTGTTTGTATTTTATGTGTGAAAAGAAGGGCAGTCACAGAGAGTGGGATGGCTAAAGGCTGGACTGTGGCAGACAGTGCTAATTTGCCCCAAGATCCATTTTCCCTTCCCTGTAATGATACTATAATACCTGATTTCAGTGAAGCATGTGGCCACTTGGCATAAAACTGCATTTGCCAGTCTTGTTTGAAGTTATATGTGGCCATAACTAAGTTCTGGCCAATGGAATGTAAATAAAGTGATGGCATAGGTCTTGCATCAGACCTTAAAGGCAGGACACATTCCCGCTTTCCCCTTTTTCCCATTCTGATGGCTGGAAGGTAGACATCCATGCGTATGAGGGCAAAACTCTAAGCAAGAGAAGTAGCTTGGATCCCAACACTGCAGAGCTGAGCCTGCACTCCAGTTAGGACTTTTATATGAGAGAGTAATAAACTTGGTCAAACCACATATTTGGGGATTTCTTGTTTTATTTTGCTTTTGTTTGTTTTTGTTATAGCAGCTGAGCCTCTAACCTAACTAATACAGATGTACCTTAATTACTGCAGGGCAGTGGAATAAGTGCTCTAGCAGTACATGTAAGTTGCTATGGGAGTGCAGTGAAAAGAGTGATTAATTCTCTTTAAGGGAAATCTGGGAAGACTTCCAAAAAGGGGTGATATTTGAAATGAGTCTTAAAGGATGAGAGAACTTTTCCAAGTGAGGGGAAAGGGAAGGACAGCTGGACAGTTTGAGCAAAAGCTCTAAGTGTTGCAAACAACAGACACATGGTTCAGATGCATAAAGGGAGGGGCAGTCCTGGGAGATGGGACTGGTGGGTAGATGGGGACAGTTGTGAAGGACTTTGGTGTGAGTTTAGACTTACCATTTGGAACCACTGAGGGATTTAACAGGTAAGTAATATGATCCAACCTTTTGAAAAAGATAAATCTGGCAATAGTGTTTAAGATGGATTTGAGAAGAGAGAGCATGAGAACAGAGGGAAGTAACTATGTAACTGTAATGTAAGTCACGTCTGATTTTCCCACAGAAGCAATACTATAATAGAGGATCATGTTCCTGGCCAAAGGCCTGATACACAAATTTTTATAGAACTGACCACAAAACCAAGCTCAAGTAGCTGTAATAGTTGTACCATAATTTGTACATTACAGAGTTTCTAAATAGTATATGAATAATTAAATAAGACCACACAGTAACTAAGCACAGAAATATGTATGTATAATATAATGCAATGTTCTTGATCTCATATTTCTGCCTTTTAAGAAAATTATTGTGTCACAAAAATAATCTATTTTTAATAGCTTTATTGTGGTATAATTAACCTCTAATAAACTGTACATATTTACAGTGGGCAATGTGATAAGTTTCGACATATTTATGCAGTCTTGAAACTATTACCACAATCAAGAAAATGAATATTTCCATCACCCTAAAACTGTCCTCCTGTGTAATTCCTCCCTGCCTTCCCTTCGCCAGCTCCTCTATCCCCAGTCAGTCACCAATCTGCTTTCTGTCATTTAGATTAGTTTGGATTTTCCAGAATTTTACATAAATGGCATCATAAAACATATACATTTTTTAGTCTGGCTTCTTTCTCTCATGATAATTATTTTTGAGACTCATCTGCATCGCATCATGTATCAATTGTTAATTCTTTTTAAGTGTTGAGTAATATTCCATTGTATAGATATACCACAATTTATCCATCCACATATTGATGGACATTTAGGTTGGTTCCAGTATTTGGCTGTTATAAATACAGCTGCTGTGTGTATTCATGAAGTCTTTCATTTCTCGAGTAAGTATCTGGGAGTGGAATGGCTTGGATCATTTGATAGGTATATGTTTAACTTTATAAGAAACTGCCAAAAAGTTTTCCAAAGTGGTCAGTCTTAGTACCATTTTACATTCTCATCCGCTATATATGTGAGTTCCAGTGCCTCCACATCCTCATCCACACTTGGTGCCATCAGTGTTTTCATTTTAGCTATTCTAACAGGTATTTAGTGGTATTTCAAATATTTTATCCAATATTTATTAGACTGTCTTCTTATTATTAAGTTTTGAGAGTTTTTTATATATTCTGGATACAAGTCCTTTGCCAGCTATACGATTTGAAAATATTTTCTCCAAGCCTGTAGCTTCCTCTTTTCATTCTCTTAACAGTGTCTGTAAAAGAGCAGTTTTTAATTTTGATGAAGTCCAATTTATCAGTTTGTTCTTTTATGGATCATGCTTTTGGAGCTGTGTCTAAGAAAATTTTTCCTACTGTGTGGTCACAAAGGCTTTCTTCCAGATGTTTTATAGTTTTAGGCTTTACATTGAGATCTATAGTCCATTGGAGTTATATTTTGTATATGATACAAAGTGTAGATAGAAGTTCACTTTTCTGCTTATGGGTATGTAATTGTTCCAGCACCATCTGTCTTTTGACACCATTCTTTTTGCACTGCGATAAGGATTTTTTGGAAATCACTACAGGTCTTTTGACTCTGTTCCATTGATCTATTTGTCTATCTTTATGCCATTATCACACCGTCTTGGTTTCTTTTCCAACTTTGTTCTTCAAAAGTTGTTTTGGCTACAATAGGTCCTTGGCACTTTCCTATGAATTTTAGAATCAGTTTTTCAATTTCTATTTTTTTAAAGCCCCTGTTTACTTTTCTATACAGAAAACACAAAGAAGAAAGTAAAAATCACAACAATCTTGCCACTTAGAAATTATGTCTGGTAATGTTTTGGGTGTATACTTCTAGGTGTTTCCTGTGCTTTAAAATATTTCCTTTATTAAGTGTTTATGTAGCATTATGTACTAAGTAGTTTGGTTTTTTTTTACATCATGTTTATTGAAAGATACTTTATATACAGTAAAATTCATTTCTCAAGTGTACAGTTTCATGAGTTTTGACAAATGTACGAAGACATGTAACAACCATCACAAAGAAAATAGAGAGTATTTTTATCCCCCCAAAATGTTCCCTCTTGCCCTTTGCAGTGATTCCCCTCTTCTAAACCCTGGGAATCACTGGTCTGATTTCTGTCCCTAAAGTTTGCCTTTTTTCCAGGAAGTTACATAAGTGGAATCATGGTATGTCATCTTTTGCATTTGGCTTCTTTCACCTAGATTATTGCTTTTGAGATCCATCCATGTTGTGTATATGGGTAGTTTGTTCCTTTTTATTGCCAAGTAGTTAGTATTCCATTGTGTGGCCACACCACCAGTTATGTGGATAAATTCACCAGCTGACAGACATTTGGATCATTTCCAGTTTGGGGCAGTTGTGAATAAAGCTGCTATAAATATTTACATACAGGTATATGTGTGCACATGTATTTTCATTTCTCTTGGATAAATACCTAGAAGTAGGATTGGTGAATCATTTGTTATGTGAATATTTCACTTAATAAGAAACCACCAAATTGTTTTCCTATGTGGCTGTACCATTTTGTATTCCCATCAGCAATATATGAAAGTTCCAATTGCTTGGCATCTTCCTTAGCTCTTGGTATTGTCAGTTTTTAAAATTGTAGCCGTTCTAATTGGTGTGTTGTGGTATTTCTTCGGGATTTGCATTTGCATTTCTCTAGTAACTAATGAGGTTGAGCATTTTTGTGTTTGTTTTTTACCCATATATCTTCTTGGGTGAAATATATCTTCTTTCTGTTCAAATTTTATCCTATTTTTAGATAGGGTTGTTTATCATCTTACTATTGAGATGTAAGAATTCTCTATATACGCTGCCAGGTACTGTTTTAAGTGCTTTGCAAATGTTGACTAATATAATCTTCTTAACACCATATGATGTGGGTACTATTATTTTCTTTCTTTTACAGATGAGGAAACTGCAACAGAAGGAGGTTAAATAACTAGCTCAAGTTTGCTCAGCTAGAAATTGGCCAGCCAAGACTGACCCCAGATAGCCTAACTCCAGATTGCCAGAGAGCAATTAGCTGTCATGTTATGCTGCTTTTCATGTGCATATTTTTTCTTGCCTTAATCTTACATTGATTCTTAAGGTGCAGAAGCACTCCCACTGGGGTGGTAACATTTGGAAGTCCTCTTTGGGGGAGATTTTTATGGGAACTTTTGAAGAGATTTTAGGGTAGTCTTTGAGTTCCCATTTGATGGTCCCTTGAGAAGTAGAACAGGGGTATTTATTCTCTAGGGTATACCAAGGTCCAACATTGGTACTCATGTCCTCAAATATGGGTGGGTGATGTCATAGTTGTCACAGTCAGTTGGAAAGAATTTTATAGTTGTCGTAAGTAAAGCTCAATAAACAAAAATTTCTCTGAGCAAGGGATCACTTCAAGTTAGGGACGGTCTCTCTATTCTCAAGCAAGGATACAGGGATCAGGGGTCATGTGTGTACTGGTTAAGAGAGAGGAGCTTGGAATAAAACTGCCTGGGTCCAAATGTCAGCTCTGATCCTCACAAGCTCTGTGACTTCAGACTACTTGTCTATACCCCAGTATACTCACATGGACACAGGATTCACAACAGCATTACCTCATCAAGATTGTTAGTAAGCTGAAGTGAAATGACACATGCAAAGCATTTTGAACAGAGCCTAGTAGATAGGCTCAATAAATATTTGCCCTTTTGTTATTTATTTATTTATCATTATTATTATATTTATATATATAATAATTATTATTGTTATGTCATGGGCTAGAGCAGTCCTAGAAGATTTTCACATTTCTCACAGAGCTGGTAAGGGGGATGACTCCCAACTGCTTGGCTGCTGCTAACATTAGTGCTCCCCAGACCCACAAACTGCCCCTGGGTTCCCCTCTGTGACTCCAGCTCAGGACCCAGTTCCAGTGAAGTCCCTGGGCTGGAAACAACCCTAAGACTGACAGGCCAGATTGAAGTGGTAGTTCAGGAAGCTTTCAACTGCAGGAGAGATTCTGACTCGAGCTGGATTATAGAATAAGGATATTTATTATGTCACTTCACAGGGAGTTGGGAGTAGGACAGACTCTAGCTGGGTTTCTCCCTGGGCTCAGGGAAGCTATCAAGGTTGTTTCTATTAAAATGCTCACTAATCTGTCTGACTGAACTTATTACATTTTAGATCTTGTTTAATATTTTGTGATACAGCAATCTGAGTGTCTGCTTCAATTTATCTTGAGTCTTGGTATTCATAATGGCCATAGTTATAAGAGATACCTCACCAAATGATAGGCATGTATTATTCGTTGTAACGATTAAATCACATTTATCGTTCCCTCCCATCCATCCATTGTGCAATTTAATTGACATCTTGCTAGTATATTTCCATTTTTTCTGATATCAAACAGTTATTTTTGAAAAATAATTGGAAGGTTTTGTATTTTTGTATTTTTAACAAACCAATTCAAGATTCTCTTAAGCTCTCTATTTGGAAAAATTTCTAAGATTATTTCTTTAGCCATGTGATAGAATTTTTAATAGGTGACATATTTATATGGTTTTCAGTAATAATATCTCCTTATGATGGAAACATTTTCAAATAACCACTTCATGCCTTCTCCTTAGCATTCATTTTATTTGAAAAGCTGTTCCTTTTTCACTTATTGTTAAAATGTTCTCTATAGCTTGATAGGGCAGACTACTTTTGTCTGAAATATCTGCTTTTTCAGAGGTTGCACTAATAGCTATTTGTCATAGAAAAGGTCAGAGAACCTACAACCCATTCATTTTTCTGTAAAAGGAAAATGCACAAATCGTCCTTAAATTTGATTCCCAGAGGAGTTTCTTGTTATGTCCCTCTGATTTACAAAGTATAAAAATATTCTTCTGTTTAAGGCATCGTTTTTATCAAACCAACCACTGTGGTAGTGCACCGGAGCATTTACACAGTGATAAATGAAGCTATTTGCTAAAAGTGAACCAAAGTGAGAAGGTGCCCGCAAAACACCCCACAGAGAGGAGCTTGTCCTTTGCCCAGGACTCCTAGAGAAACTTCTGGAACTCAGGGGTGTCCAAAATGGATGGAAGAAGGGCATAGTGTCAACCCATTTATTAAATATTTGGTAAGGCTTGAACTACTAGATTAAAAAAAAAACCCGACTCAACCCAAAGGATCATATTGCACATTTTATGCCTCACCCAAAGGATCATATTGCACATTTTGTTTTAGAGACTAAGATGTAGGGAGGAGGCTTCTGTGGGAAAAGCTGGAGCTGCCTGCCTGTGGGTTGGCCTGTGACGCAGGAGGGCCCCCTTCCCAGGAGTAACAGCTTTTCCTTCTCATCAGCAGACAAGCCCAGGCTCCCAAGCTTCTCAGGTCCTGGTACCACCTCCTCAAGGGGGCAGGAGACCACCTCTTCCTCTGCTCTCTCCCCTTCTGAACGCCCCTCAGAGGGGTCCTTTGGGCCTTGGAGGTGGGGAGAGAGCCCCAGAGGTGGGAAGGGGCCACCAGTTCTGAGCTTATTTTCTCTGGGAGGCTCCCATCACCAGGCAGGGCCTGCGTTAATGGCCAGTTGAGGGGCTGGGGGCTGGGCTGCAGGCAGTAGTTGTGGGTGCTGGTAGGGAGCAAAGCCTTGATATGGGGCCTCATCACCCTGAACATGCAGTCATCCGGGTTCTGACAGATGACTGACCTGGCAGAGGGCCTCTTCTCACTGCTCCCAGCTTTACAGAGCCTTGCACCGGGAAGATCCTCTGTAAATATTTGTTGGATTTAGTTGAATGGAGTTGAAACCTCATTTCCTGATTCCAGCATGGTTGGAAGTGCAGACTGGGTGGGCTGAGATCCAGTGGGGTGTGGGGGATTGGGGTGGGGGGATGCAAGGCCAAATCGGTCAGCTCAGCTGTTGGGGAGGGGGTGGCAGGGAACGTCCTGAGCCTGGAAGAGTTTCAGCCATTCCAATTTGTCCACCTGCTGCTACTGGTCTGAGGGTCCCCAATCCAAGTGAAGGTCCTTGATCATCCAGGATGCAGAGAAGCGGCTGGAGAGAAAGGCCAGGAGCCACAGGGAGGGGCCAAGTGAAGGGGGCAGCGACGCTAGAGCCCCAGGGAGTCTGTGTGAGCGTGTGCAGAGTCTGAGTTGCATTTGGACAGTCTGGGTCCCGATCTGCCAGTCCTTTTCTTCCAAGGAAATGTCACAGCCTGTTCTGCCCTCCTTGGCCTGCAGCTTAGGGAAGGTGGGGTATTTTGGCAAGGGAGACCTGGGCCTGTGCACCACCATGTGCTCAGAAGCTCATTATCCATCCTCAATGCACACATGGAGACTCCCATGTTATGTACTTGCAGACTCACCCAGCCAGCCCCTGGCACATGTTTCATCATGTGCTGACACACAGGCACACACACTTGCCTACACTAGGTCAAACTAACTGGCATGAACACATGTACGTGCACCCCCAGAGACAGCCAGCATCCCACAGACCCATGTCACCCCCTGGGCACTGAGAGCCAGTCCACAGGTCCCACTTGGAGGGACATGAACAGATGGGGTCCCCCATGCTGTGTGCTTCTCCTAGGCTGGTGTCCAGCACAGTCAGAGCCACATACAGCTGCTGGCATAACACAGGCTCCCATTGTGCTGCCAGGCTCAGGGGGACAATGGAGAACTATTTCCTCCCTCTCCCCACAACACCCCCTGGCAGCCTGGAGCCCGGGAGCCCAGTCACCGGTTTCAGAGTCTTGGGGAAACTCCTCAGAGGTCACATTCTGCAGGAGGAGCTCTTGGGGAAACCCAGTCTAAAGCGGGAGATGTAACTCCTGTTCTAGGGACCCCAAGGGAACTGGGGGCCCCATCCACTAGGGAGATTCAGGGTTTGCACTGTCCTGCTCAAGGTGGGCACAGACCGACCCATGCAAGGTCTGGGAGAGAGGTTGCATTCCTCGTCAAATCGGGACATAGCCACTCTGTGAGTGTGAGGCTTCAGTGTGTGAAGGCACAGCCTGCTGGCCACTTGACCCCCTCAAGTTCCCCATGGCCAAAGCCACTGTCATCACCATACCCTCCATCTCTGTTTTAACATCTTCAGTACTTTTTGTGGTATTCAACACCAGATTGAGTACTTATTAGGTACAGGGCACTGCTCTAAACATGGGAGGACTGGGCTTCTTTCATTTTACTCTTTGTGACATATTTGCACAAGTCTTATGTTCTCGGCAGACTGATTTTTCTTGCTTCTTCCAAATACAGTGCCTTTACTTTGTCTGTGCTTTTTGCTCATTCACATAATAAACACTTGCTGAGCATAGGGTTACCAGACAAAATAATACAATATTTTTATCATTATTATTGGTAGTCATTGTTTATCTAAAATTCAAGTTTAACTGGGCATTCTGAATTTTTTATTTGCTAAATTTGGGGACCCTAATTGAGCACCTACTATGCTCAGGACATACAGTGATGACAGCCCCAGTGTCTGCCCTCAGGGAGCTCCCAGTCTAGTAGGGGAGGTTGACAAGTAGACACAGGAAGGGTGGGGTTCTTATAAGGAATTTCAGGGTACTGTGGATGTTCAGGGAAGGGAGCCCAACCTGCCCTGGGGAGGTTAGAGAAGGCTTACTGGAGGAAGGGTACTTGAGTTAAGTCTTACCTTAGTTCAGGCTTCTATAGCAATATATAGACTGGTGGTGGGGAGGCTTATAAACAACAGGAATTTATTTCTAATAGTTCTGGAGGTGGAAAGTCCAAGGACAAGGCACCTGCAGATTCAGCGTCTGGTGAGAGCCCACTTCCTGATTCATGGACGGCAGTCTTCTTGCTGCATCCTCACATGGTTGAAGGGGTAAGGGAGCTTCTGAGGTCTCTCTCATAAAGGCACTAATCCCGTTTGTGAAGGCTCCACCCTCATAACCTAATCACCTTGAAAGGCCCCACCTCTTAATACCATCACATTGGGGTTAAGATTTCAACATATGAATCTGGGGGGACACAAATCTTTAGTCCATAACAAGTCTTAAAAATTAAGTTGGGAGAGAGCCATGTTGAGCCCTGAATGGGAGAGACATGGCACAGTTTGTGCACTTTTAAATGGCTGTCCACTGGGTGGGTCAACTGGGACCAGACTGAAGGTGTTAGGGGTCAAGGCCAGCATGCAAGACTGGGCAGACAGAGACGAAGGAAACTCAAAGTGCTTCTTATAAAAGGCTAAGGCAAAGAAAGATCCATGATTACAGATAGAGTCCTTGCTGCTCAGAAGGGGAAAAGGCAGGTGTCATGTTGACCTTCTGCCGGGGATCACCTTGCCATCATCCTTTCCACTAGATGGCCTCCTAGCTGGGACCTAGGTAGCCAATCAATGGCTGAATGTGAGGGAGGGGGCTATGGCCAGACCCAAGTGTGCATGCATGTGAGCCCACATGGGGGGTGAAGTGCCTGGATGCCTTTTTACTGCCTCATTGGTTTGGGTTTGCAAGACTAGGGAAGCAAAGAAGGTACTGCACATGGACATACACTTTAAAAACACCCAACTCCTACCATTTGCAACAACATGGATGGAGCTAGAGGGTTTTATGCTCAGTGAAATAAGCCAGGCAGACAAAGACAAGTATCAGATGATTTCACTTGTCTGTGGAGTATAAGAACAAAGAAAAAACTGAAGGAACAGAACAGCAGCAGACTCACAGAACCCAAGAATGGACTAACAGTTACCAAAGGGAAAGGAGCTGGGGAGGGTGGGTGGGAAGGGAGGGATAAGGGGGAAAATGGGGCATTATGATTAGCACACATAATTTAGGGGGGCAGTTATGGGGAAGGCAGTATAGCACAGAGAAGACAAGTAATGATTCTATAGCATCTTACTACACTGATGGACGGTGACTGTAATGGGGTGTGTGCGGGAGACTTGATAATAGGGGGAGTCTAGTAACCATAATGTTCAAGTAATTATACATTAATGATATCAAAATTAAAAAATTAAAAAAACAAACAAACAAAAAACACCCAAGTTCAAATTCTGATTCTATCACTTACCAGCTGGATAATCTCCACTGAGTTACTTAACCTCTCTGAGCCTCAGTTTCCTTCTTTGTGACATGGGAAAAATTCTACCTAATCTCACTTTAAAACAAACGAACCAACAAATTAATGGGACTAATGCTAATTTTGCAGGGTTGTTAGGAAGATTAGATGAGATGATGTACATAAAACAACAGGCATAGAATAAGCTCTAGAAAGGTTTGTTTTTCTTCCCATCCTAGCACCACACCTGCTAGTCACACAACTGTCACCACATGAATAACAACATTTATATAATGTGAACCAACCAGTTGAGATTTTCTAAGGTATTAATAATTAAGAGATGGAACATAATACTCTTTTTCTGTCCTAGTGAGCTTTTCCTGTAATTGCAATCTTTCCTAAACTAAGAGGTGTAAAGACTTGTTACTCACTGAAGGTTAAGATTTAAAGAAATATAAACATTTTGGCACAATCAGGTATTTCCATCATTATGTTCCTACTGATAATAAATGACTGCTAAAGCTGTTTTCTTTATTCTGATTTAATAATTTCCCTGGGAACTGCTCTCAGAACTCCAAGTGAGCAATAGTCCATCTGTAGCCCATCTTGTGTGGTCAGTATTAATCGCCCTAAAAGGAGAAACTACTCTGTGAGTCTGTGCTACTAATCCGAGGAAAAACCTTACTTCCTTACACACTACCTTCTCTTTCTTCTGCTCTGCATGCTAAAGAAGGTCTCTGTATGGACTGAATATTTGTGTACCTCAAAACTCTTATATTGAAGCCCTAATATTACTGGGTGACATATTCGAAAAGTAGGCCTCTAAGGAAGTAATTAAGGTTAAATGAGGTCATAAGGGTGGAGCCTTAATCTGATAGGACTAATGTCCTTATAAGAAGAGGAAGAGACAGGAGAGATATCTTTCCACTCCTGCACTGGGAAGGGCCATGTCAGAACAAGTGAGAAGGCAGCAGCCCACGGGTCATAAAGAGAGCCCATGCCAGGAACCAGATCTGCTGGCACCTTGATCCTGGACTTCCAGCCTCCAGAACTATGAGAAATCAATATCTGTTTTTAAGCCACCCAGTGAGATCTTTTGCGATGGCCCCCAGAGTGGACTAATGAGCCTCTCTGTTTCTCCCAGGCCTTATCTGCTGAGGGCAACTTTGTTTCAGACCCTCACTAGCGCATAACACTGGGGCACAGGACATGAGTTCACGTGCAGCCCCTTTCTAACCTGCAGGTTTCCCCAGCAACCAACCTTGCACTGAGGTCTGTCCCCTTTCCTCTTAATCACTGTTCAGTTTCATTAAATGGGCTTTGTTACTCACTGCTTTGGGGGCTGCAGATTCTACAAACTAACATTTCCTAGGGACTTTTTGTTCTTTAAGTGATCTTTTCTTCCAAATCTATATTCTAAAGCACACCCAAATGTCAGAGCAGTTTAAATGGGGATCCCGGTTACTGTGTGCAGAGTGCTCACTCTGGGTTCTTGGGGGGTTACCTCACCCCCACCCAGTACCCACCACAGCTGCGGCTCCTTTGGGCTGTGCTGGTGCTCACCCTCTCCTCAGAGCTACGTTCCCCACTCCCCAGTACTAGTCCTAGCCTCTCACCCCACCTTGGGTCCTTCCCACCTTTTCCATGTCTTACCTCCCACATTAGAACAGCAGCAGCCTGCAGGTGGGGGACGGCTGCCTGTCACTCACCCGTGTGGTATGGGTTTACCTACTGGGTACCGATATGCTGGGCACTGTGCTCAGCGCTTACCTTCCTTCTTTCTTTTCATCTGCAACTCCCTTGGGTAGTTTCTCTCATCATCCCCATTTTACAGGTGAGGAACCTGCACTGAGACAAAGGTTCTTGCTTAGAATCAGCTGGCAGAGGAAGGAGCCAGGATTCACACTGGGCCTCTTCGTAATAATCTGCATGCTAGACTCCCTCAGCCCCCCGCCCGAGCCCAGCCCTCAGTGCCTTTCCTGTCCAGCCACCCCAGAGCCACTGCCCCCTCCCTTGTCTGACCCACCACGTGCTCCCTTAGGTACTAGTATTCAGGTTTTTTTTTTTTCAGGTACATTCCATGTGAATATTAGCCCTGGGAATACCCAGCATCTACAAACAGAGCTTGAAATGGTGGGCTCACAATTATATTGGGTGAAGAAATGAACCATTTTTTCCTAACTGGACTGCAAGTCCTAGGCAGCAGAATGCATGCGTCTGGGCTTCTCTCCCCACACCACAGCACACAGCTCAGGGCTGGGCACATCACAGGACCTCTTTCCCACACAGCGGACACCCCTGAGTATCCTGTCCCTGTCTCCAGCTGCTTGTTACAAAAACCCCAGCTGTGTCAGACTAGCACTCTGGACCCCCACCCCTGCTGCCGGAACTGACTTTTGCCATAATTGCTAATATTCCTTTCCTTTTTTTCTCTGAATCAACATTAGCTTTGCTAGCTCTCTTCCCTCTGTTTGATAAGGTGGGGTAACAGCATCTGTACGAACTTGGGGTGTGCTTTTCTTGCCTTGTCAGAACAGCAGCTCCTATCTTACGGGCAGTGGGCTGGGAGCCAGACCCTGACAATGGAGGCCTTGTGAGCTGGCCCCAGGAGTATGCTGGGAGCCCACAATTTAGCACACACACAATCCTTTTTGGTGCCACCTTCTTATCTCCTCCCACCTTGCTAGTGCTGGGGCTGTAACCCAATGCCTGTAATTGCATGTCCTGATAGAGCATTCCTGGGCTAAGGCATCGTGAAACATTGACTTAGGGTGCTGGGGGCAGTCACCGCACACTGTGGGGGCTCCTGATTGGGAAAGCCTCTGGGTAGGTGTCCCCTACTCTCCTTCCAGTGGTTTTAGGCTGAATGAGAAAGCCACAGCCCAAGACAGGTGTTCTTGGCTTCCTACACCTCTGAGTCAGTGTGTTGGGGGAGCCCCTGGCCCATCCAAAGAGAATGGTTCTGCCCTCACCTGGAGCCTACCTGCTGAGGTCCCTACTATTTCCCTCTTTGTCTGGATTCTGCATCCCTCTCAATCTGCTCACCTTTCCTGTCTTCTGCTTCCCCTACCTCTTTCTCAGGCTCTCTCCCTCTGTAGGCCTAGCCTCTCTTGCCATCCTCTGCTTTCTCCCTGGGTCTTTTCCCAACTAGGACATTAAGGTGGAGGCTCTGCCATCTGCTCCCCACCCAAGGACTTGACCCCTCTGGGGAATCTGAGGTGCTCTGGGGAAGCAGCTGGGCCAAGAGCCCCTCCCACCTGTCCCAAGAGCATTATCCTGGCTTCAGCAAGCCCCCAGAGCTGTGCGCTCCAAAGAGCTTGGATGCGGTGGGATGTGTGACTGGCAAGTCCCCTGCACTCCCAGAGCTTCCAGTTTAGGGGGGGAAACAGGCTTCAGGTGGAAAGTGCTGTTGTAAGTGACAGGTGAATTCTAACTTGGGATTCAATTCACCCAGTAGAAAACAAGGATTGGACACTTTGGGCTGGTTCCAGGTACACTGTTGGTCACCATGTTATATGTATTTCATTTGCATGTTTCAAGAGGATGCCTCTGGTTGCCATGTAGAAAACAACAAGAGTGAGAGGCCACCTGTAGAGACAGGAGAGACCACGGGAATAGCACGGAAGGAGGTGATGGAGGCTGGGCGACATGTTGGCAATGGAGAAAATGGAGGGAAAGGACTGATTCAAGAGCGTCTGAGGAGTAGAGTCTGTAGGTGAGGGTTGGGATGCTGAGTGAAGAGAGAAAGAGGTATAAGGATGACTCCCAGCTTTCTAGCCTGAGCAGCTAGGGAGATGGAGGTGCCATTTGCCATGTGGTAAGAGTGGAGACAGCACATATTTGGGGCTGGGAGGGGAACCAAGAGCTCAGTTGTGGACATGTAAAATTCAACATCTGCATCCCTTCCCTCCGTGTTAGTAATGGAGCCCCACTTTTCCTTTAGGGCACTGCCTCTCCACCACAGCGAGTGATTTTGGTTGAGCTATTACATGGCCTCCCTTCCCCAGCACACAGTAGGGCAGGACCGTCTTGGGGAGGGTGCACCATCCACCAGGGTACATTGAAGAAGAGAATTTTGCATTTTTCTCTTGAGTTTATGAGTTATAAAGAAGTACAAACCTGAGTTATAAGGAAATATAAAAATGAAGCTGTCAGTGGTTTGTCTGTCCCCACATGGGATGAGGCAGCCAGAGAATGAAACCAACAGAGGAAAGCAGAGTCAGGAGATGGAGAAAGACTGATTTCTGGTAACATCGTGTGAACCTCTAGATCCATTCATGTCTAAAGCTAGATCCGCTTTTTGATCCATTACTTGAACTAATAAAATCTCTTCATTTTCCTGGGAGCTAGTTTGAATACTCTCACATGCAACTAAGAAAGATTGTCCAATAAGACTACCCCAGCATCCAAGAGGAGATGTCAGGTAGGCCTTCTGGAGCAAAAATGCAGAAGTACTGGAAGCCAGGTTCTGAGGAGGAACAGACAAGTGGGACATGGCTGGAGATGGACATGGAGTCAAGAGATAAGTGGCAGAGATTCCCAAATGACTCCAGTATTCACTTTCACTTTCTTTCCCAAGGTTTTAGCTGAGCACATGGCCCCTCCCGGTAGGTGCTACTCCGTAGCTAGGTCCGGACAAGGGGATGTGAGTGCAAGTATTGGGGAAGCTTCCCATTTCCCACTGGATGTATACACCAGGTGGTGAGAACCTCAGAAGTTCCAGCAGACACTGTGGCAGTGGACACAAGTGAATATTGCCTGATACCCAAAACTGGGGCATTCCTTCTCCCAGCTGTCTGCACATGGTTCAGCTGAGTCTTTACTCAGACACTGCTTTGCCCAAAGCTATACCTCCTCCCCAGGGGTCTGTATGCAATGACTTGGTGCAATAACCAGCCCAGCTCTTTACCTTCATGAAGACAGCTTTGAAGATCACCCCAGCTCCTGAGTTCCTGTCATCTGAGTCCTCTATTGTGACTGCATCATGGCCCAGCTCTGCGCTTTGCCCAGTCCTGCTTCCATCCCCCTTCCATGAGGCTTTATCCCAGGAACACTCCCCAGTAAAACACCTGTTTGCAAATCTCTGTTTCAGAGTCTGTTTCCTGAGTAACCCAACCAATGACAAAAGCTGTCTTAGACTGTGTGATGGAAATAGCGTGTTGAAAATAGTGACAAAAAAAGATACAAGAAACCTGAGTCCTCCAAAACCAATGAGCCACTCTATCAGCCCTGAACCATCAACTTATGTGATAGAAAAACAAACCTCTATTTTGTTTAAGCCAATGTAGTTTGAAGTCTCTTTGTTATAGCCGTCTAAACCAATTTCTAATCAACATAGACTTTGTATCAAGAAGTGAAATGTTGATGTGGCAAAATTTTAAACATGAGACATCATGCTATTGTCGGACAGGGGGCAGCTATTTCAGGTTGGGAAGCTGGTGTTACTCAAAATGTTTGGTAGCATTATCTCCCATGATACTTTGGAAAACAGTTGACTTGCCTACTGAGCCTCTAGATCTGGAGGAAGTGGTTAGAAAAGGTACAAATGTTGGTTGGTATAGTCTTCTTGCCACATTTAACAAGGTCCTGTATGATACAGAAACTCCGAAAAGAGACAGAGCTTGCAAGCAGACACAAAAGTAAATGGAACTCTTAATGGAGATTCTTCCTGCCAGTGTCCAGTCATCTAAGTTAACTGAGAATCCAGTATTTGGAGCCTCTACATGCTGAGAAAGTCAACTGCTTTTGTACTCCAACAAACTGAAGCAGTGATGTGAAGGGGAAAAGGAAAAGGAAGCTTTCCCAGGAGATAAGACTGTGGCCTGAAGCCTTTCCCAATCAGCTCCAGTTAAAAATGCCCAGCCAGACCATTGAAGTCAGCCCAGTGGCCCGATCAGACGAAGGATGTTGCTTTTCCACTCAGGCCTACTGTTAAGAACCCTTACAAATGATCATTAAGTTAATAGAGGATGGAGAAAGCATAGAGGCCACTAAGCAAATATGCATGTGTGTCTTCAGGCTTAAGAACTATGTCTAGCATTGCTTGCTGGGTTACTTGGTCATGGAACAGATTGGAAGCAAATAGACTGGAAGTATATTAATTTTCTTAAAATAACAGTGTTACTGAGATATAGTTCACATATGATAAAGTTCACCCTTTTAAAGTACACGATGCAGTGGTTTTCCATATATTCACAGGGTTGTGCAGCCATCACCAATATGCAGTTCTAGAACACTTCCATTACCCCCAAAAGAAACCCAATATCCATTGGCATTAAATCTCCATTCTTCCTTCCCCACCAGTCTTTGGCAATAACTAATCTACTTTCTGTCTTCATAGATTTACCTGTTCTGTATATTTCATATAAATGGAAATGATACAAGCTGTGTTCTTTTGTGTCTGGCTTCTTTTACTTGGCATAATGTTTTCCAGGTTCATCCACGTAGTAGCATGAATCAGCATTTCATTCATTTTTATGGCTAAATAACATTCCATTATATGACTATATCACATTCATTTATTCATTCTTCAGCTGAGAGACTTTTAGGTTGTTTCCACTTTTCAGCTATTATAAATAATCTTTCTATGAACATTTTCATGTACAAATTTTTAGGTGGGCATGTATTTTCAGTTACCTAGGGGTAATCCAGTGTTTTAACCTTTTGCAGAACTGCCAGATGGTTTTCCAAAGTGGCTGCACCATTTTACATTCCCACCAGTAATGTATGAGGGTTCCAGTTTTTCCACATTCTCTCCAACATTTGCTATTATCTGCCTTTTTTACTATAGTCATCTTAGTGGTTGTGGAGCAGTATCTCACTGCAGTTTTTATTTGAATTTTCCTGTTAGCTAATGATGTGTTTATGTTAGCTTTTCATGTGTTTATTGGCCATTTGTGTATCTTCTTTAAATATCTATTCAAATCCTTTGTCCATTTTTAAATTAGATTGTTTATCTTTTTGCTGTTGAATTATGTGTTCTTTATATACTCTGAATTCAAATATTTTATCACATACAGAATTTGCCAACAACTTTTCCCATTCAGTGGGTTGTCTTTTCACTTTCTTTGAAACACAAAGGTTTTTCATTTTAATGAACTCTGTTTCATCTCTTTGCTTTTTTTTCTTTCTTTTTTTTTTTTTTTTTGCTATCCAGATCATGAACTATTACAGTTTTGTCTCTTACATTTAGGTCTATGATCCACTTTGAGTTAATTTTTATATATGGTATGAGGTAGAGATGCAACTACATTCTTTTGAATATGAATATGAATATGAATATCTGGTTGTTCCTGTTCCATTTATTGAAAATACCATTCTTTTCCCATGTGTGTTTGTATCTAGACTCTCAGTTCTATTCCATTGACCTATATGTCTATCTTTATAGATATATAGATAGATAGATAGATAGATAGATAGATAGATAGATAGATAGATATATACCAGACTGTCTTGATAATTATAGTTTTGCAGTAAATTTTGAAATAGGGTACTGTGAGTCTTCCAACTTTGTTCTTCTTTTTCAAGATTGTCTTGGCTACTATAGGCTCTTTGCAATTCTATGAGACTTTTAAGATCAAGGTTTCAATTGCTACAAAAAAGACAACTAAGGCTTTAATAGGGATTACACTGAAGCCGTAGATCATTTGAGGGAGTATTGCCATCTAAACAATATTAATTCTTCCAATCCAAGAACATAGGATGACTTTTCATTTATTTAGGTCTTCCTTAATTTCTTTTAACAATGTTTCTCAGTTTTCAATGTATAAGCTTGACATTTCTTTTAATATTCTTATTTTGTACTTTTATATATGTTTGTAAATGGGATTATTTTTTTAATTTAATTTTTGTACTGCTACAATGAGATTTTGAGGGAAATTAGTCGACAGAAGCTTACAAGCCTGGCCTGTGCAACCCTAGGACTGCTCAACTCCTAAAGCAAACTGTGAGCTCCAAAACCTGCACCAGCAGAGAACAGGCTTTGAAAGCTGTGCTGTCACCACCCCATAAGGGCATGTTCTCCAAAGGTCTCTTCAGATGTGGCCCTGGAAGACCACAGACAAGGAAGGACCTCCCAGAAGGTAGAGCCAGGGGCCACAGAGAATAGATAAAGATGTTTTCAGGTAATCAGTATCAATGAACGTGCTCCTCTGGGAGGCAAGAAACCTTTGGAATCCTTGCCCAGTGGGGTCCGCCAATCCCTTTGTTCCTGCTCTGTGTTTTCTATTTTTCCCTTTCCAAATGGCAGCTTTGGCTGTGGTTCTCCTGTTCCTGCCTCTTACTGAATATGTGCATGTGTTGGAGAGGGGCAAATAGATAACTTGTTTTTTAGTTTATACGTCACTGGACCAATATCTAAACTTCTTAGAAGGATCTTACAATCACCAAGAGGGCCTGGACTTTGAGCTGGTTGTAGTAATGGATGGCACCTTGTGGGTTTGGAGCTTGGGGAGGGGCTTGGCTGGTTCACATGTGGATGGCCAAAGGTGCCAATGGTGGCAGAGACTGCAGCTCTTCCTCAGTAGCCATTCTCCTCTTCAGTAGTGCTCGAATGTTTAAGTGGACACACTGCTGCCCAGCGAAAGAGCATATTTCCTATCTTCCCTTGCAACTGGGTGTGTGTTTGTAAGTGGACACTATGTATGCAACTTTCAGGCCATGTCCTTCAGAGGAAACAGGCATATCTTCACCCTTTTTCCCCTTCCTTCTAAGGTGGCTGAAGTGCTGGCAAGGCCTAGAGCATCTATTTTGGAGGGAAACTGAGTAAAGGATGGCAGAGCCATAGAGAGAAGAAGCCACCCTATCGCCCCTATACTGCCTGTCTAGACTTTCCATACAAGAGCTAAGTTTCTACTTGTTCAATACAGTCTTTGGGGATTTAGTTATAACAGCCTAATTTTTATCCTGACTAATATAGGATGTTTGTCTGTTTTTAAGATGGGAGAGACTAGAGCATGTTTATGCTTGCAGAAATGACCTGCTAGAGAGGGAGAGATCGATTAGCACAGAGAGCATGGAACTAACAAAAAAGCAACCTCCTTGAGGAGATGGCGAAGGATGGGACCCAGGGAACAAGGGATGGACTTTTCCTTTGACTGAAGAAGCTGGGATGCTTCTTCCTTTGTGATAGGTGCAGATGCAGAAAGACTTGTGGATTCAGGGGTTCAATACACTTGCAAGGGAGTAATGTCATGATAGCCCATGGAATCTTCGGACTCCTCCACACAGCACCAGTTCCCTGGCCCACTCATCATTGATCCACGTGTGGTTTAGTTTTAGTGAATTAGTTATTTGTCATGATGTAATAGGCATCTGGAAAATCACCACCCAGACAAAAGCCTTGGCAATGACCCACATCCTTTCATATGGTTCCTGCTCCCCAGCTCATCCCCTTCCTTCCCCCCCTCACAATAACTATCATCCCGAATCCTGTGTGCACATCTATGTATATTTCCAAAAATTATATACATATATTTTATATTAATTGTTTTAAACCGCATTGAAAGGTATCATTCTCTATATAATCTTTGGGGACTTACATCTTCCCCTTTATTGTGTATTGCTGCAATTTATCCATATTATTTTATATTGCTGTGGCTCCTTTATTTAACCTGCGTCTGACATTCTGCTGTGTGACTATACCAGTTTATTCATCCACAAGCCAGGGCATCTAGCTGGGAAAGGAGCAAAGGGAAGACAGGAGGGGGCTGATGGGTGGAGAGAAAGCGAAGGGATCAGTGAACTGGAGAGCTCTTTCAGGCCTGCAGGGGCACCGGGCCAGAAGCAGAAAGGCTTGGAGGGGGTGGACGGATAGTGGGAGGTGAGAATTTCTGGTTTCAGAAGTGGGGAGGCTTTTAGGTACCATGAAGTTCTCAGGGGTAAATATTACCAAGGACAGCGAAGGCCGGGACTGATGAAGGTGAAAGGAGTGAGAGGTGAGGGAATGGATTTCGGTCTTTCTGTTTGTCCAGGATAGTGGCAGAAGGTGGGGTAGAGCAAAGATGATGAGGCTGGAGCTGGGTCTTCACTACGGAAGGGACATACCTGGGAGGCTGTGAGTTGACAGGGACAAGGAAGGAGGATGGTACAGTCAGCGGTGCTGGGCTTTGCAGGAGGATGGGAGTGGTGGGCTGGAAATGACCATGAGGAATAATAAGGCCAAACTCCACCTTTTAGCCTTGAGGTGCAGAGAATGTAAGACTAAGCAGCCTCCTCTTGAGAGGGCTGCAGGGAGGTGGTGGCTCAGGGCCAGGAGGAGGAAGCATTCCAGAGGAGGCTGAAGATATAGGAGAGTGTGCCCACTGTGGTGCAGAACTCCAGGGCACATTGTACAAGAGATGAGGGGCAGAGCATGTGGGCGAGGCAAGCAGGCACGTCAAGACTCGGCTAGCTGAGGCAGAAGGTGGGCTGGGCTCTGGTGGAAGGGGAGGTGGCCCTGGATCCCATGGATACCCAGCCGTGGTTACCTCTCACACACTGGGAGTGGCTGCACGCTTCTTGCAGTGGCATGTGTGTGGAAGGAGCATCGCTCAACATGTTGCCGCCATGCCCCTGTGCCACCAGCCCTGTTTGTTGATGCACCTCATGGGAGGGGGAACCAGAAGGTCAATACTCTTCCCTTGGGCCTGATGCTGGTGTCAGGGGAAACCAGTGCGGAGAATTGCCTTGGTTAGTTAGAGGTGGGGCCAGAGGTCTTGCCTCAGAGGAGATCCAGGGATGCAGCCTACTGACCTAACATCATCTTCCAGCTGGTTCAGGTGGGGCCTGCCGGCTCCCATGGCCCTGGGCTAGTCCAGCTTGCTCTGTGGGAGGTTTTCGACACTGCTCTGTGGGTGGAGACATCATCTTGGCTCTTAGGGCGTTTTGGATGAAAGGATGAAGAGAGAGCTTTAGGGAAGTCCTTCCAGGGCTCTACGAAGAGGCGGGCCTGCCTCCATTGTTCTTAAACATAATCAGTACAGAAAGAAAGGGAGAGCCCAGCCCAGCCCGCGCCTGTGTTTTGTGCTCCAAGGCAGTGTTCCTTGGATTTCCCAACCAGGCTGAACATAACTATCTTTCAATTATAAAATCTGGGACTGAGAGTGGGGGATTGTTAGGCACAAAATGGTTTGATTATTTTCTATACCTCATCTCCTACATTCACCTCAAACATGACCCTGCCGCTGTCTCTTCCGCATCTCAGGTGAGGGACCTACCGGGCTGCTGCTTTCTTCCCCTCGGGACCATGGGCCATAGAAGATCTGAGTAGGAGTCCAGGGACAGAACACTCCCATGTAGCAGGAGAAAAAGAAGTTACCAGCTTCTCCTGAGTCCTCCATTGCTCAGCTCTCAGTAGCTCTGTGCCCACACCCCCTTCCCTGCCTGGTGCGGGGATGGGCTGTCTGCTGGGCTCGCCTTGCCCTAACGGGAGGGGCACAGCTCACATCCTCAGGGCAGGCAGAGGCAATGACTTTCTATTTCTCTGTGGCTCCTGTACTCAGGAGCCCCTGAGCCAATGCGGAGTCTAACCCACAAGCAAATCACCATGGAACATGCTCAGTGACATAGTGTCAAGGTGAAGGGTGAAATGAAAATAACTTTTCAGTCTGGGGAGAGCAGATCTGGCTCCGCCATGCATCTTGTCACATTCTCAGCAAAGGATAGGCTGATCTCAGACAGGACTTTTCTGGGTTTGGAATGGAGGTATGCACAATCATGAAACAAATTTGGACCTGGACATAAGAGAGACAGTTTTCATCCCACAGCAGTGGGTACCAAGGAAAGGTCACAAGATGTATTAGAATATAAACTTGGCTGGTGCAACAGAAACCCAGAATAAGAGTGGCTCAAACATGATAGATATTTATTTCCTCTCGTGTAACAGTCTAGGCATGAACAATTTGGGAGCAAAATGGCATCAGAGAATCAAGTTTCTCCTAACTAACCTGGTCCTGTGCCATCCCTATGGTCCTGTTCCCACTCACAGGATCCAGGGTGGTTCAGCATCACATAGGCTTCCAGATTGCTCCAGCTGGGGGAAAAATGGTCAAGAGGACTGCTTCCCTCCTTTTAAACACGTGTCTAGCCTTAGCTGCAAGGGAGCCTGGAAAAGGTAGTTTTTGTTCCAGGCAGCCATGTAACCAATAAACCCTTTTTGTTCTATTGGAAAAAAGGAAAATTGTTACTGGGGGCCAGCTAGCAGTTCTGTCACATGAAACCCCAAGCGCACAGCGAGGAGGCTCTTATATTTGTGTGTCCCATACCTCATTTCCCCTGGCCACAGTGCTGGGCACATGACTCTGTCTGGGAAAATCACAGTAACCCATCCCCCTGGCCACAGTAATTGGCCCAGAACTGGGCACATGATTTAACTAGTGCCAATCAGAGTTGTTACTTAGGAGCTTTTCCTAACCAAATCTGGTAGCACATGGTGCAGTTTCCTTTCTAGTCATGAAACTCTGAGACTGGAACCCTGGACTGACTATGCCAAAGTGGGGCAAAGCCTGTCTGCAGAAGTAAGGGTGCCACCAACCTCTGAGAAATGCAGAGAGAAGAGAGCCCCAGCAGGGTGAGTAGGCTTCATTCCAGGCCTCCCTGGGACCTGTTTCATCATGGCCCTGACTGAGCCAGTCATTCAATTCCCGCGTTTTGCTCAGCTGATTCAGGTTGAGTTTTGCACACTTGCAATCCAGAGTCCTGACCTACACAGTACTCAAAGTGATGTTTTCTTTCCTTGGGGGAAGCAGGGGAGGGAGGTGGAGGGAGACACAGCTGAGATCGAAAACCTAGAAGAAAAACATGTGGGCTCCAGCCAAGCTGTATCTCTCTCTCTCCTGCACATTTTCCCTGAGGCATCTTAATATTTCCACACAGCATCTCACTGTGGAGGCTGCTAGGTCTCTTTGCATTTTTCCAGTCAGTCCTTGTAGGCAAGGCAGCCCTCCTTGTGGCCTGCTCTAGCAGGCCCAGCTGTGAGGAGGGGGCCTGAGGAGGGGTAACTCTCACAAAGGGCCCATTCTCAGCTGGTCCAGGGCTGTTATCAGCCCAACCTAAACTCTGAATCACCTGCATCTGTGGGAAGCCCCGTAGGTGGGGCTGCTTTAGTCCCCTCTGGGCCTCCCTGTGTCAGGACCTGTGAGTGGGGGTGTTCTCTCAATAAAGGTTCATTGTTTTCTGTCCCTCCTGCTATCACTGTTCTGTCCAAGGCCCTCCTGGGTCCCCTCTTCCTATTCTCTTCACTCACCTGCTCCCCCTGGACCCCTCCCTCTGGGCACCATCTCATCCCCACCTGTCTGTACACCAGCATAAACCCCTCAGGGGAGACAGGGTGGTGGGTTGGGGGGACGGAAAGGAATCGCATGAGCACAGTCTCTCCAACTCCGTCCCAACGAGACTGAATCTGAGAATGTCCTATACTTCTGAATTTAGGGCTTCACTTTCCTGGGGTCCCCGGAGTCCCCCGCTACCTGCCACAGACAGCAACCAAGCTGTCCTGGGCCTGTGGTATCACCTGGTGGCCAGCCTTGGAACTGTCTGGCTCCTAACATCTTTTCTCCTCCATCTCTTTATTTCTTCTGGGGTTTTAGTGGGATGGGGTCACATGTGCATTATAATCTCCCTTTTCGTTCTGTTTTTATTCTTTGTTTTTTACTACAATCGATTCAGTTTCACTCATTCTTCCTCAGGCCATCTTTAAAATCCGGTTATGCATCCCTGACTAGGCTTCCTCCATCTCCTTTCTAACAACTCTACCCCGGTCACTTCAGGAGTCCCTTTCCCCACAGTTTATTCTGTTTTCCCAAACAATCTTGGCTGACTGAGTGCCAGGATGGAGCCAGGCCTGCCCCTGTCTCAGAAAAGAGACAAACTGAATGCCAGAGAGATTAATTAGAATGATGGAGAACAAAGGCTTTCAGCCTCTAAAGCCCTTGAAAAGCACCCTGAAGTTTCCTCAGAATGGCCCACCTATCTCCTCAATATTCCTGTTAAGAAACCTGCTTTCCCTCAAGCTCCAGCTTTCAAGAGAGAGTAAAGAACCTTTTCTAGATCAGCATTATAATTTTTTCATTTCTACCCACAGGTCCTGCAACAATAAGGTTCTCCTTTTTCCCCATGTAGGTGTGTGGCCCCCCAGCTTTGTAATGGGTTAAATGGACATTTATAGCTCAACCCAGAAAACTGAGCCCCATTCATACTGCAGTCTTCAATTTTCTATTGGCTCATTGTCTGGAATTTCAATCCACTTCACAGAAACAAAATTTTGAAATATAATTCATTGGTGAACAGGGACCACCTGATTGTAGCCATTTAAGATGAGGTACTTCCCAGGACAAGATGGTGGCTGCTTGCTGTTGCTTTAAGCAGGCTAGTATATGAAAACTATCTGATTTCCCAAGAAATGGAAGTCTTGACCCCTGTTAAAAGCCTTGAGACTTCTAGAATGGGCTGGGCCAGTGGGCTGAGGTTGGGAGTGGGAGTTGTGTGGAGAGAAGAATTAAGTGAAGCCGTGGACACAGAGCCCAGGTAGAGAGGAGGTGAGAAGGGCCAAGCAGAGTGGAGGGGGCAGGAGGGAAGTCTGAGGGCCAAGGACTGGAGACGCGGACCCAACTAGCGTTAAGCACCTTCCGTAAGTCGGGAAGGGCCCAGTGGGGAAGCATATGGGCTCCTCAAGCAGGCTAACAATTTTATGTCCCATCAAACTGACATTGTGTTATTATTAGTTTAACTTCAGTGTAACAGAACTGATCTCTGCTGGGAGGAATGGAGGAGACAGAGAAGAGGATCCCTCTTGGTAATACTCCATCTCCTGTGAGTGGTTCAGCTCTGACCCCAAACTTTCAGGCCACATGCAATTAGACAGACAAAACGTGTATAGAGACCCTGCTCTTCCCTCATTAGGAAATAGTTTAGAGATTCACTATTGTTATTCTAGCCTGCTTTTTTGGGGCCCCCACACCACCCCATTGCAAATAGTTCATTAAAGCAGAATATCCAACTGTCCCTTAGAGGAGTTCAGACATGGTTTTCGTCGTCTCATTATATTTCTAGTGATGTCTGAGTGCTTTGTAAGGATGGCACTCCAGCCAGCTGCCTGGCTGGCTCACCCCGTAAACCAGCTCTGGTGCCGGACACTGAGAATGCCATTACCCTGTCATAGCAGTAGCATGATCTCCATTCTACTTGGTGAAACTGAGGCTGAGGGCAGTTAGGTTAGCTGCCCAAGAGGCCCATGGCTGTGAATAAATCCCACCTTTGACCTAGATCTGAATTCAGGTTCAGCCATCTTATTCTGAAGCCCAGTCACTGTCACTTCCTCTCCCTACTCCAGGAGCTAATGGAAAGAAATGGACCCTATGAGGGGATATAGGAGGAAGGGCCCCATGAAGCCCTATTTGATCAGGGGCTAGTAACAACCTAGTAGACAACTGGTGGGTAGCAAGGAAGCTGGGTGCCCAGCAGCTCAGCAGGATAGCCAGGGTGCCGTGAGGGAGGTGAGGTGGAGCCAGAGTGAGCTCCCAGAGTGTGGGAGAGTGAAGACGATTGTCCTGGAGAGAAGGAGGCATGTGATGCAGCCAGGCCAGAGCCCCCTTCCTCCTGGGTTCTGGCAAAAAGAAGCTGGTGCCTAAGGAAGATCTTTGCCTGAGAAATCTTTCCATCAGCCCTAGATTGGAGGCTGCAGAAAGTCATTTGGTCCAGGTGGGGTCAGGAAGCTGAGCACCTGGGAGCTGGCTGTGGTTGGTTCCCCTTCTCTCTTCCTCTCCCTTTCTTCCAAACCCCCAGGCCTGTCAGCTCAGCTCCAGGACCAAGGAGGGCCTGGCAGCCTGTTCCTAGCCTCTCCACTAGAGGGCTCCAAAGCAGAGCTCAGAAGGGTTGGGCTGTGGAGGGCAACTCAACCCCCTTTCCTGAAGGAAGGTGCAGGAAGCACTGGGCATTTTGCTCTGCCCACACGTGTCCAGGTGTCCATATGCATGGGTGATCTGTATTTGTGTGCACCCGTGTGAGTGTATGCAAGCATGTAAAATGGGCATACCTGGGTGTGTGGCCTTGTGAATGCCTGCTGGTGCATATGCATGACTGCCTATTTGCAAGTGTCTTGGGTGGTATCAGAGTATGTGTGTTTGCCCGTTTCTTCTTTGCACACACTGGCACTTCTTGTGGCCCTGTGCATCTTTGTGTGCATGCGGGTGCCCATATGATTTGTGCACAGGTATCTGTGCTTGGGCTTGGAAAGAGGAGAAAAATAAGTGACGGGGGTGTGCTGGGGACTCAGCATTCTCAGGAATGGAGATGTGTAGACCTCTGCGCCATCCCTGGCCCCCCTCAGCTTTGATCCCTGCCCCATGAACATTAGACACCTGGAGTAGGTGGGATAGTTTGCTTCTGACTAGTACCAAGAGTTTGTGCATGTGCAACTGACTTTTTGATAGGGATTGAATTATTTTTTTCCTGGAGAGAAAAATGTTGGCATGCCTTTGGAGGAAATCCCCTGATGCATGAAGAAGGCATGTTTTTCCTTCTCTCTAACATACATGCACACACATCTCTCAGAGACCCAGAATCTCACCAACCTTGGCATTTGAGTCCCCGTGGAGCCTCACCGGCACCTCAAGGCCAGCTGCATTCAGACAATTCTGGAGGTCAGAAGTCCAAAATCAGTCTCACTGGACTAAAGTCAAGGGGTTGGCAGGGCTGGCTCCTCCTGCAGGCTCTGGGCAAGAACCCGTCTCCTTGCCTCTGCCAGCTCCTAGCAGTGCCTGTGTTCCTGGCTTGTGGCCCCTTCTTCAGTCTTCAGAGGGCATCACTCCGATCCCAGCTCCATCACCACATGGCCTTCTCTTTAATCTCTGACCTCACTCTGAAAGGAGCCCTGTGATTACATTAAGCCCACCCAAATAACCCCAGAAAACCTCCCCAACTCAAGATCCTTAATTTAATTACACGTGCAAAGTCCTATATGAGATGACATTGACAGAGTCCAGGGATTAGGACGTGGACTTCGTGGGGTGGAAGGAGTTATTCAGCCTTCTACAAATCAGGTGGCAAGGGGCTGATGGTGAAAGGGAGGAGAGGAGGAAATGGGGAGGGTGAGTGGAGACAGTTCACTCAGGAGCTTTGAGTAAGGAAGGAGGGATAGGAGAGGTGCATCTGCAGGAAGACCCAGCCTGGCTGGGCAGAAGTGGCTTTTAAGATTTTTTTTTTCCCAATCCTGTTGTACATCTCCTACCCTCCCTTGTTCCCCAAACCCAACTGGAAAATTGGGAATGTAATTCATGTTGTTGACTCCATAAGGTATTGCTTCCCCTCAACCCTAACACCCACCCACCCAGGGGTCTTCCAAGCTATGCTGAGTTGAAATCTACATTTTTAAAAGAGTGGTTGTAATTTTTTTCATTCTATTATTAAATTTTCAAGTCCAATATTGATGTCCAACTTAGAAACGTAAAGAGTTAATTCATTCCTCAACCTCCACTTTCGTTCAACCCCTTTCGAACATTTTTCTTGTTGTACACAGATTTTAATCCTTCTCCTGTTTTTACATGTAGCTTAATATTCCCCCCAGCTTTATTTAGATATAATTGACAAGGGAGCTACATTTTTAAACCACGAGGAAAAGAAACCCAGAGCTACTAGGAATATTTTATTGACTTGGCACCAGTTTTGGAATCTGTATTTTTAACCAACTACCCGGGTGATTTTGATGATCAGACAATTTGAGGTGTTTTTTTTTTCCCTTTTCCTCTTTCTCTTCCCTTCAGTAAACTGTTTTTCAACTTTGTTTTTCAGTGAAAACCATTTCCTCCTCGTCATGGACTCCATGCAGAGGCTGCACCCATCTCCCACGTCAACAGTCCTGTGTCCTTGGCGGAGGACAGTGCTCTCATTCTGGGCTTTTCCCTTCTTCCTCAGCCAGACCTCCCTCCTGTACCTCCCTGCAGCTAATAAAAAGGCTGAGCTCCCTGGTGCAGGAAAGGCCCCCACCCGCTGGCATTCGCGTGAGTGAGACCTGCAGGGGCCTCTGGTCCCAATCCTCAGCTCCTCTCACCACGTGCTCCCAGGGCAGCTAGCTCTGTCCCAGCCTCGGTGTGTCCCTGGGCTGAGTGGAACCCAGCCACAACCACCTTCCAAAGCCAAACAGCCCCGAGTGAACTGTAGAAATGAAAAGCGGGTGCCACCTGCCACCGAGAAAAGAAAGTCTCCCGTGAGAGGCCATGACTTGATTTGGGTCAAAAGGCACTTGCTGGCCCAGGAAGGCAGGATTTGGGAAAGCTGTGGGCGGAGTGGAGTATGTTTCCTCTTGACTGGTGGCATCAGCCCCTCCAGCAAGCAGCCACCTGGCCCAGCTCTGGAAGATGTGGAGAACGAATTTCACAGTGATTTCCATGGGGCCAGAGCACTGAAACAGCTGCAGGAGGGGACACAGCTGGCACTGCCGTCACCCCATCTAGTGGAGCTGCTCTGGAGAAATGCTGCCCTCCCTATGGAAAGTGAGAGGTCCTACTTGCTTCTTTACAGGGGCCGTGTGAAAGTCCCTCTGAGCTAACCCTCATTGGCGGGGGTACAGGTTGGCTTTTATTAAAATAAAATCCTATTGTCACTTATACCAGGGGCTCCCAAACCTGGCAGAACATCAGGATCACCCAGAATATTGATTTAAAAATAAAAATTAATGAAAATGATAAGTTTGGGAACCCACCCCAGACCTAAGAATCGGCAACATTTTGGGTAAGGCTTGAGCTAGAATAAATGTGAAAATCAATTCAATCAGACTCTTTCCCAACTCCAGGAGTGAGCCCACAGAATGAGAGCCCATAGAAGCGAGAATGGTGGGGGGCTCCAGTGACAGAATAAGGCTTCAAGTCACCACCCATAGGGATCTCTGTGTGCATGCCACAGAACTGAAGTCTTCTCATACGCTGTCAGACAAACCCATGAGGTATGTCCAGTTCTTATTCTCATTTTGCTGGTGAGGAAATGGGAGCTCAGAGAAGTCACACAGGTAGTAAGAGGCAGAGCCAGAACTCAGGTCCAGCTCTTTCTCTTAACATTTCTGCCCTGGAAGGGATAATGTGAAACCTGGCAGCACCTTGGGAGTTAGGCCAGTACGTGACCCAGCTGTGGTTTCAACACCATGCACTTTCTGGACACTTGTCTCTGGAGGGCTCAGTTCCCCTGTGCTCGCTCCCCTCACATCAGTTCATCAAGCATGTGTGGATGCAGAGATGGTCAGGATGGCCACCATCAAGACAGGACAGCTCAGTGAAAGGGCATGGGGCTGAAATCAGAGAGGGGCTTCTGGTTCCAGTACCAACACCCTGAATTGTAAAGGGGGTCTGGGTATACTTTCTATGTAAAGAGGCGGATGGACTGGTGGGCAACCTGTGGGGGCCCATCAGCTCTTCAAAAGCAGGCTCAGTAGAGCCCAGGACAACCTCACTAGACACTGTCCCTTTCCCACTCTAAGCCCCTCCATGGCAAGAGCCTTCTCTTGTCTGCAAGATACAAAATCAGTTCCTCATTTAATTACAATGAGCCTCTCCCAACACCGTGGGGAACGGCAGTGAACAGTGTCCAGCACACTGCTTGGGAGAGGATGTCTGCATGGCTGTCTCCCCGCCAGCTTCTCACAGGCCAGGGGACTGACCCTTTGCAGCTCTGTATCCTGTGCTCTATATCAGGACTGGGGACTGCGTTGTACAGGAAGAAAGAGAAGGAAGGATGGAAAGGGAAGGAAAGGAGGGAAGGAAGGGAAGAAGGAAGGAAGGAAGGTCAGGCTCAAAGAGGCCCTTTACTCGGGAGGCCTCTGAAAACACCAGCCTGATCAGTCGGGTCCCACGACACCGCCCCAGCCGGGTCAGCTTTGTCCCTCTCAGACTCTCCTGGGTGAGGGACTTTTAAGGCGGGGCTGTGACTGGATGGCCAAGGCTGAGCCGAGGAGGACCACTGCTGGGAATGAGTTCTCACACCCCTGCCTCTCCATTCAGACATCCTGGATACAACTCAACATCCTGGAGTAGGGCCCAGGATTCTTAGGCCACATCAGATGGGCAGCTGAGGGCCCTGCCTTGGAGGAAGGCATAATCCTTTGTGAGTTGGGGCTGGAGTGAATTCTTCACAGGCTGTGGATGCTCCTCAGGCATAGGCTGAGGGATGAGGGCCCCAGATTGGGGCACCAGACTTCTGGCGGCAGGGTAGTCAGGGCCTCCCTTCTGACAAAGAAGAGGCGGTAATAATGGGTCGCAGAGACTCAGCAGTGAATAGAGAGGGGAGAGGCCAGGCCCATTTCACCAGAGGTCCAGTAAGGCTGACACTCAGCATTAGTATCAGGGCTGGGAGAAGTCTGCGGAGACTGATCACCTGAAGCTACAGGTGAGGCCCAGAGAGGGACACTTTCTGCCAAAGGCTAAATAATGGCCCCAGATATGTTCAGGTAATCCACAGAATCTATGAATATTCTTATATGGCAAAAGAATTTTGTGTATGTGATTAAATTAAGTCTTGAGATTGGGGATTATCCAGTGGGCCCAGTGTAATCCAAGTACCCTTACAAGAGAGTGCGGGAGGGCTAGGATTGGAGGGGGCTGTGCAGTGACAGAGCAGAGGTTGGAATGATGCTCCCTGCAGATGGAGGAAGGGGCTGCAAGCCAGGGAACTCAGGCACTAGGTGCCGGAAAAGGCAAAAGGCCAGGAGACCCATCCTCCCCTGCAGCCCCCAGGAGAAGCCAAACCCTTGACTTTAGCCCAGTGAGACTGATTTTGACTTTGTACCTGCAGAGAATAAATTTGTATTATTTAAGCCATTCAGTTTGTGGTGCTCTGTTACACAGCAATAGGAAAGTCATATGCCTGTGATCCCTGCTCTGTGTACCCCACTGAACTGGTCCTAGCCAAGGTCATCAGGGACCAAAGTTTTGCCAACCCAGGGGCCCTTATCAGTACTTCTGTCTCTTGACCTTTTGGCAGTGTTTGATATATCCAATTGCCAAAGGGTTCCCCTGTTCCCTCCTCAGCAAACCAGTATTTCTCCCTGAAGTACATTCCCACCTTCCCTGCCTGTTGAAATCTGGTTCACTTGTCTGTTCCTCCAGTCACCTCCTCCAGGAAGTCTTCCATGTCCATCATGCCATATTCCTGATTTTTTAAATTTTGGTTTGTTTGGTTTTTAATTAGTGATCTTTATTTTTTAGCACAATTATAAGTTCACAGCAAAATAGAGCTTACAGTACACAGAGTTTCATGCAGCACTGTTTTCATAAGATTTGCCAGCTTCCATAGACATTACCTTCTTTAATCTGCTCAACAGCTCTGTGAGGTAGGATGAATTTTATCCTTTCTCTTTTTTTGATCCAGCTTTATTGAGGCATAATTGAATAAATAAAAATTGTATAATGTGAGGTGAACAACGTGATGGTTTGATATAGGTATACATTGTGAGATGATTATCACAATCAAGCTAATTAACATGTGTTAATCAAGCATAATTAACACAACAACCTTTTTGGGGGGTGAAAATAGTTATGATCTAATGCATAATTTAATATTAGTAACTATAGTCACCATGCTAATGTATTCTATCTCCAGAAATTATTCCTCTTATAATTGAAAGTTTGTCCCCTTTGACCAACATCTCTCCATTTCCCCTATCCCCCCCTGCTGTTTTCTCAGTGCCTAGTACACAGCAGGTGCACAATGAAGATCCACTGAAAGTGAGTCTGGTGTGAACCTGGCTTTCTCACAGGGTCTCTGCCTCAGGTGGCACCGGGCCACTTTCCCACAGGGCCCACCCTCTGTGGTTTGGCAACACTGGGCGATGGAAAGAGACCCAGAGCCGTGTCTCCTGGTCCTAACCTATCGCTCACATGCCGGGGCCTTGTGGCCTCGGACTCCCCATCTGAAGAGGGGTCGGATGATCTCTGCCCTGGTTACCCTCCTGGAGGCCCCAAGGATGGGTTGGAAGGGAATCCTCCACAGAGGGTGCTCCCATGCCAGGCCCTGGGGGCTCCGAGTAGGACCTGCTCAGGTTGTGCACCTGAGCCCAGGACCTGACTACCAAGCCCAGGGAGCACCTGCCCCAACCTGAGCTCCCTCTGCTTGTCTCACACAGCTCCCCAGGGCTCCAGGGTATTTCTGAGAGGCTGTGGGGAGCAGCAGGGGCTGAACCCAGCCTGGGAGCACCAAGGACTTCAGGCCTTAGCCTCTGGCGGGGCTCCAGGCACACAGGCTGGGTGGAGAGGGTGCACTTGAACCCCCAAAACCATCTATGGGTCTCAGAGTATACAGTGAATGTGGTAAAGCACTGCTCTGGGGTTTCCTGCTACTTCTGTTCAAATTAATACCATTTATCAAGTAGGCATTAGTTGGAGACACCAAGAACTTTGCAGACATTTGCCTCCCCTGACTTGATAATTCTAATACCAGGAATTTACCCTAAAGAAATAATAAGAGATGAATGCAAAGATGTATGTGTAAGGATGTTATAACAGCAAACAATGTGGAAATAGCTCAAATGTCTAACAGGAGATTGGATTAATAGTGTGCCATGCTATAAGATACTATGCAGCCATATAAAATTATACTTTCAAACACTATTTTAATGACACAGGAAAATTCTGATGATGCAATTTATGTAGGAAAAAATAATTTTATATATATATATATATACATATATATATATATATAAAATAAGGGCTTGATATGTATGTGTATCTGTATATACATATATTGTATCTCATTTTTATTGAAATGTGTATATGTATACCAATAATGTTTAATTCTATTTCATGGGATGATTATGGGTATTTTTATTTTAGTCTTTTCTAGGTTTTTAAATAGTTTTTATGATAAAGCTATATTTGCATTACAATTAATTATAATTCATATTATAATTTTTAAATGCTATTGTTTTTTTAACAGGAGAAAATAATTCACCGATTATCTATCATGCCTTCATTGGGGCAGAATGTGGACAAAGTGATATTAAGAAAATCTTGGGGATAGCAAATGCATTTCCTCTTCCAGTCTGGAGGCTTCTTGGGCCCTGAGGCCCTTTCCCATGTGTGAGGTGTAAGTCGTCTGAAATGAGGGTAGGTGGTGCCTCGGTGGTGCACTGGGATATTTGTAGTAGGAGCCTGGGTGAGGACTAGTGGCCTCTCCCCATATACCACAGTGGGTCCCACCTGAGAGGGGAGGTCATTCTCAAGATCAGGTGCCTGGGGAAGAATGGGTCTTTCAAAGTGGAAAGTGGACCTGGGAAGAAGACACTACAGATTAAGATGTGACAGAGGGTTTTGGGTGTGGGGCCTCTGTCACCTCAGGGATCTCTGCAAAGGATGGGTGGGACCTGCCAGCCTTTGGAGGGAGCCTGGCCTAAGGAAGCCTGGTGGGTTCTTTATAGGTGCTCTATTTCTGTTCCTATTGTTTTCCCTTAGGGTTTATTAAAGCCATATCTGGTATAACCTGGGTATTTCATCCCAGGTTTCCTAGCTTGCTCAGATAAAAGAAGCCACAGGCTGGGTTTCTAGGTATGGTTGACCCAGAGAATTAAAAGGACAGTGGTATCCCAGGGGAAAATAGTGGGAATGAAGAAAAGTGACCCAAAGGGGAGAGTGAGCAGGGGAAGAAGTTAAGGTCCCACTGTCCCTTCTATCTGGAAATTCTCCTCTCAGAACTACCTCTTGGAGGATTTGGCTTGTAAAATGATAACAACAATAATAACTTTTATATTTTTTTACTGTTATGTATAAATAAGTCCCTATCCTTAGAAAAAGTTAAAAATTCAGATAAGCAAAAACAAAATAAAAGCCAAGGAAAAAGAAGGAATCTAAAAATTACCCCTTAACTTACAACTAGTCAATGTTTTGGTATACCTCTTCCAACAATTTAAATTAATCAACATATTTTCAAAATATATTCAGATTATTTTATATACAGGTATTTATCAGCTTTTAATTTTTCTGTTTACTGTGCTATAAATTTATTTCTGTGTTATCAAATGTTCTTCTGTAGCATCATCTTTTAAAGGCTGAATTGCATCTTATTTCTGTATGGTTCATAATTTTTTAGTCAATCCCCTCCTGTTGGATATTTAGGTTGCTTCCAGTTTTTCAGGCTTATAAATAACACAGTGAAGAACAATCCTGCAGCCAAATCTTTACATATCCTTGTGTATTCCCCTAGAATAAATCTCAGAAATGGACTCCCTGAATTAAAGGATGCTGTTTCTATTCCTGACCAGGACCTGGGTATGTTAGGTTATTCTGTGGTTCTTGGCATTGAGCCTGGGGGCCCCCAAGTCTGCATGTTTCACATACTCCAAGCCATCTGCTTCTCCTCTCCCCAACACACCCCAGGCTGTGGGTTTACCCAGGAGAATGAATTACATCTCCTTGCTGGACATGAGGCCATTTGTCTTATGCTCTGAAATCCTGATGAGATAAAATCTGGGCAGAGCAGGTTTATTTATTTAATCTACTTCTGGGCAGGCAAGCCCTAGCCCCTGGGAATCACCTTGTCCAGATCAGGGTTAAGAGTTTACAGAACAGAGGAGCAGGTCATGGGGTGCAGATTGGCTCCAGGCCTCACCCATGTGGGCCAGAGGTCTTACTTTCCCCACCTCAGGTGTGCCCTGGCCATAGCTCCAGCCTCCCAAATCCTGCGTCCCCACCTCTGGCATAGGAAACTAGGTGTTGACTCCTACTAAGAGGATTCCGCTTTTCAGTGAACGAACTAGGTGCTGAGTGGTGTACCCATATTTCTCCTTCCATGAGAAGTAGAATCTCCCTGCCCTCCATTTCAAGGCTTTGGATACCTCTGCAAGCTCTCTCTGGCACGGGTCCCTGGAGTCCTGCCCAGGCCTCTGGCTTATCTGCGCACATACAGATCTGGGGTTTTATCCTTGTTTTAGGCTCAAACTCTGCAAATACCCCTTTGAGAGCCCTCAAAGAGCCAAGGTTTTGCTATGCGCTCAGACAACAGAGCATACCGCCTAACCCCACCTTCCCAATGCCCTGTGTGTCACATCTCTGACTCTCTTCAAGTCTGGTGTCTCTCCAGAGAGCATGGGAAGCACGTGTCCTCTAGGCCAGGGGCTCCCAACCCCATCAGATCACCAGGGGAGCTTCGTAAAATTCAGGTTCCAGGGCCCCTCCCTGAGAGACACAGATTCTGCAGGTCCAGAGAGATGCCCAGGAACCTGTGTTATCACAAAGGCTGGTCCTTTGACTCTTCCCACAAAGCTGTCTTCTCACCCCTCATCTCCACGGATGTGGGAGACAGGGCATTTGGACCCTGGGTCAGGCAGGCCCAAGGCATATGAAGCAATGAGAAATGGATGGCTACAAGCCTGCTTTCTCAGGAAACCTAAGTTTAGGAGGTGTGGCAGTCAAACTGGCAACCCCTGGCAGAGGGACTTGGCCAGGGCAACCTGAGCAGCCACACAAAGCCATCCTCACAGCCTTTCTGGCCGTGAGTGCCCAGGCAATTGCTTGACAAGGATGCATAGGTGCCTCTGGCCAGCCAGGGCCTGTAGGGGGATGTGGCAAGGAGAATCAAAGCCTAGTGCTCAGCTACCATGGACACTGCTTCTAGAAGGCTCTGGTAACAGCGCACTGGATCTGAGGGCCTCTGTGGGTCAAAGGTGGGTCTGTGCAGACAGAGGCCCACACACGGCCCCTCATGTTCTAACACTGCCCCCTGCCCAGACCCTGGGTCTCCTGGGCCAGCCTCAAGAACTCAGGGGAGCCAAACCCCTTGTGCTGCCCCTCCTCCACACTAGAGGAAGAAAGGTGAGCCTCCCTCCTTCTCCACTGGGACCTTTTGGGGCCCCATAGACTGTGGTGGGTCGTGTGATGAGGCAGAAATCCCTGTGGGCAGTAAACACACACGGGCCCTGCTGGGTTCCAGCCAGTCCTTATTTCTGGACTTTTGACAATAAAAGCCATTTATTGAACATACAACAAAACTCATTCTCCATGTCCCTTAATGGTAACTTTATTCCTTCAGTTGTTCAGGCCAAAACCTTGGGGTTGTCCTTGATCTTTTCTCTTACACCCCACCTCCAATTAGAGAATCCTGTCTGCTGGACTCTAACTTATTCCAAAGTGCAACACCCTCTCACCACTTATGCTCTGTCATCTTTTGCCTGGACAATTGTGATAGCCTTCTACCTGCCGTCCCTGCTCCTCAGAACAGTCAGGGGGCGCTGGCAGAGCTGGGTGGTGACAGGGGTGCAGCTGGTCCAGCATCAAGCTATGCCACTGGCTCCCATGTGTGTCTAGGACCCCCCGTCTAGATTTGATTTCATCTTGGGTATTCTTACCAAGAAAAGCAGTTTTAGTCATATACAAAATGAGGTTTCTCTTATACATCTTTAACAAGATATCACACATCCCTCAATTTTCTTACAGATCTCATGTCCTAATTTAGGGGTTATGAAATCTACCATTCTCACAGGGGCTCCTCTCTGGCATTGAGACCTGGAGCCATAAGCCAGAGAGACCAACACTCAGCCATCTGGGGGCCCCTCCAAGATGCAGAGACCAGGGCCCACAGGGCCCCACCACTGCAACTCAGTGCTCGGAATCCACTATGGGATGATCCTATAGCAGATGTGATGATGCAACGATGGGTGCAAATGATGTGGGAAGGCAGTCCTCTCCCCAGGGGAGCACATCCTCTGTGTTCTGTCAGCATGAGAGGGATCTCCCTCACAGCTTGCATCAGAAAGATGGGTCCCCATCTTTCTGTGGGACCCCAAGCTCAGTGTGGGGTGAGAGGGGCAGAGGCTGGTTTTCCCAGGGGCTCTGGAGTGGGGTTGTGGCTGTGTGTGTCTGTGTGTGCAGACAGAGGTCCACACGTGGCCCCTCATGTTCTAACACCTCCTCCTGTCCGGGCTGTGGGGCTTAGAGGGCAGCTCTTGGGCAGCTCTCCCAGCCTTGCTTGGGCTCAGTCCTGTTTTCCAGGCCACCGCCATCAGACTGGCCCCCCTGGCTACAGCTGAGCAGCCCCACATCAGGGCTCAGAGGAGCCAGGTCATCTTGTCCAGGGGAGGACTGGAGACCCGGAAAGGAGGAGGCACCAGGCCTGGGTCACCGCAGGTCCAAGGCAGGAGAGGATCTGCACCAGATGCACTTTGTGGGGCAGGCCCAGGCTGCTGAGAAAGGCCAGGAAGGAGAAAGGAGCTGGGGCATCCCAGGTCCCCAGGCCAGCTTGCAGGAACCAGCAGGTCTCTAGACCTCACTTAGCCCGGAGGCCGGCCCAAGCCCATCCTCCCCAGCCAGCCTCCTCTGCCTTCATGAACCCCCAGGGCCTGCCAGCGGCTTCTCTCCTCTGCTGTTTGGTGTCCGACCTCCTGCAGTTCTCTTCCTCCCTCGGCTGCTGCTCTTGCAGACTCCAGCAAAGGAGCAAAGGCTGGTGGGGGGTGCAGGTCTGTGCCAGACTCAGCCAGACTCGCTTTCAGCCTGCCAGACTCCTTTTCCCTGGACAGAGTGCCTAGAAGACACCCTCACCCACCCCCATACTTCCCTACTCCCCCAGCTACCCTGCTCCCGGCTCTGACTCAGCCCATAAATTACCTGGGGATGGTCGCTGACTCAGCCAGGAAGCCCAGAGCCCCCCTCCTCACCCCCAGGCCTCAACCCCACAGCTGGCTCTCATTCCAGAATGTTTGGTCCCCTCCCCTCAGGAAATTCCTGGAAAATATCTGGCTTCTTCGAGTGGAGATCTCCTAACCACAGCCACAGCAGGGAAGGGAGCCGCTGCAGCCTCATCCATCAGGCCGCTGCCCTGGCCCTCCTCCCCCAGCTTGTGAGTTTGTGTGGGGCTGAGAGTGGAGGTGTCGGTCCCCATAAAGTGACAGGCACATGGCCATGGAGGGACCATAGGGGAGGGAGGAGGAAGGAGAGGCCAGTGTGGGATGGGGCAGTCGGGGCAGGCTGCTAGGAGGTAGGACTCGTCCCAGGCCAGGAAGGATGGTGAAACTGGGAAGGGCAGGGAAGGGAATGGTGCTGCAGGTCCAGAGGACAGCCTGGGCTCAGGTGAGGGGGTGAGGAGGAGTCCAGTGGGTACCGGGGGAGGAGGTGGGTTTGGGCTGGAGGCGTTGCCAGGCAGGGAAGCCTGGGCTGGTGAGGCCAGGGAGCCAGAGCCAGGGCCAGGCTGTGGACGTCACCGTGAAACTCCAAAGCAGGGGCCCAAGAGGCTCTGGAGCTTGGGAGCATAGGGAAGGGGAGGGGGTGCACTGGTGATGATTGAGGAGATAATCTGGGATGAGAGGAACCTTGACCAGCAAGCCCCGAGGGACACTGGTCCCTGCAACATCCTGGGACTCCCTTGGGCTCCTAGGGCCTGCTCAGACCTGGGGTTGGGGTCCTCACACTGCAGTCAGCTGGCAGAGGCAGGGCTCCTGCCCTCCACGTGCCCAGGCCTAGGGACATGGCCATGGCATCAGGAGCCTCCAGGCTAAGGGAGAGACAGGTGTCCCAGGCCCTCCGTCCCTCCTCTGGCCCCTAGTAGCCCCTTGAATCTCTTCCTTGGAAAGCTTATTAATTTCATAGGGAAAGCCAAGCCCAGTCTGCAGATAACATGTCTCTTTTTTTGGCTGCTTCCCCTCAGACAATAACAACTTTTAAAGTACAAAAATTCCTGTCTAACTTCCCCGCAGGAAGGTTGGCTGGGCCATGTGGCTGTAGCCATAGTAACAGAGTTGCGGAGGGCAGAAGCAAAGTCAGCCTGCTGCCCCCAGGGCTGGTCACTGAGGGGCTGTTGGAGCCCGGCCCCCCTCAGCCCTGGGATGGGGGCGCCAAGCCAGGGAGCTGTGGGGAGGCTTCTGTTGGTTTCTAGCATGTATTCACCTTTCCTAGGAAAAGCAGTTCTGTAGGCCCTGGGAACAGCAATTCATAGTCAGGCAGAGGTGGGGTGGGAGACAAGAGAGAAAGGTGGAGCCAGAGCCAGCCAGCCAAACAAAAAGGAAGAGGGGAAGACCGGACCGGCAGAGTGACACAGAGAGGAAATTCCTTAAAGCAAAGACTGGGACTCAGTTCCTCATGTATCCTTAGCCTTGAAGCAGGGGAAGGCTTCATTAACCCGTGTTCCCCGGGGAAGGCGTTCGTTACCGCCATCGCCATCGTAGGCTGAGTGCTTTGGCACTTCTCATGTCTGTCAAAGCCCTACAGCATTTTATTGACATTCTTGAGTCGCATGTTGGACTGACTACCTGACCCCACTCTAGACCCCTCAAGACAAATATGTCTTGGTCACTGTTGCCTCATAGCACCCAGTGGGGAGCCCTCCCCTTATTGTCTGTTCAAGGTATGAAACAGGGAGGTAGGACTTTGGGCTAGAGAAGGCCAGACAGACCCACCACAGGATTTGGCCTCCCGGGAGAGGTGCCAGCACCCGCCCCTCCTTTCCGGCCCTGCTGCAGGGTCCTGTCCCTGGAGGCTGAGATGGGGAAGTGCAGGCAGGGCGGGGCTGGCCTGTTGGGGCTGGCCCAGTCCTGCCTCTGCAGAAGCCTGACAGGTAGGAGAGGGTTCTCTCTGTGAGTCCTAGTCCCTGAGAGGCCATGGGTCCCCAGGCAGAGCTGGTCCACTAGGGCGGGGAGGCCATCTTCCCTTGTTGTCACTGGCCCAGCTGCATTTCCAGAAATTCTTTCTGCCAGTAAGAAGAGGAAAGAGAAAACTGGGCAGCCTCTCGGGCTGCTGGGAAGAGGGTGGGCAAGTGGGAAGCAGGTTTCCCAGAGCTCTCATGGGCCAGACTGGAGCTCTGGGGCCAGAGGCCTGGATCAGCACTGGGACAGGTGTCAGAAGAACTGACCAATGGAACCAGAGCTCACACGTCCGTGCCTGGCCAGGCCTTGGTTGGGGCTTAAGAACAGTGACAGGAGGCAAGAAGGCCTGAAAAATCACTGGGTTTCCCACAGGCCTTCTTAAAATCAGTGGTTGGGGAAGAATAAAACTTATATTCAATTGCCTCCCCTCCCATTTCATTGTTTAACTCTATACTAGATCTTGAGAAAGATCATAGGGAAAATTATTATTATTATTATTATTATTATTATTCTCCAGTATAGCATGTCCATAGTGTGCTCTGTGCAACACAAACCTATAGGGGTAATCCTTGATAAAACAGGTCTGCAGAGCTTAGCACATGGACTACCCTTATAAAGACTCCTAGTACACAATGTAAATATTAAAGTCTCAAATCCTGATGAGACCCAATTCATTTTGATTAACCCAGTGTTTCTCAAACTTAGTAGTCACTGAACCCTTTTTTCATGGGATACCATGTGGTAGAGTTCCCAGAAACACATTTTGGGGAAAGCTGCATTAAAGCTTTCGATGGGCAGTTTTCTAACTTTGTTCTAGCCGTGGTGCCCAGAGGTGGCGTACGGGAAAAGGGGGAAATGAGTCAGCTGGACTCCGGGTCTCCATCCCACCCCCACCCACCCAAGTTTAACCAGCAGTTCCTTTATTCTGCTTGAATCGGGTCTCCAACAATATATTTTTATCTGATGAAAGGGCTTGCCACTAAAACTAAGCTTGAGAGCCATTGCTTTATGGCTCTTTGTGAGCATATGAAGCAAAAGAAAAGAACAGGCAGAATTGGGTGGGGGGAATCTAGAAATAAAAATAGTCAGTGCAGTGAAGAGAACAGGAGCATGGTGTTTGTGGAAATCGCCCAGTGTGTAAATCTCCGAATGCTCTGTCCAGGTATCTCTAAACCTGTTTTACAGATGACAAAACAGGAGTGGGAGGGTTGAGCTACCTGCCCAGGACCCTAATGAGATCTCTGACTGGTTATCTTCCCATCTTTCTCCAGAACTGAGTGTTAGAATGAGGGCTCCTATTTCTAGGCAGCTCCCAGTTTCACACAGGAGGCAAAACTTGCTCACCAAATGGCTAAAAGAAGCAGTCTCACATCCAACTCAGAAGCAAAGGTACTGTGGTGAGGTCTGTAAGAGGGCAGAAGAGAGGGCTTTGGGAGCAGAGGGGTCAGGAAGGCTTCTCTTTGAGATCTGGAACTGCACCATGATATGGTCCAGAGCCCAGCATGATTCTGCTGTATGAAAAATCATTTCTGTCTTCAGTTCTAGAGATTCTTAGCCACTATCTCTCTGAATTTTGCCTTTCGTTCTTTCTAACCTCTCTTCCTGGAAATCTGCTTAGCATAGGTTGGCCCATCTCATTCTGTTCTCCGTCCTTATCTCTCTCCCCTGTTTTCCACTGATTTACCTCTTTGTGCTGCATTTTGAGTGACGGCTCAGAGCTCCTTTTCCAGCTCTATTTCACTGAGTTTTAAATTTCAGTGATTTTTTTTTTAGAAGTTCTGTGGTCTGACTTTTGAAACTCAAAATCCAAGAATTGCTGCCTGTTTCCTGAGGCAACAAGTGCTGAGTGGTCAAGCTCAGGCTTCCCACCTGGAGCTCTGAAGCCATGCTTGCAGGCCCTCTAGCAACCCGAGGGGCCATGCAAATACTCACATTCTCTTTGTGGGCCTCAAAGCAAACTAGCTACAGGAAGTGGGTGTGAAGAAAATACGTGGAGAGAAGGCCTGCATGGAAATGCTGGGTGAAGACCGGTTAATAGTTTTTAAAATGTTATCCCGTATCGCCCCATATATAGTAGATATGACTATTACAATAATTAACATGACCATTATTAATCAGCCATCTTTTTGGGTAACCTTGGCAGTGTCCTCTCTCCCTAAACCTTGGTTTCCTCACCTGAGGCTCCCTAATCAGCGCATCTGAAATTTGATTCTTTTCCTCTGGTCCCTCAAGCTTGTCCTCTGAGAACAATGACAGCAGAAGCCCCCAAGCCAGGGCGTGGGAACCAGCCATGGTTAGGGGAGAGGGACCAGGAAAGGGAGGAAGAAACTTGACAGCCGCTGGGCGGACACATCCGCCCCCAGCCCTGCCCTGGAAGCCCTGCTCCACGGCTGGGGGGGAAACCAGGCTGTTTCTCTTGGATGGTCCCTTCTGGGCCATTCATGCATTCAGCAGCTATTTACTGGATACCTACTAGGTAGCAGGCTCTGGGCCAGGAACAACCTTGCCCCTCGGGACTGTCCCTTCAACTGTGCAAAAACATTCATGACTGTTGCTTCTGGACTCACACCACAGTCCTGTGGAGCAGGAAGAGCTCCATCCACAACCCTTCTTGACTCACAACCCGTGAGTTTTAAAAGGGCACACAGCAAAGCGGTTTTCACTCCTGCTTCTGCTCCCTGGCTTGGGGGAATGAAGTCCTCTGGACGCCTTGCCTGAAGGCAGTTGAAAAAGACTGACTTGCCCTATTTTATGGCCTCCTATTTTGTGCTGGGGGAAACAATCCCTACTGTCAACAGTTGTGCTGGAAGCTCCAGTCTGTCAACTTTACTCTTTGATATCAGAGATTCATTTTTCTTAAAGGCGGAGAAAAGTGCCCCAAATCCATGGAAAGTGCTGGATTTCCCAGTTGAAGGCCATTGGGAACCTTTTCCCATCTTTGCTGAAGAGGAGGCAACATCTGAAAAGTTTGGTGAGCCGTTTTTCTGGGAAACTGCAAATTGTAAGCTTTTTGATCAGCCTTCATTAGCAGGCAGCTGTGTTTCTGCTCATCTTTGGTCAGTTCTCTGCTTGCCTGGACTTCACAGCATGTGTAAAGCAGACCTCAAAGATTCCTGAGTTCTTCTTAGAAGAGCAAGCTCCCCAGAAGACTCAAGGTCCTTTTCTCTTAGTGTTTGCTGTGGCTCCACAGGGAGCTGTTTCAAACTCTGATGTCACTTCACGTCACTGCCAGGCCCTGCTCAAGGCCAGTACGTCACAGAGCAAGGATGCCACATGTTTACCAGAATGCACACCTCATGGGTCACATGCACATATCTGTTGCACACACACATACACAGTACCTACCTATTCTGATCTGTATTATATACAATATGTGTACCACATATATCCAGACACACCACTGACACAGCACACAAACATGCACTTTGATGCTTCACAGACATACTAAATACACCCACATGTCCATGCACATTTATACCACACCAACATGTGCTTTGTGCATCAACAGGTACTACCCAGATACACCACACTCACACACACACACACACACACGTAGTTCACAAACATATTCTGTGTTCTCAGGATTTTAGTTTCTAACTAAACCTAATATAACTCATCTTACCTTGGTCTATTCTTTTCTTTCTTGGAAATATAGCTATAGATTTTTTTCTGTTTTGGCAAAAAACAAAGCAACAGCAAAACTTTCCTTCTTATTAGCTGTAAGTACATGCAGCTGGGCCTGAATGTATCAGAATACAGAAAAATAAAGGGACCATGAGCTCAGATTTGGGGGTATTCACTCCTGTTTCTTCCTTAGGAGACTGTGGCTGCACCTTTGTCCATACAGGGCCAATTGGTAGATGACTTGAGGGAGCTGTCTAGATGTTTCGCCTGGGAGGAACACACATAAGATTGGTCACAAGTACTGGGAGAACCACTTCTCACAGAAGGCTGAGCCTCCCTGTCACTCATCCATGCACTGTTAGAACATGGGATGTCACGAGGGCATTATGAAGATGAGGTAGGAGGCACCCATGCCATCCCCTGCCTCAGGAGGCCGCAGCAGACATCACTAATGGGCCACAGCATCTGTCCCTCCCAAGCTGGACATTCTGTCCAATTCTCCACATAGCTTCACCAATGATCAGGACCGGAAGTGAGGTGCCAACTGCTGAGAAGATCTGGGAAGCCCAAACCACCAGGCTTATGGGTGAGGAAACTAAGGCCCAAAACAGGGGAGGGGCTTATGGGAGGTCACACAGCATAATTCAAGCTGTGCAGAAAAATGAGGTGACCCTCCCAGAGTCCTCTGCTCAGCTCCACCCCATAGATGTGGCTGGTATCTGGGCAAGGGCCTCCCTGGGGCTGGAAAAGAAGGGCAAGAGGGAGGCTAGGCTCAGCCTGAGGCTCCCTAGACACACCAAGTCCCTGTTGTGCTGGTCTAAGCCCCACCCACCCATGGCTGTACCTGTGCCAGACTGCCCTCTCCACCTTCCCCACTGCTTCACACACACCCTTTTATACCCAACACAGATGTCCTCCTGCCTTCCCCAGAGTACACACATGCTTCTCTCTGAATCACTAACACTGTGTTTCTGGGCTTTTCTCACAACCCCTATCAGGCCCTGCTGGCTGGTGTCATGACAGTGAATAGTTTCTGGATTTTGTCTCCTTAGTGCAATGGGTTTTGGACTTCTCATGACCATAGTATTCCTCTTCAAGAGAAGCCCTTCCCACCCCATCCCACCCTGCAATCCCCAGACTCAGGTCTAGTGTGGGAACTTCTGCTCACCCACACTAAAAGCTCTCGGCCAGGCCCTGGCTCCTGGCATGTTCTAGGTGCTGAGGACATACCTGCTGATGGGGCATAAGGGGTGCATAGGTGGTGGAGCCCTGCCCTCTAGGGGTTCCTGGCCAGCCCCACTTGCCCAGATGGGCTGAGGCGGGCCACAGGGCTGCTATGGACTGGTTCCCTGGCCTCCAGGCACTTCTTCTTGGACCATTCCTGTCCCTCCAGGTGGCAGCAGCTGCTGTAGGCAGTATAATCAGGGACTCTGGAGGGGAGGCCTCTCCCAGTGGCCCTGCTGCAGGGCCAGTTGGACAGCACGCCCCCACCTGTGCTGCGGCTGCCAGGGACATCCTTTCCCCGGGGCAGGAACACAACTGCTCTGAGAGATGCAGGGTTAAGGGGTGGGGGCGCTGAGGGAACGTGAGCCTCAGAGTCACAGACAGACAGACAGGCAGATGTGCCATTACGTGTGCTCATCCCACTCCCGTGGCTCCCCCAACAAACTGTGCAATGGCACCCCCTACACAGCTACTCCACCAGGAGTGTGGCATATCCAGCACCGGGGAGGCTGAAATGGTTTCAGACAATGAAGGAAGATCACACAGCAGCCAAAGCAGAATGGGAAACACTGGGCCTCGACCAGTGGGAAGAGCCTCAGATCCTGCTGTTCCCATCCCAGCTCAGCCTCAGGATTCTGAGGACTGTCTTTGTCTTCTTGAGACCTCAGAGTCCAAAGTTTGGAGCCCAGCCCAGCCAGCCTTGCCAGAAGGCCCAGGAGGCATGTGGTGGTAAAAACACTGGATTGAGACCCAAAAAGTTAGGTCTCCAGGCTCAGCCACAACCATTGGGGTGACCTTGGACTAGTCCCTTGACTTTTCAGCTCCCTGGTCTCTGTGCAAAGGGCAGCTCTAATGACCTTTCAGCTTTCAAACTATGTAAAAGAGGTGGGTAGGGTGAGAAGAAGGGGCCATGGGGGATGGGAGCTGAGGAAGGGAGACCTTCCTGACTGTTGAGTCAGGAATTATGGAGCGTGGGATAGACAGCCCCTTGGAGACTTCCTAGAGAGAGGAGAGGACAGGCAGGGAGAAGGCACCTGCAGGGAGCTGTGGGCAGCACGGCCTCTGGGAACAAGCTTCAAAGGGAGGCCTAGAGGCCAGGCCCTTGCTCCACAGGGCTAAGAACCACTTCCCGTGGCAAGCCTTCACCATCCCCACCCTCACAAGCCAGCCACCCCACCCGTGCTTCCAGTGGGCATGGTCGTCTGAGAACCAGACTCCAAGGCTTGTGACGGTGATTCGGTGGGGTAACGTGTGGGAAGGTCTGGGGTGCACACCTGGCACAGTGACTCTGGCGGCCATCACTGTTGTCCTTACACCTGTCGTTGCACATCTGTCTTGTTGTTCCAGGGACTTGTCTGTCCCCATCCAGGGCTGAGTGCTCCCTAAGGTGAGGACTGCATCAGTTTCATCCACTCCTCTCCCCTGATAACCACAGTGCTGGGTGCACAGTAATGACAGAACTGAACTTCCACTGGGGGCTGGCCAGGAGATGCACCTTGGGAGAAGGGTCCTGGGGGAGTTCTCCAGAGCTCTGGGCCTTTTCCTTCCCAAGCCCCTTCTCTGTGTGGCTTCCAGCCTAGCATCTCCCCATCTTACTCACACTCCCCGTTGCCCTCCTCTTGGGCAAGTCAGGGAGGGTAGGACCACTCCAGAGCCCTCTCCTGGACCAGCACCCCCAGAACCCTCAACTCTGGTTCAGACTCTCTGTGCACGGGTTCCAGAGGCCCTCCAGGCCTCCTTGGCCCTGGAGGAGCCTTTACCGTACTGAAGTATTTGATGGATGCCGTCCTCTGTCCCAGGACACATGGGGGTGACCCTGGTGATGCTGGTGGACTTGGTGCAGAGCCAGGACCATTCTTGGGGCAAGCAGAGGGGCAAAGGTGGGTGCCAGTACCCCCACTGCAGAGGAGAGAGGCGAGCCAGCACCAGCTTGTGTGTTCCCATCTGCCGCGGCTTTGTCGCCTGAGCCGACTACTTGCTCTATATACACGAGCACCTTTTGTCTCATCGCAGCTGGGTTAGACACTGCCTTCGTCATTCTTTTAAGTACAAACTCCCCAAGGCTCAGAAAAGCTAAACCCCATGCCCGGGCCTCACGGTGCTTGTAGGATGTGGGACTCAAACCCAGGGACACCTGGCAGGAGGTCTATCCTGCACCTCCCATGGCAACAACAGTGCTCCTCCAGAGGTGTTGAGGTCCTTTGGCAATTTATGAACATGTTCCATTCATTTGCTCCCTTGATTCTGCCAGGAATCTAGCGTGGCAGGCATCATTATCCCCATTTTGCAGTTGATGAAACTATGACTCAGGACAAGTTATCCCCAGGTCACCCTTCCAGGAAGTGGCAGCATCAGGACTCGGACCCCACCCTGAGTTAAATCACGTTGATTTTCCCTCTGCCAGGAGCCCTAGCCACAGAAGAGAGCAAGGAACCAAGTTCCCTGATAGAACTGCCTGGAGGGTGAGGAAGGAGAAAAAGCAAAGGAAGAGGAAGGAAAGGAGGAAAGAAGGAATCATATAGTAGGTACTCTGCTGTGTTTGGCTTCTTTCACTCAACATACTGTTTTTTGAGGTTCATCCAGGCAATAGTTAGTTCTTTTTAACTGCTGTGTAAATTTCCATCTTATAATTAGATCACTCTTTGTTTATCCATTTTTCCATTGACATATATTTAGAAATGCAGATTAAAACCACAATGCAACACCGTTACGTGGTCACCAGAAACGCCAAAAGGAAACAGGCTGACAGCACCAAGTGTTGGTGAAGTGCCCCGTCAAAGGGTGGTGGTGCGCAATTACTGCTTAGTGGCAGGAACTCAAGGCTCACATACACGTATCCTTTGATCCAGCAATTCCATCTTGGGTGTATACACAGGAGAAAGATAGGCTTACGCCTACCAAAGGACATGCACCAGGATGTTCACGGCAGCTTTATGGATGGTTCCATCACTGGGTACGTAGCTGCCATGTTCTCCATTGTGTGAACATACCAGTCTCCCATTGACTGGTATGGGTTCTAAGCAAGGCTAAGATAAGCATCCTTATACACATGCCTTGTGGGAACTTTTTGTTATTTCCTTAGGATCAATTTCCAGCAGGAGATTGCTGGGTCAGAAGGTATGCACATCTTCTCGGTTTGAGACCCACATCATTAAGCTGCCTCCAGAAGGGCAGCACCGTTTTCCCACCCACCAATCACATGTGCCTGTGGCTGGGAGGCTTTGGCGAACTGAAATGTTCTCCCCGTTGAAGTGCCCTGCCCCATCCCTGGAGCCCAGAGAGCCACAGCCATTCTGGCTCCCAGCCACGAGGAAGGAAGGTTTGGCGTAAACACTCTGGTAGCACAATGGTCACGGCTCTCAGGGCCAGGCTGCTGGAGCTGCAGGGCCACCACCCTCCACCTGCTGGCCGAGCCGGGCAGCCACTGGGGCCAATGTGTCCACTGGTTCTGGTGCACAGGAGGCGCTGGGGCAGCGGGTAAGTGACCAGCCACACCAACCCAGCAGTGCTGACACAGGGACCGCCAGCAAGTGAGCAAAACACCCAGCACTTCCTCCTCCTCAGCCCTCCAGCTGGGCGCCTGCCTCTCTCAGCGCCACTTCTAGATTTCCCTTCCCCAAAAGCCCAGGGAGTGGTCCCGGTGTTCAGCCAGGCAGTGGTGTGTGCAGGCACGTGGCAGAGGAGGTCGAGATGGCCCAGGTGTCAAAGGCCTTCCCTCATCTTTGAGATCAGGGCAGGATTTACCTGAGGTGATGTGAAGAGTCCCAAGAAGTTCCCAGTTTGTCCAATGACAGTGCCTGGAGCGCCCCCATTGTACCCCTGCCTTTGTATTCAGCGCTGCCCCACCCACCACCCATGGGGAGTGACAGAGCCAGCAGGAGGGAGGGAAGCTGTGAGAGAAGGAAGGGGAAGCAAGGTTACAGGAAGCCTGTTTCCCCAGCTTCACACTTCAGCTGCCAGCTGCATGGGTCAGGCTGCGTGTTCCAGCTGGCCTAACACCGTAAGGCCCCCTCTCCATGCCAGGGGGAGACCAGTACTCAATTTCCAAGTTCTTTTCTGCTAAAGGTGCAGCTTCTGCCAACCCCTCAGGGCAGGGCCTGGCCACCTGCAGGGGACAGTGAGCTAGCTCTGTGGTCTGGCTGAGGCTGTCGGGTCCCTGAGAGACTAAAACCTAGAGAACTGGTGACTATCTAGTTTCAGCTATTACATCTATAACCCAGCACTAACAATATGTGGCTCCCAGAGGCCAGGCTCAAGGTGGGGCCAAGGGAAGGGAAGAGTCAGGCTGAGCAGCCCCAACTATGGTCTGCCTCCCTGCCCAGCCAACAGCCCCCAGCGAGGCTCCTAGCTTCCGACCCTTCCTGCTGTCTGCCCTATGCTTCTGCAGCCAAGGGCAACTCAGGCCTAGAACAGCCTCATCCCTTCCCTATGGCCACATTCCCCTGGAGCCAGGGGCCCTTGGGGTTGTAGGCGAGGCCTGTGTCTCAGGTTAGGTTCCTAGAAGCAGAACCTGAAATGGCAACTCCTGTGGACATGGTTACCTGGGGGAGTATTCTCAGGAGCAGGGCAGGAAAGCCGGATGCGGCCTCCAGCTCCGCCTGATCCTATGGGAGCTTTGCATTGTGACTTGCACCACAGCATTGGCCTGGCCTGATATCATGGGTCAGGTACTGACTGCAGGCTAGGAGGGATAAGCTGTTGAACCTTTGGGCCGGGACAATTCAGAGAACCTGGCAGCACTGAACTTTCTTAGCCAGATCTTACAGCAGCTGGTAAAGGGATATGGGAGGGGCAGCAGCTACCACCCCACTCCAGGTGGGGAGCCCCCAGGCAGCCAGTCTGCTGCCAACCCACAGACTTGCCTCAGCCAATTTTCCTGCATTCCTGCCTGGGAAGTACAAGATCCCTGTCTCCAGGTGAGCACATGGAGGTCCAAGGAACAGGTAATGAAAGAGTAAAAGAGCAGCAGAACCAGAGCCAGACCCCAGACCAAATGCCCTCCTTGTTGAACAGAGGCCTCTCACCAGAGGTTACAGACTTGTGCTGCCCCTGGAATCTCATGCTGGTGTGCTCATGTGGCATGTGCTTAAGTGGGTGTTTGGGGAGTGAGTCCACAAGCATCATGGCGTCTCAAAGGCAAGCAATCTAAACATGATTTTGGCCCTCACCTGATTATTCTCACAGACATGTCACTGACCAAGCAGTGTGACAGGGATTCTGGGCTCAGGAAAAGCTTGGGGAAGCCAAGAGAGGTTCCACACAGCCTATCATTCTGTCCTCCCCTCCTGAGTTTGGCAAGGGCTGCTGGGCTGGCTTAGAGGCTGGGAAGTGAATTTGCTTCCTCTCCTCATCTTGGGGTGGGACTGGACTGGAACCCTACAAGTTTCCAGAAGGCAGTACCCAGGCCACTTACAATACTTTTGTGCCGATTAGATAAAGACACCCTCACCAGAAGAGACAAAAAATGCCCCCTCTAAGCCAGTGAATTTCAGAAACAGTCCCCTTTTCAGGGTGGGCATCCCCAGGCCCTCCCCGTGGCTGTCCCTGCACCCCCTCCACCACACATACGCCTGGCTCTGCAGGGCTTCTCCTGCCCCAACCAGCCCTGGGGACAAGCCCACCATCATCCCTGGGTCCCCAGGGACTGAGACCTATTTCCAGGGGTGAGAGGGAGCAGGAAAAGGCTGGGGTGGGTGGCTGAAGGCTCTGAAATCCTGAACTAGGGCAAAACTGGGGTAGCATCTCAATGAAGCTGCCGGACAGATTCTGGGCCTCCAGCCAGCTACATACCAGAACTGAGAGGGAGACACAGGCCATGCCAGGCTGGCAGGGCTGCTGCAAAGAGAGCCCAGAAGCACATGGCAGCTGCCTGGCCACCATGGCCATGGGAGTGTCCCAAAGGCAGTAGAGGCTGAAGGAAATGAGGCACCTGGGATGCAGAGCACCTGAACCTTCACTCAATGCAGTGATACCCTGAGCCCTGCCAGGGGCTGGTGACAGCTAGATGTGCATCCGAGCATGTGGGCGTCTGTTCCCTCCCTGCAACAACAGTCTGCCTGTGGGGACCGGGAGGGGCACAAATGGAGGAGTGTGCCTTCAAGTCCAGTTCCATGGACCTCAATCCCTCCATTCTGACTGCTCATTACAATCACCTGGGCCTTAAAGCAACACAGCTTCTGGGCCCCACCAGGATTCCATCACTCTGGAATAGAGTCAAGCATCACTTACTCATTTATTTTAAGGCTCCAGGGTATTCTGTGCAGCCAGCTAGGGTGGAGAACCACTGAATTGATTCATTAGCTCCAAATGAGACTCCTCTTTCCAGAAAGGGCTCTGAGATCAATTAAGTTTGGGAGATGCTTCCTATTCTAGTTCCTCTTGGTGATTTACAGGACACATTGACCTTTGCCAGGGTAGAAAGAGCTTTGCCCTGGAAACTAGTGGTGGTGACAGTGCGTGGATGTGCTATATTGTCCCTATTTTATAAATGGGACTGCAAGTGACTAAGGAATTTGCCAGATGTCATCATCTTGGGCAGTGCCAGAGTGCCAGTTCAGGCCCAGGGCTCTCTCACACATTGCCCCCACTCAACAAGCACCCTGATCACCTCCAGAAACAGCGCTCTCAACAAATTCTCCGGGCGGCCAGGTGGCCCCAGGTGGGGCTACAGCTAACTGCTTGACCCAGCCCCCTCTCCCAGCCAGACTCCTGTCTCTCCATGCACTCAGGCCCCAGTCCTGTTTCCTGTCCAGCCCCTCATGAGTAGAGCTCCAGAACCCACCCTCCTTCAGGGTTGCCCTGTGGCCCCCATGTGCCCAGACCCTCTGGGTCTGGTACAGGCTCTCAATCCTCCCTGCCCTCCACCTGCTGAGGGCATGGAGGGAGGGGTGCAGTTTCCATTCTATTCCTGCAGGTGGGGACCCACGTAGCCAGGCAAGAATAATCTTAGAGAACAGGCCCTCCAAGGTTGGCCCAGCTGTCTAGAATTCCAGATCCCAGCAGGCCTGGCACCTTGGCTTGGCCTCATTATTTTGCACATGCCAGATTTTCTTTGTGCTTTATGCTTATTGGCTTATTTAATTTTCCAACAATTCTATAACATCTATTATTATTCCATTTTACAGATGAAGTGACTGAGGTACAGAGAGAGTACATGGCTTGCCTTGAGTCACACACAGTTGGTAGAGGCAGGATTTGAGCCCAGGCCATCTGGCTCCAAACTCTATGCACTAAATCAGCACACCACAACTCACATGCAAGGCAGAGGATTCACGTATTGGATATTCAGGTTACTATGGCTGCACAACCCCAAAAGATCATCAGTCATCCATTCAGTCTGAGCCTGCAGTCCAGGCAGGACATGGTGCAAGAGGTTTGGTTCTGCCTCGCAAGACAGTAGCTCGGGCAGCTCATCTGAGGACAGGAGGGTCCACGGGCAAGATGACTCACTCGCATGGTTAGCAAGTGAGAACTGGTTGCTGGCTGGAAGCTCAGCCAGGACGGACGGCAGGGGTGCGCCTGTGTTCCTCTCCACAGGGGCCTTTCCACGAGCTGCTCAGGCTTCCTCACAGCATGGTGGCTAGGTTCCAAGAGTGAGAGTCCAAGAGGCCGTAAGTGAAAACTGACAGTTTCTTAAAGCCTGGCCCCAGAAACTGGCATGGGGTCACTTTCACCATATTCTATCAGTTGAAGCAATGATATATCCCAGGTTCAAGGGGAGGGGATATAATCCTCATCTCCAAATGGAAGCAGTGTCAGAATGTGGGGACCATGTGTTAAAGTGCCCATGGGGCCTAGTATCCAGAGGAAGGACTGGATCCCAGTAGTGAAGGGGAAGCAACTGTTAGCTCTTGCTCCGGGCAGAGGAAAGGGCACATGGATCAAGCAAGTCTCCAGTGTATGCAGGTCTTGGCCCTCATCAACATTATCTGATTTCCCTTTGCAACAACCCTCAGACAGGAGTTTTCTTACCGCTCTTTATAGATGAGCACTCTAAGGTTCAGAGAAGTCATCAGCCTTATCCAAGGTCACACAGCTGGTAAGTGTTGGAGCTTTTCTGGTTCCAGAGCTGAACTCAACTAACTACTCTAGAGGGCTGCCCCCAGATGGGAGCAGGGCTGGCCCAGAGGAATGACTAGGTCGGCTGGGAAGAAGTAGGAAGACAAGGAGCCAGGCTATCACTCCCCACCCTCTTGCCTCCTCCAGAAGCTCTCCCAGATCAGGGAAGGGCTCCAAAACACCCTTTCCCAAGGTATCCTTTCCCTGAGGGGTGCCTCCTCCCAGGCTGGGGCATGCACAGACCTTCCTTCTCAGCCCCGCCTCCCAAGCCAGGTTTCTCAACCCTGAGCAGTTCCCGAAATCTTCTCTACTTCCTTGAAGCCTTCCCAGAGGCAGTCTCCCCAGTCCGTCTGTGCCAGCCACAAGCTGTGAATAGTTACCAGTCTAAGGCCTTAAATTTTTTAAATATAACTTTTATTTGAGAATAGCTTTAGATTTACAGAAAAACTATGAAGACAGTACGAAGCTCCCACATTCTGTACTCCCAGTTTCCTGCTCTCATCACCTTATGTCAAGATGGTATGTTTGTCACAATGAATAAACCAATATTGATACATTATTATTAGCCCTACAATAACATTAATACTATTATCCAAGCATGAGTCCATACTTGCTTCAGACTTCCTTAGTTTTTTTACGTAAATTCCTTTTTCTTTTCCAGGATACCAATGACATTTAGTTGTCACGTGTCCTTAGCCTCCTCTTGTCTGTGACAGTTTCTCAGACTTCCCTTTTGTTTGATCATCCTGATTAGCTTTGAGGACTACTGGTCAGGTATTTTGTAGAATGCCCCTCAGCTGGAACTTGTCTGATGTTTTTCTGCTGGTTAGACTAGGGTTATGGGTGTGGGGAAGGAAGACCACTGAGGTGAAGGGCCATTTTCATCACATCAAGGGATACATCCTACCAACATGACATCACTCGTGTTGACCTTGATCAGGTACCTGGCTGAGGTGGTGTGTGTCAGCTTTCTCTTCTTTCCCTTTTCCAGACCACACTGTCTGGAAGTCAGTCGCTCTGCATGGCCCACAGCCACTTAAGGAGCTACTGGGGAGCAATTCTCTTGGAGGATGACGTGTCTACGTAAATCGCTTGAAATTCCCACACACCAGCGTTTTGTCTCTTCTGCCCCATTTATTTATTTATTTAATCATGTATTTATGTAAGCATGGATCATGAATATTTATTTTCCACTTTGGGTAATAGTCCAATACCACTATATTTATTTTACTGCTCAAATTGTTCCTGTTTTGGTCACTGGAGCTCTTTCAATTGGTTCCTGTGTCCTTTTGACATTCTTCCATATTTTTTTTAGTACTACCTTACTTTCTGGCACCACAAGACGCTCCAGATGCACTTTGTATGTTTCCTGTTGGGGTTCATCAGCCATTCCTCCAAGGAGCCCTGGTTCTTTTTATTTGGCAAATGGTATTGAAAACCAAGATGTGGGCTGTAAGTGTGCTAGTTGCTATTGGGGTATCATTGCTTCTAGGCCCTCTCAGCTCATAAAACAAGGAAATATATATGTGTATACAAACCTGTATGTCTATCAACCTAACCATATGCACAAATCTATAAATATTTCTGTGTGTAACCAGCTGTGTCTATATTAAGGTAAATCTAAGTCCATACCAATGTCTACAGCTCTAATCCTTTACCACAAGGATCATCCAGCCTTCTCCCTTTGCTTGTCTATAACCTTCCACCTCCCTCTCTCACAGTGAGAAACCTGACTCCCACCATTCATTGTCCATTTACTTATTTGTCCAATTCCAATACACTTGCACTGTGATTTGGGAATTGCTAGCCCCTACTCCATGGGAAACAGCTTCATCAGCTGGAATATAGTGTTTATAGTTTCTTTTGCTTTTGGTCTTACAGACTCTACTCATTTCATTACTTAAATCAGAACCTTTCCCCCACCCACTTCAGTGAGATGGTTTCATACATTTGTAATACAGATAGGTTTGTCATAGTCCACATTTCATCCTGGAATTCCCCAACCTCCTAAATTATTTTTTAATTTGCGTACATTAAGGTTCTCTCTTTGTGCTGTAAGGCTCTATGTGTTTTGACAGATATAGCATCATGTATCCAACATTGAAATACCATACAGAATAACTTAACCCTTCAGAAAAACCGCTGTGCTTCACCTTTCAACCTTTCTCTCACCCTCAAGAAGCTTTCGCTTTTAAAGTATATTTAAATGTTTTTTCAAACTTCATTTTATGCCCATTACTTCATTTAGTCTGCAAAGCAACCCTGTGGATTGGGAAGAGTGGAAGCATCATAAGCATCATTCCCACTTTATGAGGAGGAGACAGAGGCTTGGAAGTATTAAAGCCCCTGGCGACATGGCTGGTGTGCACAGCTCCAGACGGACCCTGCTGCTTTCTTCCTACTCTAACTCAGGCCATGGGTTGTTCCCAGACCCCATACATGGAAGCGGGAGGTTCTGGGTTTCAGACAGACTGTGCTGTAAGTAAAAACAAGCCTTGGGTTGGCAGTGGGACACCTGAGCTCAAGTTCTGAATCTGCCACCTATTCACTGGGTGGCTCGACTAGTCACTTTCCTTGACTGGGCCTCAGTTTCCTCTTCTATAGTAAGGAATGAGGTGACCCCTAGATCCCATTCAAGTCTAACAGGCTGTGTCTGGTCTTTGGCCTGAGGCTGGCTGCAGTCAGCAGGGAGGATTTGGGGAGCTCAAGGCTCAAGTCAACTATAAAGAAGCAGTAGTGTGCCGCGCTGGGGTTAGGGTGGGTAGGCCCAGGCTGGCAGTTCCCCAAGCCACCCTGTTCTCCCCAAAGCAAGTTCTCCAGGTGGTGAAGCCACAAAGGCTGTTGTTAACCTTCCCATGGTTGATGGCAGTGTTTTTCAAACTGTAGTTCAAGACCCAATGGGTCATGAAGCAGCAATTTTATAAAAATTAGAATGAAATAAAATAGGATTGAACAGATCAACCTATTCAACATAATAGTATGTATAAGCTTTTTTGTTTTGATTAGATGTGTGAGAAATGGGTCAAATGTAAAATATATTGCTCAGAAAAATCTGGAAGTCACTGGCTGTCATCATGTTTTGCGTTTTTATCTCATTTTATCTTTACTAGAACCCTGACAAGAGGGATTATTATTATTATCCCTATTATCCAAGTGAGGAAAGTGAGGCTGATAGGTCCAATGGTACCCTCACAGTCTCCCAGCTAGTGAGAAGCAGTTTATGAAGAATATCTCCCAGATCCCACACCCAGATGGGTTTTCCTACATTTGATCGCAAACAGAATTGTGGCACCTTGTTTACTTCACTAAGTCGCAAGCAGTGCAACCCATGGGAAGAAGATACAGGTTGGAAGGCATCTGGGCCTCAAAACCTGGCTGGCCCCAGGTTTGGCAAGAATGGGGGGCTTGGCAGAATGAGGAGCTGCTTGCTGTCCACCCACCATTGTCCCCCTAGAGTCCGACTCAGTGGGAGTTCAGCCAAGACCAGGCTCTGCCATGGTAGGCAATCAGGGTCAGGGAGAGAGCTGGTGGGAGTGGCTAGGAAAGGTCACGTGGGCCACCTCCTTCCACCCAGATGCCACACATGCCCGCACAGCAAACACATTTACAAAAGTGAGCTCTGACTGGGGCTCCAGACTCTCTGAGGGCCAAAATCCCAGCCCTGAGCAACTGAGGGTCCTACAGTCTGTCCATCTGTCCTGCCTCTATTCCCTGGGTTCTCTGCTTTGCTTGAGACCAACATGACCCCATTGGAGGCCTGTTTCTCCCTTTTTCTTCTTTCTTGTCCCCCTGAGCTGAACACCTAGAGCAACACTGTGTGGTCTTGGGATTTATGAGCTCACAAAACTCATTAATCCTTTTCCTCAATTACCTTGATGTAAAGAAGCCCTTGGTTTCTCTGTAGACAGGAGGGCCCTACTTCTCTCTTGGGCACAGACCACCAGGCCCTGGCTAGGACCCCTCCCACAGGCTGGGTGGGTCTATTTGCAGTCTATTCATTCGAAGGTTACCATTGGGCAATCCCTGAGAGTGATGAGGAAAAGGCAAGAAAAATGAGGGACAGGAAGAATCTCCTACAGCACCAGCCTTCTGGCCAACCCCTTCTTGGCCACTGTCCCTTGGAAAGCCAAGTACCTCCCCAGGCCGCGGTGGGTCTCAGCATCTCCCAGTGACTAGGGCCTGAAGGCACGGGAAGCCTCCCCCGGCAGCAGCGGTGGGAACTTGGCAGCCAGCCCCGCCACCCCCATGGAGTGAAAGCACACTGACGGCACTCCAGGTCTCTGCTCAAGTATCACCGGCTCAGAGAGGCCTCCTTTGACCCGCTCCTCACCTAACCTCCCAACACCTCTTCATGGTTTTGCATTTTTCCACAGTCCTTTCTGACCATCTGACAGCTACCTGTTTCCCTTATCTGTTTACCTCCAGCCTCCCCAGTAGAATGTGTCACAGGATCTTTGGCCTGGAATAGTTTCTGGCACATACTAAAGACTCAGTAAATATTTGTTGAATGAATGAATGAATGAGTAAATGAATGAATTTCTTGGACCTTACAGTGACCAAAAGAACTCATTGCCCAGAACACTATGGACTTGAATTCCCAAGAATTCTAGAAGAGCAGTCATCCAAACTCACTGGTGGCTGGCCCAGACCCACACCAAGGACAACCTAGACCCTCTCCTTGGCCAACCACATTGGGGCTGGTGGCTGTCCCCAGGACTGGAACTGCTTCAGAGTTGCTTCCCTTTGTGGCCTGGCCACAGGGCTCTATGAGCTAACTGTCCCAGATCCACCCAGCCCCTCCGGCCATAGACTGCTGTAGGAGCCCCACACACCTTTCCTGGCCCAGCACTGGACATTTTGGGCATTTTTCACTGTCTTGGAGCTGCCCCTTACCACAGAGACCCCAGAGCTTCCCCCAAAACCATGCTAGAGACATAGCTTGGGCTAGAGCATCCTTGGTTTCCTTACACCTAGGAAGAGCCAGGACCCTGGGGCCCCAGGAAGGAGAAAAGGGAGGGCCTAAGGCTCGCTGTGTCCCCACATGGGCCCACGGTGAGCAGGTCAGTTGAATGGGGGCCAAGGGAGAGAGACAGGGGACAGAGAGACAAAGACAGAAAACCCCAGAGTAGACAGAGACGCAGGAAGACAGAGGGATGGACACACACACACACACCAAAGAAGACAGAAAAAGAAATCGGAGAGAAACCGTCAGGAGACAGCCCCTGGAGACCCAATGGCAGAGAGAGAGAGAGAGAGAGACAGGCGACCGGAGAGCAGAAGAGCCGCAGAGAAGGGGCAGCTGAGGGGCTCGCAGGGCGGGCAAGCGCGGCTGAATCACCGCTCTGTTCTCGCGCCGCACTGAGGGGCTTTCTTCGCGGCCGTGGGAAAGTGGTGGGCGCGCGCGCCCCGACCGCCCTGTGGACGGTAATTAGCCGGATTAGGGCGGGAGCTGCACGGCCAGGCGGTGGACCTGGAACAAAAGACCCCTCTTTGCCAGCGCAAACCGGCGGGTCGTGATGTCACCGGGCAGAGTCCCCCAGGAGCGCGCGAGGAGACGCCCCTGGAGAATGGGGCCTCTGTGCACCTGGCTGGGGCCTGGCTTTGGGGTGCAGATTTGGAGGTGCGGAATGAAAGCAGGGGATAAAAAGAGAGAGCAGAGGCAGAGACGGGAAGCTAAAGGCAGCAAGACACCGCAGAGGGCAGAGATCTGAACGGTCTTAGGAATAATATTGGCGCCATGAACAATATTTAGTGAGCACTTGCTGTGTATGTCCTATCTCTATGCCAAGGACATGCATCATCTCATTTAATCTTCATAACAGCCTTTGAGGCAGATCCTGTAATGCCTCAGTTTTACAGATCAGAGAGGTGGGTGCAGAGATTGTGACTCAGTCAAGGTCACAGAATAGGAAGTGGCACCTCACACATTCACTGGCCCAGAGTAGGCACTCAACAATTATTTGTTGAGTGAATGAGTGACTGACAAGGTTAGCCCTGGACTCATCCCTGTGGTCATTCTCAACCTGGGAGGTTTGGGATATGGGGGTTCCCAGCTTGATACAGAGGTCCATTCTCTTCAGGGAAGCTGTCCTGGGGGATGGGTACAGGGCTGTGTCATTACTGACACCCCCACCTTCCCCAGCTGTGCGGGGGACTCCAGTCACTAGTGTCAGGGGTTTGAGGGGTGGGAAATGTGACCATTTGGTTTCCTTCCTAGCAACACCAGCAGAACTGTACTGCCCTCAGGGTCCTACTCCTGAAGTCCTGGGCCCCTTCAATGCACAGATCAACATGAAGAGCTGATGGTGACCCATGGGGCAGGAAGGGGAAGGCCTGAAACCTTATCCTCCCACCCAGCTCTCACCAGTTACTCCAGGAGGTCCAAAATGCTCCAATTTTAAGTGAAGAACATTTTCTGGGCTGTGGGTGTCATGCCCCAGCTAAGCATACATCCCTCCCCACAGGAGAAATAGAGAGCACACACTTCTGCCCACAGAAACCAGCAGGTGATGGGAATGGGAAAAGTGGATGGGGGACCCTGACATGAGGCATTGGGGGGAGTGGGGACTGTGGCAAAGTCTCTTGTGCACACGGCAGTGACTGCTCACTCTGGCCCACTAGTCCTTATGGGCCAAACTGGCTAGGCCTGAGCTTCTCAAGAGAAATAAGAAATTCAGCTTCTGAGGTGGGATTTCCAAATTTTAAAGTATTCCATGGACACACTAACACAGGCAGGGTCCAGATTTAGCATGAAATTTGGCAGTTTGCAATTCCCTTCCTAGGTGTAGCATTACAAATGCTCTTGGTACTCTGAGCCTCTGGAAGAAGGGACAGCCCATCCCTTCCCCAAGCCCCTCTCCCTCCAGCTTCTCCAGAGTCAGTGAGGAAGGTCTTAGGGCTGAATGTTGGAGGATGCCCAGCCCCTGCCCAGTTCCCTGTGCCCTGCATCAGGCTGTCCCCATGATGACAGGGTTTAGGCAGGAAAGTCTCCAGGCCATTGAGGTCTGGGTGCCTAGGTGCATGGCCAGGAGATGAGGCTGTCACACCCAGGCTGGCCAGGGAAAGCCCAGCAAACTATTAGGTGAGAGTTTTCTCCTGGGACAGAAGCAACCAACCAGTGTGAAAACTGCCAGCACAGGAGGAGGAAATAACTGCTTCTGCTCAGCTCTTCCTCACATCCCACCTCCAATCACCCTCATAAGCTTCTCCTCAAGGGCTGGATTACTGTTATCTCACTGCTCAGATGAAGAAATCGAGGCACAGAGGGCTGGGGTACTTGTCTGAAAGAAGCACAGAATGAGCTCTGGGCATAGCTTGAAGGGGCTTCAAGTTCGAAATATTTTTGAAAAAAATTTTTAAATTTATATGACTTTTGCTGCCTACCTCATAATAACCTGTACATGGCTTTTTCAATATAATATTGAACCTAGTTTTTCCTCCCATAATCTGGTAAACTTGACCTTGGCAGGAGGAGCCACGTTTATCTTGTGGCATCTTAAACACTTCATCTTGTGACACTTCACTGTGAAGCCAAAGTAGTCCACATCCCAAAGAGAGAGAAGCCTGGGTTGGGGCACCAGTCCCCCTAAGTTAGCTTATGACCAAGTAGACCTAAACCCTGGGACCCCACTTTCTTGGGGGGGCATGATAGGCATGAAGGAGGTTTGGCTGCTGTTTGTGTCTCTCCTCAGTTCCCTATTTCCACCTCCTGGAAAACTGGGGAAGGGGTGTCTCCTGCCTCCAGGGGGCAGGCACAGCCATGGCTCAGAGCTGAGTCCCTGAGGGGCCACTTGCTCAGCTGCAGATCCCAACACCTGCAAAGCCAGCAACAGTCTCCTCTTTCCGCACCCCGACCCTTGACTACCTCCACGGTGTCTCCTTTCACAGATCCAAACTTCTACTGCAGCAGCTGCTGCTTTGGGCTCCGGAGAAGGCCAGGCCTGGGGGGCCCAGTGCTCCCACTGCCTGACCGTGGGCTGGTGGGGGAGTTGGTGGGGGGCGCTGAGTCCCAGATAATGGTTCAGAGGCCATCGTGGGAGTGAGGGGCCTCTCCTGCCCCTAAAAAGACTATGAATCAGGGAGCTGGAAGTTCCAGAGGTGGGCAGCCAGAGAAGAGAGGTGCTAGTTCTGGCACAACTGCGCTCAGGAAGAATGGGACAATTCCACAGGGATGAAGGAGTTTCAGAAGCAGAGAAGCAGGAAGAATTTTCTCCTTTGCAAGGAATACCCGTCGCTGGACCTCACCAGCACAGTGAAGTGCTCTGGGGGGTCCTGGGTATTGGGGTCTACTACCTCTTCTCCAATACTTGCCCACTTTTCCCTTCCAGCAGCTGATGGCGGTTTCAGAGACATCCAGGCCATAATACCAGAAACATGGTAGATACTGGCCTCCTGAGCCCACCCAACCCATGAGAGTAGGGCACATGCTTTGCGGGAAGGATTACTCGAAAGAAACCCAAGTTCTGATGAGAAAGCCCCACAAGCAATGTGGGAAATGCCTAGAGCTGCTGTCGTCCCTGATCAGATTTCCAAGCTCTGTGTTCCCAGTCAGGCCCAGAACCCTAAAGTCTCAGAGTCCCTCTCTTTGCCTCTTTCCCCACTTTGCACGTAGCCAACTCAGGGGCTCAAGTTCCCTCTCAGGAAGCACAAGGCAGCAGCTCATCCCTTTCCACCAGTGGAAAAGGAGAAATTTCATTCCAAGGCTGATGGCTAATTACATTGACTATTTATTCAAGCCTCCATCCTTGAGGAAAACCAAATTCCCACAAGCGGGTCCCTCCCCCCCCAGGTCTCTGCTTCCTCCCCCCAACTCATCTTCTGTGTCACAAACATGACATAGGTCTCTCAGCCTGGAGCACTCAAATGGTCAACTACAGCGTGGATGCCCAGGCAAGCCTGGGCCTCAGGAGCAGGCACAGAGAGAAACCTGCTCTACCTATTGGTGAACTTGACATCATGCTCCAGATGTGCACCATGGAAAGACGAGTTTGCATGTTCAAAAGGCAGTAAGCAGGAAGCTCAGGGCCTGCTCCAGGTGGCTCCTGCGTCCTGCTGAGGGGATGAGGGAGGGCACATGGATGCGCTGGGCTCCAGCCAACCTCTCAGAGCATCCTTCACGATGGGGACCTGGAAGGTGGAGTGGACCATGTCCAAGGGCTGTGAGTCAGGGGACGGGCCTCGGTTTGTGCCCGCACCAGGAGAGCTTCTGTCTGGTCCTGGCCCTGGCCCCTCAACGTGTTTGTCAGAGGCTTGGATGAACATGTGGTAGAATTCTTTAATTTGCCGACTGTCAAAGCTGAGATGAGTAGGAAATACACTGAATAATAAAATCTAAAAGGTTTGGTCGTGGATAGGCTGCATTTAAGAGGTGAGTCTGAAGAGAGTTCAATGTCAGGATCTGTTTGTGGGGCTCAAGAACTCAACTGCCCTGCCTCAGTCCATGGAAATAGGATGTGGGGTTTTCAGCTTGTGGGGCCCATCAGCTATGTGATTAGTCTGAACAAAACAATGGGGTGATCTTTAGGTGCATTAAGGAAGGCCTTATTTTATGGGATTTCTCTGTCCTGTAAATTCCTTTAGGGAGCTCTTATTAGTCCACTAATCACTCACATCAAAAACTTCTGGGGCTTGTTAAAAATTCAGATTTCCAGGCCTACCCCAGATTGCTCAGTCAGGCTTTAGAGGTATAGGGCTCTGAAATAAGAATTTTCAACCACCTCCCAGGTGATTTTGGAGAACATTTTTTCAGTTCTACCTCCCTCTTTAGCCCATGCTGGGCCCCCTTGCCAGGACTGTCCTAACCCTTAGCAAAGTAAGAGGGTCCCCACCCAACAAGATCTCGCTCTTCAATAGAAATTCCACTAGTAGAGCTTTGATCCTTTGGGTTAGGACCCTGCCCCTACAAATGGCCTTGTCCACAAAGGGTTGAAATGATAAAGACAGCTGGTTTACAGCAAAATTTTGGTGGGGGCATTGGGTGGGGACACAGGCTGAACTTCGCAGACAAAGAACAAGGCTTAATCATACTGCTGGAGGGCCAAGATCCAGCTCAGCCTCAAGCTGTGGAGAGAGTGAGAAATAAGCCATTTGTTCCTCGCTGGCGTGGGAAGTGCTCCAACTTCGGAGCAGCAGCCTGACCTGAGTGTAAATCCCACTCAGGCCTTTAGCAGCTGTGTGACCCTGAGCATTGACTTCAACTTCTCTGAGGTTCAGATTCCTCTCTGACATAATGATACATTCCTCCCCCAGCTGTTCTGAGGAATAGATGAATAACATCTCTTACGGTATTTATGGAAAGCCCCCTGAGGCTTTGGCACCCAGTAGGTCCTCAGTGTTGCTTATTGAATGCATGAATGGAAATAAATAGTGAATGGGTAGGTGGTTGGATGGGTGGGTGATGAATGGACGGACAGATGGCTGCTGTGAATTTTTCTGTCGTACTTGCAGACAATAGCATCTGCCTTGAACTGATTACCCAAATTTCCCTACCCCAGTGTAATTCTCTGACATCTCACACATGTCTTGATTTGGAGTCCAAGCCATGCCTCTTAGGAAAACCCCTCTTGTTTTTCCACTCCTTTCCCCAAGTGCCCTTCTCCCAGGCCCTGTTCTACTACCAAGGCCTTGCTGCCTGACATTGGGTCTCAGATTAAGTGCAGGGGTAAGTCTCAGGGCACAGCCTTTCACAGGATCCCCTGATACAGGCTGGTAGCATGCTATAGAATCCAGTTGATTTCACCTTTCTGGCCACCCATCTTCAGGCTGGCTGGGACTTTAGTGGAAAATCAGCTCCATGAGGTACAAATTCTGCCCTCCTAGAACTTGGTCTCGAGGAGGAAAAGAAGTTGACAGTTAGAAGGTGGTAACCGCTGTGCATAAGAAAGCTATCCCAACTGGCAGAATTGGGAAGAATTCAAGTAGGGGGTGACATTTGGATCTTAAAGGATTAATAAATTTGGACATGCAGAGTTAGGGGAAGAGCAAAATAAGGAGAGGGAGAAAGAAGTGAAAGAAGGTGAAAAGAAGGCAGAGGTGAAAGAAGGCAGGATCCTAGATGAAGGGGAGTGGGACAGACTGAAGCAGCAAAGCTGACTGGAAGAAAGCATTGTGGGAGGTGGTGAATGCCAAGGTGAGGCATATACTTGACTCCCTGGATGTGAATCCAGGCAGAAGCAGGAGCTGTGGTCTGGGTATAGCCCCTTGCCCTCTCCCCTCAAGACTCCAACCACGCTTCTCTCTGTATCTCACAATGTGCTCTCCCAGAGGCATCTGGGAGCTCTGGCCTGGGGGCCTTCAGAGGCAGCCTGGTAAGCTGCCCCTCCTAGGTCATCTGCTTTCACAAAGCTGCACCGACTCCGCCTGTCCCCACTCCCAAAGGGATGAATGGAGGAAGGTCAGGCCTGTGCAGGCTGCTGGGGGGTCTGCTGATGCCCATGTAAGAGCAAGGGGCTTCTCAGCCCCAGGCACATGCAGCTGCTCCTTTGGTGGTAGGTCATCCCCTGTCCTCCCACCACTCAGGCCTGCAAGTGGCAGATCTTGCCCCTGCACTTTCCCCAGTGAATCCAAGCCACACAGATAGCAGCCAGGCCGCCAGCGGGTCTTGTTTCACTGGAATGTTGGCATCAAACTTGAGATCGGAAATGAACTCATTATCTGATTGTTTGTATTTATGAAAATGTACTGTTCTGGGAGAGGTCTTCTTGAACAGTCTTCTGAGTAGATGAGTAATTCTCTCCCCTTTATATGCACATGCTCAGACACATATGTTGAGGCTCACACATACATACGGAGACTCAGATATTCAGGCTCCCCCACCAACACACACACACACAGCGGCAGCCACATGTTCAGACAGATACATATTTTCAGGTACGCATACAATCAATGGAGGTACATGTTCTGGGTCTAAAAAGCTCCTTTGAGGGAAGGGGACTTGCTTCTTTGCTCACTGCAGAACTCCTTAGTGGCACATAATAGGCAATCAGTAAATATCTCTAGAATGAATGGTTAAGTGGTAGTTGCTCACATGTTACTATATTACAGAGACACACACAGACATGCAGATAGACGTGCCCGGCCCCTCTCCTTTCCTGGAGAACAGCAAAGTCAGAGAATCCCTCATTTCACAGCCTGAAGTCTTCACTCCCTGAACCACTCCTGGTATTAGTTGAGAACACACCATCTAGAACCTTCCAGTGGAGATGTCCTAGAGGCCAAGGCAACCCTTCTGATGACCCATTAAGGCCTCACTAGATAATCAAAGGTGCCCCACCAGTCTTGCACACTGAGACCTGATGTGATGGTCTGGCTAAGAACACCTGAGGTAGTTACGTAGGGTAAACTGTTTTCCAGGAATGTTCTCCAGGGACTGCCCCTGCTCACCCACGCTGCCCCAGCAGCAGGTCCCAGCACAGGATCTTGGGCAATGTCAGACCCCGGGCTCTATCTCTGTCTGTCTCCTCCAGCCCATGGCTATGACTCAGGCTGTCCAAGGCCCCTGGGAGGGCACTAGGCCAGAGGTAGAACTGCTGGGTAGGCAGGGGTGGAGAGCCCAAGAAAGGGTTGCCTGGAGTCAGATCCCAGGGTGGAGCACTTAGCAGGACCATAACTGTCTGTAAATACCTCCTCATAAAGAGAGCAGCCTGCTGTGGCTCTGAGCTGGAGTGAGGCTCACCTGAGTTGATAACCCTGCTGGCCACATACTGGCCATGTGACTTTAGACAGGTCATTGATTCTGGAACTTCATTTCCACCAGCTTCTCGGGCAATTGTATCCTTCCTGCCTCACTGCCCTAGGCCCCACCCTCTCCTGATTTCCCTTCTGGTCCCCCAGGGGCCAGCCCACAACTCCCCCTGGAGTATTTCAGGCCTCTTCAAATAACTCTTTAAAGGTGCAGAGCACCCTGGTAGATCATCCAGTTCCTCACACGTGGCAGGGTGTAACAGCTGCATGACCTTCCCAAGACACAGTACCCAGGAGGTGGGAGGGCACTGACAGAGGGGAAGACTTGTTTTGCACACATTGCTGTGTCCCAAGGCCTAGCCAGTGAGAAGGAAGGACTGTGATCTCTTAAAACTCCAAGTCACCCAGCAAGTCCACTTTTAGTTATATGCCCAGGAGAGTCAAGCGCATGTGTCAATGAATGGGGATGCACATAAAAGCTTGATTCATAGTATCTCAAACTGTAGCAACCCAAATATCCATCAATAGGAGAAGGGTTAAATAAATTATAGTGTCCTCATAAGGGAATACTTTTGCAGTGTTAAAACACTACAAAATAGCTTCTGCTATACACACAGCGTAGATGAATCTCCCAGGCACGTCATTGAATAAAGTAGGCTAGACACAAAAAGACTATATGATACCATTTTTAAAAGGTCAAGAACAGGCAAAATAAATCCATGGTTATAGAAGTTAGACAGCCAGTCACCTCTCGGAGTGGTATTTACTGGGGAGAGGCACTGGAGAATTTCTGTGGAGTTGAAATGTTCAATATCTTGATGTGGTAGTTACAGCCCATCCAGTTGTACACTTCAGCTCTGTTAACTCTATTGTATGTGAGTTATACCAGGAGAGTGACCCAAGTCCAGAGGTTCTAACCCATGCAGAAATGAAGAGTTCTGGAGGCAATTCACAGATCTGGGGGCAGAAAACCAAGAAACATGAAAAGGTAGTGCAAAAGTGAAGGCCTAGAGCATTCTTCCTGTAGATACTGAGTGACTTGACCAAGGAAGGGTTGCCATGAAGGAAGGGGTAAAGACCTGACCCCACATATGCCTGACCAGGTGAGTTTGCCTTTCAGTGGGTCTCCTGCACAGGGCTGGTGCATTTGAGTGGGGCCCCAAGGCAGAGGCCAATCTCAGACCATCTGTTCCCCATCTTTCTTCTTGGCCCACAGCTTTGGAGCAAAGAAGGGACTGAGCCCCAGGCCTCTTTTAGCCCAGGTTAACAACATGGATGAATATCCAAAATGTGGTTAAATAGAAGATATAAAGGAAAAGAGCCAATTCATGGTCCCTTACTTTATCTTAAGCTAAGCTCCTGGGCAGAATCTCTCATAAGAAAAAGCAAGCTGCTTTTTCTGAAACATGCAAGCTGGCCTGCCATTCTCCATGCCTCTCAGTGCTGGTCTGTGGAGTTGTGAGTGGACACGGAGGTATGTCTGGGTGTGTTTGCCTCTACAGATTGAGTTTCCTTATAATGCGGTCCTCTGATTTTATCTTCATATACCCCAGACCCTCCTCATTCTGCCCTCCTACCCCAGCTCAACACTCCAGCCCCTCCTCCACAGGCACCCCCCGTTCTTCCTGCCCTGACAGTGGGTCTATCTCTTCACAACGATGTGGAGAGGCAAAGTCCTCATTGGTCTTGGACTTTTTTCTAAGGAATCCAGAGAAGGCAAAACTTTATCTTAAGGCATTGCTTCCAAGTACCGTGACAGGCAACTGAAAAATCTCTCATCACCCTGTGGGACTTACAGGCTGATCATGGGTAGCTGGTGGTATTTTCAGGATCTGGGAGTCGAAGGGCATGGCAACCCCCTACCCTTTGGAGGCCCAGCAGCTGTGTGAATGACTAGGCAAGTTCAGTGGAGAGAGGCTGCCAAGCCTTGGGCAACTGTGGACACATCTGCCATATCTGTGTCTCTGGAATGATGGATGACAGCAGCCCGGGAGCTCCCTCCCCTCAGGCCTGCCTTGTCCTCTTGCTCCCTGGCCATTCCCTGCTCCGGTCAGGCTGGCCTCACAAAGCCCACAGCAGGCTGTGCTCCTTCCTCCTCCCTCAGTCCCCACCCAATGGTGGAGGTGTATTGTACATTTACTATAGAGCCCGGCGGGCACAGGGCAAAGTGAGTCAGGTACTTGAAACCTCAGCTGGGAAATGGAGTGGGTGCCCTGAAGTCAAACAGCTGGTAATGGGTGGAACCAGGATTTGAACCCAGGCAGCTGGACTTTAGAGCCTAGCCTCACTAACCTGTGATAACTCCCCCCCGGAACCCAGTCCATCTTGTCCACCTCGAGGGCAAGAGGCTGTAGGGGGTGGTCAAGGGGACAGACCAAGGAGCCAGCATGCCCAGTTCATGTCCCAGCTCCTCCTCTTCCTGGGTGAACTCTGGTGCCTATTATGTAGCCCCCCTGAACCTCAACTTCATCTGGATGGGAGCAGATGGAAGCAGACGTTGTTCCTGCCCATTCGGAGCTCCCATGTCCAGTCACCTCTCTGGAGGCTCTTTGGCTGTGGTCCCACACTCAGTCCAATCTATCCAGGCCAAGAGCAGGTCAAGGGTGCAATACAAGGTAACCATTTGTAGAGGCTGCTTCAAAGAGGACCATGGGGCCCCAGGCTGATTAAGAAAATCCAGCTCTCTGGATGTCACAGACCCCTCTCCAACGCAGTGGTGAACACGTACAAAGCCCTGTGCAGGGGACCCTGGGGCTCCCTGCCTGTGCTCCTCCAGCCCACTTTGAGCTCCCACCTCTGACCCCAGCACCCACCTGCTGCATCTACTGCACACTTGAGTGTATTCTGTTTAATACTTTTCCCTGGATCTGATCTACGAATTTTATTTCCCCAGCTAGGCCAAGAACACCCCAAGAGTAAGGACTCTTTTCCCCACCCTCCATCTCCCTGACAGCCTGGATACAGGCTGGTGTAGACACCAGGTCCTCAAAACACATCTGAAATGGATGGAATTGGGCAAGGGGCTTAGATATTACATCTTTGGAGTTGCTGGTTAAATATTTAGTCTTAATGGAGGTGGAAGGAGGAACAGTATGGGGTGGGGTGGACATGGACTTGGATGCAAATGAATGCAAATCCCTATGCAATGATATGCTGATGTGCATCCTGGATTTGTGGGAAGGAGTCCCATGACTTCAGAAACCATGCTCTGGTAGACTCTGACCTCTAAGGGACTCTACGTCTGCTGGAGATCCTGTGTGGCAATGCTTGGAGTGGGCCCTGTGTGGCTCTCCAGCACCAGGGGGAACATCTGGGGAGCTGCACCCACCCACCAGGACAAGCTGGCTGACAGGAGGTGTGCAGAGCCAGAGGCCTGCTCTGGGAAAGAGATCAGGTTGTAGCCAGAGCTGGGGACCCCTGGCTTTTGGGGACACAGCTCTGAGAGAGCACAGAGTGCTGGATCAGGAAGGAAAGACCACACCTGATGCCATTTCCAGGTTTTCAGATTCTGTCCCAGCTCTCTGCTGTGAGCACCACTGGGAAGCCTCTGGCTGCCTGCCACCTGCCATTACCATTCCCACCCCTATGCTGTGCTGCCAGCCTACCCTCAGCCCATAACCCAAACGGGCTGGCAGGCCGCAGTGACTGGGGGGATCTAGGAGCTCCACGACACTGATGGACACCCTCTTTGGCCAAGTACTGTGACTGTGACTGCCATAGTCCAGGACACAAGGCCCAGAGAAGTTGTGAGTTGCTCAAACCACACAGCCTATCAGAGCAGAACCAGATCAGAGCCCAGGTCTCCAGGATCGGGAGGCAGGTGTGAGAACAGTCTGAGCCGGTGGGGTCCCTCATGGCAACCAGCAGCAGAGGGCCCTTCTCCTTCAGATGAGTCAGACAGGGAGGCTAAAGGAAGGAGAGAGTAAAGACAGAGCCAGAGAGGTGGTCTGAAGAGAGCCTGGTTGGACCAGCAAGGCCGAGAACCCCCACATCTGGGAATCTCCAGAGGGTTTACAAGGCAGGCCAAGCCAGGGTTCCCACAGCAGCAGGTGGGCATCCAGCAGGCCAGGCCGAATAGGCCTGGCACCAGCTCGAGCAAGTTGGAGATGCCAGCTCTCACCCGCCAGCCGGCCTGCCAGCTGGGGAAGCTTAATTAGAATTCCTCAGCCCTCCAACCCATTTCCTTCCTGGTGAACAGGACATCTAATGGTCCCTAGTGCCTGCTGCCAGGGCAAGGTGGGCCAAGCTGGCAGCTTCCAGGATGGGCTGCGGGTGGGGGTGACCTAACACTCTCAGGAAGCCTGCCTCTCCCCTGCCTGGAGTAGGGAGCAGCCTCCAATGTGACCCTAAATTTCCCCAAGTCAGAGACCATCTGCCTGTCTGTCTGTCTATCCATTCCCCCAGGGCCTGGGGGCCGATGAGTGTGGACAGACAGACACAGGCTGTGGGAAGCTTTGGTGATTAACGGGTGATGAAAAGCAGACTCTGTCAGGTTGGGGGTGGGGAGAGAGAGGAGGAGAGAGAGGCTGTTTTATGCTTGGCTCAGCTTTGAGCCTGCAGCCCAGAGGAGGAGGGCGAGGCAGCTGAGTGCAGTGCCCTCAACAGCCCTGCCCAGGCAGCAGGCCCCACTTCACAGATGCCTGCCTGGCATCCCCTGCGGCCTCTATGTCCCAGAATGCAGCGAAGGACCAGCTTTGCTCCCAACTTCCAGGGACTTGCACAGGCCTTAAATACCCCACCTCTCAGCAGGGAAGAATAAACACAGTCACTCCTCTTCCATCCCTTCATCTTCCTCCTTGCCAGGGGGCCAACTGGGCCAAAGGCCAGACCCCTAAATTCTTCTCACCCCACACACTCTGTGCTCAGGACCTGCTCAGTTCGACCCTTACCATGGAAAGTTTGAAAAGGTTAAATTGAGCAGATTTTCCCCCCGAGATTCCTTGTTAGCCAAACCTACATCAAAGGGGATTTAGAGCAAATCTATAAGCCTCCACCCTTCCGACACGGTTAGGAGACACGAAGCAGGAGAGAGCCCAGCACAACCACTTCCCGGAGTCTGCACCAGAAACCTGGGGGGACCTTGTGACACCCTCCCCCCCCAACCCGAAAATATCCCCTGCTGGCCTTTCTGCCCCATGCCTAGGATTCCACCGCTCCAACCCCAGGATGAAGCATTGCCCTCTCTCACAAATCTGAACTGTGAAAGTCTTTCGGAGGCTGCTGAGCACGTCCACCCCAAGGCCCTGGGCTCTGGCCAGGCAGGGCCTGAAAGAAGGAAATGGAACACAGGTAGAGGAAGTGGCTTTGAGAAAGTAGAATACAAAAGCAAACTTTGCTGATCAAAGACTTGCTGCTGGCTGACCAGGCCTGCCTGTCATCAGAATAAAAATTATTTTCTGGTTGTCAAAAAAATATTTCCCAGGTAGCTGTTGTGTTGTGGTAGGGCAGGCAGATGAGGGGAGCAATAGTTATTCCTTTCTTCTTGCCTATCAGGCACCTTGTGTGCATTTGGTGGCTCGTTCGTTTCAGAAACTGTCCATCTGAGAAGCTGAGGGTCAGGAGGTTGCCCGACCCCCAACCTTCCCTCAGTGGGTAAGTGACAAGCTGAGATCCAGGTCTGTCAGATACGAAACCCTCCTATTTTCTAAAGCCCCACCCTGCCAGGGGCTGTGGAGAGAGAGCTGGACGCCATCTGGGAAGAATCAGAAATTTTTAGAAAAGGCCTCATGTAGGAATGAGAAAACCTTCATTAGGACTTTTTAATCGATAAAGCAGAAACATAACCTTCTTCACTGCAAATATTTCTGGACTCCCAGGGGTACCCAACTATGGGTCCAACAAATTATTAAGGAAGCAAATATAAAATTTTAAATTCCCCATCCCAACCAGTCCAAGAACGTTGTTTGGAGGGGTGGGGAAGGGCGCAGCCGAACTTTATTGCTCTTTGCATCCAAGCTCCTGTCTCTCGCCTTGACGCCTTGACAGAGCCCAGACTTGTCATCTGAGAAGAAGGGGGAGGACGAGGTCACTGCCCTTCTCTTGTTTCCGCCCAGAGCTCTGCTCTGCTGCAGGGAATGCAGGGTGGGGACAGCTTTGCTGCCTGCAGGCTGTGGCGGAGGAGCTGCTGGTGGTTTTATCAGGGAAGAGGGGGGGGGTAAGATGCAGCCCTTCTGTCCCCCTGAGTGGGAAGGCAAAACACCCTTGGCTAAGGCCGAGTGCCTGTGGTTTCATTTGCAGCGTTCAGCTGGGCTCCGGCCTGAGCTGCAGCCTGGACTCACGCAAGCTGAGCGCCTGACCTGGCCTGCCCCATCTGCCAAAGGGGACTCACTGGACTCCCCTCACAGACCTTCTCAGGTGCCACCAGAAAGTGAGAGTGTATTTGTTCTCTGTGGCTGTGTAACAAACTGTTATAAAGTTGGCACCTTAAAACAACACCCATTTATTTCTCAGAGTTGCGTAGGTCAGAAGCCCAGGTGGGCTCAACTGAATTCTCAGCTCAGGGTCTCACAAAGCCAAAATCAAGGTGTGAGCCAACTGGGCTTGTGTCTAGAAGCTCTGAGAAAGGACCTGGCCCCAAGCGGCTTTGGGCCATTGCAGAACTAAGCTCCTGCAGCTGTAGGACTGAGGTGCTGTTTCCCTGCTGGTGGTCAGCTAGGCTCCTTCAGTGCCTAGAAGCTGCTCTTTCTCAGGTCCCTTCCCTTCCATGCGGTCCCCTCCATCTTCAAGTTATCAAAGGTACATGGAATCTCCCCTAATGCTTAAAATCTATGACTTCCTTTCCTGCCACCAGCCAGAGAAAATTCTCTGCTTTTAAGGGGCTTGTGTGATTAGATGAGGTAGGTAGACCTACCAGATAATCTCCCTTTTGTTTAACTCAAAGTCAATGATTCATAAACTTAATCAGATTTTTTAAGTTCCTTTGCCATTTAATGTTACAGAATCAAGGGCTTGATATCTCATTATATTCAGGGATTAGGGTGGCAAATCTTAGGGGGGCCATAAAATTCTGCCTACCACTGGGAGCAAAGCACTTTGGCATTTTAATCTAAGTCCTGGACTAGCTGAGAGTTTCCTTCCTCTGCCCCAGGTACTCGGGGGAAACTCGGGAAAGGGTGACACTAGGCTGGATGGCTGCTTGGGCCCCCCTGGCCCTTCTCTCCTCCTCTTCTTAGGCCAGCCTCTGGGACTTTTCAAGACCTGAGGAGGGAGTCCTGCTTTGGACCACCCGGAACCTTGTCTCTGTGCATCACCTTCTCTGTTTAGAGCTTCAGCCACCCCATCCCACCAAGCCCCTGCCTGGGCTCTGCTCTTCCCTCACACTGTGCACACTGCACCGTCTACATGATCTATGGCAGCTCTCTACACTCACCTACTCTGCCCACCAGAATCTGGTGTCTACCAGTCCCCATTTCCTTAATCTGCTCTCTCCCCCTTACCCCAGTGGACACTTTCCAGACCTTATTTTCTGGGCCTCACCGTGAGGACAGGGATGGAGTCTGTCTTATACCCTCCTGTATTTCCAACACCCAGCCCAGTGCCAGGAGCACAGCAGATGTTCAACAGATATTTCTTGAGGTTTCTCTGGGTTCATGTATCTGTGGAGTCCATTTGCTAAAGTGTTTCCCTCTCTGCCTCAAACCCAAACTTGTCACCACCCACCCCCACCCCTACAAGCAAGTGAAGCCCCATGTCTCACCCTCCCTCAACCCAAGGGCAGTGACCAAAGGGAGGGGCTGATTATGTGGGTCCCTCAGAATGAAATGCAACCACTAACTCAGTTCTGTCCCACACATTACACACACACACACACTCCCCCAAGAGACTCTGTGTCCGCCTTGGCCCCTGGCCTACAGCTGGGGAGGGCAACAGTTACCACCCACAGGCCTCCACCCCTCGCCAAACCTGGGCTTCGGCTCAGTGATCTCTCTAGGAGTTGACTTGTGCTGGCCTTACTCTTTTTTCCATTCTGTCCCTGAATTTGGGCCTGTGTTCTCATCCCCCAGGGACCCACCCACTTCCTCTTGGGAGTCCAGCCGAGGACAGTGTGGTTTGAAGAACGTTCTAATCCCAGCCCCAATGCTCTGAGAGAAAAATGACTAAAAGCCCTGGAATGTGGAGCCTGCTGCTTCCTGCAAAGCATTTTGAATGAAACACGTAACCAACAGCTGCAGCATAGATAATGGAAACTCTGAGAGACGTCATAGCTCCGGGTCCTCAAAGAGCAGGGCTGTGAGAGAACAAGCTCTTTATTTCAGCACATTCTGATGCCCTCAGTGCCCACCCTGCTCCTGCCTCTCCTTCCAGGAACCAGAGCCCATGGTGCCAAAGATGTGCTCCTGTTCCTCACTTATTCCAAACATCCTGTGGCCCCCCCAAAAGCCCCAGATTCTTTGTAGGAGGTGATGAGACCCCTTCCCACTAATCAGCCCCCAGTGGCATCTGGGACCCCAAGGCCCAGCTGCTTTGCCCTCTCAGGAGTGGAAGGTTAGCCCAGCCCCCAGCATGGGTGCCATCCTGGAATCAGCCCCCAGTGAAACATGGCAGTGTGAGCCAGCTCATGCAAAGCGCCAGGACAGCGTCACCCAAGGGTGTTGTCAGGATGGACTCAGGGCGGGGAGGGGAGGATGGACAGTCCCCAGCGGCACAAAAGCCCCGGGAGTTAGGGAATTCCTGACAATCACTCCTGCATGAAGGGAAGCATACCAACATTTTTCAACTTCTTTCCTGAGATGTAATAGACATGCATCAAAGCGCATTAATCTTACCAGTACAGTCAATGAAATTTTATATATGTATATACCACCGAAAGTATAGAACATTTCAAACATCCCAGAAGGTTCCTTAGAGCCCCTTCCCAGTCAACATCCATCCCCCTCAGAGGTAACCACTCTTAGAAATTTCTGTCACCTAATGTTGCCCATTTTTAGACTTCATTTAAATCACAAATAAGAATCACAAATAGGACATGCTCTTGCCACCTGTATTTTGCTCGGAATCATGTCTGGGAGTTTCATCCATATTGTAGACATACTAACAACCCTACTGCACCTACCCATGCTCTGAGCACTCTACAGAGGATGGCATGTTGACTTTTTGCACTTGAGCCTTGTTCCTGAGCCTGTTTTGCAGATAAAAACGTCAGTTAAACCAGTAGTTCACTGCCTCACAGATCATGGTGGAGCTGGAATTCAAGCTCAGGGTAAGTGGACTCCAGAGCCATCTCTTCTCTTTCCTCTTTACAAACATAAGGAGATCTACTTCTATTACCCCAAGAAGTGGGAAAATATTGCCTTAGAGATCCATAGCCTGGAATTTCTTCACAAAGGAGACCCATTTCAGGCTTTTGCACACTTACGAGTCCAACAGAAGTCCCATTTTACTTTAGTCCCCCTCGTCTGTGGGGGTGTAGGTAAGGCAGAGGGGTGCGCAGTGGGAGGAGAGGGCATCTCAGAGCACCAGCCCCAAAAGGAGAAGGTTTGGGAGGAAAAGAATGAAGAGGCTCCTTCATTTAGTCAGCCAATATTTACTGAGTACCTATAATTGATATCTCATTATATTCAGGGATTAGGGCAGGAAATCTTAAGGGGGCCATAAAATTCTGCCTACCACTGGGAGCAAAGCACTTCGGCATTTTTGTCTAAGTCCTGGACTAGACTCTTAGCTGAGAGTTTCCTTCCTCATCTAATCACACAAGCCCCTTAACAGCAGAGAATTTTCTCTGGCTGGTGGCAGGAAAGGAAGTCATAGATTTTAAGCATTAGGGGAGATTCCATGTACCTTTGATAACTTGAAGATGGAGGGGACCGCATGGAAAGGAAGGGACCTGAGAAAGAGCAGCTTCTAGGCACTGAAGGAGCCTAGCTGACCACCAGCAGGGTAACAGCACCTCAGTCCTACAAGTAACTCAGCTGAGCAGCTCTGGCTTAGGATCTCATGCAGTTGTAGTCAGACTGTGACTGAGGTTGTGATCATCTTAAAGGCTTCTTCACTCACATATCTGTCACCTGGGCTGGAACAGCTGGGGTTCCTCAGGCATCTCCATCTCTATATGGCCTCTCCACATGAGCCCTCCAGTATGGCAGCTTATAATGCCAGGCACTGTCCTGGGGACTTCTTTTCGGTTATCTTCTGCTGTGTAATAAATCACCTTAAAACATGGTAGCCTAAAATGAACAACAAACACTTCCCATCTCTCGTCATGTTATAAACTGACTGGGGAGTCCTACCGCTCTCACTGGGCACTCCCGTGCTGCTACAGACAGACGGCAGCTGAGACCACCATCACCTGGAAGCTTGATGGGTTGGCTGAGTCATGGCGGCAGAGTCCCATGTCTGGCACCCAGGCAAGGACCTTAGAGACTGGGCTTAGCTGGGACTCTAGAATTGCTGGGATTCCGCCTCAGAGCCTCCCCCTCTTCATGACTCCTCCCCATTTGGATCCCTCCACTAGGGTTTCCAGGCTTCTGACACGACAACTCATAACTCACGACTCCCATAAGTGCAAACGCGGAAGCCCCGGAGTCTTACTGAAGCTTCGGCCTGCACTGACACAGCATCACGCTGGCCATGGTCTATTGGTTAAGGTGAGTTACAGTCCCAGACCCAATTCAGTGAGGGCAGAAGTCCTACAAGGGAATAAATATCAGGAGGCATGGTTTACCAGCACCACCTTTGCAGACTAGCTCCCATCAAAAAAAGTTCTTGTTTTCTTTGTCATTTATTCAACACATATTCACTGCTCATTTAGTCAACAAATAAATACTCACTGTGAAGCACACAGTTTGTTCTTAATAGAGCATACTTAAACTAAATGTCACTTTTGTTTCATTCACAGCTGTCATTCAAGATAACAGCCACTGAGAAGCTCTGCAAAGGATAAGTAACATTCACTGTGGGTTAACTACAAATCAGACCCCAAGTTTTGTGCTTTACTTTTAACTCATTTATTCCTTACTCATTTACCATCCTCTAGTAGGTATTTTCATTAGGTTCTTTATAGATGAGGAAAAAGTTGCTTAAAGAGGTTATCTATTGTTGAATAACAAACCACCCAAACTTAGTGGCTTAAAAAAACAACGAGTTATTACCATTCACAGGTTCTCTGGGTCAGGAAACAAGTAACTCACCTGAGCAGCTCTGGCTTAGGATCTCATGTGGTTGTAGTCAGACTGTGACTGAGGCTGTGATCATTTTAAAGGCTTCTTCACTCACATATCTGTCACCTGGGCTGGAACAGCTGGGGTTCCTTAGGCATCTCCATCTCTATATGGCCTCTCCACATGAGCCCTCCAATATGGCAGCTTACAAATAGCTAGACTTCTTCCCTGGCAACCCAGGGATCTGAGAGAGAGGTAAACAAAAGCTGTGTCACTTTTTCAAACCTAGCCTTGGAAGACATGCAATGTCATTTCTACCACATTCTGTTTGTTAAGGCAGTTACAAAGGCTTGCCTAGGTATGAGGAAGGGGACATCAATTCGATATCTTGATAGTAAATGTGTCAACAAATTTGAGCCATGTTTAAAACCAGCACAGTCTATCCTCTGGGCATAATTATTTACATTCCTCTCACACACAAAACACACAGTCTCCAAAATTTCAACAGTCTCCAAAAGTCTCATCTATATGGTATCAGGCTTAAGCTAGAGGTCTGGGATCCCATCATCTAAACCATCCGGGTGTGGAGGAGGTTCCTCAGATGCAGTGCCAGGCACAGCTCCTTGAATACTATTTCTCTTTATCTAAAGACTTGTGAACTAAAGAGAAAAGTTATCTGCTTCATGCATACCCAACAACCCAAAGTATAATAGTGAGACAGGTATGAGATAATCATTATATAAACACTCCCTTTCAAAAGGTGGATGGAGGGAGGCACACAGCAGTCACTGGTCCCTAGCAATTTTGAAATCCAGACAGACATTACCAGTTTCTTAATTAAGGCTCAGTCTTACTGCCTGAAAGTGTTTCTCCATGGCTCTTGCCTCTGTTCTCTGGGCTCTTGGTTATGCCTTCTGAATTGTCTGCCTTTACTATAAAAAATGGCTGGTGTTTGTAACTGAGGAGCTTTCTCAGCTTGCTTGCTTCCTTCTTTGGAGCCCGAAGTCCAAAGAACTGAGGAGCATTTTTTCATTTTCTTCTGCTCTGTCTCTTTTTGTTCAAGCTGGTCATGCTTTTAAACTTTGTGGATTTCCTGTAGATCCCATTGAGTTTCACTCCATTAATCAAAAGCATATATATTAGTGAAAAATCTCATCAGGATCACCTCTTCTCTATCTTGAGCTTTTTGTGAGGCTATTGAGGGGCAATCCCCTTAAGGTTTTTAGAAGCCCTATTATTTAATAAAGAGAATCTGTGAGGTATACTCTTGAAATACTTTGAGGATCTTTGTCTTGCTGAAAGATTTTAGGAAGCATTAGATCTTTCTGAGGTTTTAACAAAGGTTCATATAGTCTCACTCTGGATTTTATCTTTGTTCTGAAATCTTTTCAGACTTGGAGAATCTTTTGCCATCTGGGGAGGCTAAGAATGAGAAACAAGATTTACTTTCAAACCCAACAAATCCCTGGCTTTTTAGTATTTTCTATAAATTTTGCTCAAAAATTAAACTTTCCATTTTAACTCATCTTTCACTCTCTTAATCATACATAGCTAAATAATTCAGTTGGCACTTCACTTTAAACATTCTGCTTTAAAATCTCCTTAGCCCAACCCATTAGGCCATTAGATACATTCCTTCCTTGTCTTCCACATCACTTCAAGTGACAATGTTGCTAAATGTTCCTCAACTTCCTATTAAGGGTCCCCTTTGCTCCTGCTTACAGGAACATTTTCTTTACTTTTCTTTAAGCCTTTACCAGCAGCCTCCTTGAGGCCCATAGGCTTCTACTAACAATATCTTCAAAACTCCTATAATTTCGGCACATCTCCCAGTCCTAAGCTGCAGATTCAGGTTTTGTTATGGTGACTCTCCACTGCCAGGTGACAAAAAGACTGTATCAGCTATAATTTGCATTAAAACAAACCATCCCAAAACAATGGCCTTAAAACAATAACAATCATTTCTTTTGCTCACCAATTTGGGGGATGACTGGGAAAGAGCCAGTGGGATGTTACCTAGGATCCCTCTAATGAGTTTTCAGTCAGTTGGTGGCTGGAGCTGAGGTCAGCTCAAATGCTTCTGCATCCACATATCTGGGGGCTAGGCTAGGAAGACCCAACCAGCTTGGAGCCAGATGTCTGGGGCTCCTCCGGCATCTCTCTGTGACTGTGGTCTCTCTACAGAGCAGCCTTAGGGTGGCTGGATTTCTTTTATGGTCACTGAAGGCTCCCAGCATGAGTGGCCCAAAAGGAACCATCAGAAGCTGCACAGTCCTTTCTAACCTAAGCTTGGAAATGACACAGTGTCACTTTTGCCACTTTTTATTTGTCTAGGCACTCCCAAATCCCAACTCAGGCTCAAGGGGTGTGGATAGAGACTCCAGTTCTTGATGGGAGGAGAGTCAGAGGATTGTGGACATGTTTTAAAACCACCACAGGTGGTTAAGTAGCATGTCCATGGTCACACAGCTGGAAAGAGACAGAGATGAGGTCTGAACCCTGGCATTCTGATTCTAGACGCACATCCTTCATTGCTAGTCTGCACTGCCTCCTCTGTCTGTAGACATGGAGGGAAGGGGTACATGATGCAGGAATGGGTGGGCCCTCTGTCTGGGGCAAGTTCCTGACTTGCTATCCTGTACTCAGCTTTCTCTCAGAAAGGTAGTGGGACTCCACTCCTGCAGGGGCTGCCTGATGTCAAATGAGGGAATGAACCATGGCTCCAGCAGCCTCCTCTGAAGGCATTTTCTCCTCCCTGAGATCACTTTCTTCCCCATGGCCATCAGTGCCTTGGCTGTGGTTTCCATGTCACTGTCACCACAGAGAGTGGTGAGACACCTGCTTGTCAGCTTGCCTCTGTGTCCTTACTTTCACCTTCTCACTAGGTGGGTTCACTTGGCAGGAGGAGGAGTGTCCCTTAACAGTACAGTCATGTCTGCAGGACTGTTTGGTGGAAAGCTCCCCCCAAAGCTGGAAGATAGTTCATCAGAAGGAGATGAGGCTCTGGACTTCCCCAGGCCATGGAGTTTTCCTAAATGTCCTTTATGGCTTGACTCTCTATAGATTTCAGCACACAAAGATTAAAAATTACATCTTTGTCATGAACATTCAAGTCCTAAATAGGGCTTGCATGATAGACAGATATTTCCAGTAATGGAAATTGGAATAATCCTTCCTATTCGGAGGACAAATCAGCCAAGAAACAAATGGTGAGCAGGCAGGGCCTCTGTGAATGGTTATGTAGTCTGTGCACTGCACAAAGGGGCCTGGCCAAGGAAATGAGTGAAATGGGGCCTGAAATCCACCCCCACATTCCACTGTCCAAACCATTCACCCTGGTGGGGGCCTGTATCTGCCTGAAAGAAAGAACAGCTTTTTCTCATTTGTCTGCCCAGAGGGGCACCTTTTCCTAACTCAACATAGATACCATATGTATTAGCAGCAGCACTAGGAAAAGGCTGGAAGATATAATAAAATATTATATTAACCTACTCCACAAGACAAGTAAGAGAAATTACCCCTGGAAAATAATAATAATAAATTTATTACATTTCAAGGAAGGGTTGAACAACTGGGCCTCAGGAGAGGCCAGAGCTAGGGCAGTTTCCAGGGCCTAAGCAACTAGAGTCAATGAACCTCCTCCTTAGAATACTTGCAGTAAAGCAGCCGCATTCCAACAGCTCCCAGCTGCTGCCTCTCAGTTCAAAATTCCAGAAGCTTGAAAGAATCTGGTTGGCCCATCTTAGTTTAGCGATTCCCGCCTCTCTACCAGCTATGGGAAGCATCATCTGGCATCAAGTCTGTGCCAGAGACTCGGTGGCTGAGCTCCTCATTCCCAGAGCCCAGGCCCTCAGTGTCAGCCGAACAGTCCTTCAAGAGTTGCCGGCAGCAGTTCTGCCCAGTTCTCTTGGATCTGTCACCCCTGGGAAGGCCAATAGCTAACGAATGATCTTCCCACAAAGTTGTGAGAAGCTGATCTGAGCCCCCAGCCAGAAGATCTTACTTATGAGTTCTTTCAGCATCAACGGAAAGTCAGTTCCTCATAGTCTTCTTACTGGTACTTGTGTCACAGACCAGACTGGAGCAGTCACTCAGCTCTATGAAACTATTCAGAGACCAACTGATGATCCAAGGTGAATTCTGGTAAAAAGTCACAGAATTAGTTTGTAGTGTCTTGTTTGGCAACCTCTTATTTTTTACAATTATGGTGCATTTAAAAATGATCTAACAGAAACTGACATAGCCACTCCCCAGAGCTGGCTGTTTTGCTTCAGATTTCCTTATCTTTTAAAAGAAAACATTACAGCTACAGCTAAGTCCCTGACCCATATCCCTTCTCCCTCCTGCCCACACAGATACGAGTGTTGTCCTGAAGTTGGTAGTATCATTTCCAAAAGTAATTTTCATTTTACTTTGCTTTCTGTCTGTCTCAGATGCAAAAGTTGAGTCAATCATACTCCTCAATGGCACATTCTCATCACCTATTCCTTGTGCACAAAAGCCCTCTCTTGTTTTATTTATTTATTCCTTTGATCCTTGTCCACTACTCCAGTCCCCCAGCCCCTAAAGGCAACCACATTAATGTACTTGACATTGCATCTTCGTTCGTATTTGTCCCTCTAAAACATATATTGCCATTCTGTGTACATGAATTTATAGTTAACATAAAATGATACAGTGCTATAGATTTTATTCTGTGTCTTGCCTTCTTCTATGAGCACTATATTTTTAAGGTCCATCCACACTGTTGGGTGTATATCCATCTATCACATTTGACTTATCCTGTTCTGAGCCATTCCTCCAGTGAGGTGGGGCAGAGAGTAGATGTTGAGGAGCTGCTTAGGAATAGGCTTGTCCTCAAGACTCTATCCCAGGAAAGAGATGTGCCAATGCCCCCTCCATGACCACATATGTGTGCACACATGTGCACACACACACACACATCTTCAGCTGGGGCCCTGGCAAGTGGAGGTGAGGGAAAGCAAGCTGGGAAGTCTATCAAAGTAGGACTTGTCCTAGAGCTCTGTTTCTTTGAAATCCAAATCCTTTCCTCCTCTAGGAAGCCTGCTCTGACCACCCCATTCCATGCAGGTTTCTCCCACTTCTGGGGACTGAATCTCACTTAATCATATACTACTATATTCTATTTACTACTAGTCTATTCTTTCTGTTACTACCTCCCTAATTAGACTGGAACCCTCCTGAAGGAAAGGACTATCTCTTGTCCTTTCTGTCTCTCTTGTGTAAGGCCTGGCCCAGAGGAAATGAGGGCAGATAGTGGGCAATTGAACAGTGATTTTGCTTAATTCAGGCCCTGCTCCCTTTTGCTTAATTCAGGCCATGCCATCTTTCAACCAATACTTATGTGCCAGGTTCTTAGAAGTCCAGAGAGGAAACATAACTGTTCCAGCTCTCCAGGAGCCCTTTTATGGGATAGAAACATCCAAACATGAAGTAGGACAACATGGAAAATGCAGAGTTGAGTAGATACCTGGGGTGTAGAGGAGGAAAAAACTCCAGCTCTGCACAGAGGGATGCTGGGGTGCTTCTAGAGGAGGTGACAGCCAAGCTATATCTGAAAAAGGAGAGCTGACTTTAGAACTGGGAGTAGGGCAAGGGGATTGCAAAATAAGATTGAGAGGATACAAGAAACATCAGTATTGTGTGCATTCCAGTTATTATGGCTGTGTAACTAATGACTGTAATGTTGGCATCAAACAACCATTTATGATGTTTGCAGATTCTTTGGGTCAGGAATCCAAACAAGGCATAAGAGGAAGGGCTTGCCTCTGCTCTATGTTGTTGGGGTCTCAACTGGAAGCATCCAAGGCTGGATTTTGGAATCACCTGAAGGCTCATTCATTCACAAAGCTAGAGGTTGGTGCTGACTGTGGGTCAGGAGCCTCAGTTCCTCTCCATGTGAGTCTTTCTATTGTTCTTTTCAGTCAGCCTAATTTGGGCTTCTTTGCGGCATAATGACTAGGTTCCTAGAATAAGCATCCCAAAAAAGAGAGAGAACCAGGTAGAAGAAATATCCTTGAACTGACCTAGCATCCCAAATCATCACTTCCTCCATACTCTGTTGGCCAGAGCAGGCACAAACCCCTGGTCTGATTCACTGAGAGAAAAGACCCCACCTCTCAGTGGGTGGAGGGTCAGGCACAGTGCAAGAAGAGCATGTGGGTTGGGATATATATTTTGGTACAGCCATCTTTGGAGAATACCGTCTCCATGATACATATTGACAGGATGGAGGGACAACAGAAGATGGACAGGCACCCAATATTGCTGAAGTACAATATGCAAAACAGAGGCAGTCAGATACAGGGCTACAAGGATAGCTCAAGCCAGGTTCTGGAGGGTCTTAAAAACCACCCTTAGGAGAATGCTTATATACAAGGGAGAACTTTGGAAGTCCAGGAATCCTGCCTTCTTATTCCCATCACCAGCACCTCCTCCTCCATGCTTGATCAGAAAATATGTAAGACTGTCTATGGAGGGGCTAAAGCAAAAGGAGTCTCAACTTGATCTGTGCCCTTGGAGTAAGAGTCAGAGGTAGCCAGCCACCATTCCCGACAATTGTCCCTCTGTGTCCATGTGTCCACACCTACATGGTCAAGCTCAGTCTCTTAGCCCGAGAGTCCCTTGGGTGCTGCCTGGGTGGCAGGTAGGGACTCTTCAGAAATGCCTTTCCAGATCCATGCTCAATGGTCCTGGGCAAAGCAAGACCTATGTTGATACAACACACAGGCCCATAAGGTGTAGGCCAAAGGGGCAGCCTCCTATCAAGGAGAAAGCTCTTGTTTGGTAGTCAGGAGTCCTTTGTTCTCATCTTGTCTGTGCCCGGTGAGTTATGGGCCTTGGGGAGGTTATTTACCCTGCTGGACCTCACAGGCAAATGCGAGAATTGCACTAGACAAGAGGTTTGTTTCTCCAAGTATAGTCACTGAAGCTCAGCAATTAAAATCACCTGGCTTGAAAACTACAGTGAAATACCACCTCACACTCACTAGAATGGCTTAAATAAAAAAGATTGACAACACCAAGTGCTTACAAGGATGTAGAGCAACAGGAATTCTCATACTTTGTCAGTGGGGATACAAAATTGTATACCCAACTTTAGAAAACAGCCTGGCAGTATCCATTAAAAGCTGAACACCTTCTCTATGACCCAGCAATTCCACTCCTAGATATATACCCAAAATACATAAAAACATGTCCACAAAAAAAGATTTGTTCAAAATGATCACAGCAGCTTCATTTATAACAGCCAAAAATTGGAAACAGTTCAAATGTCCATCAACAGGTAAACAGATAAATCAATAAAAAGAAACAAACTACTGATACACACAACTTGGGTGGATCTCAAAAACATTGTGTTGAATTGGATACGTTAGCATCAAAAGAGTGCATACTGTATAACTCCATTTATCACGAACACCAAAAACAGGTGACACACAACAGACAATGAGAGCAGTTGGAGGAATGGTTGCCTGGTGGGTGGGGAGTGGGGAAACTGGAAAGAGGGCCAATGAAACATTCTTTTTTTATCCAGAAGGCACAGACCCATACACTTAAAGATCCGTGCATTCCACCATTATTATTTAATTTCTTAAAAACAAAATCATCTGGACTTCCTGTTAAAAGGCAGCTTCCTAGGCGCCCCAGACCTACTGAGCTAAGGAGGTCTCTGGAGCGGGGCCTAGGAATCTGCATTCTCAACAGGCTCCAGCTTTGGCGAGAGCCTTAGATTTGAGGCCCGTGTTCCCAGGGGTCTCACCCACATGCGATCCCACCCGGCACGGGGCGCCTCCCACTCTCCCCAAGCCCCCGGTTCCCTGCCCAGTCTCCCCTGGTAACCAAGACAGGGCTTGAAAACCCTCAAATGCAGCCGCCCGGGGAGGGGCCGTCCACAGTGTCAGCGAGACAAGGGCAGATACAAAATGCGGTGTAATTGGCGGTTTTCTAATGCGCGGCCCTTTGTGCGGCGGCGCGGAGCCGGCGGCCGCGCTCCCAAGCCCGGGCCTTTCAGCCGCCGCGCTCCCCGCGTTCCGCGACGCATAATTAATCGGGCTTCACAGGGCCCCGGACAAAGGCGCCCATTCACCCCACCGCTCCTCCCCCCGGGGATATTGTTATTTCTAAAAACTTCAGCCAGCTGGGCCACAGAGAAACGTCAGCTCTGTGGGAGAATGAGCGGCCAGGCCGCCGAGGAGAGAGGGAGCTCTGTCTCCGCGCTCCGCGGGCTTAGAGCGGGCCAGGGCGCCCGGGTGGGCGGGGGGCCCAGGGGCTTTTCTTAAGTCGGCACGACTCCTCGGAAAGCCTCGTGATTTCCATGGGGCCCTGGAGGACAGCACCATGGAAATGGTAATGGGGGCATTGAGGCTGGTTCTTAGGGAAGGAGAAGGGGGTGCATTCACGCTGGCCGACCATGGCACATCTCCCGGTGGGAGGGGCCGGTGAATGGCCAACCGGGAGCGGGGGCCGGGGTGCCCCCACCTGTACCAGGCCCTCCCAGACACCAGGAAACATGCAACGTGGAATAAAAGGCCTGGGTCTGGGTCTGTGAAACCTGCAGTAAAGTCAGGGGCTGGGGATGTAAAGACCCCCTAGTCACCAGGGAATCGGGATCCCAGAGTGTGGGATGGGGCACAGGCCTATGTATCTCCAGTACCTCTGAAGCACCCGCGACAGACAGACAGACAGACAGAGAGACACACACACACACACAAACTGGATTACCTCCCAGCACTGACCCAGAGACATGATGGCTCAAGTACCTCACCTCCCACTTCACAGAAAAGGAAACAGGCCCAAGGATGTAAACCGACTTGCCCACAGCAACAGGCCAAAGCCGCAACTGGACCTTGGGTGTGCTGGCTGAGTACAGGAGCAGAACAGGAGGGAGAGCCTGCTGAACAGGGAGGTTTCATCTCTTCCCCAGAGCAGGTCTTGACTGCTCAGGCCTGCTCTAGCTCTGCCTTCCCTGACGTCTCCTTGCAGGAGACTGATCTGCTCAGTTAAATACTTCCACAACGTTCTGTCTCATGGGGTCACTGGGTCTTCTCCTCCCCTCTCCATCAGAGGCACCCTTGAGTGTGGGCCCAGAGATCACACTGGTTTGTGTCCAGGCCAGTGCCAGTAGAAGAGCTTCAGCCAAGGCTCATCGCATGTGAATGGCATCTCATCACCCCGGGGTCCAGTCTTCTAGGCTGCATCCCCCTTCAAAGCCCAGTGCTCTCTCTAGGCCCAGCAGAGGGCCTGATTCCACATAAGCAATCAGTGCTAGGCTTCCCCTTTACCACTGAACCCTAGGGAATGGGCACCCATTCATTCTTCCTCCCAAAGCTGAGAGCTGTCATGAACACCCACCACAGATTTCCAAAACCTCAGCGTCCTGAACACCTCCCAGAACAAGCGGGGCCTTTCCAAAACCCTGCCCAGCCCAGCCCATCTTGTAGAGACGTTCTGTCCCTCAGCTGTACTATGGAAAATGTTCCCTCAGCCTAAGACTGCCAGTCCTAAGCAGGACCACAGGCCTCAGAGCCAGAGCACACCATAGAGCCTTGCTCCTCCTGCAAGTCAAGGAAAGGAAGCCTCTTGTATTTTCATAGGAGCTCAGGCTGGCCTCCAAGACCCAGAGTGGGTGCCCAACTAAGCTCACTTTGCTTCCACCAGGCCATGCTGGACGCTGGAAAACCAACAGCATGTGACATTTATATCTGTGGGTGGGAGAATATGCAGAAAACTCAAGAACAACGTGGAGGGAAAGAGAGCAGAGAGTTCAGCCAAGGCCTGGCCAGGCCTCTAAGGAGGCAGATCAGCTGTCCAGTAACAAGCCAATTCAGGCACTGAAGCCAGTGGACTTTCCCAGAGGGACTCAGTGACCTAGACGGCCCCCAGTGGCCAGGCCACCAGCATGGCATCAAGCAGAAAAACAAGCTAGCTGTCTCCCATTAAATAAGTTTTATTTAGGATACAGAGTGATCTGATACTGTCTAGAAATGAGAGAAAGAAGGGTCAGCTCTTAGGAAACCAGACTATGTAAAACAATGTCCTTAAACTACACACTGAAGTGTTTGGGGATAAAGGAATAAAATATCTCTTAACTTGTTCTTAAACGATTCCATAAAAAGTAAATAATTGGTGAAAATAATTGGTGAATCTTGGAAAATGGCTTACAGAAATTACCTGTGAATACTCTTATAATTTTTCTGAAGTTTGAGATTAAAAAGCAACAAACTGGAGGAAACACACACACACACACACATACACACACACACACCAACAGAACATCAGTATTCCAAATCCTATATCCAGAGATGGGACTCAGTTCTCCTGCTGTCCCTCTCCCCCATACATGCACTCTCACAAGCAGTTTTCACTATCTTCTATCAGAGCAGTTGGAACCCCAGTCGGTTTGAAGGTCCTTAAGGGTAAGGCCTGTGTTATTATCTCTATAATCCTATTCCAGCTAACACTGTGCTTTGTAAACAGTAGGCATTCAACCAGACCTGGCATCCAAACACTTGCCATGGAAGGTTTCCAGCTCTTGAGTGACATGGAAGGAGGAAGAGAAGGATTCCCATGGGTTTCCTCCCCTCTCCATCAGAGGCACCCTTGAGCGTGGGTCAGTGAGAAAAAGGAACCAAGAAAGATGGTAGAGTTCATAAAAATTTTCCAGTTCAATTTCTTCCTGTCAGAACTACTGATCTTTTCTCAAGGTTAGTAGTCAGACTCACCTCATCAGATCCTTCCATCCTTCCACAAAGCTTGGAAAGTAAATCAGCCCCAGTGAAGCTGCCCCATAGGGTCCCCCCAGAGCACTTACAGACATACACAGCCTGAACCTGACCATGTGCACTTCAACATGTGGTTACCAAAGTCAATAATGTATTTATTTAAACACGGTCTGGTTCTCTGTTTCATGTAAATCTTGTCTCCCCAGTGAGACCACAGGGCTAAGGGCCTTGCTTCCTCCTGCTCCTCTGCATGGCCACCCTCATGGGCTTAGCAGAGACACAGACCCGCAATGAGCCCGCAAGGGCTTCCACTAGGGAACACATCTGGTTTGCTCTCTTCTGTATCCCCAGCACTTAGCACAGTGGTGGGCACACATTTGGTGCTCAGTAAAGATTCCCTGAGTAACAGTGAGCGGGGGGCTTTCTGAGTCGAGTTGCCTTCTTCGCCGAGGGCACATGCACAGTCTCTCGGAGAGTTGTAATTTGCAGTTAGATGCTCACCAAGGAGGCAGAACCAGTGCACCCTCTTGCCCATCCTCAGAGCGGGTTCCTCTGGCTGCTGATTCTACCATGTCCCTGAGAAAGACCGTGACACTGTCTGGCTAGTGTGACATGGTCAGCAGTGGGACAGATGGACTCTGCCTCTGAGTGCTCCTCTTGCAATCCTCTGGGGTGGGGACAAGTAGCTGTGCTCAGCACATTGCTGGGGGGCTGGACCTTCTTTGAGAGAACTCTGAGTCAAAGTTACGGTGCTCCCCATCCCCACCCATCACTCTGTCGTCACATACACATGAATAAGGCTGAGCACAGGGGGTGGCAGAGTGCAGCACCCTGCACATGCCAGAGGCTGAGTCTGTGTGCAGGAAGGTGTGGAGGTCACCAGGAGCTCCATTTGCTCATACTTGGAGCCAGGGTACTTGTTATGGGGTAGCAGGACTACTGGCAGAAATAGGAAACTAAGGCATGGAAATCTTCAATCTGGCCCTCAGAACCAACTCCAGGGCTAGGAGACTTGTGCAGTATTCTTCCTGCTGCTACCACGGGTCCTGAGCCCAGGTCAGCACAGGCAGGAGCTAAACAGTCCAGGAGTTGAACGATCAGGTCCAAGATGGTCCTGGCTGTAGGGACAGGGTATTGCAGGCTGCCCAAAGACATCTCTGCACATCTTGGGGGAGCAGCAGTTCCTCCCTTAACATCCCCCACCATGGGGCTGGGCCTTCTTGACAAAGCTGCTTCCTCTTTCTTGGCACCTCTCTCCATTTCCCCGTGCCCCTTTAGAAGAAGCCACTTGCTGAGCCCTTGGGGCAGGAGTGAGCAGGTTCCCAGCACACTCTGTGTTTGCTTCCAATCCAAGGAAAAGCCAGGCTCCCTGGCTGGGGAACTCATTCTCCCTCCTCCTCTCCCTTTCTTTTCTTTTTCCCTCCCCTTCACCTTCCCCCAGCCCCAATGGCCCAACTCTAAGAACTTCCAAAGTGACAACATGTGGGCCCAAATCAAACCCTTGTCCTTAGGCCCCTGCTGGCATGTCTCCCAGACTGCCCACCTTCCTCCTCCAGCTCTGTAGCCACCCTCCTCACCCCCACCCCCGCCATTCCTCTTTGTGGACAACTTTCTAAATGCAGCCAAACTTCCCCTTTCGGTCCACAGGCCCCATTAAAACAGCTGCAAAACATCAGCAGCTCTGCAGAAGTTCTCTCGCAAAGCTGAGCTGACAGCAACACCCTCTGGCTCTTTCCCTGCTTCCCCGCTCCCAGGCTCTGGAAGGCCAGGTTCCTCTGCCAGTAAAAAGTGGGGAGACCCCCTCCGGTACTTGTTCCCAGAGACACCATCTCCCCAACAATCTAATCTAGAGAGGACTCTCCGAGGGGCCCAGCTAAGTGCAGTCAGTGCAAGGAGACTGCGCAAAGACTGGCCTGGTTTCCTGACTCTGCTGGTCTGTGGGACCCTGGGCCATTCCCTTACCCCAGCCCAACACAGTCCTCTTGTTTGTAGAATGAAGGGACAGACTTGTTGATTTTCCAGGTCCGTTCCGAGTCTACAATTCCAGAGATCTGTACTTTCTCCCTGGGGTTATCTGACTCAAACCCAGGACTCCTAAACTGCATCCCGTGTTCTCTCTGTGACGTTTGGCCCTCAGTTAAATAGTAGCTTTTACTCCTGGCCACACATCAGAATTACCTGGAGAGATTTTACAATATATCCATCCTGGGCCACACTCCAGACCAATGAAATTAATATCTCAGGTTGGGGTCTGGTAATTAGTCTGTATTAAAAGTTATCCAGGTGATTCTGAATGAGCACCCTTGTGGAACCCTTGTGGAAAAGGCTTCCAGAAACTAAAGATGATCCTATACACCAGAGGTGCCTGCCTGCTCCCTACCATGCCCCTGAGAACACCCCATGCACCTCCAGGGCAGACAGCCCCAGGACTGAAGTCCAGGAACTGGAAACCAACCTCAGCAAGAGGCAGGAGGCCCCGGACAGTTCCCTGAGTGCTTTTGTGTGGATTGAGGAAAGGAAAATAGAGAAGGGAAACTGAAGCAAGGCCAGATGCAGTGAAGGAGAAAAAGACCAGAGAAAGGGGAAGGGCCCAGAGGTCAGAGAGTCATGTGAATGGCAATTAGGGAACAAAGCCCCCTCCATTGTGCCCCCCTGCTTCCCCCTCATCAATCCTCGCTGGGCCTGGTATGAAGCCCTCTGCAGCCAGCACCCAGGGCGGAGTGGCATGGCTGCCCTTGAGGCCCAGGACGGAAAGTCTAAATCCAGAAATGTGCCAGGTGGAAATCTGTGAGCCCTGTATAGCCACACCCTCCCTAGGCAGAGGCAGCAAGCCTCCTCACATCCCCCCTCCTCTCTACTCACCAGAGCCAGGGGCTCCTACTGCACATTTAAGAAAAGGCACTTGGCCATTCCTAGACCAGAGTAAAGACTGAGTCCCACTCCCAAGACACTTGACATCACATCGAGGTGACCCAGGTGATGCTGTGACCTTGAGCAAGCCGCCTCCCTCCCCTCTCTGGGCCTTAGTGCCTGGTCTCATCTGCCTTCCTGTGGAGGCAATTTTGGAAGGAAGGGATGTTGTTGTAGTGTGGGAGTCAAGATCTGGGCTCTGCGGACAGAGGCCTGGCCTTATGTCCTGGCTCCAGCACTGAAGAGCATTGCGAGCCCTGCGTCCTCACCCGCAGGACCTGAGTTAACAGACTGATGAGGGAGAGGGAGAGGGAGAAGACACCACCAGTCTAAACGAATGTGGGAATGATATCTAAAACAAAAAGGGACCGGCCTTTGCAAAGCAAAAGACGGCAACCTCAAGAGAAAACCGGGCAAAGGATGTGAGTGGGTCACTGACGGTGGCGGGAATAAGCACACACTGGGTACCAGGGAACGCAGCCGCAGGTTTCTGTCAGGGGAGGAGATGCAGGTGAAGAATGGGACAAAAGGGATGGTAAAACCTGGGGGCAATTTTGCACCTCCCCCCTCAGGGTACATTTGGCAACATGCGGAGAGATGTTCTGGGTTGTCACAGGATGGGGCTGGGGGTGTGGGGGGTGTCCTGCTGCCACCTGATGAGCAGGAGCCAGGGGCGCTGCAAGGCACCCTGCAGTGCATGGGAGAGGCCCCCACACTGAAGACGTGTGTTGCCCGAAATACCAGCAGTGCTGAACTTGAGAAACCCTGGATAGATAGATAGAGAAACAGGTGATGAGGGCGCCTTGCTAGAAAATGGCTGAAAATGTACCAGGAGCTGCTGAGGCATAGGATTCTTTAAAATAAATCCATTAAATGGCTGTAATAATGGTTCTCACATGTCTGGCACACAAAAGAGTGGTCAATTCATGTTTGCTGCTCTTTCCTTGAGGGATCTGAACTCTGTGTGCTCAGCAGCACAGCTGCGGGTCTCCAGCCAGAGGGACTCCCATGTCCCCCAGAGGCGGTAGAGCAGCCCCGGGGGGGGGCAGCCCGGCTCTGGCCGCTGTGCCCCTGTGGTGGGGTGGAGGGAAGCATAGTTGTAGAAGGGCAAGGAAGGAAAAGGGAAAGACGGGTGGGAGTGCCTGGGGAGCGGGGCTGCGGGCAGGGAAGCGAAGAGGAAGAGAAAGGAGACACTGCAAGTTTCTGTGTTTCACAACATCACAACAATACCCATGAAGCCAGGGCCACAGGGAGAAGTTCGCATTGAGCAATGGCTGCGGTTCTCTCCTCAGATTCATGGAAAACCCTCTCTTCACACCCTTTGGTTCAGTGAAGCCAGTCCCTCCACCATCTCCACACTGGCCCACGCAGCCTCCACGCCTTGAGCCTTCCCCGCCCTGCGGCCTCCTCTGCACTCCTCTCCCCCACCGCCTGGCCAATCCTCCAACGTTTGTTTTCCAGGTGGGAACTCCTGCTCTGCTCCCACCAGGGCCCCAAAGCGACTGACAAGACACATCCCAAATCACCAACGGCAGCAGCATTCCAGCTGTCAGAACCAGCATCTGGAAGGAAATAATCTCCCTTACGTAACAGGCCAAGAGAGTCTCTAAGGTTCTTAAAGCCCTTAAAGTCTCTAGGGTTTTTGGAGCCCCAACTTTGTCTCTGAGCTTCCTGGAAGCCCAAGTAAAATGAGATTTGAGGTCAATTTTGTGAGTCACATTGCCCTTAAGTCAGAAGCCCACCGATTTCTCCAAGGATGCAGAGCTTTGTCAGGAACTGGAGCCTAAAATATATTCCACTTGTAGGTCTGACAGAGGGCACTGGCTGAGGCAGTGAATACTAGCAACAGCAGTGTCCCGAAATAAACACAACAGCCGACACCCCCACCCCCCAGCCATTTTCCATAAAATCCAATTCTAAGGGAAGGACAAGAAAGATTTGTGGGGGCTAAATCATGTGGTCCAAGAGCGACTCAGCTTCATGAGCATCCAACTTAGTCCAGGGATAAGTCTCATCTGGAAGAATGGATGGAATGCGTGGCCTTTAAATAACCCCCATGAACTTTATTTCTCTCAACTGAGCTTTTGATAAAACTCGGGCAGCAGGAGGCAGCTGTTGGCTGTAACCTCTGACAAGGGTCTGGCAGACAGCGCTCTGGTGCTGGGTGAGGGTGGGGCTCTGGGGCCCTGGCACCTGCAGGAGCATCATTCATGGATTCAGCTATTCACAGCCTGTCCCCAAGGCCCAGCACATGCAGGCCTTTCTCATTTTGTTGCCTGAAGTGGAACTGGACTGGGAGGCTGGCGGAAGCAGGAGCAGGGTCCAGAGCTTGTAGGGATGCCGGACAGCCCTGAGAGCCCGGTCTCACTTTGAGCCATTATTAATATCCCAAAATAAATGAGTGTAATAATAGCTCTCCTTTATTGTGGGTTTAGGTGTTATGTCACTACCTCAATTAATGTTTACAACTAAGCTCCTCAGTAGATACTACAAATGTCCTCATTTTATAGATGAATAAACTGGGGCTCTGCAGGCCAAAATAACACAACTAGTCAGAGTAGAAGCTATGATGCCCACTCAAATCTGTCTGCTTCCAGAGTTCACATGCCGTTAGCCGCTGCACCATGATACCCCGCCACACACACTGCGAGATAAAACCTGTGGGAAGAGCGAAAAGGCAGTTAACTTGTGGCATGAGAGCACAGGAAACACATGACTCTCAGAATGCGATTCTGGAGAGAGCCGGAAGCCTGCAGCAACGTTCTGACTGTGGGGCTTCTCAAACCCTCAAACATCCAGAGCCTGCTGGGCTGTAAACACAGTTGCACACAAGTTTCTGTAAAAGTCGGGGGGCGAGGAGTGTTGCAGGGCAGGGCCCAGCTCAAACAGAGCCTGCAGGGCTGCGGGTAAAGGACACCCCAGACCAAGCTCAAGATGCCTCCAGAAGCTGCTGGGGATTCCTCTGCACGCTGATGAATGAGCAACGCAGAGTCCAACCCTCTGGGCTGGAGGGTAGGGCCATGCCAGTTTGGGCCAGGGATCCCTGCTGGGCACTGCCAGGAGGGCATCCTGTCATTTCCTGGAGAACCAGCAGGTGGGACAAAATAGAACCTGTGAAGTTGTCTTCCCAGCAGGTATCTCTGTGACTCTCTCCTAGCTCATGATGCCAAGGCTCCATCCCCTTTGACTGGATACGTGGACCTTCCTTAGGAGGTCTCTTTAGAATCAGGACCTAGTGTCCGGATCCATGAAAGCCTTCCTCATCAGATAGCAATATGCTGACAAGCGTGGCCTGGGCTCAGCCCCCTGAAATCGGATGACTCAGAATGATGTGCCTTCTCTCCGTGGATGTGCTTACCCAGCACTGGCAAGGGAAGCCCTGTGTTAGGTGTTAGGATAAGGAGAGGAGTCAGGCCCAGCCCTTGCCCTCATGGGGTTTACAGTCTAGGAAAGGGTGCAGAAGTGGGAATGCATTGGGGCATCTTCATAAACTGCTTCTAAAACACTGAGAAAGCAAGAAGTGAGGGGAGGAGGGATATACCTACAAACTAGATCCAGAATCTAACCACGTCTCACCTCGCCCCCACTCCCTGGTACCATGGGCTCTGGCCTAGAAATTACTGTGGGTCCTGCACACAGCAGGCCTGCACCTACCACAGGGCCTTTGCTCTTGCTGTTCCTTTTGCCCTTCTGCAGGTATCCTCATGAGTCAGCATCTTCAAGTCTGGGCTCAGATGCCCTTCTCTATGAGGCTTTTCCTTTGCCAATTAAAGTTAACAGCAATGCCCCTCTCTGCCGGTCCACGACTGTTTCAGTTGGTCTGATGTAAGGGGGCTTTGCTCACTAACTCCTCATAGCCCACTCTCTCAATAACTCAGGACAGGTTTCCACTGGACTTGACCAGAGACTCTGTCCCTGGCCCATAACAGTACACCCAGCAGTGACCCTCTGTGCCAACCATCAGCTGGCAAGGCTGGCTCCTTCAACTTGCCTACCTTAGGGCTGGTCCTCTCCCATGCTGGAGAAATTCCAGCAGAGCCTGGGCAGCCTTCACCCCATCCTCCGGACCAAACTGTAGCTCTGACCTGTTGTAGCAAGACTGAGTAGCTAGTCACCAGACTCACTCTCTGTTCTTCCTGGGCACCCATCTGGACTACATTTCCAGCTGCTGTGCCATCGAGGGTGGCCGATGCAGGGTGAGCAAAAGCCGAGTGTCTCTCTTCTGGGCTGAGGACATCAAGAGGCAGGGGTATCTCATCCATCTCTCTTTTCCCTTCTGCCTGATCTCGTGGCCTAGGAGATGGCAGAGCCACAAGACATAAGGAGCCTGGGTGCTTGAATCTCTGCTCGTAGGAAGCCTGCCTGCCAGTCAGAGCCCACTTGGACTTATGTGAGTAAAAAATGAACATTGTGAACATCCTACATTTTGGAAGTTGACTACTGTACGAATTTGGTGTTTAACTTTCTGCCTCTCTAGGGACTCTGTCTGGGCCTGTCCTCCCTCCAGTGATCCTCTGTCCCCTCCCCCAGTTGCATTCCCCACCTGAACTTTTTCTCTTCTTCCACAGTCTAGACCAGGCCTCCAGTGATGACTGAGCAGCTCATGAATGAATCCTTCCTACTCTTGGGAATCCGTGAGTTGATGTTTTAAGGCAGCTTGGCGAAGAGGGAAGGCTCTTCCCACTACCTCTCTATAAGCCTGGTTCCAATGGTGTGTGGCTTTGGGTGAGACTCCAACCTTACAGAGACTCAGCTTCCTCATCCTTAAAATGGGAACAATAGCATCTGCTCATGCCTCTTCATAGAGGAAAAGATGGGGGGCCTTGATATGTGGGAGCAGCTGCTCTGAGCTGGACTCCCTGCTAACATCACCTCACTTAGAGCACTTACCTCAGATACAGACGCTGAGGCATACTGAGGTTTAAAGTAGCCTGCCCAAGCTCACCCAGTGAGTAAGTAGCTGCTCCCACCCCTGACTGGTCCTCCCCATCTCCTCTCCCTCACTGAATGGCACCACTACCCACCGAACAGCTCAACAAAGAGACTTCAGGTCATCCCTGATTCCTCCCTCACCCTCATCTCCCATAGACACTTCAGCACCAGAGCCCAGTTGCTTTACTGTAATAAACAGCTCTCCAATCTAGCCTTTTGCTCCATCTCTGCTGCTACCAGACTGGTCCAAGGCCCCCATGTCTTTCCTGGACTGCTGCACTAGCCTTCTCAGTGGTCTCCACACAGCTCTTCCTCCATGCAGCAGCCACGGGCATCTTTTGGAAATGCGTATCTGACCATGCCGACTCTCAGGTCAAGACAGCTCAATGGCTTCCTCCTGCTCTTATGGCAAAGCCTCGTCATGGTCTGCCCGGCTTGAGAGACCAGCCTCTTCTAGAACCACATCCCCGTGTCCCTCCTCTCTCCATTCCAGTCAGGGCAGCCTTCCTCCAGCCCTATGAACCCTCACTAGTCCCTTACTTGGTGGGACCATCCTTTGTACACACTCTTCCTTCTGCATGGAACACCCTTCCTTCCCCTCTTCACCTGGTTTACTCCAATCACCCTTCATATCTCATGTCTGGTATCATTTCCTCAAGAACTTTTTCCTGACCTTTTTGACTATGTGGCATCCCCCAATAGCACTCATCACTGCTATTATTTTTATGCCTATCTGAGTAATTATTTGATTAGGGTGCATCTCCCTTACATGAGTTTTAAGCTCCGTGAGGACAGGAACTGTAAGCATTTCATTCACCATTGAAACCCAGAGTCTAACACAGTGTCTAACACATAGTTGAACTTCACTATTGGCTGAATGACTGAATCACTGACAGCTAGAATTGAAATCCAAGTTCACGATTCCTCACTCATCACTCACTATGAGGAACTATATTAGTCTGCTTAGGCGGCCATAACAAAACGCCACAGACTGGGTGGCTACAACTGAAATTCATTTTCTCCTAGTTCTAGAGGCTGGAAGTTCAAGATAAGATGCCAGCTGATTGAGTTTCTGGTGAAACTTATCTCCTTAGCTTGCAGATGCCCCTTCTAGCTGTGTCCTCCCATGGCCTTTTCTCTGTGCACATGAGGATAGAGAGTCTCTTCTTATAAAGACACCAGTCCTATAGGATTAGGGCCCCACCCCTACAACCTCATTAACTGTAATTACCTCCTTAAAGGCCCCATCTCAAATACTGCCACACCTGGGCTTAGGGGTGTTGTGTCCACAAAGCAATCTGGGGGAACACAACTCATGCCATAACATTCTGTCATCTAGGTCCCCAAATTCATATCATTCTCCATGCCAGATATATTCATCCTATTCCAATAGTTCCAAAAGTTGTAACCCATCCCAGCATCAATTCCAAGTCCAAAGTCTCACAAAATGTCATCTAAAATCAGGTATAGGTGAGACTCTCAAGGTATGGTTCATCCTGTGGCAAAATTCTCCTCCAGCTGTGAACCTATAAACTAGACAAATCATATGCTTCCAAAACATGATGGTGGGACATCATAGGACAGACATTCCCGTCCATCCAAATGGAAGAAGCTGGGAAAAAGAAAGGGATAACAGGTCTGGTGCAAGTCCAAAACTAGTCAGGTAAATTCTGTTAGATCTTAAGGCTCCAGGTTAATCTTCTTTAACTCAGCGTTCTGCCCTCTGTGCACACTGGCACGGCCGTGACACCCTCACAGCCTTAGGCAGTGCCCTGCCTGCTTGGCTTTTCTGGGTGGCCTAGTCCCTAAGGCACCAGGCTGGCATCCTGGTCCTCTGAAACCAGGAGGTAACAGCCTGTCCCCTGATGATCTCTGAATCACCTTTAGGATCTTTTTCCCTTCTCTTGAAGGATAACCTTGTTTGAAGCTGACTCGCTCTGTTGTCCTGTCCTGTACATCCCAGAAATCCAACAGCCTTCCTTCATTCTATTTTCTCTATCTCTTTTAGTCCCAGCTGGCAGTGCCTCTCTGGTATAATCCCATCTCCATTTCTGGCTTCAGCTGAGATGGCTGATTAAATTTGTGGGTGATTCTCTGTGGCATGATCATCCAGCCACAACCCTGGTGTTTTCTCCAAAACACACTTTCTCATTTTTTGCAACAAGGATAGGCTGAGGATCTTCCAAATCTTCAAGTTCTGATTTCTTTTTGCTTAACAATTCCTTCAATTGATCTCTCTTCTCTCATACTTTTTTACATTTTATAAGCAGTAAGGAGGAGCCAGGCCTCAATTTCAACACTTGGAAATTTCTGCTAAATATCCCAGGCTGTAAGGGGAGGGGTGTGGGAAGGCGGGTCGGGAGGGAGGGAGAAGGGGACTGAGGGGTATTATGTTTAGTACACATGGTGTGGGGGATCATGGGGAGAACAGTGTATCACAGAGAAGGGACATAGTGGATCTCTGGCAACTTGCTGCACTGATGGACAGTGACTGCATTGGGGTATGGGTGGGGACTTGATAATATGGGTAAATGTAGTAACATTGTTTTTTCATATGAAACCTTCATAAGAGTGTATATCAATCAACCTTAATAAAAAATTTAAAAATATATATATGTCGCAGACTGTCACTCACAAATTCTACATTCCACAAAACACTAGAATACAAGTCAGCCAAGTTCGTTGCTACTTTGTAACAAGGACTGCCTTTCCTTCAGCTTCAGATAACATGTTGCTCATTTGCACAGTAAGAGATCCTACCAGAAGCACCTCTGCTATTCATAGTCTCCTAACATTCTGTTCACAATATTCTCTACAGCTCTCCTGTTTTCTTGCTAAGTCATCACCAGAATCACCTTTAATGTTCATATTTCTACCAATGGTCCCTTCAAAGCCATCTAGGATTTTTCTAGCAAGCACCTCAAAACTTCCAGCCTCTACTCATTATCCAATTCCAAATCCACTTTCACATTTTTAGGTTTTGTTATAGCAACGCCCTATTCTCAGTACCATAATCTGTATTATTCAGGGTTCTCCGAAGAAACAGAATCAATAGGATATATCTATGTATCTGTATCTACAGATAAAGAAATTTATTATAAGGAATTGGGTTAGGCAGTTATAGAGGCTGACATGTCCAAAATCTGAAGACCTGATATTCCAGTTCAAGTCTGAAGGTCGACAGGCTGCGGTGGAAGCAGAAATAGCCAATGTCCCAGTCTGAAAGTTATCAGGTAGGAGAAATCTCTCTTACCTCAGGGGAAGTTCAGCCTTTTGTTATATTCAGGCCTTCAACTGATTGAATGAGGCCCATTTACATTATGGAGGGCAATTTACTGGTCTACGTATCGGGTCACGTCCCGCCCAGGGCTCTGGTCGGTGGTGACAGTGATAAAGACACAGACCTGGTTCGTTCTCCAATCTTTATTCTTGAGTCTTCAGTACATGCCAAGCTAATGGTGGGGAGAGCTCTCTCTTTATGCTTCAGTACATCACTTATATAGGGTAGCTAAGCCTATTGGGTGAGCGATCACGGGTGACCTTTAAGCTGATAGGTAGCATGTGCTATACTAACCTGAGAGCACGAGCTTAGCACGAGCATGGAACTACTTATATGGTCTGGGAGGGGGATTTTCCTACTCGGCAGGGCGGATACGTGGGATGTTCCACTGCCGGATGTGAGCGCCATCTTAGAAGGGCTGGGGTCCGACCTTGGCCACGGTTCGGACCTCCACAGTCTACCAATTTAAATGTTAATCTCATTCAAAAGTATCTTCACAGAAACACCCAGAATAATGTTTGACCAACTATCTGGGCACTGTGTAGCCCAGTCAAGTTGACACAAAATTAACCATTACAGGAATCACACTAGAAAGTACATGTGATCAAGGCTTAATGGGTATCCAGGACCAGTGCAAGGGGTTAGCATCAGAGCTGGAATTGCGATTTGCCACTCTCTCATTCCATGCACATGTATCATACACCTACTAGAAGTGTCTCAGTGATCGACTGCTGTGTAACAAACTGCTCCAAAACTCAGTGGCTTAACACATCAATGACTTATTATTTCTCATGATTTTGTGGGTCAGGAAACTGGGCAGGGCTCAGCTGAGTGGTTCTTTTCTGGGTGGCATCAGCTCATGTCATTCATTCAACAGGGCTAGACTGGAAAGTCCCAGAAAACCTCTCTGAAGTGTCTGATTCCTCAGCTCCTCTATGTGGCCTCTCTCTCTCTCCAGATGCATCTCGTCATCCACTAGCCTACTCATGCTTCTTTACAGCTCCATGACTGTCTTCCCTGAGAGCGTCCCAAGAGAACTAAGCCCCAAGAAGAGAAGCAAGCACTTGTCAGATCTACACTTGCATCATATTTCTAATGTCACATTAACCAAAACAGGTCAGATGCCCTAGTCCACGTATGGGAGAGAACTATACAAGGGCATGTACACCAGAACATGTTTCCTTGGGGGCCCCCAATGTAACAGTCCACCAACATATTAGGGGCCATCTGTTCTGAGTCTTGCCCTCAAGGATCTCACAGTCCATCACAGTATTTTCGAGCGTTTTGGATCACAGCATCTCAACATCATTCCTGCAGTGAGGAAACCCCAGTATGAATTCCTGGCATCTTTGGATAGAGCATCCCATTTTGTAAAGGTGGATTATTGTATGATGATAAATGTATTCACACATTTATCACTTTTCGTATGCACATTTTAAAAAACAAATGTTAAAAGAAAACATTGCTAGTTTTGCATATTTGTGGGAGGACACTCCTACATTCCATGGCATATTGACATTGCTCAGAAGATGGTTTTGGAAATGCTGGCCTGGTGACTCCTAGTAAGAATCTAAGCCTTGGCCACAAAGGCCTTTTGGCTTCTAGGACCACAGATGCAGCTGGCCCAAGGTGGATGAGAGGTGGCTTTCCCAGAGTGCTGGAAGGTCTGGACTTTCTATAGGACTGTCTATTTTGTCTCCATGGCCATGAATGATGGGAAGTCAGGGACATCATTCCTATGCCACTCAAGTAGGGGCTGGGGCAACACATGTCAGGTGGCCCCAACACACCATACTGTGTCACCCTGTGCCCTGTCTGACCTGGTGGGCCCCAGAGTTTCACACACTGAACACTCATCCCACTGTATCTGACATCATTTCAGAATGCCTGAAACATCAAGTGGCAGTTCTAAAGAGCTTGCAAGTCCCATGGCAAAGCCCTGTCTCTGAAGCACTGTGTAAGGAAGAGGCCCCAGCACCAACCAGAGCAAGCAGGCTGCCAGCCGGCAGACCAAGGTTGCTCAGAGTACACTTGTCCCGGTGGTCTCAGCAGAATGTGCAGAGGCTCGTAGATTCCAGTGCGCTTGGCTTGAAGGAGGCCCAGAATCTGCATTCTTAGCCTCCACCATGGGTCACAGAGTGCGAGTCCCTTCCCAGATTTAGGATTTCCATGAGTCTATTTCTGAAAAGTTCCCATGGGCTGGGGACAGGGGAGAGACACTAACCCTGAGGTGTGGCCCTCAGTCACGTCTACTGCAGGCAGGACACAGGTGGCCAGCAGCCAGAGATCAAGTCACTTCATGTGCCAAATGGACTTTTTATTTTCAGACTCTTGATATATAAATATATTTATCTTAAAGGCTCGCAGACAACTTGCCTCTACAGGTTTCCTTCACAGAACAAGCTCCACAGAATAGATCTGTTCTGAGCTGTATTTTGAAAAAAGAGGAAATTGGATCCTGGTTCTGGGTGGGACGGTGGGTGAGGGGAAGCTTAGAAAGGAGTCAAAGGGCACAGATTTCCAGAAACTTCCTCATGCTTTCCTCTCCCCCCTCCCTCTGCAGTTTATCCTGCACATTCCCAACAAGCCAAAACGAGCTCTGACTCGGACACCCTCCCTCGTCCTTGCCTTCCTCTGCCTCACCCCAGAGGTGCCGCAGCTCCTCTCAGAACAAGGCCCTAACGAAAAAAGTCAGCCAGACAAACACTGGGTAATCTCACTTACATACTGAATCTAAAGAAACAGAACTCACGGAAACAACAGATTGGTGGTTACTGGAGGTGGGGGTAGGAGGGGGAGGAATATAGGGTGAAAGGGGTCAAAAGGCATCACCTTCCAGTTATAAAATATGTCCTGGGAATCTAATATACTACATGGTAACTATAGTCAACAATACCTTTTTGTGTATTTTAAAGTTACTAAAAGAGTAAATCTCAAAAGTTCTCATCACACAAAAAATTTTTTTAACTATGTGAGGTGATGGATGTTAACAAAATTTACTGTGGTAGTCATTTCATTGCATATACATAGATGATATAAATATATATAAAACTATGTAATTATAAAAATACATTATATATGTAAATTTATATATATTTATATATCAAATCATTATTGTACACCCACACTTATACAATTATATCTCAATAAACCTGGAAAAAATAAAAATAAAATCATAGAAGGCATTGATCCACAGGGAGCTGAAGATTCATTCCAGTGTCAAATATCTGGAATGCAGTTGTCTGGATTCATTCAACCTTATGCTTTACCAATCAGTCAGACTGAGGATAGAATTGATATCCTATAAAAGGACATTATCAATGAATTCCAAATGTCCTCTTTACAGTGTCCTAATTCCTGTGGCATAGGCTTATCAACTTGCTTTTGAACTTTCACATCTGCCTTTGTGTCATACTGTGTGAGTCCTTCCTACAGTTAAAAAAGACAAAAACAAAAAAGCAGAAGCAGGGCCTCCCTCTCACCAGGCTGTTAGCTCTGCCTGAGGCCCTCTCCCCAGGACCTCCTCCCCAGAAGCCCCAGACCCAGGTCCCTGATGCCCTGGGGCTGGACACACACTCCACACAGGGGGGAATGACGTCAGACAGCAATGCTTAACCCAAGAGCTACGAGGCCAGCTCGGACAGTGTGGGTGGGAGCATACGTGGGGTCTCCCCAGGGGTCCTGTGGGCAGGCACAGTCTGCCTACACACTGACCTCTGACCTCCCCCCTGGGGTTGCCTGTCACATTTCCATGTGATTGCTTCTCATTTCTGAGTATGGCAACTCTTGCCTGTCCTCCATCCTAAATCCCTCTGGAATTTCCCTCCAGAGCAGGATTCCCAGACACCCGCCCCCACCCTCCCACCACTGGTGTGTGGAGAGAATTCAGGAACTATGACTTTGGATTGGAAATAGTGTATATATATATATATATATATATATATATATATAATTTCAAACAAATAACAAGATATATATATATCTTTATTTTCATGATCTTCCAACTGAAATTTAGCATCTCCTTTCATTGTAAATGTAAGGAACATGCTACAGTAGTATTTGCAAAAACTGAGTTTGTCGCCAACAGAAAATCACATTTTTAGATCACATTAGAGTTTTGCAAACCTTGTATTATATCATTTATACCCAAGTACTTTAAAATGGTCACCACTAAAGTGTCAATAAAGAAGCACATATATTACTATATCATAAAGCTGTTTTCTCAGTGTTTTGATATCTGTATTTTCATACCATTGGTTTCATTTGCAGTTCTGTGGATTTGATTTTACACATTTGAAAACATTATTCCAAGAAGGGTCCATAGGCTTTACCAGATGCCCACTGGGTCCACGGTACATGAAAGGTCAAGTCCTAGAGTCCTTAGTCCTAGTAGTCCTCAGAGTTTTCCAGTAGGAAAAACCCAGAAATGTCCTCTTCCCCAGTAATTACACTTCTGGTATTCTTTTGAGAAAGAGCTTTAATAGCCAAAAGCTGTTATATAATGCTTGCCTTTAAACAAATGTGCATTTTATTCATCACAATAGTATCTCTTGACTTTTGGAAAGCAGGGGCCACATCTGTAAGGAGAGGTCTCATTGACCGGTCTGGTTTCCAGACCCCATGCAGTAACTCTGATCCCACAATCAGACCCTCTGAGAAATACCAGGCATGTAGATCTACCAGGCTGAGGCCATGGGTTTCAAACCATGTCACCCCTATCGCTTCTGGCAGAAGCCGACCCCAGAAAACACCCAAAAAGTACAAGCTGACTTGGATTGATCAAGTTGGCTCCCCTTGGGTGGAACATGGTGGAGCCTCTCCACTTCTCCACTAGGCCCCATTGGTCTTGAAGTAGAGCTGCCAGTTAGCCAATAAAAATATAGCATGCCCAGTTAAATTAAATTTCAAACAAATAACAAATTGTTTTTTAGTATCAGTATGTCCCATACATATAGTTATACTAAAAAATTATCTGTTGTTTATTGGGGGAGCCCTACTCCCAAGGAGCCTGTTCCTGGAGAAGTTCCAACTCAGACCCAGATGAAAGCTGTGCCTGAGCCCAAGTCTCTGCTGAAACTCCTGCCTCAGCCTGAGGTCTGGCCCAGAAAGGGACCATTCAGGACAGGGAGTGGGGCCAGGAGACTCCTGACAGCAGCCCCTCGCCATGCAGTCCATGCCTCAAGCCGTTGCTGGTCACTGGCTAGGTCTCAGACCCTTCCCCCATGCCCCTCTGTAAAATGAGATAACTGGTCTAGGCCGGAACTCTAAACCCCCTCTTTGATCAAAGTTGGATTTAATAAGTACTATTTGCTGTGGGAAAGAAGAATCTTTAACCTCTTCTTGCATGAAAAGTGTGTTTCCAAACCGAGCACGGCTTCCAATCCCAGCCCTTCCTAGGAAGCAGCCTGTGTCCCCTCCATTCACCTCAGCCCTGGAAAGCCTCAGACGACTGCAGGTCCCACAAATCAGAGCTGCAAGAACACCAGGAGAAAGGACCTAATGACTGTGTGCCCAGAAAACACACAGCAGCAAATGCCGTCAAACTGACACATCACTTCGGGAGCAGTGAGGCAGAGAAACCCAAAGGGGGCAGACACACAGAGAAACCTCATATGCACAGGACAGGAAACGTTCCACTTAGCACACACCTAGCACCTCCACCGGCACCAGGAGAGCACCCACATGCCCCCAAACGCAAACGGCACAAATCACACACACTCGCTGAGATCGGCAGGGACTCAGCCCACTGCAGCTGCATCCCCAGCCATCCCACATCTGGGTTCTTATCCTGAGCCCCAAATGTCCAAGGCAGTGCTAGGGCTAATGCCTCTCCCAGCTGTGCCTCCTCAAGCTGCCAAAAGAAGAACCCCCAGAGGTGCTTCCAAAGACCTGTTTTTCATATCAGACTATAGCAATGGATTACCTAAAAGCTGGATTCTGGAAAGATGTCACCCAAAATGGTGAGGAGGAGGAGGATGAAGATGATAACAATCCAGCGTTTATGGAGTGCAAGCTATACCTCAGGAGCTACGCTAAAGCGTACACACGCTACTTCATCCTTTGCAGCAACGAGGCAGAAACTGTTAATAAGCCCATTTACAGAAGAGGAAACTGAGGCTCAGAGGAGTTAAACGATTGTCTCCATAGAGATTCCAGCATCTTGTCTCAGGGCTGTCCAACTCAAAATACACCCTTATCGCCAAGGCCGCAGTGGGAGACCTGCAGATGTCCCAGCTTGATCTCCACGCAGTGTATGCTTGCACACCCCCCATCCTGCAGGAGCTGGTTGGGCAGTATTTTGTTGTGGAAAGGGTCACTGATGGAGGGTTTCCAAGGTAGTTCTGCCTCCTGTCTGTTCTCCGCAAAGACCACTCCCTTTCCCACATAGGTTTGGATCCTGGTGAGGCAGATCTGTGAGCTCTGGGGAGAGACTTGCCCAGGGCTCCCCTGCTAACCAGAGACCCAGGGACCCTGTGGGGTTAAGGGGAATAGGAGGGCTGGCTTCCCCCTGTTCCCCTGGTGGACCCCGCCTCAGGGATTTGGAGCCAGGCCCCTCAATGAAAGAGCTCTTCAGAAGAGGGGAAAGCTGCCCTGCCTCATCTGCCAGGAGCCATGGGTCACTGGAGCCCACCCAGGGGGTGCGCAGAGAAGCACCCTGAGGAGCCCCTAGGGAGGGCTGTCTCAGGGTGCCCGGCCTCTGGGACATTCTTAACCCCAACCAAAGGGAGGGCCCCCTTCGCAGCCTCCACCTCTGCACTGGGGCCTGGCTAACAGCTGTTTCTGGCTGGAGACTCCTTATGCCCCCCACCCAGTTGGTCCCCAGGGGACACAGAGGCAGCTTTGATGAAGCCTATCAAAGCATTCCTGTTCTTCCAGCTGTTTCCTGGGAGGGCAATTGGAGCCACAATAACCCCCACATCTGTTTAAGGGGCTGGTAGCTGGTACTCCCCCGACTCAGCCCTTTAGGAGGGCTCCGGCCCACTGGCAGAAGGGAAAATACCTGTGCACATCCAAAAGGCACAGTTTAGGGCCTTTGACCCTTAGAACTGGAAGGGAATGCCCCTCCCCTTTTACAGATGACTAAACTGAGGCCAAGACATCCCAGTTCCCAAGAGTTCCCCATACAGAGCCCATTAGTCCAAAGACTCTCTAGACAGGTGCGGGCTCCTCCTCTCGCTCAGGCCAGCCGCCCCTTAGGCAAGACATGCCCTGGCCCAGAGGCGGGTGTGGGAGGTACAGGAGTGTAAAGGCCATGTGGAGGGGATGCTGGTGTCTGCTCTGAGATGCCTCTTCTGTCTTCTTCTGCATGAGCCTGTGCCCCCTCCTTGACCACTATCTTAATACCCAATCTGTAGATTCATTTAAATCAGGGTTTCTCAGCCTCAACATCACAGACATTTTAGGCTGGACATTTCTGTGTTGGGGGCTGTTCTGTGCATGTAGGATTTTAGCAGCATCCCTGGCCTCTGCCCACTAGATGCCAGGAGCACCTCTCCCACTTATGGCAACCAAAATCATCTCCAGACATGACCAAATCATTCCCAAATGAGAACCACTGACTTAAATGGATTTCAAGGAGCATTTATGGACTGTCCCCTGTATCTTGAAAGGTATATGGGTAAGGAGGTGACATTCCCTCCTGAGGCCTGGAGCTCCTATGAGACAGATAGGATAATAAATGTCCCCAGGACAAAGCAGTGTGTGCCAGGAGATCCTGTAAAAAGCCTGAAGTCAGAAAAATCACTGAAGCTGGGATCTATCCCAGGTGGCTTCCTGGAGAAGGAGGAATGTGCTCTGAGCCTTATATAGGCAGTCCAGGAAGGGTGCAGTTTGAGGTAAAAGTCTCAAACACGGTGAGCAGAGCACAGGGAGGGGGCAGGAGAGTGGCCACCACTGGCAGGATTTTAATCTGGAGGCTGGCTGCCTGCCTGCAGAGCGGCCCTGAGCCCAGAGCAGGAAAGGTGTGAGGGATGGATGGAGAGTGGAGAACTGGGGGTAGTGGTGGCGTGTCTGAACTCCTGGGGGGTCCGTTAGGGACTTGTTTCTCCCTGATTCCACAGCACCCAACACAGAATCAGCCTAAGGAAATTCCGAGATGATGAAGCTGCTGCTGAGGAGGAGAACTGACCTGGGCCCCGGAGGGCTGCAAGGCCTGCCACTGGTGGTGAGGGCCCTGATTCCTTAGGGTCTGCCATGGGTGGGGGCAGGTAGCAGGAGGTAACCCTCATCACCAGGTAGCTGCTGGGCTGGGAGCAGACCTTTCTCTCCAGAAGAGATTTCAGAGGGTTCAGGACCAGAGAATGGCGAATTCCTTGGCCTGTGAAAGTCTCTTCTCAGACAAAAGTGCTGCTCCGCCACCCCAGCCTGAGTGGTACCTTAGGGAAGTGCAAAGAGTCGGGCTGGTGCTGCCCACAGGGAGCTTCTGGGGAAGCTCGCCAGCAGGGGGCGCTGTGGATCCAGGCACACGGCCTGGGCGGTTGGAAGGGTGGAAACCCAACTGGCCTCCCTCACCTCCAGTTATATCCTGTTATGTTCCCAAGCCCCGTGGGGCTCGCCTGCCTAGTGCACAGCAGGGACTCCACGACCTCACAGCTTTCCCGGCTAACTCTGTTCTGCTCCCTCCTCTGGACGAGGAGGAGGAGGAGGAGAAGGAATTATTATGCCCGTGTTGCAGACAAGGAGACTGAGTGACACAGATGCAAAGCCTAGAAGGACAGTGTCCCGGCTTTGGAGCCCGAAGACGGGTGCTCTAGTGTGCCAGTGCAGCGTAGCCCTCCCGCACGGCTGGGGCAAGCTGCGAGGCCTTTCTGAGTGGTGGAGAGAAAAGATAAAGGCCCCATCTATGGCCAGGGTCAGGTCTGAGTCTATAGCTGGGGAAGCACCACAGGGCGGTGCATGCTCAGTGTGGAATAGTCAGAGTAGAGCTAAGCATCAAGGGATATATATATATGTATGTATGTATATATATCTCCAGTCCAGGAGGCCTCCTGGAGGAGAAGGGTACTCTCTAGGCTGACATCCCAGCAGCCTGAGCAAACGAGGAAGCAGTTGCAGCCAAGCCATTCCCAGCATGTCCATGGCCTGCAGCGCGAAGACAGAAGGCCAGAGAGGCAGACAGGAGCCACCAGGAAGGGAGAGTGGCATCGCATCAGTAGAGAACACCCTGCAGCTGCGTGAAGGACAGCCCAGGAGGTCTAATTGGTTCTGCTGGCTGTTCTTAAGGAAAGAAATGAGGATCTACACTATTACAAAAACCGGGGAGTGGAGATATGGGGAAGAGATGATGAAGATTCAAGATACCAAAGTGTTAGACTCCACTAGATGAGATGGTGAGTCAGATGTGGTGGACAGAAAGCAGTGGTTAAGGATGACTCAGCCTCTGGCTTCAATGATGGGGAATCTTACTATGAACTAAGTAAGATCTAGCACCCAAGTGGAAGAAGGCACTGGTGAGAGAAAGAAAGTTCAGCCTGGGATAAATGAATTTGAGGTATGTGTGGGCTGGGTAAGTGCAGTGAGCTTTGGGTTTAGGGACAAGGGGGGATAAGGGCTCACACTACAGAAAAAAACAGGCTATACTCTCCAAATGAGGAAACCAGTCAGGGCTGACTAGAACTTGAGCTGGGTCTGTGGCCAAGGAGGGAAGTACTACAGCAGAACACCCACTAGATTAAACCAAGGACTCTGTGTTCTCGAATTTGAAAAATGATCTAAGGGTCTGAGCAGACCACAGGCTGAGTTCAGCAATGGTGCCCATCATTCTCACTGTGTGCACATCATTGACAGCATTAATAACTCAATTCAGGAATAAAGGGGACCTAAATGATTCAAGAAAAGATGTAGTCGACTGATTTGATGTCCTTAAATCATTGAGGTGTGGCCTCCTCTCTGAAAATCTCCCTGATTCCCCTTTGGCCTCTCTACCAGCCCCTTGGCTGGTTAGTGAACACTGCTAAGCATCTTCACATTTATTATCTCATTGGTTCCTCAATGGCTTCCTCCATTTGACAGATGGAGAAACAGAGGCCCAGTGAAACTGGGGTGCGTGGGTCTGAGTCCAGGCTGGCTCCTCCATGGCTGTCTCAGAGCCCAGCATTACTTCGAACAGTATTCTACAACGTCCTGGATACCGGGCAGCTGCCTGTGTTCGGGTGCAGAGGGGCCAGGCAGAACTCTGCAGGCTTCCTTGCAGTGGTGGGGAGAACTAGCTGGGGCTCAGGTATGCTCTCTGCTCTTGACATCTGCTCATCAGCTGCTGGATAATAGGAGTGACCTCAGGGGTGGGTTTTTGGGGGTTTTTTGTTTGTTTTTTCCTTCTAAGAACAATTCATTTTGATCAAATAACTAGAGTAGAAGCAACTGGGGTTGAGAAATCTCCCCCTCCTCCCCCCACCCCCCTGCTTCCCTGGCACAGGTGGTGACATTTGAGGAGCTGCCTCCTGGGACCACAGAGGGTGCTGCTGGGGCTCAAAGGGTTGGCCCCTCTCTCTGCCCAACCCCACCCACTTCCCCTATTGCCTGCCTCTTGGACCTGTCAAGCTTGGGCAGCCTCTCATCATGGACTGAGAGCCGGCCTCTGAGGCTGAGATCAGCCTCACCTGCTCTGCTGTCCCTCTCACATGGTGGGGAGGTGGCAGAGTAGGACAGTGCGGGGGAGCAGAGCTAAAGCCTTCCCTTCTCATCCCACTGGTCTGCAGAGGAGGAGACCAGGGTGAGGCTGAAATAAAACAGCATGTGTATCTAGTCAGCCCTGTCATCATCTACTGACCCCCTGGCAATTTTCATATGCCACTGATCACAGGGCAGCATTGAGAAGGCTGACAGGTAAGGCGGAGGTAAGAGGGAACGCCTGCCTACAGAGGGCAAGGGCTGGCTTAGGCTCCCAGGAGGCTGCCCAAGGGGGCGGAAGCACAGGAAGGAATTGGGAGCCTTGAGGGAGCAAGGTCCTGGGGCAGAGTGGCTGGATGGAGGTGGGCAGAAGGCCAGCACAGCAGCCCAGCCTGAGCTTGGAAAAGCCTGTGACTCCAAAGGGCCCTCACAAAGGCTTGGAGGCAGCTAGGCCTACACAAGGAGGACTCTAGGAACAAATGTCTGAGCCAGCAGACGACTGGACCTGGGGGCTGCTCTCCAAGAATACAGCTGGACTCACAGAAGGGCAAGCAGCTTGGCCCACATCTGAACTAGGAGAGGGAGAATAAGTGTGCAGGAGGAGTGGGGAAGTGGGTCTCAGGCCCTGACTTGACAGCATTGCTTAGGAGATAAACCGAGGCCCCTATGCAGCAAAGCAAGAAACTAGGCCCAGGGCCTGGAGGCTAAAGGCCAAGCAACTGAGGGTCCCAGTTTACCTGCCCTGATAGTTTCTGGCAGGAGACCTGTACCACCTTCCCTTCCAGGATGTACCAGGCTGCGGGCTGCAGTGCCGAGAAGGAGAAGACGGAGGTGGTGGTGATGTCAACCAAGGAATCAAGCAAGCCAAGGAACTGATAACATCACCCAGCAAGGCTCGCTGTGGGCAAGGTGACTCATCGAAGAGGGGCCCCACAGTCACAGGGTGATTGTTGTTGTGCCTAGCCTGTGGGGCTGGGGAGGAAGAAGGGGCCCAGGCAGGTTCCTCATCCAGTCCTCTGCTCAGCATAGAGACCTCAGAACACAGTGTCCTTCGCCTCCAGGTCTCACAGCTGGCCCAGGAAACAGCCCTCCCTCCCTGCTGTTGTGATTATCTGCGTCCACAGTGTTTGGGGTGTGGGTTTGTGGGGTGTGTCAGGGTGATCTCCCCACCTGTCTACTGCTGGGCGCTCCAGGTACTGGAGATTGCTAACAGCAGAACAGTTGCTCCCCCTGGTTAGACACTGTCTGTGGAGACAACGCCACTGGATGGCAAACTGCTAACCACAACCATGTGGCGCTCTGGTGGAGGTACAGCTTGTTCCTCCTGCTACAGGCACCTATAGAGCTGCCTCCACTCACCACTCACTCTCTCCCTCAGGCCTGCTGAAGGGACCAAAACTGTTGTGTTCTTCTCCATCCTCAGGGGTGCCATGTACAGTTGTTCAGGTTGAGAACTATACAACTAGAGGGAGCACCATTCACTTTAGTCTATGGGCCAGACCTCATGGCTGTACATAGAGGTCCTGCTCCTTTCCTTTTCTAAATGACTTCTCTCTCTCCTTCTCCATCTAGAAATATTTATTTAGCTTGCCCTTAATAAGTTTTCCTTGACAGCAACTTTCCCCTATTAGGATAAACTTCATCCTTTCCCACCTGACTCCTTTCTTTCATTCATTCTTTCCACCAAAAATTGAGTTTGTGCCAGGTACTATTCTAGGCAAGGAAATAAGATAGACCCTTCCTGAGATCATGAAATTCACAATCTAGTTGGTGGGGTGGAGGGGAGAACAATAAATAAATAATTTGATACATAAAACTGCAAGTGACAGTGAGTGCCATGAAGAAAAATAAGGGCAGGCCAAGAAGTGGCAGATGATATGCCTTACTTCAGCTAAGACTGTCCACAAAGGCTTCTCTCTGACAGGGTGGCTTCCGAGTGGCGACATGCAGGAGTGAAGGAAGGAGCCTTCCCAGCAGAGCCCTCCTGCCAGGCATCCAATGCCAAAAGAAAGTTCTCTAATCCTGCCTGGGTCTGCCAGGAGCATGTGGCATGTGGCATGGCCTGGGGCACTCACTTCCCAGTGCTGGGTGTCCATTTCCTCCTTGACAAATAAGAGGCCTAGGTTCACTGGCTCTCTGAGGGTTCCTCCAACACAAATTCATTCACCCACAGGCATGAGGAACTTCATGGCAAGAGCCTGGGTTAGAAGGCCAACTCAGGGCGCCTACAAGCTGTGTGACCTCAGGCAGGTCACTTAGCTTCTCTGAGCTGGCTTCCTGATCTGCAAAATGCCTCCCTCAGGGTATTGTGAAGGATTAAATGAGTTTGTGGATATGGAACCACCTGGTATGTAACAGGTACTTAATAGATACCTAGGGCCACACTGGGAGAGGCAAGGCAATGGGCTGGGGTAAAGAGGTACTGTTACTAGTTGCCTTTCATTAAACCAGCTGGAGAGGGCGATCTCACCTAGAGACTCAAAGCTCTGCTGGTTGCCCAGATGTGCAGACAATAGCCCAGGGAGTCCCCAGGCTGGGACCCTGCCTCACACATCCAGGGCAGGGGAATGGGGAAGTTGGGGGACTGCAGCAGGGGCAGGCCAGGGTCATGCACTCCCCACTGATGTCAGCAATGAGGGTGGGGTGGAGAACTGTGGTGCAGGTCCTTGAACTGTCACAGCATGGCCCAGCTCTCCACTTCCTCTGTGCTCAGCTCATCCTCTTCCTTCCTCCTTCATTCAGGCTGCTCTGGGCGAGCACCCCAGCCCACCCCCAAGGTCCAGTCTTCCTGCTCCCTTCTCAACTCCCAAAGCCCAAGGCAGGGAGGTGGCAAGTCCCTTCGGGCGCCCCCTGGTCAGTAGGCCTCTCCCAAGTCTGTGCTCCTGGGCCCCATGGGGAGCCCTAGGACAGCAAGCAGGACCTGCTGGGCCTGCGGGGTGGGCAATGACCATAGTCAGCCCCAACTGGCTGCCACAGCCAGGCACTTTCCATCCACAACTTCATGTGACTTTAATCCTACAATGCGATAGTTTTTACCCCCTTTCATACTTGAGGAAACTGAGGCTCCAGGAAGCAGGGACTATGGGCACTCGGGCAGCACAGTGGACAGGCATTCTTCCTGTAGGAGAAGGCAGGGAGAGGGGCTTTGAGGGATTTCTGGCCCACAGATGGCTTCCAGCCAAGGTGTGAGTCTCCCTCCTCCAGCCTGCCTCCTGCATTAGGATCCCCGGAGGTGGCCTGGAAGCTGCTGGCTCAGGCTGGGAGGCCGGAGCTGGGCTACAAGCCCTAACTGAGGCCTTTTCTCAGGCTCCTCCTGGTTCTGAGGCAGGAAACAATAATAGTGACAGTGAACATTTACTGACAACTTTCCTGCACAGCAGGTGCTGTGCTAAACACTTTGCATATATGAACCTATTTAATTCTTGCAACAGTTCTGCCAGGGAGGAAACTGGGCACAGAGAAGTTAAGTGACTTTCCTAAGGTCATGCCGAGCCAACATTCAACCCAAGAGGCCCAGTTCCGGAGGCCACACTGCCCTCAAAGCAGGGATTCCCAGAGTAGAGAAAGCTCTGGGCCAGAGGCTTGGGACTGGAGGTGGCAGACACCTGGGAAGCTGTGGCAGGAACCAGCCAGCCAGGCAGCCAGCCAGTGAGTACACGAGGGACCACAAGGGCAGACAAGCTCTACCCCACCTCAGGCTGTAGGACCCCATCTACAGGGATGTGGGTATGATGGGAGAAGGCAAAAGAGGACAATACTACCCTCAAAGGAAAGAACTGGCCACCATGCCAGGTGGCAGGAAGCCCTTGAGGAGGAGGCTCAGGCTCAGGGAGGGAGCCCCGAGCTGCTTCCGCTGTCCCCCTCCACAGCACAGCCTGGTACAGATGGGTGCCCAGTTCCTGTGCTGAGGCCTACAAGCAGTCAGCCTGGCTGACTGGCTCTCCATCTGTCTGTGTGTACATGGGTGTGCATGTGTGAAGAGGAGAAGGGGCCTCTGCGATGTGCCTGCTTGCAGCGGATCCTGTCCCCAACCCCCACCTGCCACAGCCACAGAGAACAGGACACACTGACTCTAATCTGCACCTCTGGAGCTTGTAAACCACAGCCACGTCAGCAGAGCGTGCACAGGGGCCGGGTGGGTGGCGGGGCCATGGTGCAGGGTGCGCAAGTGTACGCCAACATGCGTGTGTAGGGCCAGCAAGGGGGTGCAGCCCCTGCCGCCAGGAGCCCTCCAAGGGGAGGCACAGGGCCCAGGCCCTCTGACCACAGGCCCAGTGGTCCAGCCCCTCCGAGGGCAGTTCTTCCTCAGGTTCTCTCTTCTTTCAGCACTAATCCCTACAACCAGTAAACACCTGCTGAGCAACTGAACCGGCCCCACACAGCTCAGACGCTTGGGAAACATCAGGGAACAAAACAAAGATGCCTGCCCTTGTGGGGCCAACGTTTTTGTTGGAGACACACAACAGGAAGAACAAATACCTTTCAGAGTATCTGAGCAGGTGATGGGCGCTATGAGGAAAAGAGGAGACAGAGCAGGGTGGGGAGGTGAAGAGAGCTGGGTGGGCAAGCAGGTATGCGAGGGGTGGGCATGCACACGGGCTGCAGCAGTAAACCCAGAGGTCCAAACAGGCCCCACTGATAAGGTAGCATTTCAACAAACACTTGGAAAGGGAGGAGCCAAACAGGGTTTGGGGAAGAACACTCCAGACAGAGGAAACTGCTAGAACAAAGGCCCCAAGGCAGGAGCATGCCAGGTCAGGACTGAGGGAAGGGCAGGTTGGCCTGGCGGATGGACTGAAGTGGCCCCCACACCCCCTGGCATCTGCTCACCTTGCTGAAAGCAAAGGCCTGCTTTCCAATGGGTTAAAGAAAAAGGACCCTCCAATACCTGTAGGAGAGGCCAAAGGGCTGTCAGGAGAAGAAGGGGGCAGAGAGCGAAAAGGGGTAGAGACCAGAGGGGGCCCGCACTGCTCTGATGCCTGAGCTCATGGAGGAGGCCCTAGGCCTGGGGTAGGAAGAGAAGGAGGAGGAAGAGAAGGAGGGGACTGGCCAGGCCTGAGGCACACAGGCCTCTCTAAGTGGGGCAAGTCTCTAGGGTCCCAGGACTCCAGCAAGCCAGCCCCTGGGTGCTCACTGAGAGAGTGCGGTGTGTTCCGTCCTGCTGCCTGAAGGGTCAGCTGGCCACCCACGTGGGGAAGGGAACCTGGGGGTGCACCCACCTGCCTCACCTGTCTCTGCCTGCTGGAGGCGACCAGACCAGCCTGCAGACCCTCTGAAGTCACTGCCTCTGCCCCATTAAAGCAACCCACAGGGGATGAGGGGGTGCCCACAGACCTCAGGAGACCAAGCAGACAGCAACCAGGGGTGGAGGTGTGCATGCTGGCCTGCCCTGCCCCACAGCCTGTGGGCATGCGCATTCCCTAAACCAGCCAGACACAGCCAAAGGACTGGGGGCTAATGAGGGGCTGGTTCCCACTGATGGGACAGTGTGAGGTCAGGAACTAGAAAAGGGAGGAGGCAGACTTGACCCAGGCCTTTCAGGACGGAGCAAACCTGAATGCGTCCAGGGGAGAGAGGACTACCCACAAATTTACACACACTCAGTCTCTCAAGCGCCCACTCATGCACATTCTCACAACCAGGTACACCTCACACACAGCCACAGTCACACGCAGACCCACATACACTCACATAAGGACATTCACACTCACAGAAGGCAAGCCGACAGGACAAGGGTCACACACGTACTCCCACAGTCTCATAGGCATGGACTGGTCCCCTGGGCCCCAGAAGCACATAGGCTCCTTGGAAACGCCTGGGAGAAGACAGAAATGTGTCTGCAAAGCACAAGAAGAATGGAAGATGGAAGGTGGTGGTGGCAGACAAATGGAGATGGGATAACAAATAAGACGACCCAGAGGAAGGCCCGTCAGAGACGCACCCACATGCAGACCACACAGCCTGTTACTAGTCAGCCTCAGACAGACCCCCAGTCTTTCTGCCTGTCAAGGGACACCACTCAGCAATTACATGACATTTTGCAAGTCACTCAGCCTCTGCAAGGTTTGATTTTTCTCTTTTATAAAATGAGAATTTGCTAACACCTGCTTTCCATGCCAAATTGATTTACAATTTGTTGTAATTTCCATGCCAAATTGATTTACAATTTGTTGTTTACAATTTACCTGTGAGTTAACAGGTAAATCCTGTCTGTTCCACCTCCAGAACCTGTTCAGGATCTGGCCACTTCTGCATCCCTGCAACCACCCTGGCCAGGCCACCCCGCTGGTCTCCCCGCTACAGTCTGCTCCACAATGCGGCCCCCGTCCCTCTCCTCTGAACCTGCCACTGTGTTTTCATCTCATCCATACCAGGTCCTACAGGGAGTTGCCCCACCCTTCCCTTATCTTTCCCCTCGATCTCAAATCCAGCCATCCTGGGCCCCTCACTTTTCTGCAAACACCCTAGATGTCCCCTCTCAGGGCTTCTGTGCTGGCTCTTCCCTCTGCCTGGGACATCCTCATGGCTATTTACTCAAAGGACATCCTCTCACAGAAGCCTTCCTGAGGACACTAGCTCCTGCCACTGCACTCTCTAGGCCCCTCTCCTGCTTTTTTCTTCTTGGCATCCTTTACCACCCAAAATGCCACATACTTGATCACATTTTTGTCTCTCTTATCAAAATGTACAAACTCCACAGGGGCAGGGACTTTGGTCTATTTTGTTCCCTGCTATGATCCCCAGCTTCTAGAACAGTACCTGCGGCATGGGACCCAATAGATATTGAATGAATGAAATAAGAGAGCAAATAGGTAAGCATTTATAAAGCAAGATTTAAAAGGGGAGGGATCAACCCTGAATGAGCCACCTCCATGGTGGCCAATAAAGGAGAACAATACTCCTTTATTCTCAAACAACCCTGGGAAGTAGATAAAATTATTCCCATTATACAAATGAGACACCTGAGGATCAGGAAGGTTATGACCTCTTGTTGTATATTGTCCCAAAAATGGCCACCAACAATCCTCCCATCTCTGTAATCAAATACTCCCTTAAAGACCTGGAGTCTATTTGCCTCCCCTTGCTTCCCCCAACCCTTGACTCTGGGCTGGCCTTGTGACTCGCCTGGACCAACAGAATGAGGCAAAAGTGATACTATGTCAGTTTTGGCCTAGGCCTTGAGAGATCTGGCCCCTGGGTCAGCTACATAATTTGCAGAGTCCAAAGAAAATGAAAATGTGGGCCTCCTTGTTCAAAAAACAAGAAACAAAATGTTCTTAGAGGTACTAAAGTATAAAGCTGTCCTTTCTTCCATAGTCTTTCTCAAGGCATCATGGTGATTTTTATTTGAATGTTGGTCCAAGAAAAAATTAAGATTTGTAAATATTAGCATAAATTTTACTGTTCAATCTAACATTATTCAATGCCAGTTTTCAATGCAAATTTAAGAGCATTTAACTCATATGTCGAATCATCAAAAGTATGCAATTCATATTCTGTAGCTCATACATGCTTACGCATTTCATTCTTACCATAACAGTGGAAACCCTGCATAAAACTAACTCAACTTTCTTTTCTTTTTTTTTCTGCTTTCATTTTTATTTGCATTTATTTTAGGTTGAATTTATTCCAGGCCATAAGTTTTTGTTTCTTCACTGATGTCATTTTCTTCTGTGCAGCTTCCTCTTCTGGTTTAGGAACAACCTGCTCATTTTCAGTGAGGGTCAGCTCAGTGAGGCAGGGGAACTGATGTAGGGGTTCATCCAACTTTAAGCCCTGTAGGCTTGGTGGCACATCAAACTGGTTCACCTAGATGTGCTCAATGACCAAAGAATCTATATCTAAACCATTAAGGTCAGCATTACTCTGCATTTTCAAACAAAACTTCAGCACTCTTTCTAGGCCACTGACCCTGCATCCAGCCCCTGTTTGGCTTGGGCACATCTACCAATTCCTTTATTGTAACAATGAATAACACATATTTGCTTCTATAAAGTGACATCCTCCAGATTCTTAGTGACTTCTTGATAGTCACATTCTACCAACACTCTCTACCTTCAGCTTGCTGATGAGTAAGGAAGGAATGAAAGAAAAAGGATCTATATAGGGATAGAGAAGCGAGTACAGGGGGGACACACATATTGTACATCTCTCCTCTGCTCATGCACATGCTCCATTGTCCCATCTGGCTTCACTTACAAAACACAACACTGTGGAGAACAAATGAGCTGTCCCACCAAGCCCTGCCCAAAGTTTAGAATGGTGAGCAAATAAACAGTTACTGTTTTGAGCCACTGAGTTTTGTGGTGCCTGTTACACAGCAGCTGATGACTGATACAATGTTTGAGGTCACATGGCTGGTATGGTACCAGGCTGTGGTTGAACCCAAATTGATCTGCTTCTCAAGTCCACATTCCTCTCGGCCCCACCTGGGCTTCCTTATAAATATTTCATAAAATAACTCTTATTCTTCACTTTGGAGAGCTGGTAAGTTAGGGTTGAGCTGAGGGCAGAGGTTACTTAGCCGCAACAAATCAAAATTATTATTAGAGCTTGAAAGACACATCTGGACTCAATGTGGGGAACAGGAGGTTAGTGGGCAGGTCAGGGCTGAGAACAGTCCCAGCCTCTGTCCAGGGTGAGCCTGGACCCAGCAGGGTGTTTGGACATCTGTTTTCCATCCTGATTCAGTAAATAAAGCTGCTTTCCTCTGCTGACCCTACAGGAAATAGGAGTCAGAAGTTTGGCTGGCAAGGCGTGGACCTCTCCTCTGATAGGATCCCTCCCACATGCCTGGACAAGATGCAGAGTGCAGAGCCCCGAGCTAACTTGCTCTTTCCCCTATGAACCAGTAGAGAAAGGAATGCTTAGGGCCTCCCTTGGTCAAGGAATCAGGTCTTCCTCATTTAACCAAAGGCTAATGTCCCTGCTGTCAGCTATTAGCATATCACATTAGTATGTTGGGTGTTTATTCTTTTGATCCCATGGCTTATGCATCAATAAAGATGTTTGTGGTGGCCAAAAATAGAGAACTTCTATTCAGTTGGCTTAGACAATAAGGAATGTGTATTATCTCACAGAACAAAAAGTCCAGAGGAAGAGTAGCTTCAGCAGAGGTTAATCCTGCAGTTAAACATAATCATTAAGGACCCAGGTTATTTCCTCTTTTCCTTCCCCTCTGCCTTGCTCAGCAAGTTGCCTTGTCCTTGGCTAGCTTGCCTCATGGTCACAAGATGGCTGCCACCACCAGACATCACACTGTTACACAACACTGTCAATAAAAGGACAATGAAAAACAAAAAACAGGAAACATTTCATCCTTGTGCCCCATTTTAAGATCAAGGAAATTTTTTGAAGAAGCCTCCAGGACACTGTCCCTCACTACTCATTGGCCAGAATTGGGCCATATCTAATGCCTGAATCTATCCCACACAAGGGGGAAACTTGCCACTATTATGGCCTCAGTACTAACCCTGAGCCCAGAAGAAGAACAAACTCCTGGAACAGACCTGGGCTCAGCAAGTATTGAGGGGAAGGGAGGGCAGGGAGAAGGGCAACCGAGTGTGCTGTAGCTCATCTGTTTAGACCTGGCTTTTTTACAGGTGGGGGAAGAGGGGAGGATAGGTATACAAAGAGAGCCAGGCCCCAGATTTTATTACTCAACTAAATTGCCTCACAAAGTACTAACAGGAAATATATTTTACTTAAAGTTCTCACTGGAAGCATATAAAAACTCAGGGATTGATGCAGTTGATCCCTAATCTGGGCATCTGTTCAGGTTCTTAAGAGCATCGTTGTTGAAGTCAGACAGACCAAGGTTTGAATTTTGGCCCTGCCCCTTTCTGTTTTTCTAATCTTGAACAAGTTACTTCATCTCTCTGCACCACTCTTTCTTTATACATAAAATGAGGACAACAGTATCCATTTCTAGACTATTTTATTAACCAATAAACTGCCTGACATACAGAAAAGTAAAATAAAGAGAAATATCTGGGGCAGATGGAACCATGTGACCCAGTTTGGCTGTCTCTTCCTACACAGACACCCCCTCCATCCTTCCTTGAGCTCATCTTTCTTCCCCCAGGGCCATCCTTAGTCTCCAGGCCCTCTCCTCTTGCACCCCTCCTACCCCTCACCCACAGTGCTTCCTGTCTGGGCTACCCCACCAAGCACCTAGACAGGGTATCCCATCCACATTCCAAAATAAGAAAACCAGGTTCCTCTGTAGCTGCTCACCCCGGAGAGTCTCTGCTCACCAGGTCCCAGTGTCTACACTCCAGGCTGCAGCTCTTCTTCACTCCCATGATACTGACTTCTCTGTACTTACTGGTCGGGATTCTTGGTTGCAAGCAAAGCGCACAGACTCCTGGGCCGGCTGAAGAGCCAGGCTCATAAAACAGGGGGGACTGCACCACGGCCGGAATACCCCCAAACCACACCCCAGGGCCAGCCGAGGGAGGGCAACAATACAGTTGGCCCTGGAGTTCCACCGCCTCTGAAAAGTTTCCTGCCACTGCCGCTCCGATTCTCCCAGATGCATCCCATCTCTGCTTCCTTGTATCACCTGTTCAGATTCAGAGTTCATGGGTGGGTGTGTTTGATTGGCTGATCCAGATCACATGCCTGTAGTGCAGCTGCAAAGGAGGCTGGGAAAGTGAGGTCTGGTTTCTAGAGTGGCAGAAGGACTCTGCCTCCCCATGAGACTCAAAAAATAGGGATGCACCAAAGAGATGCTGGAGTGCCAGAGAAAAGATAAAAGTGCACTGTGCTGTGGAGAGAATATTCGGAGGGCCAGGGTCTGTGGCTGCCTATCTCATCCCACTCGGAGCATTAGGAGCAGCTGGGCTGTCAGAGGGGCTTCAGGAAGTCTCCCGTGATCTGACTCATCTGGAATCAGAGAACACTGGCCCTCTGCGGGGGGGTGGGGGGTCGGGGGGGGGTACCATCTTGGGGTCCTCGCAAAGAAGTTTAAGGACTACGATAGGATTGCCCGCTTTTTATTTTCCGAGTACAAATATCAAAAGGAGATAACAAACCATTTTATATTCTCACTGTTGTTTCATAGAAGAGGGGACATCTTCAACACCAATAAAAATGAAAGGACAGGGGAAGTTTGATTTTAGAATTAAGCACAATTTTTAAGCTAAATATATATTAGCCTTAAGAAAAACTCGTCTGGAGTTTTCTACTTTCGCTGGAAACCTATGAAAAGTTCGTGACACAGTTAACTTTGAACATGCACTGTGGACTAGATAATATTGTTAATGCTAAGTTTCCTGATTTTGGTCATTGCAGGGCTTGTATAAGTCTTACATTTAAGAGAATGTCCTTGTTCTTAGGAAATACACCCTGAAGCATTTAGAAGTAAAAGGGCACGATGTCTGCAACTTTTCTCAAAGTTTGGGAAGAAATTGTACATACACATTCACACTCCACAGGTACACACATGTCCAAAGAGAGAAAGAGAAATAAAGAAAAAAGGGACAAGTAAACAGCTGATAAATCCGAATAACAGGTATCCCAGATCTGTACTATACCAGCAACTTTTTTGTAAATTCAAAATTATATCAGAATTGAAAGATACCAAAACAAAGTTAGCCACGATTCCCAGTAAGGGTTGGTTTCTTTTGGTACATTACCTAAATATGTGCTAAATATGGTACATTTCATAAATATGTGCTGTTTGTAATAAGAAAGAATAAAGCAAAACTTACAGAAATTAAAGAGAAAACGAACAAGCTGTGACCGACTCAGGCTAGCATTTGACACTCACTGAGCTGACTGATCAGGACACAGTGCTACTGATCAGGAAAGCGTCAGGGTCAGGACTTGGTAGGGCTCCTGCTCCCCACATAGGCTCCTCCCATTCCAGGATGTTGCCCCCAAGCTAAGTCAGGGCCTGGAGGCACGGAGAGGGCAGAACTGGACGGGATGTGGGACTTGTCCCCTCTGAGAATGCCATACCCCATAAGGATGCTTCCTTCAAACTTTCATCCTCATGAGGTTCCTGCAAGCCAAGGAGAGTCATCAAGAATTGCTCCCTACACATTTACTCTTTTCTTAGCTGGGGAAACCAAGTCCCATTGAGGTCCTGGGATGTGTCCAAGATCATACAGCAATTTCCAGACTGTCCTGTCAAGGGACAGAGTAATTGGCCAGATTTGGCTAAGTCACCTCAAGCCCAAATTAGAGAGGAACAAAGGAAGGAAGAGGCCTTAGGAATTGGAGGGGAAGAGGGTGGGAGAAGCCTGCAGCGACTGAATGGAGCTTCCCCTTCCCTCCCCATCTTACTCTCAATGTGGTTTTGGTTCCCCTGAGCTTGGAAGAAGAAAAACAGTATTTCACAGATACACCATGTCCTACAACTTCAGGTGCCATCACCCGCATGCCAGTCTATGAACATGGCACTGCCTGGAGTTGTGCAGTGGGTAGCTTGCACACTGTACCAAAGCCCTGAGGAGTCCTTTGTTGTTGTTGGGTGGTGGGGAGGTGTTTGGGGAAGGGACAGGAGTGACTAAGATTGTAGCCTGGATTACCCAGTGACTGATTCCATGCATTCAGTCAACCACTATTTACTGCCACAGATTATATGCTAGGCATCATGCTAGGGGCTGGGACTTTCCAGGCTTGAAATAGATGTATACTCTCGAGAGGAGCCCAGGGTAGGGACATTGGCAGAGAAACAGCCCTCCCAGGACAAAGCCCCACAAACCTTCCCCCACCACTCCTTTCCCTCTGCCCAGCCTTCTCCATCCTTCAGGCCCTCCTGGAGAAAGCCTCCAGACTCCTTCCCTCCCTCACTCCCACAGTCAAACTGTTGGACTTTCTGCTTTTTTCTGTGGGTCTCTTTCACTGAGTGGCAGGAGCCCCTTGGACTCCAGGCTGCCTAGTAATTCCTTCCTCCATGTGGCACCTAGAATTCATGCATTCATTCATTTATTTGCTCTATTTCTTTTATTCCACAGGCATTTATCTGTTTGTTATAACTATATTGTTTTGAGTGAAAACAGAGATATGTACTGCTGGTTTAAAAAATTAAATACAGCAAAAGTGAAAAGCAATTCTCCCTCAGTCCTCCCAGTTTCCCTCTCAGAGACAACCATTCGGCCCAGTGTTTAAGTCTCCTTCAAATTATTTCTAGGCACTTCCTAATTCATAAATATAAATACATGTATGTACCCATATATTATTTGCCTTTTATCACAAAAGAAAAAATGCATTACACATTGTTCTGCATTTTGATTTTTTTTTCATTTAACACTATTTGTTCCAACACATGCACCATTCTTCCATGACTATGTACTATTCCAGCGGGGATGTCGCACCATTTGTATGTCAGCCTTCTGTTCTTCAACTTCTAGTCTATTTCCAGTTTTCATGGCCATGAAAGTCTTTTTCCAAGCATTGTTGTATTTTTGTAGGAACCTAGATTCCTTGAAGTATGGAACAAAGGGAACGTGCAGTTTGCACTTTCATAAATATTACAAATAGCCCTCCAAAAAATTGCACTAAATCGTACCAAGAGCCACTCTTTGATCTTTGCCAATCTGAACGATAAAAATAGTATCTCATTTTAATTTGCAGTCTTTATTACAAGGGATGTTAGCATTGTTCTCATGTTTCCAAACCATTGTATTTCATTTTCTTACCTCTCATCAACAGTATTTGAGGAATCACTGTGTGCCAGGCTGTTCACTCTTTCAGTCACAAAGGCAGAGTGTCTGGGACCAATGAAATGTTCAAGGCTCCAAATTATTTTGAAAAGACTAGAGAGCTGAAACTAAAATGATGTAGTTTAATGTGTGAGCCGAACATAATCTTATGGGAAGTTTATTTACTGGAAAACTTGGAATTCATGACTATTCCATGATACTGGAAAACAATTTGCTGGTTGAGATGTCCTCATTCCAAAGAATTCCCAAGTATATATGATGCCTTTCAATAAATTAAAGTCAATTTTAAATTAAATGCCTTAACTATAATTAGATAATTTCACAATCATAATTATCTGAAAACTCTTTTTTGAAATCTACCACAAAATGACGTTCAACATGGGACCAGAGCGCCTTTTAGTAGGTTCCGTGGGATTTGGATGGAGCCTCCGAAAGTAAATGTATCAGGGGCCAGTGGTGGTTTTTATTTTGAAAGCTTGTGAGCTTCTGAACCAGATGGACAAATCTCTGTCCTCTCGGAGCTGATGCTACAAGAACAAGCTGAACTTGTCAGCTCGAGTCAGAGACAATAAAGGCGACCGGATCTGAGGCTTGGGCTAGCCAAGAACCCCTGGCTTCTCTCCTAACCCCCTGATTGTCACAGAGAAGAAACCTGTCTGCTGTAGCCCCACCCCTCACCGCCATGCCCCCCACAATCTCCCAGCCTAGCAACTTAGCCCTGGACACAGGATGTTGGGAAGCCCAAAAGTGGACCAGTGTGGGGAAGGGTAGGGTGGAGCTGATGATGCTATCTGTGGTCTCAGGACCAGCCTGGCGTGGAGTGGGGGAATGGCAGGACAGAGATAGGGAGGAAAAGAGACAAACTGTCCCCAAGTGACATCTTGAGACATCAGAACAAAATGTGTTTTTCTCTTTCCTACTATCGTCATCTTTTAAAGGGAAATAGAGCCCATTCCTTAAAAGGGACCATCTGGGGGTCTAAGTCACAAGTATGAAGGTTTTAAGGCTGCAAAGTGAGCAATTCAGCACCTCCCCTCCTCCTTGTCTGCCTTCCCTCCCCATCTGAAACTGAGAGGGCAAAGGGAAGAGAGGACCCATGGAAGTGGCACGTGTGTGCGTGCCTGCATGCGTGCCGTATGTGTGCACCCCTCCCCAAGCTGCCTCAATCCCCACTTGCAGGCCTAGGATTTGGCACTGTTGCAGTCAACAAAGATCTATTAAATCCAATTGAATTGAATGGCACTGTGGAGTCAGACAAGTAGTTTTGAATCCCACTGGTGCTCTTCATCAGCTGTGTGGCCTTGAATAAACTGCTGCCCTCCTCCCAGCTCAGTTTCCTCATTTGTACAAACACAGGAAAACCTAGCTTGTAGGAACATTATGCAGATTAAATGAAACGCAGTCAGAAGGCGCTTGGCCCTGGGCATGGCCTTTTTATCCTTACCCTCTAGCTCCACTGGAGGGAAAGCAACATCTCAGAGGCCAGTGTCAGCAGCACAGGAGCAAATGTTCACCTGCTTGAGAGGGTGTCATCAGGGAGGAGGAGATGGTGATAGTGCCAGAGAGTCTGCATGCTAGCCAGAAAGGACTTTGAGCTTGTCCTGGTAAATGCCTGTAGGAGCCATTGAAGGTTCTGTAGCAGGATGAGGAGCCTCAGCATGGGAGATGGCTGGCTCCCCCTGCACCATCTTCCATGGCCACTACCTGGATCCCAAATGTGTCTGCCATTCTCTCCTCCTTCTGTGCCCCCATCCACAGCCCAGTGGGGGTCTCCTGGGCCACAGCTGAGGCCCTACTGAGACAAGACCATGTCCTGGAGAATGCGGAGAGTGAGCCCAAAGACAAAGTGTAACTAAGGACATGTTGAGCCTGGGCTTGAGCCCCTACCCTGCGTCCTCCTCTCTGGGTGATTCGGATCCTTCTGAGCCTTGGCTTTCTTCCTGTAAAGTGGGATGACAGCAGCAACCTCACAGGGTCATTGTGATGGTTAACTGAGATAATATATGAAATACTTTGCACTGTGCCTGCTGTATACTGGAGCTCAGGGCACATTATTGTTAACTCTTAGAAAGGTGATGAGGGGAAGGAAGATAAGGCCAACAGGATACAAAGGGAAGAGAAGGAGGATGGATCAGAGGCAGGGGACAGTGACACACAGGCACCCAGCTTCTTCTGCCTCTCTGGATGGTCTACCTGCAGCCAGGAAGGAAGCCCCTTGGAAGGAGGGGATGATGGAGGGGTCCACCTATGCGGTAAGAGAGTAGATTGTCCTTAACCCACTTACCTCTTCTTCTCCCACCTCCTGCCTGGCCTGGTCCACCCCTCAGGGTAACCAGGCTGGGCACGGTGGACCAGCAGCATCCTAGAAAGTTCTAGAGATGGACCTCCTGCAAAGGGAGGTGGTGTATTACTGGGAGATAGAAGGTGGGGCTGCAGGTGTGGGAGCTTGGATTCCCCATCAATCATGCATCATCATGGGCCCCAGGCACAGCCCACCCTGCTTAACTAGAGGCCAGGGGCTGCTCAGCGTGGGCCTGCATGGCAGAGAGCCTATGGTGCTGGCTGAGACAGGTTCACTCCCCCCAGGAGGCCAGCTGGGCCCTCCCCAGAGGCTGGGCACCTAAGCAGGTATGTGGGGGAATCTACAGGCTTGCACTTCTAAAAATAGAGCCTTACAGCCTGGGAGTCAGCCAGGTGTGGCTGCCACAAAGCCTCCCAAACTGGCTGATATGCATGTACACACCAGCTCTAGGCCTGCACAGACACACACCAACTGCCCAGCACAAACCCCAGGGACCCACATATACCCCCACAGACACACATTGAAGTTTGCATGCACACATCCTTGCTTAGGCCTGACCCTGTCCCCACCCTCCTTCCTGACACTCACACACTTGCACACACATGCTGACACAGCAGCAGCACCTGAGGTCCCTGCTAGAATGCCAGCCTCCTGGGGGTTGCAACCCATTGGCTTTGTCTGCTACTGTTTCTTCAGTGCCTGTAACAATACCTAGCACATACCAGATGCTCAGGAAATGTTTGCTCTAAAAATGAACGCACGTACACACACACACACACACACACACACACACACACACACATTCTATAAGCAATCGCTCGCTCCCATCCTCACCCTGGTGTTCTAGTTCTGAGAGACCAGCCCTGTCCTCTGGCCTGGCCAATCCCCCACATCCAGAGTCCAAGCTAGGCTGAGGACATGAGGGATGGGGTCCCAAGGAAGCAGAGCCTTTGAGCCCCTGTTTGGGAGGGTGTGGCAATCCCTATTTTCTATGGGGAAAGCTTCCCTGGGGGAGCCCCAGTGCTGTGCTGGAGTTCTGGGTGGGGCAAGCCACATCTGGGAAGACCCTTGGAGGGGAGCTTGTGACCTGCCCCATGGTCCTCCCCTCCTTGCCCCCACTCTGAGAGTGCACCTTGTTTTAAGAGCCCCCTCCCCACCTAGGACGGCTTACCTGGCTCTGCTCCCACAAGGCTTCAGCTGGGCTTCTTCCCACAGCCTGCACACAGCTGCCACAGAGTGAGGCCCGAGGACACAAGAGCAGAGCAGGGTGGTTAGGGAGGACTCCTTGGAGGAGAGGAGGCTTGTTCTGTGAGAGACTTAAGAGGGGTAGGAAGGAGCATCTCTGCATCTTTGATTCCACAACTGGCAAGGGAGTGCCATGTCTATTCTAAGACCTCATGTCACCTGCAGAATGAAGTATAAGTGGACGGAGTAGCCTGAGTACCAGGACTGAAGAGGGTGTGGTATGACCCTGGGAGCTAGCAAAGGTCAGGGTGAGACTTATGATCATAGCCTGCATCAGCAGACTCACGAATGATGCACCTGAGGGGGCAGGCTCATGGATGGGAGGACCAGGGGTGGGCAGGTAGCCAGTGAATGGACAAATGGGCAGACTAGCAGATGGACTGAAAGACACAGGAATGTACAGACAAATAGAAAGACAGAAATGCGTGGATAGCCACTGGACATCTCCCCCCCAGTCATTCTCTGAAGCCCCACAAGGGTGTGAAGTCCCATCTACTCCCATCCCAGCCTCTCCTCCTCACTGCCCCATTCCCTGTCTCCTCCCCAGGCCAGGTTCCCAGAGAAGCCAACACCTGCTTGGCCTGATGCCCAGAGACACCCCTTCAGCCAGGTACAAACCCAGATGTGGAATCACCTCCAGGTGTTCTCACCTGAGCAGGTGTGCATAGAATGGGGTGGGGGTAGGGACCATGTCTATAGGCTAACACCTCTAAAAATAGCCCCTAAGCAGATGGGGAATCTTCCAGTCACAGTGACACTCACTCAGACACACATACGCACTGGCTGAATCACAGCCTCACACACACTGGCTGACACACAGAGATGAGCACCCATTCAGTCACACCCAAACTTCAGGACCCCAGATGCCACAGGGCCACCACATCATACAACTCCAGAATGAGCCCATCATTTGGTCTACCATGTATGGGGCAACCTTCAGATACACCCTGATGCTATTCAGTCTGTAGACTGCACAGGTTCGAACAGCTCCTAGACCCAACCTTGGGAGCTGTCAGGAACATCTCCTCACCCTCTAGATATTTGAAGGCTTACCTTCAATGTTCCTTCCAGAGAAAGCTGGACCTACTAGGCCCTTCCTGATTTCACCCCCTCAGCCCTACCTCATCACATTTGCCCTCCCTCCAGCCACAGTTCACACCTTGGGTGGGCTCTCTCTTTCTAATATACCTTGGTCCACATTACTCCTACAACTAGGAGCCCCTTTCCCATCTCAGTTCTGGACCCCACATACTGGTCCTAACAAGACAGAGATCGCTGTATACCTAAAGTTTAATAGTGTGACACGTAATAGGGCCTTGATAATGTTGACTAACTGACCAACCATCTAGCTGGATGACATCAGTAGAAACATAAATCAGCTAAGAATTAATGCCAGATAGATGGTATGGCCTAGCTGTTATGGAATTCTAATCAGAGCAGGAAAACACCCATGTACTGTAGGACTTTGAGCCCCCAAAGGCACACACTCATCACTACAGCCCCATGGAGTGAGTCCCGTACCTTTGTACCTTCCACTTTCCATAGAACAGTTGTACATCTGACCAGTCAGCCAGGCCCAGCCCTATAGCAAGGGCAGAAGAGGCTAGTAGGTCATGGAAGGAGTCATTCAGCAAGGCTGGGGTATCCAGTCCCCTGTTACCTCCACCCACTGACACCTTGGGAAGCCCAGGCACCATTCTAGAGCTTTCATCAGAGCTAAGGAGTGCCAGGGAAGTCCTTTACCAACTCAGGAGGTCTGGGGACTTGGATATGCTGACTCTAGCAATGCTGCCATGCCCCATGTGGGCTCAGCCCTGGCCTAGGTCTGGGCCTAGCATTGATTGATTGATTGACATGGAGTTTCATCCCTTCAGCAAGGACCAGTCACACCTATATAATGTTCACTCTGTGTAAGGCCCATTTTTAAGCACTTTATTTATATTTACTCATTTAATCCTTGCAATGACCCTACTAGATAAGGTACTGTTCTGATGCCCATTTTACAGTTGTGGAAAGTGAGACATAGAGACAGATAAACCAAATTCCCTGAAGTCACAGCAGCTAAGAGTGGGTGGGCAGTCCAGATTCAAACCAGGCTCCAGGCTACACTTTTAACCACTACACTATAATATGTCTTTTTTTTTTACTTATTTTTAAAAAATAAATAAAAAGGGAGATTGCTTGGTACAGGCTGCCTTTGGCATTAGGGGCAGGACATGTGACATTCCAGGTCATTCCCAGCCCTATGTCACACACACACACACACACACACACACACACACACACACACACACACACACACACAGAGCCTGCCTCATGCTGTGCTGCCAGGTGCATCCCTGTGACCTGCTGGTTCCTGCACAGCCAGGCACCAGGCCCGCAGGAACACTGTGCTCTTGCGTTTGGGTCCAAGTCTCTTCTGGAACATACCACCCCCACAGCCCTCCCCTCCACAGCCACCCTGGTTCCGCCCTAGGCCAGCATTCCTGGAAAGCTCAAAGGTGGCTTCTCTGAGGGGAGAGTTTTCCAAGGGTCGTCAGTGGCTGGGACTGGGATAACCTGAGAAGGACCCTGCCCACAGCCCGACAGAGGCTGCTTCTTGGGGCCAGAAATTTTGGAGTGGCATGGGGTGGCACGGGCCGTGGCAGATGAGACCCACAGAGTGCCCATCCTCATCCTGATGTGCCTACTGGGGTTGCTTCTGGACTCTTAGAGGAGTGCAGACTCCAGCACTTTTTCTTCTCCAGCTTTACTCAGTCCCACCTCATTACCAGAGCGTGTGTTCTTGTGTGCCCAGCCCTGTGCGGCAGCTGTGCAGCCTGCCCTGATGGCTCTCCACAACCTTCCTGGAAGCTGTAGGCAAACCCCCTAAAGGCCTTCCTGGGCCTGTGCTTGGCCATCAGCCTTGGCTTTGCCTCTGGGACCTCCACCTACTGCTCAGGGGCCCTGTCTTGCTTGCATCCTGTCCCCTGACCCTGACCCTGCCTGTTGTTTTGGTGGCAGGGAAGCCCCAGTAACACTGTCCCTCCACCGGGGGCAAAACGTGGGCCTGCCGCTCAGGAGATGACTAAACAGGCTCCTCCCTGGCCTAGACACTCCAGCCCCTCCCCCTTGCCCAGCCTGAGTCAGAGGCCTGTCAGCTCGCACTGCCCCCAGGACTCAGCAGGTTTGGTTGGAAAGGAGCTGTCCTCATGCCAGGGCCTGAGGATATGGGCCAGGCCCTCACTTCTCACTGACCTGACCTTTAGCAGGACCTTCTGAGCATTCTTTGATCTAGAAATGCCATGTACACATGCACACACTCCCATTCGCACCCAGCCATGCTCTGACCAGAGATGAAACAGCCCACAAGTAGGCTGAGGCAGGCCCGAGGGAGATGGGCAGTGCTGGGTTGAGCCAGAGCAGCAGAGGCCCAGCATCTCCCATGCTGGACAGCAGAGCTGACCCAGCCTGGGAAAGAAGCCCCTGCTTTTTGTTTCCTCCCCAGAATGAGCATGAATTCTGGCTGCCCAGGGAGCCCTGCTCCTTGGCATATGCCCTCAACCCTGCAGTTCTCTCTCTCTTCACGCACACACACTCTCCTAGACTCCTCCTCTGCAACCCCTCAATGTGTCCTGCCCCCACGCTAGCCTCATTGAAAAAGCAGCCAAGCCCCAGGAAGCCTTGAGCCCCTGACTCAGCCCCTGGCAGCTGAGATCAGGCCTTGGAGGTCCAGTCTCTGGGGATTTTCTCCCCACTCTGCTCTGCTAGGCCCTGCTCCTCTGTGGCTGGACTCAGTGATTGCTGCAGTGGCGGCCCACACCTTCACCGTGTGGGCTCCTGTCGGCACACAGAGGCCCACGCCATGGCTCCACGCTGCTGCCCAGAATGCCCGCCCTCCTTACTTCCCAACCATGAAGTAGGCACTCAGCACTGGAGCTCTTCCTAGTAGCCAGCCCTGTACTCAGAGCTTTACATATATTCATCCATTTGGTCCTCACAAGAAGCCTAGGAAGAAAGTAGCATTAATTACACCCATTGTTCAGATGAGAAGACCAAAGTTGAGAGAGAAGTTAAGAAATGATGCATTTTTACTCATCTGTCAAGAGTCCCTTTGAGCACCACCTTCCTGGGACTCTCCCTTCTTCTCCTCACTGCTGCCCTGCCCCCTTCCCTAGGCAAAAAAACTGCCCCCAGCCTAGTGCCACTACCCCTTGTAGTGACTTCTGTTGAGACTGCTACTTCTTGGTTGTAGGCCCTGTGAGAGCTGTTGGTTGGGCCTGGGTCTGAGTCACGGCCCTGCCTCACTGCCTCGAACTGGGCCTGGCAAGCTGGCAGTGCAGGTAACTCTGGCTGCCTGAAGAAGTAACCAGAGGAATTATGGTCAGGACCCTCCTCCCTCTGACCTCCCTCCCATTCCCCAGCCCACTTTCCTGCCCTTCTCCTCACCAGCCCTGTCCACACCTTCCCTATCAGTTCCCAAGACAGTGGCAGGCCCCTGCTCTGCTCTCAGGTTGGGCCTTGCTGTTAGGAAGTAGAATCTGTGCTGGGCTGAAAATGACAGAGGGGTGGGGGCTGGTCTCCCCAGTAGCTCCACCAGCTCAAGGGGGTCCAGCCTGGACCTGAACACCGGGAACACTGGCTCAGGATCCCGGGTCACCTCTGGGTGGCCACTGAAGTGTGTGTGTGCACTTACACTGTGGGGAGGGGTAATGGGATGAACATGAGCCATCGGTCCCAATGCCACATTTATTTAAGGGGCACTGAGTTAAAAATAGTCTCCGAGTGCCCCAAGAGCGGGCAGCAGGCATGTTGACCTCTGGCTCAGATAGGGAGAGGGATTCCAGGGGCCCTGAGAACTGTCTGCACCTCAGAGCTTCCACACACCTTCCTCCCCTGCAGACAGATTTGGGATTCTGTCAAGTATCACACACACCCCAGTGTTGCGGGGTGGCACCACTGACATGTTCTGTGCACTCCGTAGATTGCAGTGTTTTGTAGCAGAAGAGCATGAACTTTAGACCTAGACAGGACCCCAGCAGAGGATTACTGTGTAAGTGCCCTATTTCCACCCCCACTCCCCATGTTGCAAAGTTACAAGAGAAATGACTGGCTCAAGGCTGTGCAGAACAAGGCTAGAAGCAGGTCTCTTGGGCCCCAGGTCAGGACTCTTTCCACTGTTACATCATGCTAATCATGTCATATTGCACAATGTTGGAATATATTTTGTTTTTTCATGTTATGTTATGTAATATCATGTAGACAGAGGTACGGGTGGGGTGGGGGTGGGGAAGTCACTGGAAGGACGAGGTGTCTAAACATACCAGGGCTAAGGTGTTAGCAGTGAGCCTATATCCTGCCTGACCCAGATGAAGCCCCAGCTCCCCCATCTGGGGTTTCTCCCCATGTCAGGTGTAGTGGGTGTGGCTCAACACCCAGTGCCCTAATTAGCGCCTGTTGACAGTTTCTGGTTTATGTGTTATCACCTTGGGTCCACTTATCTTTATCAGAGTCAAAGGTTGATTGGAGCATTCTGGCTAAGGCTTAAAGCAACTACATTCTGATTCCATGAAGCGTTTATGACCACTATGAATAACAGCCCTCTTTCCTCAAGATAGCAGCCTGACTTGTGGACTTGTCTGAGAGCTGCCCTATGGAGTCTTTGGTTTGATCCTCACCATGACTGCCAGGAAGATAGTGCGAAGTCCTCCCCTCAGCCCAGGGAGGAAAGTGATGCCCAGAAAAGGTGGGCTGGTCAGGACCCAAGCCTCCTGAGCCCCAGCCTCAGGCCCGGCAGCAACGCCCCAGGCACCTGAAGCTGCCAGAACCCCCTGCCAGGGGCCACAGCCCCTAGTCCTCCAGCCTCTCCTGATGGGACAAAGGTTCCTAGGCCTTATCAGCCCAAGAGGTGGAATATTAATCTGGCCATCTATGCCCGGCCCTGCCTGCTAACAGCCAGACTCCCTTCTCCAGGTGGGTGGGGTATGTGCCCGTCTGGATACAGAAGGCCCTGCATGTGGCATATACAGCCACCAATGGGCTCATGCCTGATCTCTTTCCAATATTAGCCTCAGAGCCAGGCCTATAGGTCCTAGCCCCAGGGGAGGCATCTTCTCTGAAAAGTGACCCATATCTTTCCTGACAGCTGACAGCCTCAGCTGGACCCCTCAGTCTGGTGATGTCAGAGAGGACCTAGGCCCTACTTCCAGTTCAGCTGCTGTTTCCTTCCTCGGGACTGTGGCCAAGTCACTGAACCCATACCTCAACTGCATTACCTTTAAAATGGGAATGGACTTTGACCTGCCCTAGAATAACCTCCTTCCCACTGAGGCTTGGTACCTGAGTCAGGGTCACCACCCCAACCCCTCTGCATAAACCCGCCTGGAATAGGATCCAGGGCCCTGGATGTAGCTCTTCTGTGTCTTGAATCTCACTGGGTTCTGCTTACAGACACAAAGCACCCATAGCTCCCGGGCCTAGTCTCCAGGTACCACCCACGGGAGGTGGACATGCCTTATGAGGATGTCTTCAGAGACCTCAGGCAGAACCAAGTCCTTGCCCAGCAAGTATGAGTGTGTGTATGTGTGGGTGTGTCCCAGGGCATTGTCTGGAGGGGGCATTGTCCAGAGAGCTGGGTGGTTGCCTTTATGGCCAGGCATAAAAGGTAATCATTGACCACATCAATGCCGCCTGCGCGTCAGTGCCGCCCAGGCTCAGCCCTGCCAGGCCCTGGATTACTTTACAGTCACATAAAAGGAGCCTCCAGAATGGCCCTTGAGGACTTTGGCCCTCAAGTGGGAGGGAGCCATTCCCTGGAGACAGCCTTCTCTATAATATTTACTTGGCCCGAGAAGAGCCTCTGCCTTTTCTCACACACCCCTGGGATTGTCTCAGCCCAGCCTGCCTAAGCCACAGGATCCCCATTAACAGAGAGCACCCTACTTCCCATCCTTCTTGCACATCTCCTATCAGGACTCACCAGCAGCATGACCATACCTGACAAGTCCCCTCCCCAGGCTGAGACTCAGCATACATTCAGGAGGCCTTATTTCTTTTGCAAGTTTTATTTCATGGAGCCTTCACTAACCCCCATGGGGTAGGAACTGAGATAATTCCCACTTACAGACAGGAAAACTTGGGCTCAGAGAGTCGCACAGGCAATGTGTGGTAAATCTAACAACTTCTCATAGACTTTATGGCAGTGGTCTCTAGACTTGATTGTGTATGGCTATCAGTAAAAAATAATTAGTATACACCTTTGATATATTTATACATATCCATAGATCATATATATGTACTTTTGAAAATCTGTAAATATTAGTAAATATCTGAACCCCAGTGGAACAACCTTTTCTTGTCCTATCATTCAAACCAGATCAAATCAACTCAACAGACACTCCCCATGGCTCAATTCCAGCAGGGCTGCCTGGGGCAGAGAGAAAGCGAGTACTGGGCTGAACTCTGGAGGAAAGTTACGCTTCAGGCAGGTGAATATATTGGCAAAGGGCATTGCCTGAACAAAACCCAAGAGGCAGAAAATGGCAATAAACATTTAGGGCAGATAAGAACCCTGAATCTTGGGAGCAGGAATAGGTACAGCCAGAGACAATGTTGGAAAGGTTGGGAGGGGCTCAAAGTAGCTGGCCAGACTGACAGACCTTGTCTAGAACGCAGTGGGGAGCCACAGTGGGTTGGTAAGCAGCAATGTAAATTTATCAGAGGCATGTTTTGGAAACGTCACCCTGGCCACAGAGTGGAGCATAGATTAAATTCTTAGACTGATGTCCCTCGAGTTATGTAATGCCACCCTTTGGGAAGTGTTAGACTGAAGGCCAGTTAGGAGTCACCACACCTCTGTATCTTTACACATACTCTGCCATTTACCAGCTGCCCAACCTTAATCAAGTTCAGCAACTTCATTGGCCTCAGTTTTCTCATCTATAAAACGGAGATAACAATACTATGACATCATTGATATTGTCACTGACAGTAGGGGAAAATCAGCTGAAGTGCCTGATTCAGTGTCTGGCACATAACAGATGCTCAATAAATGGCAGTTGCTCTCACTAGCAGAGCACACCATTCCTTTTGCTCTACTACAGAAACCAAACCAACCCCTAGATACTCTAGTTCAGACTTCACTTCAAGAGGGTTGGGAAGTACAATCCTGACAAGCCTGTGTTCCCAGCTCTGTGTCAAGAAGGCCATACAAGATGGGTTGGGTCCATCCCCAGCTGTGCTAACAGCCACTCCCAACTGGGTCACTAGAAGTCCCCTTGTGGCAAAAAGCCACCCCTCCCCCCCAATCCAAAAACTATCTATCTACCCCCTCCTCTGGAAACCACCCCCTATAACATCAACACACAAGAATCTGGGTCAGTCTTTATCTTCCAGGGAAACTGAACTCATCAAAGAATCAGCTTTGACTTTGGTTGGCATGAAAATCACAACCATATTTCATGTCCAACACTGAAACATTGTGGGTCTGGCAAGGAGTACATGAGAGAGGAAGAAAAACCAGGAACAGCTGGCTTGGGGTTGGAATGCAATTTATTACCAAATAATTACATGCTATTTGTGAGCTGGGATCACACGCTTGAGTTTGTGCCACAAGAAGAGTCTACCCCAAGCGTTTCCCAGAGCCCTTTACCTATTTTTTCCATTACCATTTGCAATGGGGATTGTGTAGGTTCTAAACACAAGTCCACCAAGGTATGTGTGTGTGTATTTGTGAGAATGTGTGAGACAGTGAGCCAGAAAGAGAGCTTACAAGCAACGGAGGAGCATCTCTTGGATGCACAATCCCTCCTGGTGCTAGGCAGAGAGAAGGACAGATCTCTATCTAGCTTTGGGTCCAGATTTAAGAAGAGCCTTCCACATTCAAAAGCGTGTGCTAAGCCTGGCTCCCTGTGAAAAACAGCAAACAAAATGCCCCAAACACAGGTAGACTTCATCTGCCTTAGGGGCAGGTTACAGGAGAACAGGCAGGCAAAGAGGTAGGAACATGGTAGGGAGGATAGGAACACAAATAGGCAGTTTCAGGCAGATGAAGCAGAGCAAAAGTACAAGGTCAGAAACTAGAGAAATTCAGAGGACGACCTGAGGACAGAGGGACTGCTGAGGGACACAGTATGGGGAGAGCAGAATCAGGGCTATTTACCTGGGGAATTTCCCAGTCTCTTGACACCTGTTTCCTCAAGGGTAAACTGAGGCTACTGAGAACCCCCATGTCATAGGGTGCCAGTCCTGGCACCAAGTAGATATGCAGTAGATGAGGCCCTGCCTAGCTCTCTCGGCGCTGGCGTTGGGTGGTTCCTGGTGAGAAATCCTCCCTCATGGTCGCAGCCTGTGTGAACTATGGAATGGAGAGGGGCCCTGTCTGCAAGAAGCAAGTCCAGAGGGGAACCAGTTACCTAATGGGGGGCCCAAGAAGAGCTCTCCTTCACTTTTCAGACCTTCTTCCATCCCTTATTGTCCATCCTTCCAGACCTGGCTGGGTACTTGCTGGTTTCCAGGGCTCTGCTGGAAGAGAGGGTGGAGGCAGTGTTCCGGAGGCAGAAGAAGAAATTCTAAAGTTTGTCTTTTAGGAGCTCATCGTCTGTCAGGAGGGCAGTGGCTCACTACCCAGAAAAAAGGCATAGAAACTAGGGTTTGGGGCTGAAAGAGCTCAGGGCCAGGAGGCAGCATCAGAGAAGGAACTGGAGCCTGAAGGTGGAGAGGGTGAGTATGGGGGTGGGGGGGTGGCACTGTAGGCAGTGGGCACAGCTGGAGGAAAAGCCGGAGAGTTTGATGGACAGCAGTCGGGTGGAGAATGCGGAAGCCTAGAGACAGGAGCAATAGGCTGGGTTCTGAGCGTTGGGGATGTCTGACCTCAGGAATTACAGTGAGGATAAACAGAAGGCTCTGGGGTTTTTGTTTGATCAGGGATGGGAAGTGCAGCCAAAGCACCTAGAGACAGTTCCCTGGAAACAGGACAGGTGTTGGGGATGTGGGGTGCTGAGTTCACACTCCCCAGGGAAGGGCAACTCTCTCTGGATAGGGTCCCCACCTCCTCGGTCCAAAAGGACCTCACTTGACCAGGCCCTGGCAGTGTTGACAAATAGGTCCCCCCCACTGGCCAGACAGCTGAGATGTGGCATTGTTAAGCTGGAAGTGAGTCACACAGCTTTTCCTCTCTTCCCTTCCTCTGCACTTGGCTGGTCTGAAAGACACCTTTTGCACTCTCTCTCTCTTTCACAAACACACACACACCTTTCAAAATCCATTAACTATAAATAAGTGGTCTATGAGCATAAGCACCTCAGTCCCGCACTGGGGGAGGCGAGGGGCTTGGCTCAGGGCTCTGGAGCATGTGTGCATCTGCAAACTGTGTCTATGTGCACGTGCCATAGAGTCTCTGACATTCCGGTGTCTGAATTTCTGAGCTCGTCTGTGTGGTTGAGGTCAGGAGGAGTATCTGGGAAGAGAGCTGTGACATACATGTGTCTGTGAGGTTGCAGCTGGAGGAAAGTTTCCATGGGGGTAGGGCTGTGCTTTTGCCAGCTGGGGGTCAGGGCACAGATGTATATGTTGTATGTCTGTGCTACTGAGGGGCAGGGCATGGGGGGTGAGGGCGTATTTGGGCCCCAGGTGTGTCCACATGGAGACCCGTGTTGTGGAGGAGGTGGGCACTGGGCATGGAGGAAGTGCTGTCTCCTTGTGTGCCTGGATGGCCAGCCTTCCCTCTGACTCTGCAGGATGAGAAAGGCCTTGGGTTTGTGACTGAGGCCAGTGTCACACCCTCCAGTTACATTTCTCTCAGCCACACCGGGTCAGAGATGAAACCAGTCAGCACTGGTGGCTGTGGTGTCCCATTCGGAAGGGGTCTCCAGTGGGAGGGAAGCTCATCAGACTGAGTGCCTCGCCTAGGAAAGAAGAGAAGGCAGGGCCTTGTTCCCTCTCTCCCTCCTGCTCTCCCTCCCCAGGGTCTACCCCCCACCCCCCTCACTCCCAGAGGCAGAGCCCAGCCAGGCAGAAGGGGCAGCTGGAGCACAGGCCACCACCAGGCAGGACTCAGCTCTGCAGCCCAGAGAGGACGTGACTCCACCAGCGTGCAGGAGGCCACAGGGAGCAGAGCTCAGCGGCCGTGTTCCCTTCCTTCCTCCTCACTTGTCCTGACTCCTGAGGACCACTTTCAGTCAGGGCCTCCCTGGCAGGGGAGGGGACATGTGCAGGGCCCTGGGCCATCTCTAGGGGGCACCAAGAGGCAGCCATCATGTGCCTACACCTGCCAATGGATTAAATGGGCAAAAGAAGCAGGGTAGGCCTTGGGGAGGGGAAGAGAGACTTGAGGCTGTGTGTCAGTGGGGGATGGAAGTTCAGTGGGGCCTGACAAGAGGGTCTGTCTGTGGGATGTGTGCCTTCTGTCCCCCACTGGCCATAGGATGAGCACCAGCAGCCCCCTCTGAGAATTCAGTCCCAGACTTACATGAACTGGGCTCCATGGCGGGATGGTTGGGGTGTCCCTGGATGCTTGATTTAGGCCCTACTCCTCTTGGGATGGTGGAAGGAGGGCAATGAGGGATAACTGGGGTCTGCCTGTTTTTCCTCTTCTCTTCAGGTCTCTACACCTTCCCCATAGAGCCCCTGAAGGAGATAAAAATTCGTCACCTCAGTGCCAGGAAGTGCCAGCAGACAGGGTGATGGGACCATCCTCCAGCATGGGCCCTGGAGGGAGGGGTCACTTGGGAGACTGCAAATCTCCTCGGATAGCCTGCTGTGACCCGGGGCTGTGGGGGCAAAGCCATGCCCCTCCACGCCGTGTGACCAGGCTCCCTCCACACCTGCATTACCCAGAGGGAGGCAGCTCCAGGGTCCAGTCCGAATTCTGGGGGGTGGTCCCAGTCCAAGGAGGTGCTGCTTTCCTCCAGCACTGCCCATCCATAAAAGCCATTTGTGTCCAGGAGACACCGCCCACCTGGGGCTGGGGGCAGGGGCTGCCGCAAACACAGCACCACAGTGAAAGCAGGACAGACGCGCCTGTGTGTGCGCAGGCTGAGGTGCCGCAGGAAGCATGGTCAGGGCCACGGTGTTAATGGGCCTCCTTCCTGCCCTGCCCTTGCCAGCTCCTCAGTGCTCATCCCCTCTCCCCCGAAATGCCCTCCCGTTTCCGCTGAGTCCCAGTGACACACCCTCCGTGTTTCTGGCCACAGATCTGTCCTGCTTTGACAAACCTTCCTCTCAGGCTTTGGGTTTATGGCTTTTCCGTGTGCCTTCCTTCATGTGGTTGGGAACCAACAGGCTGGGCCTCTCTCTGGTGGAGGCGGCTGGGGCTGGGCATGGGGGCCAGGCCTGGCCAAGCAATGTAAAAGGAGATCAGGCCCAGCAGGGAACAACACAGCAGGGATGGGCTCTGTCCTAGGAGGACAGGCAGCGGAGGCCAGGGCGAATGCAGGAGCCAAGAGGGGCCCCCAGAGAGGACAAGAAGACCATCCTAGAAGGGGGTAATACCAGCCCAAAGAGCAGCTGCAAGAAGGCAAGCAGGGGTACTTGCCAGTTTGTTTTTATTTTTGTTTTTAAATGAAACATTTACTAAGCATTGATTGGCCTGTGCTAAGAAAATCCCATTAATTCATTATCTCATCCCAGTATCATCATCTCTATATTTAGGATGACAAAACTGGGGCCCAGAAAGGTTAAGCAATGTATACCCAGTTCACAGAGCGGATTAGCGACAGGGTGAGGGATTCAAGCCCAGGCAGTATCTGCGTGCTGAAGAAAAGCCACTACCCTACTTGCCTTCTTGTTGGTCACGGTTGGGCTTTTGTATCTGGGCCCGGGTCCCTGAGCCTCTGGGTCAACTCCAGGAGGGCCAAGGAGGAATCACTCAATACCAGGGTTATCTGTGCCTCAGAGACAAGGGCATCCTGGGAGCCTCATGCCCCCTTAGGTACCAGCATCATCTACAGTTGATATTTCTCATATAAGGAGACATATTTTCAAATGTATGTAGAAGCTGTCAAATAAAATGCACACTCACTTACAAGTGCTATAGAATGTATACGTGTTAACAGTCATTTGTATTTTTTCTCAGTCAAAGGATTTTAAAAGTAGGATGGCTATCATGGGGAGCAGGGAGCTGGTCTGCAAAATGTTTTGGTTCTATAAAAGAGTATACTCAAAAAGTTAAGAAATCACTTTACAGACTGACACCGACACTGATGCCCTGAGAGGTAGCATGTCCTGGCCAAATTTTGGAGCAAGCTGGGGCCCCAGTAGGGTACTCAGAGCAGGGTAGGGCCCCATTTCTGTCTCGTCAGGGCAGGCCCCATATCTCAGCAAAGGAGGGTCTGCCCCGGGGCTGCAGGAACTTGAGGGACTAAGAGACCAACAGAAGTTCAGGCCCCTGCTTGTCTTCCAGCAATGCAGGCACAATTCCAGAAACCAAGAAAGGACCCCAGCCTTGCCTGTCATTTACTTCCTGCTGCTCTTCCTAAGGCTGGCATTTGTAGGACCGGCTGGGGAAGAAGCCAGCTATGTATGGACAAGCAGGAAGGTCCCCCTACTCCACACAACCGGGCTAGAGGGACAGACAGCCCCCGACACACACACAATGGAAGGAAGCAAAGGAAAGACATTTCTGGAGCACTTACTACATTTTTACAGGTTAGTATTTTTCTGTTGTTTTTAACCTCAACAATCTGTAAGGCAGATCTGACAACTCCCATTTTTACAGAACCACTTCAGAGAGATCAAAAACTGTTAAAAGGCAGAGCCAGCACCTAACCTTGACACCACCCAGTCGGGCCTGATATGTGTTCTGGGGGTGCAGAGCTGCTGGAGGGAGGCCTGAGAGAGGTGAGGCCCAGCCCCCACAGTCCCTGCCTCATGAACATCCTCTGCCTGTCTTTGTTCACAAAACTGAAAAAGTGATGATGGCTTTCCTTCCTCTCTTTAAGAAAACAACAGAACCAAAACAAACAGAGAAGGGGAAGTCCCCTCCTACAGCTTTTGCTGGATATAAAAGGAAGAAATAGTTCCAGTCATGCCATGGGCCACCCTGCTGCTGCAACAGGGTCTGGGAGGGGAAGAGAGAGCACCCCTCACGAAAACTCAAAACTTCAGCAGCTCCCACTTCCTGGTCCTGCTCTGAGCTCCTTGGTCTCACCCTCAGCTACTTCTTCTGCCATCAGTGACCTCACCACCCCAGATCGAACACACACACACACACACACACACACACACACACACACACACACACACACACACACAGCTGAACCAGCTGAAACTTCCCAGAGGGCTTTAGTAAATCCTAAGAAAGAGGAAATAAAAACATTCATGCCCAAAAAATAAAAACAGCCCCCAAACTGCACACCAGCACTGTCAACCTCTCATGGCCAGTTCCCTTCAAGGTTTCTAAGCCCTGCCCCATTTCTCTCTTCTGAGCTATCTGCATTCAAAGCCTCTAGAGCAGTGCTAGTCTACAGGGCATCCTCCTTCCTGAAGTCAGGCTTGTCTGTACCTTAGCAGCTGCAACAGTCAAAATCTGTAGTAGCCTTGGGTTCAGGATACTGTAGAATACCCACCTCCACCCTGACCAGGACCCTCACATTCATCTCCAGTTCAGCTTTCAGTTCCAGATGCTGACTGGCTCATTTAGAGTGATTGACAGCTTCAGAGATCTGCCCCCTGCATTAAGGATAGTGGCCTTAAAGGCTCAGCACTGTCATCCTCACTGAGCCTGCAATAACAGAACTTAGTTTCACAGAACTGGATCATCAGTCAGCCGTGCTCTTTGACAGGGACTCTGGGGTCAGCAGCACCTTTTGAAAACTGTCTGGATAGATTAAGGAATTTGTGGTGGGAGTTCAAGGTCAGACTGTAGCTGGAGAATAGATTTTTCCCCACTGAGACTAATTAGTCTCAGCAAATACTAAATGAGTACTTAGTTATGTATCTGGCACTACTCCTGTGATGTGGGAAATGTAAGAAGACAGATTAGTCTGAGTCTCCCAGGGACCTGAGAGAGATGATGGTGGGGAGAGGATTGTGCTTAAACAATTAAAGAGTCTATATGGAAACTCTACTCTTCTTGGAGCTATGGGAAGTTAGAGGGAGAAAGAGCAAGGGTGATTGCTAACTATTTGAGGATTACTGCACCACAGGACTCTAAGCTTCCGGTTGTACCCAAGGCTAACAGGTCCTGCCTGCACTTAGTAGCTTCTCAGGTGGTGTCTGTTGGACAGAAAACCACTGTCTGGGCTTTCCTGGCAGCAGAGGGTCAGAGGAGGTCAAGCAACGACTACTCTCCTGAGGATGAGGCCAGGGCAGGGCTGAGGCCAGACCTGCCACCTCTGAGCAATTCCATCTCCTCAGCAACACTTAGCCTTTATCCTTTTTCATCTGAGCATTAAGGCAGCCCTCCTGCCTTTTTGCTTTGTGCCTTTATTACATCCTCTAATTGACCTCTGGAGCTATTGTGTGAAAACACAGGTCAGATTGTGTCATGCTCTCCTTCAAAAGCCTTTGCTGTCCATTTCCCACCAAATAAAGTCTATGACAGTGCCTCTCTCCCCACAGCTGGAGTGAGCACAGTGATTAGCGGCTCAGGCTCCACACTCTACCTCTTACCAGTTTGTGACCCAGGACAAGTTACCAATACTTCCCAAGCCCCAATTTCCTTTCTGTAAAAAGATGCTAAGAGTGTGCACTTATAGAGTTCTGGTGAGGGTTAAGTGAGATGTATCCTGCATAGGGATACACAGTGGAGCTCTAGAGCCCTCAACACTCATTGGCTTTACTCAGCATTATGAAGATGATAGATTTGTCTTCCCACTGACCCAGGAAGCTTCTTGAGAGCAGGCACCACATGATAGTTGCCCTGTACCCTCTCCCAGGTCTCAGCTCAGTCTTGTGCCAGCTCAGCATTGTAGGAGCTCAGTAATGCTTGTAGACCAGGGAGTAGAGTTTGGAAAGGGGACTTGCAAGTGGTGGATTTATTTCTCCCAGCTCACAACACCCTCCTCTGCCATCCCAGCCCCTACACACTCCTACTCAGTCTTTAAGACTGCTCTGTCTGCCTTGTACAGAAAGCCTTCCCTGTTGCTCTGGCTGGGCCAGGCTCCTCGGTGTCCCCACTGCACGAATGGCAGATAAGTCTTGATCAATGCACTATTACATACTAGTTCTTGATTTAGGCAGCTGGCTCCCCAGAGGCTGTGCATCCCTCTTACTCCTCTGCATAGTCTGGCTCAGCAGCTGACCAGAGGGGTTTCAATTAATGAATTAATGAATTTACTCTGTGACCTTTAGCAAATTCCCTCTGTCTCTTTCTAACAGAGGGAAGAACTCTCTTTCTTGGATAAATTAGAGGAAGGGGCCCAGAGATAGAGGGCCAGGAAAGAAAAGGAGTGGCTTGTGAAACCCACTATGGCCAGATGCATCCATCAGGGGTGGGCACGTTGGCCCACCCAGTGAAAGAGCCGGGGGAGAGACTTATCCCCTGATATGCCCCTTGGTTCTCCTCATGTGGGGAAGGAAGGACAAGGACCATGGGGAAGTCTGTTTCCAGGTTCTTCCCATCCAGTAACTTGGTCCCCAAGACCTCCCCACAGGATCTGCCCTACCCTCCTGGCCATCAGCACTATCTGTGACCTTGAACCAGTTACCACTCACCCTCAGACCTCCAAGTTCTCCTCTCTACCGACCTGGGCTTAATGCGCCAGAGCCTGGCAAGGAGCCCAGGGGTGGAATCCTGGCTGCCTGATCTCCCCTCACTGGGGTGTTGGCCCAGGCAGGCAGGTTTCAGGTTTCAGGTTTCAGAGTGTTTTCCTGTCTAGGGCACTTTCTATTTTTCAATACTTTTCCTATCACAGCCAAACAACAAAAAAGGAAATTGGTGAGCCTTCTAAGGGCTGGGAAGGTTTGGATGCGCAGAATCCACCATGGGAAAGGCCTGGAGGCAGGGCTGCAGGGGAAGAGGCCCCCCTTCTACCTTCATTCCCCAACACCCCCCCTCCCTTCGGGGCTGACTCATTGTTTTGCAACAAACTGCAGGCAGCCAGGGTCTGGCAGTTTCTTAAGTCCAGCCCCAAAGCAGTTGGGTTCACTCCCAGCCCTCCCAACCGCCCAGCCAGGCCCAGACCGATTGGGTTATCTCCACCCGCATCCCCTTTGTTTGGGGCGGTCACTTGTCCACCCGAGGTAAACAAACTCTGGGAGAGTGACAGAAGCAGCCTGCTATCTCCGAGGCCAGAGGCCTGGCTGGGGAGGAAGCAGGAGTTTCAGAGAGAGATTCCCTGGCGGGGAGGAGGGATTTCAGAACGCAGCATCCAGCGGCGAGTACCTCCGTTCAAACCCCAGGTCTGCCACTTACTGCTGGTGACCTTGGGCAAGTCACTGACCCTGTCTGCTTCAGCTTTCCCATCTACAAATGCCAGGGTAATAGCACCTTCCTTCTAGAGTTGTTCTGTACATTGAGAGTCACATATTTGTGAAGGGTTATATTAATGATGTTAGTTTTTTTAAAGAGCTATATATATAATGGTTTTAAACTTTGCGGGGAGGAAAGAAGGTCTATAAATAATGTTAAATAAACTCAGCACCCAAGGCCAGGCTCTGAGGGACTTCCCTGGTGTCCCATTCCTCCCCCACCCCCCCACCCTCATCACTCCCTACAGCGATCCGATCTGGGCTCCAGTCTGCATCCCTGAGATGGGGGCATTGATGAGCCCCAGCAGGACAGGGACTGAGGCCCCAAGCTCCTTTTCAAATGGAAGTTGTTCAGGGAAATTCTCCAGGGAGGCAGGCCCCAGCCTGGGAGGGTCTGGTTGCCTGCGGGGTTGCACAGAGAGGCTCCTGGGTTTCCTGCAAGAGCTTTTGGAATTTCAAAAGGATATTCCCAGGGAGGGACAACCTGCAGGGGTAAAGTGACAGAAGCAGGGTGGCCTTGCTGCAAGCTCTCCCTGCAGCCCATCCGTGGGACCTGTCCTGCAGTTTTCTTCTCTGTCCTGATTTTGCTAAATAGCTGATTTCTTAGGCTCAAGTTCCAGATTCAAATCCTGATTCTGACACTTACTAACTGAAAGACATTGGGCAAGTTACTTTCTCTGAAGCTCCATTTCCTTGTCTGTAACAAGAGACAATAACCCCGCCATGCATGTCGGGAAGGCCAGAGGCAACACAGGCAAAGTTCTTAGTTCCATGCTGTGTGTGGAACCAGGGCTACATCGGTGGGTGTCCTCTAACCCATCCCTTGGGACCTGGGAATCTCCTTACCTCCAGCCTAACTCTATTTGACAGTAGCTTGGTTTCCCTTCGACCCACCCTGCTTCCTGCATCCTTTCCGATGAAGCGAAGGGCCTGCAACAGGCTTCTTGGCCTCTTCCTTCCTGGTTCCCCAACGGTGCCAGTATTGCACAGAAGTTAACAGAGGGCACTTTGGAGTCCGAGACATCCAGGCTCCTCCATCAGTGGGATCCTGGATCACAAGGCATGGGTCCTCTCCAAGCCTCTGTACTCAGTCATTCATTCAGCAAATATTTCTGAGCACCTGCTCTGCACCTGACCTTGTGCAGGCTACTGAAGGTTCTATGCTGAAAAGACAGACGTACCCTCAGACAGTCATGTCTAAGAAGGGAGACACTATTAGAATAATGTCTTTCCAGACATGTAATTACTGAGTGCTACAGAGAGTAAAGGGTTCTATGGGATAGTATTTCCTGATGGCCTCAATAGAAGGTATTCCTGAGGTATTTAAGCCAGGACCTGAAAAATATTTGAGAACAGTAAGAGTTGGGGAGGAAGATGGGGAGGACACTGGGCACACAGCAGTAATAGCATGCTCAAAGGCCCTGAGGTTAGAGGAGTTTGGTACTCATACTAAAAGGAGTTCATAATGAGTGAGCAAATGAGAAACTCAACATGAGTTTCAAGAGTAGAAAGGGCCAGATGTGGTGGAACCACATAGACCTTGGGAAAGACTTTGGCCTAGAACCATGGAGTAGTTTTAAGGAGTAAAGGGATGTGGTTAGAGCTCTTTCAAAACTGTCTTCAACAGCTGAATGGATAATGGCTTGGAATGGATTTCAGGAGACCAAGGAGGGGACTATCTTTCAAGGGAGAAGAGATGTAGTTAGAAGAGGATGCAGAGCTGGAGAGAAGGGTGCAGAACCAAGACATGCTTAGGAGGAGGTTTAACAGAGATTAGTGGTAGGGTAGGTATGGAGGTTGAAGGTCAAATACAACTCTCAGGTTTCTGATGAAACCTGGGCAGAGGGCAGGGCCAGTTACTGAGAGAGGAACCCCCAGGGGAGGGGCAGGTTTGATGGGAGGGAAGACAGCAGGAGTTTAGTTTTAGAGATCTATGTTTGAACTATCTATACCAAGTAAGCAGCTGGATTCAGCAGTCTTGAGTTTAAAACAGAGGGTCTAGATTGAGAATTGGAAATTGTAGATATAGAATTAACATAAGAATAGACAAGATTATCTGGGAGAAAATAATCTCTGCTAGTCAAAGAGACTGGGGCTCAAGGCTGGAGGAGCACCCCATTGAAGTGTCAGGTAACATGGGAGCCTCAGTTTTATCATCTCTAAATGGGAAATAGTAGCACCCATAGCTCACAGCATAATTGAAGATTATATTAAATAAGGGGTGTAAGGCACTTACTCAGTGCCTAGGACAGAGACAATGTACAAGAAATGATGGGAAGGAAAGTGGTGATGATGCATTTGGTCAGCAGTTTTCTTCATTTGCAAGTGCCAGAAACTCAAATTAGTTTTAGGAAAAAAAGGAGTTATTCCAAGGATTCAGGATATCTCCTACAATCAGAGGAAGAACTGAATCACCAAGTCACAAACTCTGTTCTACAAGGGACTCTCACTAAGCCTCTCATCTTTGCTTCCTGTTGGAATCAACTTCTTTCTCACATTCTCTGACTGGCTCAACATAGCAAGGGACCAGCTGCAGGCCAGGTCTGCATTTCACATCTTGATGCTACCTCCACCAGAGAGACTTACTCATATTCTCTCTGATCCCAAGTCCACAAAATCTCAGGGGACTGTGAATGGCTCAGCTTTGTTTGGGAACCTATCCCAGAAACACTCAGTACAGGGGAGCAAAGAGCCTGGTGGCTTCAGTAAGATGGCATTGCCATATTGGAGGGGGAGAAAGGCGGGCTGCTATGTCAGCAAAACAATAAGCAGCCCCCTCAAAATTATTAATCTGCAAATGTCCTGGCAGTCAAGAAAGGGGGCTAATCAGCCCTGCAGGTGATTTTAAACAAAGCACAATACTTGGCTGTGTTGCCCTCTATTGATCCTGACACTCCCTTGATAACCATCCCCACACCCGCCCAGCTCCCCGTCACCTGGACTCACCAACAGCCTCACCACACAGCTCCCAAACTCAATTCCCCCACCTGCTCCCATTCCAGGAAGTCCTAGAAGCTGGACCTCCCCTTGGTCTTACTTTTGAGGAGTACCTTCTTCAGAGGCTTTGATGGCCATCCCAGTCCCTAGGACTGAAGCCAGTTTCCTGAGCTTTTTCTCAACCTCTCCCCTCCTATCACTGCACCTCTCATATCAGTCAGGGCCCAGCTTACCCCAGACCAGACCTTCTCCAAGACGACCCTCTGACCTCTCCAGCCTCATGCTCCCTCCCACTGACCTCCGGACAGCCGGCTGCAATGTTCAGTGCTCACATTTACAGAGTGCCTTTCGCATGCCACTGAAGTTAGTAAGTGCTTTTACATCCTTCATCTCACTTACTCCCTGAGTGACAGATACCACCACCCCTTTTGACAGAGAGGAAACAGGCTCAGCAAGGTTCAGTAACTTGCCCCAAATGACACCATTGGTCAGTGAAATAACCAGAACTTGAATCCAAGACTGACAACCAACCTCAAAACCTTTGCTCTAAATCAAGGGCCAGCAAACTTAAGCCCTGTGGGTCATTCTGTCCACTACCTGCTTCTGTGCCGCCCTGGGGCTAGAATGATTTGTTCATGGTTGGAAAAAAAATCAAATGAAACAAAATTTTGGTACACATGACTTACTTATCATTCACTTACTGTCTCTGGCTGTGTGACATTACAATGGCAGGGCTGAGTAGTTGTGACAGAGGCCTGCCTAAATTTTTTTACTATTTGGCCCTCCACAGAAGAAGTTTGATGACCCTGGCTCTAAAAGGTACCACCAGCCTACCTCAACTCCACAGCCCCACAGGGTTCTAAACACTCTGCCTGCCTGTGAGGAGTTGCTCTATTTCTCTGAATGCTGAGCCTGCTGGAAGATCTTGGAAGGAAAGCAGGTGGGTTTTAGTCCTCTTTGTACCTTCAGGTACTCACGACTTGCCTTGGATGGGAGAGAAGGTTCTAAACCCGAGAACATCCTGAACCAACCCCTACTGGCATCCCCCTGCTGAGCCAGGCTATCCATACGGGAGTGGATGGTGGGGAACCTTTGAACCCACAGGATCTGACTCATCTGAGGTGCACGCTGGGTCTTGTTTGGTTTTCAAGGAACCAGTTTCAAGTAAAGAAGCAAAAGGAATGGGTCTTATCCAGGAGAATGATTCAGAAAATTGTCCTGTGGACTAAGTGGGGTCATGACAATGCTAAGCCTAAAGGCTGACAAGTAGTAGGTGCTTTATGATCAGCAGTGAGGAGGAGGAGGAGGAGGAGGAGGGAAATGGGGGATTTGGGAGCTGCCAGCTTTTGCTTGCCTGTATTGGGCTTTTGTGTAAGTTAGAAAGAGGCTCCCCTTCCTCCAATACCCAGAGCCCTGACCACACAGGACCCACTTGGTGAGCTGCTCTTCAGCCCCACTCCCTGCTCCACAGCTGTGGCAGCCCTGCTAGACCTGAGACTAGGGAGGCACTGAATGGGGTCCCCCCAACTCAGCCACGAACTCGGTCCATAAACACTCCTGGGCTTCAGATTCCTCCTCTGTGCAATGGGGACACCTGTCTGGTCTCCCTCAGGCAGTACCAATGATGAAATGAGGGAGCAGATGTGGAATCAAGGGTGGAGGGTTTTGATATGAACCAAATGACCAAAGCCTGCCATTTCCAGAAAGGATTTTGTTAATGATATTTTTAGAAATTATCTCCTATAGAAAGTTTGGAAACAGAGGGCTATATTGCCCCAAATGTACCAGGCCAGTATCATCTCTACACTTTATTTTGCTCCGGGGGAGGAGGCAGGGACAGAGGAAGACCCTGGAGCAGTACTTCTCAGCCTCCCAGATGGGGGTGGAGGAGGCGGTGGGTGTAAAAAAGCAAATTTTGATCCAGTAGGTCTGGGCCTGAGAGTCAGCATTTCTAATAGGGTCCCAGATGATGTGCATCTGAGGACTATACTCTGTTGCTAGGCCCTAGAACACCCTAGAGCAGCCCGAGGAGGTGAGGCCAGACTCTCTTTGCCCCATGGGGACAGTAGGAGCACTGAACATTTCCACCAACCCAGCAGACTTGCTTCTTGAATTCAGAGCGTGAGGTCAGTCTGGCTGGACCCAGATCTGGAAACCGTGGGAGTGAAGGCCGAGGACCCCACACCCCCCAGTGTGGGGACCGAAGCTGGGAAGGCAGGGAAGGGCTGGGTTTCCCCAGATCAAAGCAGGTTCCCCAGTCTTTGATTCACCAACAAGCAGCCTCTTCGGAGGCTGACTGGAGTTTGGAGCTGGCTGGCCTTGGGGCCTGGGGTGAGTGGTCAGAGGCCCCAGTCCCCTCTCTTTTTGCATAATAGCCGGGCTGCCTAACAAAAGGGCGGTCATTGAAAAGGCCGTATGGGGCTGTTAAAGCTTCCGGCAATGGTTTAATTGGGGGCGATTAAAGTGTCCTCCCCGGGAAGGCCTGCCCTTCAAAGGACAACCAGGCCCGACTCCCCCGCCCTCAGCACCTCGCCCCTTGGCCACGCCCCATGTGGTAGCCCTGCCCCCAGCCTCTCCCCTCCACCACCTTGCCCCCCACTTCTCTGCGGCTCCCCGCAGACCTGGGAAGTGGGCGGCTAGACCCTTTGGCCAGCCTGTCTAGGGGGGTTCCGTCCCAGCCCCAGGACCATCAGCACCATTTGTTCACACAGTTTGGTCTCGTGGCTGAGGCAGGTAAGACTGAGTCAAAGACATACTGCCCCGGAATCGGCCCATCCGGACCACTCTCACTGTCTGTCCCCCAAGGCAACTATACTGGCCTCTGGGCCCCTCCTTGAGCTCCCTTCCCAGCCCCTCTTCCCTGGGCCCTCGACTCTCTGGAACTTCATGGTCACTGCTGGGAGTCCATGGCCTACCAAACATTAATCTTCCACACATCTGCTGAGCACACTACCTGGGAGGTAGTGGTGGTTCACCGGACAGGGCCAGCAGTGGGGAGACCCTGGATAGGTGGATGGCAAAAGCAATAAGGCATACAAAGCTAAAACGAGGTGAGCTATAGGCTGACACCTCTTTCTGGTGGGGCTGGGGGAGCAGAGGGACAAGGAAGACTCTCTGGGAGTGACAGAGTCTATAGGTTGAACACCGGCAGCTTGATTGGGCCCATTTGCCAACCTTGATATTATTAGCAAGGCCACAGCTGGCTTCACTAACACACTTTACCCATCCAACCAATGTGGGATCTTTGGCCAGGCAAGTGGGATAGAACTTCCATCAAGTCTAGAAATAGTTGCTCTGGGGGTATCTGGTTCATATACTTGCTCAGAACCCAGTGGGATCTCTCAAATCCCTTCTCTGGCTGAACAAACCTACAGGGAGACGTCTTCAGGGTTGCTCCGGGAGCCATTTTCCTCGAGGCCCTCCTCCCACCAAGAGATCCAAGCCTTTCCCTTCAGGGTGCCCTGTTTTATCCCTAGGTTTCTCCCCATGTTGACTGGCCAGTGCCCCTCTGGGGATGGCCAAGGGTCTCTGGGATTTGCATATCTCAGGTAAGGAAAGTCCCTCATTTTTCCCAGGCGAGTGTGGGATAAAATGAAGCCCAGAGCCTGGGAGGTAGGGAGGCCTAGGCCTCACCTGCAGGCTGCAGAAAGCCTCCATCATGACGTCCCTATTCTCAGTCCTCTGTAAGGAGGTGTCTGTCCCTGGCTATCCCCCTGCCCACCCAACAGCTTTCCTGTCCTGTCCCTGCAACCTGCTTTGGCTCTCAGAAGCCTGTGCAGAGCAGGGCCAAGTAAACTGGGGCACTGGGACGGGGAAAGGGCAGAGGCTCTGAGCAGTCTTCTGACTGCACCCCAAAAGCCAGGCAGGTGCCCTGACTTTGATTTTCTGCAATTTCGGATCTCAAGAGCTGCGCTGCTGCTGGAGCAGCTCACTAAGCGGAGCAGCTAGTTGTGAGGTACAGGATCCATCCTGGCCCTGCTCTACCTCTGAAGGCTCCTGGAGGGCAGACAGCAGACATCAAAGGTTTCCTCACCAGCCTCAGCCCCTCAAAGAAGTCCCCTGGTGAAGCAGCTCTGGACTTCTGGTTCCCTGGACTGGACACCTGAGTGGTGCCCTCTACAGGGTGCATGCTGCGGACAAGCAGACATGGTGGAATCAGGGCTATACAAACTTGGGAAGGAGCTGACTGCTCCCCTCCGTCCCAGTCACCCTGCCCCCCAGACTGTCCTTTACTCCTAGGGTGACCAACTGGTCCAGTTGCCCTGGGACTGAGGGAGTTCCTGGGATAAGGGACTTTCAGTTTTAAAACCTAGACAGTTTCTGGCAAACTAATCCCAATTTGCTCAGGACTAAAGGTTTTCCAGGACAGGCTTTCAGTGTTTAACTGGGAAGGCTCCGGGCAGATTGGGACAAGCTGTTCACCATACTTTCCCCATAGCATGGCCTTTGCTCCCATTGGTCCCCTGAAACAGTGTACAAAGGCCACCACCAACCTTCAAAGGCCAGTTCCAATGGCCTCTTCTGCCTCTTCCGGCCCCATGGAGGGGTAGGAATGGCGGAGGGCTGGAGCTATACCCAGCCGGCCTGGAGGGTGCAGCAGGGTGGGGCGAGGGGGCAGGGCAGTGACAGCCTTGCCTGTCGCACCCTCTCTGGGCTGGCTGCTGGGGCTGCAGCCTTTATCCCTCCCTCACACTATCTGGCCGCTGAAGGAGTATCTCCTCCTTGCCCACCCCAGCCCTGCCCTGGCTCAGATAAGAAGAGGGGCCACCCTGGGAAGACAGAGGTGAAGCTGTGGCCTGGGGCCTCCCCTGCCCTGGACCTCCCTGCCCGACTCTTGGCCCACCATGGCCAGAAAATCAGCAGGCATCCTCTTGGGGCCCATCCCTGCCAGGGCAGCTGGAAATTTCCTGTGTTCATGTGTTCATGTAACAATGAGAAAATGGGGCAGGAGAAATGAAAGGACCTACCCAAGGTCACAGGGCCAGACCCACAGGACTTAGGGGCAGGCAGCTGCCTCAGAGGGCAAGCCCAGAGGCACTTGCACTGAGCTCTGTGGCAGGTATGTTTAGAGGGAGGAAGACCCACAAATGAAGATTCAGCGCTACCTCCCTGCCTCCTGGCCAGCCTCCCAGACCACCCAAGCCCCGAGCCTTGGGGTCCACTTTCTACAGGGTTCAGGACCCTTGTTCTGCCTGGGCTTCTCCCTCCAAAAGAGTCAGCTCTTCGCTGCCAACGCCCAGCCCTAGTGCTGTCAGGGTCCTGCTTACGAGCCTCCCTGGGTTCCTACAGCTCCAGGGCAGCGAGACACCCCACTCTTTCCCTGAGCACTCTCCATCCCAACCACCACCCCACTTCCATCCTTCAGGCCCTGGCTGTGGCCACGGAATTCCTTGTGGTCCCCAAACATGCCATATCTTCTCTTGCATCTGCTCAGCCTGGTCTCTTCACAGGGAAGGGATATCTTTCCTTCACCTGGAGCTGTGGTAATCCTGCTGGTCTTTCAAAGGCCTTCTTACATGTTTCCGCCTCCAGGAAGCTTCCCTGAACATTCAGAAACACATTCTTTCTTTAAATAGCTTTAGCACTTACCATGTGCCAGGCACTGTGTTTCATTTAATCCTCACCATAACCACAAGCAGCAAGTACTTCAATATTACTATCCCTATGGTATAGACAAGAAACTGAGGCACAGAGAGGTTAGGTAAAGGCTCAAAGTCACACAGCTCTAAAGGGACAGAGGCAAGATTTAGTCTCTGGCAGTTTGGATACAGAGTCTGAGCTCTACACAACCAATGGCCTGCCCCTAGTGGTGTTTGTACCTCCATTAGCGCCCCTCCACACACCCCCCGGGTGGTATGTGAATCTTTCATATACTATCCTGGCTATATTTGACTAGACGGTCCTCAAGAAAGGAGCCACTGGTTTTGGACCATCTATCTTCCTGCAGGAGTTTTAGTATTTGTTTAGAGAGCTCCGAGGAGGACCCTTGCGCCAGGCCCCTGCACAGCCCTAGAGGCCCTTCTGAGAGGGAGCACGGGGAAGGACAGAATTTTCTTTCTATTAACCCTCAGCCCGGTTTCTCAGGAGTCTCTGTCTGGTTTCTTTTCGGCTCTCAGGGCCTGAGAACCACTGGAGCATGAGATGTGTGCAGGGCAGCACAGGTCTGGGATCTTGGCTCCTGGGGGCTCTAGTGGCCCCCTAGGACCTCTCTCTGCCCCTCTAATCCCTCCCTCCCAAAGGCCAGATCCATGTCCACCTCTTCTAAGAAGCCATGCCTGCTCCCAAGCCTGCCCGGGCCTGTTCTCTCCATCCCCTTCCTGCCTGTCTCCTGCACTATCTGGGGGATGTATGGATGTTTCTGGATCCTCATGCCTACTCTAAGCTCTCTGCCTGCAGCACCCCTCCCAGCCACACTCCCACACACCCCTGCACAGGGCTCTGGCTGCACTCCAGTGAAGGAGGGGACAGAGGAAAAGTAACTTTGCTTTGGAGTGACCCCACGGCTTCTTGATGCACCCTGAAGATTTCAGTCCTCTGGTGAGGGTCAGCCAGGCTCAGACTCGCTGACTTACCCAGGTCTCAGGGTTGGGGCTGGGAGAGGAGGTGCATGCATGCCCAGGGGTGCACATGCGTGTGTGTCCTTGCACCCATGGGTGACTGTGCACCATGGGTGAATGTGTGTCAGTGTGATTCATATACTTCTTTGCACAGTTTGCTTCTATGCTTGTACACCCCTGGGTACGTGCAGAAATCAGCGCAGGAGTCCCCTCCCCCTGTACACCTAACTCTTACTCATCTCTTGGGATGCTCCCCTGCCTGCCACATCCCGAAAACCTGTTCTGACCTCCAGCTCACAGTCCTTCCTCAACCCCCTCTCCACTGACCCTGCGGCCCTGACCTGCTGACCTGCACCACAAACACTACCTGTCTTGTTCTGGTTCAGGCCTAGAGTTTAGTCATCCCTTCTCCCTGAGGGTGAGGCTAACTCCTTTTCAAATTACCTCCAGAGCCCAATTTAGGACAAGGGACAAAACCTTGCCAATACACACTCACTGACCTGAATCAAAATCAACTCCATTGAAAGGGACTGCATTTGAATGAATGGAAACCCAAGCTTTCCTCTTTCATCTTTGAATTCTTTTTTGCTCTCTGTATCTTTCTGTCTGTACTTTCTCTAACTTGTTTGCTATCCCAGTCTTCAGCTTACAAAGTATTTCCTTGTACACCCATATCTTATTCAAACCTCATGACAATCCTTCAAGATAAGGATACTTATCCTCATTGAACAGATGAGGAAACTGAGGCTCAGGGAGGCTATGTGACCCACCCAAGGTCACAAAGCCTGGAAGCAGGGCCTGGAATTCTCATGCCTGAATGGACACCATCCCCCACCTCTCCCCACCAGTAAGCACTTCAGGGGTTAGAGAGCAAACCAGGGCCTAGAGGGGGTTCTTCCTGACCTCCTCACACTCTTCTCATGTCCTGAGGGCACCAAGGGAAGGAGACGAAGCAGGGCCTACAGAGCCAGGGGTGACCCCACCCAGCCAGCACTCCCAGCAGCCTGAGAAGCAGCAAGATCTATGGACATTGTTCCCAGCCTGTGGTTACTGATTTGACCACCGTCCTGTTTCCCCTCAGCCAGGGAGTTAATGATTAAGGAAGGGATTAAATATTAACCACCTGTCGGGCCATGGCGTAATGTCTCAGTCTGCACCTGAGCCTACCTAAAAATACCTCCCACCTGCCGTGGGCCAGCCCCATGCATGACCTCTAAGCCCCTTGCCTCTGGTCTCCACCTCCTTGTGCACCCACCCTGGCCCTGGCCCTAGCCCACCTTCTTCCCACCCATGCCCACTGCATCACATTCTCCCATTCCCACAGCACAGATACAAGAAGTTTTCCTGTAGCTTGGCAGCTGCAAGCCACATCACAGGAAGCACTCCTGGCTGACTTCTGGAGGAGGGGGGGGGAGGGGAGGGGAGGAGGAGGGGGAGGAGGAAGAGGAGGAGGAGGATTCGCCTGCAGCTAACTGCTGAGTGTTCGTAGGACAGCCTGGGTCAGTAGGCTGCATTCCTCTGTGTGATCTCGTTTATCAGTGCTCTTATCTCCTCTCCCAAGTCCTTCCTCTACAAGACCTCTGAGTCTACACATACCAGGCCCCAACACCCTGGGCAATAGGGATTTATTTCACTAAAGGAGCACAAAACAGCGGCACACCCCAACTAAGCCATTCTTTTCTTTCTTCCATCAGTGAGCTCTGGGGGCCACCTCCAGGAAGCCTTTCAGACTAACCTGGCCCTCAGCATTCTCTGGCCCATGCTCCCCCAGTTTACCAGCCCTGGGTGATTGAGGCTGGTGCCGGCCGTTGCACAGCTGCAGGAAACTGGCTGCATCTGTTAGAACGGTCCTTTGAAGTTCAATGTGCAGCCCATGTAGCCCTCGGGAGGCTGGGGGCAGGGACAGCTCTATCTCACCCAAACCTGAGGCCTGCCCTCTGGTGAGCAAGCCTGTGGTCAGCTTCCCCACTGCAGGAACCACAGACAGTATGACACAAAGCTCACTCAGTCTTTTCTAGAAAAACGTGAATTCTTTATTCAAGTTAACAACTCTACTGAAAAGCTCTCAGTTTCTGCTCATGGGGAAGCCCCCGAGGTTGCCTGCCAAGCATCCACACAGGCTTGTACTACCCTCCCTATATATCCTGAGGAACTACAAACCCACTGCAAGCCTGGTCACAGGCATTATCATCCCTGTTTTACAGATGGGGAAACTGAGGCTATGTGAGGTTAAGAGACTTGCCCAGGCTCAGACAGCCAGAATGTGGCAGAGGCTGGCCTGCCTAACCCAAAAGCCAGACAAAATTTAAAAGAAACTAGCACTCTTCTTCCCAGAGCCTCAACCCCAAACTCAGCCCTTCTCCAAACCAGTTACTAGTGACTGTGTCTTCACATTCTCCTTTAAATTTTCTCTCACCTATATTGATGCTTGTACTCTTAATCCTATATCGACTCCCTGCATGGGACTCTTTCCAAGCCGAGGTGTTCCTGGTCTCCTAAGTATCAAGGAGGTGACTCAAGGAGCTTTCACATGGAGATTCAGAAGCTCTGAATGGGGATTTCCGAGTCCCTCCTAAAACAGGGCTCATCACTTTCAGATGTTTTGTTAATGCTTCTTGCAGAGACTTCTAGAAGGATCTATCACCTTCCTTCTTTCTGCAGATCGTAAATCATCTTACCAGACCTGGACTGCTTAAAATCAGCATTGCACAACGGCTTCCTCACACCACCGCCTGTGTTTACAGATGAGGAAGCCAAGGAAGCCGAGTGCCCTGCAGGCCGAGCGGCTCCCGCAGGAGCTCCTCAGGGTGGCAGTGGGGCTGAGGCTTCCAGGCTGACACCAAGGGGGCTTCCTTTGGCGGCTATAGCCCCCATCTCAGATGCAGAGTAGAACCCCCACCCCCAGAGCATGCAGCCTCACCCACACCCCTCCCTAGGCCACTGCTCCCCAGAGTCTGCCATCCCCCAATCCCTGACGATGACCCTGAGGTTCGCCAAAGAGCACTCAGAAGCCCAGGAAACTCACACGTCTTAGCCATAAACAACGTACCCATCTCCCACTCCTGCACACATCCTTCAACTCAGGCCTCCCTGTGGGCAGGGGAGTGCAGCCCAGGCCCTGTACCTTCTCTCAGGCTCTCAGAAGCTCAGATCTCCACGTAGGACCTAGGCTGGGCCCTCCACCCTGTCTTTTTGTTCTGATTTCTGTTTCTGACTTTTCTCTCTCACAGAGAAATATATACACAGTCACTGACACACTCATATGGAGATGAATCAGGCCAAGCAGGAGAAGGGCTGCAACACCAGTGGCCAGGCAGGGTTTGAATGGTGCGGGATGCTCAAGTTCTTTATTTGTACCTCTTTTACATATATTTGCATGGGCTGCTTTGAAAGCTCTCCATTTTCCCAGAGAACACAGAGAAGTAACGGGTTTGTGGGCAGAGGGGGCGCTGAGGTCTCTGTGAGGTTTCCAGATGCCTTGGGTGGGTCTCAGGATTCAGGTCCTGGAGTGCAGTGGGGAGAGGAGATGAATGTGGGGGAGCAGGTTAGAGGGAGTAGTAGGGAAGCAGCAGCTCCTGGCTGCGGCCTGAAGGACCTCACAGGTCCTGGCTGCTTTCCTGAGGCAGGCGCCACTTGCTGCACCCTTCCATCGCAGGTCAGACTGGGTCAGAGGGCATGAGTTTTCCAAAGGTCCAGGTGCATAGTGAGGCATGCTCCTGGGGCTAAGTACGGAAGGTAGTAGAGCAGCAAGAGGATGGGCACCAGCAGAAGGGGAACATAGCAGACTCTGAGGCAGGGCTAGAGGATAAGGGCACCCAGGAGAGAACTGCCCAGGACTGAGGGTGCCAGAGAAGGTAGGTCCTGCTCGGTAGGTTGACCAGACATTGAGGCCCAACACTATCTACCTCCCACCCTGCTCCTTAGTTCTCAATTTATTCTACACAGAACCTAAGACAAGATTCCAGGCAGCCACAGCTCTGGCCTGGCTGTGCACCCCTGGCTGGGTGACATTGGGCAAGTCTCTGTCCCTCTCTGAGCCTTAGTTTCCTCTTCAGTAAATCATCTTTGAGCAGATGTTTGCCATGGGCCCACCAAGTTCTAATATTCTGTTCCATCTTGGCCCATCCTTTCCTGGTTCCCCGGGCTCAGGGAACTTCAGAGTCTACCTCTAGAATCAAGTTCAAATTGGAGTGTTCAGGTCCAATTGGATCCCGTACCTTTCAACCTAATCAGCCTTATCTTTCCCTGTTTGTCAACAGTTTAACAGGCCCAGTTCCTCTCCGGCCCTGGGGTCCTTGCTCCAGCCTCCTTTCCTTTCCCCAAAAAGTGGCCCCCCTTCTGGAAAACCTGCCCCCTCCTGGAGCTCTGGCTTCATGGACACATGACCTGAGCAGTTGCACAAGTCCCTACACTTAGAAGGGTCCTGTGCTTGGTTTAATGCTCTGTTGATGCCTCTCTGAAATTTAAATATTTGAACAAGAGGCTCTGAATTTTCATTTTGTGCTGGGCTCCCCAGATTGTGCACCCGGTCCTGCCTTCCGCTCCTCCCATCAGCACCCCCTCAGCTCTGCCTCCCCATGGAACCCTCACTGACCCGGAGAGGGTCCAGCCTGGGATGGCCAGAACTACTGGTCCCCGGGGGAGGGGAGTGGAGAGACCCTTTGCGCATCATAGGCCTTAAACCTTATGTCATCTGGGGAAAGTAGCTTAGAAACTGCCAGGGGATGTGGAGAAACAGAAAGGGGCAGAGCCTTTGGCTCTGTCCTAGAAGGAAACCTGGCTTCCGCTCCAGAAGTCCCTAGTCCACGGAAGAGGCCATGCACCCTGCCCAGAAAGGCCCTAATCGCATGAGGGGGGCAGTTCTCTGTTGGGCACCGTGGGGCTGGGGACAAGCCCACACTTTGAATCCCACTTTCCTCCTGCCTGTGATCTTCGCTGGGTACAGTGAGAAGAGATGTGGCCTGCTTGTGGGGCTGTAGAAGAAGTGGGGCACCACCTCTGCCCCACTCCCTACCCTCCTGGCTCTCACTCCAAAAGCATCTCTCCAAGCCTCTCCAAAGAGAAGCCTCTCTACCTACACACCCCACTGAGGGTCATGAGGCAAAGCCTTTTTTGTTTGCCAACAGCCTCACTGAGTGGGGTGGGCATGCCCCTCAGGCTGCAGCCCCGCATGCCCTGCTCTGCAAGGGCCTGGATGAGGCGTCCTTCCTGTCACCACCTCCCTGGCCCCACGGTGTGTGGTTTGTCCTCCCCAGGACCTTGTGAGGCAGACCCCACCCCCATCCTAGAGCCACAAGGTGGGGTCTGAGAGCCTCTGCTCACCTGCAGGAGCCTGATTATCAGTATTCAGAGGTGGGGCAAAGCCTGGACTGCAGGGTTTGTGATCCTGCTGAGACCCCAGGGCCTACAGAGTCTTTGGGCCAGTAGGGGACCAGAGGAAGGGAGGGGATAAGTGGGCTGGACTGTCCCGACCAGCCTCTGGCTTCTTCTCCCAGCACCTTCTTTAACCATAGCACTGCCCACACCAGGTAACTGCTGGCCCCTGGGCCTCTGTTATTGAACACCTCCCCACCTTTCAGCTGCCTGCCTAGCCCCACTCATCCTTGAACATCTGACTTGAGAGTCTCTTTCCCCAGGAAGCCTCCCTTGAGCCTCAGGGCTGCCTAAGTGTCTCTCTGGCCTTGCCCACGCTGCTCCCTCAGAAAGTACTTTCCTGTGTGTGCTTCTAGTCTGACTAGTTCAGGCCTTCCTTCAGGCAGGCCTGTGTCACCTGCCCTTCATGACCTCTGGCAGGTCTGCTGTGGGGGTCAAGCTCTCAGGTGTGGTGGGCCAGCCAAGCTGGAGCAGAAGGGGAGGGGCAGGTTGGGGGTGGATGAGGCAGGATCTCTTCCCTCGCACATGTGCAAAATGTGTGTCCCATCAGCTATAAGAAGGGCTGCCACTCAGGAACCTACACACCTACAGAGAAGCATTCACAGGTGGTGAAGATGGGGCTCATCTAACAAAAGTGGCCTGCTTGTGTCACACAGGCCAGCAAGCAGGTCTGCCTGCATGGGCTGTTGGGGGCCTGAGCGCTGTTGGAGGCCTCGGTTGTCTGGCCCAGATGCATACTGCATGGAGGCAGGGGGTTGAACTAACTGGCCTCTCAAGGGCCTCCAGGTCAAGATTTGAGCATCCAGGTGTCCACAAGGAGAGGCGCCAGCTGACCAGCAGCCCCTTGCCTCAAATCTGGAGCTCCCTGACTCACTCCCTGGCAAGGCAAGTTTCCTCCCTCCCACCAGCCTAATCGGCTCCTGGTTCAGCTGCAGAAACGGCCAAACGTCTCTCTGGAACCCAAACAGGAAGCTGGGGAGAAGAGGGCCAACGGCTGAGGACCTCTGAGGCTCCTCCAGGCAACATGCGGGGAGGTGGGAGGGGCCGGGCCAGGCCCGCTCACCCCACAACGTGGCCTGGGAGGGCACCACAGGCGCGGGCACCGCAGCCACCTCGCCGAGGCAGGGCCCTTGAAGGGTCCTGGGGAAACAGTGGCCTCCTAGGGGAGACACTGTGCAGGGGGTCTTTTGGAACCCTTACTCCTGGGTCACTTTTGTTTTTCCTTTTTATGTAGACTTTATTTTTTAGAGCAGTTTTAGGTTCACAGAAAAATTGAATACAGAGAGTTTCCACATACCCTCTGCACCTACCACATACAGGCTCCTCCATCATCAGCCCCCACCAGGGTGGTACACTTGTTACAATGGATGAACCTACATTCACACATCATTATCACCCAAAGTCCATAGTTACCATTGGAGTTCCCCCTTGGGGGTGTACACTCTGTGGGTTTGGACAAATGTACAGGGACATGAATCCACTACTGTGGTACCACACAGGGTAGTTTTACTGCCCCAAAATATCCTCTATGCTCTGCCTATTCATCCTTCTCTCCTCCTTAACCCCAAGCAACCACTTATCTTCTTACTATCATCATAGTTAAGCTTTTTCCAGAATGTCATGCAGTTGGAATCACACAATATACAACCTTTTCAGACTGGTTTCTTTCACTTAGTAATATGCACTTAAGTTTTTTCCATGTCTTTTCATAGCCTGATAGCTCTTTTCCTTTTAGTGTTAAATATTTCTGTCTGGATATATCACAGTTTATTTACCCACTCATCTACTGAAGGACATCTTGGTTCCTTCCAACTTGTGGCAATTATGAATAAAGTTGCTCTAAACATCTGTGTGCTGGTTTTTGTGTGGATGTAACTTTTCAACACATTTGGGTAAATACCAGAAAGCATGATTGCTAGATCATAAAGTGCATGTTTAGTTTTGTAAAAAACTGCTTAACTCCCTTCCTAAGTGGCTGTGCCATTTTGCATTCCACCAGCTATGAATGAGAGTTCCTGTTTTTCTACATCCTTACCAGCATTTGGTGTTGTCATGATTTTGGATTTTGGTCATTCTAACAGGTGAGCAGGGATATCTTGCTTTAACTCACACTTCCTGGATGACACTAGGTGTTGAGCTGGATCACTTTTAAGGCAGATCATTTATTTTCTTAAAATAATTAATAATTAACTAAGATTTTGTTAACTTACTTCTTATCATCCCATGCTCGAGTGTCAAGTACCCAGGATGGAGAAATGCCTAAATCTCAGCCTCTGTTCAGTCATTGGCTCCCCACTAGCCTTGGTAAGTCACTTACCAACCTCAGACTCAGTTTCTCAGCCTATGAAATGGAACTCACAGCACTCTTTCCATTTGAGGGGTGTGTGTGTGGGGGGTCTCAGTCCACTAGGACCAGGTCCTGGCTTGGCATGGCGGGCAGTGGTGAGTGAAGCCAGGCTGCCCTGCCTAGTAGTGGGCCTGCAAATGAGGGAGCCCCACAGCCAGGCCTGAGGAGGGAGTCAAGGCCGTGCCCTGCAGCACAGCCCCAGGCCCTCCAGGGCTGGCGAGTGCGTTGTGGCACCTGTCTGGGCATCTGCTGCAGGGAGGTAGGGGGCTCCACATGAGAGGATGGGAGGGCAGGGCTCAGCAGAGAGCACCTGCCACTGAGCATGTTCTGCTGCAATCCCCCCAACACTGGGGCCAGAGGCTCTGAAAACAGGACAGGCGGGTCGGGGGACATGCGAACTGTAGGCAAACCTCAAGCAAACAGACAGAAGTTCTGGTTCTTCTCCCCATAGGAAAGGAGCCTGTGGTCTGGGAGCCTTGTCCCCATTGGAAAGGACAGGCTCTGGGAGCCTAGTTCACATGGGAGAGAGGGTTCAAAGCCTTGACAGCGGCCTAGGCTCCTCCAAGGCCTCCTCAGCCAGTTGGTGGTGGATGGCAGGGGGAATCAGCGAGCCAGGAGACCCCCTCCTGCCATCGCTTTTCAGGGTCCATGGGCCCTTTACACTCTTGCTCCCAGCTGGGCCTGCCCCAAGACCCAACAAAACTGTACTCCCTCTCCCCCAGCTTTCATTACGTCTTTCTTTTTTGACACTACAGGAAAAGAACAGAATGGCTCATAATCCCAAGTGCTCTGTTAACATCTGTTGACATAAAAAAAAAACAAACACCAATAATATACACACATGGTAGGAAAGTCAAGCAAAATACAAAGGTTTAAAACAAAAGTAAAATGCTTGCTCCCTTCACCCTTTCCCACCTCCATCTGAAGGCAGCCACTTCACAGGTCTTACAGAGCCTGCCAGGGGAAAATGTCATGCTCACACTAGCACATCTGTGTGCTTGTGTATCTGTTAACAAGTATGCGCAGGAAAGGAGACTGTGCTGGCACCTGGCCCCTTCAGCTTAACCTCACAGCTCAGGTACCCCTCTGCTCACATGCAGACCTGGCCCGTGCTTGTCGACCATTTCCCGGACAAGCTGTGGGGGGGCTGCTCCCCTGTGGTGTCTGGTCTTTTGTTGGGGAATTTTAAATGCATATTCCCCTCTTTCCTAAGCGCCCCTGGCCACCCTGGGTCATAATCATTTTGGTCCATCTTAGAACCCAGAAATCAGAGGTGCAATTAACCCAATGCATGCAGAGAGAGCTCCTGGAGGCAGGGAGGCCCCATGCCTTTGGGCAAGGCATGCATTTTTCTCTGAGCCTTAGTTTCTGCCTCTAGAACATGGGGTAACTCTCTCTTAAAGTGGAGGCAGAGCTTTTTAAAAGACAGTGTGGTCTAATGAATGGGCTTCCTATCCCCTTCCAGAACCTGGAGGTTATTTGATAACCTTGGACCTCTAGGTAACAGGGGAATATTAGATGAGGAAATGGAGGCACAGAGAGATTAAGGGATTTACCCAAGATCACACAGCTGGTAAATGGGGAACCTGGGCTGGAACGAGTCAGTCTGACTCCAGGGGTCGTGCTCCGGGTTGCCAGGTGGACAGTGGCTGCTTCAGGAAGGCATGACCGTGTGGAATGCCCAGGGACTACAGGGCTGGGTGGAGGAGGAGCAGGAGGTATGTAAGGGCTAAGGGGGACAAAGGATCCTCCAAAAGGGACAGGGTGTGTGAGCTCACCCAGCCCCCAGCCCAGGGCAGGGCAAAGGGGTCTCAAGCCCCTCAAGCTTCCTCCTCCAACGAGCCCAGTGCCAGCATGGTACTCTACAGACTCCAACCTCACTGGAAGGAGTGACCACAGAAAGGTTTGCAGGGATGGTGTCCCAGGAGGGGAGGGAGGAGGCCATGACATCATTCAGTGTCACTGTGTGCCAGGGGTGGTATATTTTATGTCATTTAATCCTTGTACAACAGGTAATTTTACTGCTGTGGGAGGCTAGCCACTTCAGTTCATGGACCATGCCCTTCCCGCTAAGGGTGGGTGACTACTTGGGCCCTGTGTGTGAGGAGAGCAGAGATGTTGTGACCCTGGGCCCTCAACGCCTCAAGGCCAGTGTGAGCAGGCAGGGTGCACCCTCTGTAGGGGCTTGAGGGGAGCCAGCAGGGTGTGACCACAGTGCTAGCCAAAGGCCTCCTCTCCCTCCCCTGGGCTTCCCCTTCCTTCCTGCCCTGCCCTGTCTTTAACTCCACAGCTGTCTCCTGAGTCATCTTTGCTTTCTAACTTTCCGGTTTTTAGTCACCTGTCTCCCTGGTTTTAGTTTGGATTTCCACCTTGATGAAGAAAATTAGATTCTCTTTCTCTCTCTCTCCTGTACACTCATGAGGACATAGCCTGCTTGGTGACAACCTCTCCAAAGGATCCTCAGGGCAGAAGCCAAAGGTCAAGGGAACCCTGAACCCACTAGCCCACTTGCATTTCCCAGGGTGAGCCTTGGCTGCAGGGTCTCTGGGTCAGAGCTCAGCTTTCTGGGTCTGAGCACCCCACTAGGTTATAAGACATCTCCTGCTTCAACTGTGTGCTCCACTGCCACAGGCCTGGCTGGGTTGAACTTGGAGGAAAAGGCCCTGATGGTCAGAAGAGGAAAGTATAGGCCGTATCTCCTACCACTGGGCAAAGCTGGTAGGTATCAGAAACCCCAGCCTCCAAGCCTTGGACTATGTACCCTTGCTCCCTGCCCTTGCCCACCTTCCTTCTCTGAAATCAGCCTGAGTTTGCAGAAGGGGAGAACAGCTTGGCTGGGCACAATATGCACTGTGATGAGGTCAAATAGGGGTGGCTGTGCCATAGGCAGGTGCAATCCTAGAAGCCTTTCTGCAAGAGGTGGTGTGATACAGCTAGACAGAGGCACTGGGAGGGACCAACAGGGAAGGAGTGAAGACATCTGGTCTGAGTGTGCAATGGGCAGGAGGGTGGAGAAGATGCGTTCATTCCTCCAAGTATTTGTTAAGTACCTACTATGTGCCAGACTCTGTTATAAGCACTGGGTACACATTAAACAGACCAAAGAAACAAACAAAAAAATCCTTGGAGCTGACATTTAGTGGGAAAGGCACCCTGAGGGGTCAGGCTCAGCATCCCCCAAAGCATCTGAGGCTCAGCTGAGTCAGGAAGAGAGAGAGGACCTGTGCCAGTGGCCCTCAACCTGAGAGAGTCAGGCCTCAGGCCCTGTCTCTGCCACCAGAGGGGAAACTCAGCCCGGATGGGGCACATGGAGGCCCAGGCCAAACCTACTTCTAAGAATTGCACCATGTGCCACAGGTGTCCCTCTGCTTTAAGAGTCAGAGTTGGCCTGATGCCCACCTCTTCCTGGAAACCTGTCTCCCGCATAAACTCCTACTCTCACTGGGGTGAAAAGATGAGGATGCCCATCTTTCTTATTAGAGGACACTGCCTTTGAGTTGATCAGAAATTTTTTAAAATGTAGAAAGATATCCTCCTTCAACTGACCCTAACACCTCTACCTGGATGAAAAATGCTGGCCTGTCTTATTAAATTTGCAGTTGCAGTCCAGACCCTGCAAGATCTCAGGAGAGCTGTTCCTGTGGGTCTCAGTTTCTTTATCTTTAAAATGGGCAGAGAGGCTTGCCCCTGCAAAACCACTGGAAGGGGAGCAGCAGCGGGCAGTTATTGACCAGTAAATGCATGCCAGCACTGAGCCAAGCCCGTCATCTGCACAGACTTGTATGCAATCCTCTCAGGAGCCTTGTGAGGAAGATACAGTGGACATTCCCATTTTACAGATGAAGAAACTGAGGCTCAGAGGGGATCAGGAGTTGCCTAAAGTCAATGGTTGTGTGATTCCTGAAACCCTGCTTATAATACACCACTCTATTTTTCTTAGTAAGACTACCTTCCATTCTGTTCAACCACTTTTAGTCAACTAACAGTTAAAAGGCACAAGCTATACAGCAGTCACTGACTAACTCACAGCTTTTATTTGAGCATCTAGTGAGCACCAAGCTGGCTCTCAGTCTGGGTAGGAGGGAGACAAAACCAGTTCTTGTCCCCCAAGAGTCTAGAGGTGTGTGGGGACTTGGGGCTTAGCCACAGAGGTGATGAACATAGTCTCGGCCACCAGACACTTCTGGGTGTAGCTGTGTATAATTGGATAATTCAGTTCACTTCTCTCTGCTTAGGTTCTCGGCCCTGTACTGATGGTAAGAATGTCACCTTCCAGGGCTGGTGCAAGGATGACATGTGATAAAGAGGGTCCCTCAAGGATGGGGTTTGGCAAAAAATGTGCTGCATAAACTGTGGCCATTATCATTACAGTGAACAACCAGAGAACAAGGGATGATTGTGCATGCCCAGATGTCAGGCTGTGGGTCCAGAGGTGCCTCAGGAGCACAGGGCAGGAAGAGGGACTCTGGCCGGGAGCAGGCAGGGGAGCGTTCCTGGAAGACAGCCTCAGATGTGGTTCTGAAGGCTGAGCAGCTGGCAGCAGGAGTCAGGCTGGGGATGAGGTGTGCACCTCTGTGTGCATATGAGAGAGACAGAGGCAGAGGCAGCCAGCCCTGAGACCACTGCAAGGATGTGAGCAGGTGAGCAGTGAGTCTGCGGTGGCTCACTGCAGGGAACTGTGCTCCACTGCTAGGCAGACACCTCTGGGACCCGGAGCCCCAAGGGCTTTAGAGAGAGGGCAGCTCTGGGGGCGAGAAAGGTGTCATGCCTCATTTGCGGGGTATGCATGGCCTGTGGCCATCTCAGCAGGAACCCAGGTTCTCCTCTGGGTTCTCCTCTAGGTGCTGTCCCTTGGGCCAGGATTGAGAGTTGTAGATGTTTACTCCCTGTAGAGTTTTTGTGGACCCTGACCTCAGTCTTCTCAGGCTCCATTATTGCCCCCTCCCAAGCCAACAAACAGGGCTTAAGATGGCAAGAACGGAGGACCGGAAGAGCTACACTGTCCAGGACCTGACTGTGGCAGGAGAGGGAGAGGCCCAGAATGGTGTTTACATTTTCCCTCCTTTCCTTCTGGTGGCCTGGCTGGCCAGCAGTTACACCACTGCGGTTTGTTGGCCCTAGGGAGTGCCTCCATTACATAACGCCTCTCACAACCGCCCCTAAAACACACACACACTGGCACACACTCAGACTCACATTCTTCTGCACACATATACACTTACCCACACATTCTCATGGAGATGCGCATTTATTGTATCACACTCTGAATCGGTAAAACTATTGTCTCAGGAAGACTTCTGCTGCCCCCACCAACAGTCACAGCCTCTCCCCTCACCCTGGTTTCAGCAGGAGGGTCTTCCCACTTCCTTGCCCTCAAGCCCTAGGTGCTCTGAGCCCACTGGGACTAAGCCAGCCCTGCCTGGCGCTCCCAGGTAACAGCCCCAGTCTCTGGCACCAGCCCAGGCAGTGGACACCCACAGGCTGCCCTCGAAGAGCTAAGTGTTGGGACTTAGCCATGGGAGGATTTGAGAACAGGACAGGGAGAGAAAGAAAGAGCAGACCCCAGGGGGCAGCCCCTGTGGACTCCAGAAACTCCAAACAGGCTTACAAGGAAGGGACAGGGGTGGATATGGGGGTGGGAGGCATACAGGGCAACATTTCTGAAGCATTATTATGACAGCAGGTTTCAAGGTTTAAATGCATGTGACCCTCCACAGAAACACGTGAGCCGCCCTGCAACTCAGCAATGCCTCCTCTAGGGTTCATCTCATGGAAATGCTCACTCAAGGGTCAGTGTATAAGGATGTTCGTGATGTGTTGCACATAAAAGTGAAACAGTGCAGAGCGTTGGTGGCCATCAGGAGGGCCCGCATGCTGCGGAATACTGTGCCACCATTAAAAGAAGGTGCAGGCATGCTGAGGGGCATGGGCCAATGGATAGGAGTTACAGCCTGACCCCATTCTGTGAACTAAAATGATATATGAACATGTGTGTGTAAACATTTATAGGTAAGCTGCATGAATCAAATCTCTGGAACTCCTCACACACAGTGGCTACCACGTATCCAGCTTTGCTGAGTGGGACTGGGGAGGAAGGCTAGGAGGGAGTTTTCCATTAGGACACACTAGAATTCAGTGTCTGCTGTTTGGATATTCAGCACAGGCCTGCACGAGCTTAAAATTGTTGGAAAGATTCATTGCAAGGCCATATCTATGAAGGAGCAGGACATTTCTCCCCCTCCTGAGGGGCTGGGGCAATCTGCCCTTGAATGGAGTGGAGTAAGGGTGTCAGGACAGCCCCACCCTTCACGAACTGGGAAACCCCGGGCAAATGCCTTCATTTCACATAGCGTCATTTTCCTCATCTGCCAAACGCGAGAGAACAATACCACTCTCAGAGAGGGGCCTGGTTTGGCTGCACTGAGTCCCTTCTTAGAGCCAGGCTGGGGTGTACAAGGAGGAACATGACGTTCTTGCTTTGAAGGAACTTACAAGCCGGAGAGGAAGACAAAGCCTGGTGTAGGACAATGTGCTCTGTGCTCCTACAGAGGCCTGCACGGGAGCCCTGGGGGATGGTGGCAAGATGGAGGTTGAGATGCAGCTGCGCAGAGGAAGCGGAGGGACATGATGGTGCACCTCAAGCAGGGGCATGGGTCGAGTGGAAGCCCAGGGTGCGAAGAGCATCAGGGATCATCAACCATCAACACTCCAGGCAGGAGCCATGAGGCAGAGCCTCAAAGAGCATGTTTGGAAGCTTGAACTGGGGGTGAGGGCACCCTTCAGGGTCTTAGAGCATGAGGGACACTTAGATTGCCTAAGTGTTTCGGAAGCTGGCTCTGAAGCATGGTGGTGGCAGGAGGAGCAGCCGGGTCTCCCGGCTCACCTGCTGTCCAGGGGGAGGGGCGCCTGAGCGGCTGAGGCAGTAAAGAAAGGGAGAGGAGACAGTGTCCAGGCAGGGTTAGAAAGAAGAGTGGTCACGTTCAGGCAGCCTGTGAGGGAAGGGTAGAGGGGGGTCAGAGAAACTGCAGAAGGACCCCAGGCTCTGGCGTGGGCGACTGAGGGACGTGGTCTCGCAGCTGTGGAGACAGGGACAGCAGGAGGGGTTGGTGTACGGACCTCTGTCTCTGGGGCATCTGAGAGGAGAGGGGTCCCAGGCTGGGGGGTGGAGCTTTGAGGTGCCACCATGTGGTGGGAGTCCCTTCATTTTTCCTTCACAGGTACTTACAGTCTACTGGACAGAAGGGTAGTTTTGGAATATTTGGGATTCTCATGGCTCATGGAGGGAGGGAGAGCCTTCAAATCATCGGTGTATCCTAGGACCTGCTTTGGAAAAGGACTGCCCTTCAAGGGTTAGATGATAGAAGCTTCCTTCTTTATAGCTATTTGTGTTTTAATAGAATACTCTAGAACAGTCATGCTGTCCAGCAGAACCTTCTGATGATGGAAATGTTCTGGGCTGTTCAGTGCAGTAGCCCCTAGCTACATTGGCTATTGAGTACTTAAAATGTGGCTAGTATGGCTGAGGAAGTGAGTTTTACATTTTGTCTACTTAAAATTAAAATTAAAATTAAATAGCCACCTTTGGCTAGTGCCTACCATATTGGACATTGCAGATCTAGATAGAATTTCCTAAGGAAAGCAGTGGGCATTCTCGTCTTAAGGCTCATATGGTTAGGGGAATTTGGTGCAGGCAGACAAGGGAGCCTTGCTGACCCCGCCACCCCAACCCCAGTTTGGGTGCCTACTGACGAAGTATAAAAAAAATAAGGAAGCAATAATAAACTGTTACATCATATTTTCCGTGTGTAGGGTTCAATTCTTCCTACATGGATTGACTCCCTTGAGCTTCCTGATAGTCCTAGGAGATAGGCAAGACATTTTGTAGATGAGGACAGCAAACCACGGAGTGTTAGCGGCTGGCTCACCGTCTCACGGCTGGCAGAAGCAAGGCTAGGCTTTGAACTGGCTGCCTGCTCTGCTAACCATTCTGCTAGCCTGCACATAGATACTCTCATCTGTGGGACTCTGAGCTAGACCCTTCACCAACACACCTCCCACATGGCATCATATCTTGACCCTTATGGGGGCTTTGTGTAGCAGAAATGGCATCATCATCTCACTTTATAGATAAGGAAACTGAGGCTCAGAGATTGGCTCTGGATTGTACTGGTAGGGAATAGCAGCCGGAGTCACCTCGGAACCCAGGTCTCTAGGAGCCCCTGAGTGTAACTCCTGTGTGACCAGCCCCCTCGTACAGTGGTGGTGACCTGCTGGGAGCCCTCCCAGGCCCCAGCCCCTGGAGCAGCTCTGGGCTCACAGGACTGTGCTTTGTAAGCTTATGATCATGTCCACCCCACAGCCCCTCCAGGCTCTTTGTAAGAGGCTGATGGACAAGATATCCTGAGGCCTATTACTCTGAGCCTCTCAGCCCAGAGGGATTTACATCTGCTTTGGTGAGAGTGGACATTACAGCATTTTCACCAACAGCCCTGCCAGCACAACTCACCCCAGGGAGGACAGTGTCAAAGGGGGTCTCTTCTCCAGGGCTCAGACTGAAACCCAGAAATTGGGAAATCTCCAGAGGGGTCTTTCTACCCTCTCTGATCTTTAGTTCTATCATTTGTGGAATGAAAGGCTAATACTAGGTCATGGGTTTTTTAGGCCTTTTTTAGCATTAACATTGTTTATATAAGGAATCATTTTTTCCGGTCTACTCTCCACACAGCTGAAATCATTTAAAAATGTGAATGTGCTTATCTTATCCTCAGGCTTAAAATGCCTCAGCAGCTTCCCCTGCTCTAGAGATAGTATGCTTGCTCTCATAAAGCTTAGAATCTAAGAAGGAAGGTCCATATACACATAAAGGCATCTCAAATATGTCCGAGGATGACAAATGCTAGGGAAAAAATAAACCAGGATGAGAGAAGGAATGTCAAATGGGGCTGTTGTTTTAGAGAGTATGGTCTGAGTAGCCCCCTGAAAAGAAGACAGTAGCAGGTTTTGAAGGAAATGGGCTATGTGGAAGAGCGCAGCAGAAAGAATAGCAAGTGCAAAGGCCCTAAGACAGAGAACAGGCCCAGCATGATTAAGGATCAACAAGGGGGTCTGTGCAGCCCAGGATAAAGGAAGGGAGAGTCAAGGTCAGAAAGGAGGGCAGGTGGGGAAGGACAGATAATGTAGGACCTTGCAGGCCTTGCAAAGATTTTAAATTTTATTCTGAGTGAGGCAGGACACAGTCTACCTGGAATGAAAATCTGGAGGGATCCTTGGAAATCTGGGTTTACAGGCAGTGTGGGAGTGAGACAGGTAGAGAGGAGTCAGAGAGGTAACCTGGGGCAATTTGAAGGAAGAATGAACTTAAGATTCCTTTGGATTCTGCTTCAGCCTTTTCCTAACTGCTGGATCTCAGGCATATGACAACTTCTCTGAGCCCAGTTTCCTCATCTTTGAAATGGGGATAGTAATATACCTCAATCTTGGGTAGATATTAGGACTGTCATTAACATATATAAAGCTTTTAGTACACAGTTAGAGCTCCATAAATAGTAGCTGTTAGAATCTTTAAGGCTTTCGGACTAGGAAACCTGTGGGCATGAATTGGGGGCATAGAGGAAGCAGAAAATGAAGCATAATGGTAATAACAGCAAGGTATTCCTGCAGAATACTTACCCTGTCTAGATGCTGGGCAAAGCAGTCCCCACCTCTGACTCCAGAGGCCCAGTGGTTTCCACCGATGGTAACCTTCTGGGCTTTGGGGTGAAAGGTCCAAACAGGTTTCCCTCTGTACATTTTGAAGGGATGGGTTCTGAGGAGAGGTTTTTTAGATCGAAAAAGTTAACCAAAAATATTTAACTGAAACATAGAAAAGGTCAAAGTATAATAAAAGAAAACAACATGTAGGAGTAACTAAACCCAAACTAGGATGCTCTAATAGAAAATTGGTAGGGGTCAAAGGGTAGGCAAGAGCTCCCTGAGGGCTGAGTGTACCATCCCAGCCCCATCCCATGCTCCTTTGCTCTGTTCAGCACCCCCAGGCACCATTTCCTTTTTTCCTTTCCTTTCTGGAATCACGCTGCCTCTGACCACAGGGCCTTTGAAATAGCTGTTCCTTTGACTTGGAGAGCTCTTTCACTGGCCCCTTTGTCTTAGTAAAGTGTTACTGACCCTTCTTACTTCTTAAGGGTCTCAGACCCTAACTGAGGTCAGTTTCCCTGACAAAGGCTCCCTCACTTCCTTGTCCTTCCCTTTCATGCCTGTATTTCAGCTGGTAAGTATACATTTTTAAAAAATTAAGATATAATTCACATATAATAAAATTCACCAGATTAAAGCATACCAATGTACAAATTTTCATATATTCAGGGTGTGCAACCATTACCACTAATTCCAGAATATTTTCATTAACCCAAAAATAAACAATGTATGTATCAGCAGTCATTTCCCATTCATGGTCCAACCCTGGTAACCACTAATCTATTTTTTGTCTCTATGGATTTGCCTTATTCTGGGCATTTCATGTAAGTGGAATCATATAATATGTGGTCTTTAGTGTGTGACTTCTTTCACTTAACATAATTTTTCCAGGGTTCATACATTTGTCATTACTTCATTCCTTTCTACGACTATATAGTATTCCATTGTATGGATATACCACCTTTTACTTATTTATTCATCTGTTGATGGACATTTGGGTGGTTTCCATTTTTTGGGTTTTGTGAACAAATGTACCAGTATTTTATGGGGACGTCATGGAACACGCCTCAGACCAAGTAGGGGAAACAGACATTAACAGTTTTAAAAACCAGTACATCATTTTAGAAAATAATCTGGCAGTTCATCAAAAAGATAAACATAGAATTACTTCTAGGTATATAGTCAAAAGAAATGAAAACATATGTTCATATAAAAAAGTTGTATACAGATGTTCATAGCAGCATTATTCAACAATAGTCAAAAGGTGGAAACAACTCATGTGTCTATCGACTGATGAATGAATAAAGAGAAGGTGGTATGTCCATACAATGGAATATTATCCTGCATATGGCTGATTTATACTGCATCATGAATGAACCTTGGAAACATTACGTATACTCCATGAAGCCAGTGTCGATGTCTGTCACCTCATGTCTGTTCCGTACTATGGGTATTTCCTAGACAGTCAAGAACTGTCTGTGGGATGAATGAAAAACACCCTTTTGATGTCTGGACTGAGTCCCAGGGCAGTGAGGGGGAAGTCCTGCCAGCATGTCTGAAGTGTACCAGGTCTGGCTCTCAGTACCCTGCTACATCTCTGATTTCCATCTTTACAATGTGTCACCTTAGGAGTCTGGGCATCCCTTTGGTGCTCAATAAAGTCCCATCACATTGGCTTGACTGGACCTCTTCACATAGCAAGGCCAGGGAGAGACAACCAGGAAGCACAGGATCACTGCCACATACCTCAGCCAAGTTCCTCTCCCCTCTGCTCAGTGGTGCAGAGAAACAAATAGCAGCTTGCTAATGGCCACACAGCCCCTTCTCAAGTGGTCCAGGGCTCAGAAACTGCCCTGTAAGCAGCCCCTCACCCCTGTCACCATAGGGTGATGGGATTTGGTAAGACAAGTCTCTGGGACTGCATTTCAAATGATCCCTCCTCCCCATAAAACCAGCTTGGTGACCAGGGGAGGGGGGTCGCAGGCCACTCCACAGCCAGACCTCCTACAGAGGCATCACCAGGGATTCTGTATTTCATCAAATGTTGCTGGACCACAAAATTTCATTTGAAAGTGATTTTAATTAGCCAGAAACTAGGAATTTAATACATGAAAAACAAAGAATGTTCCAAGGCTATGGCTGGGAAACACTTAAAAAAAAATTCTGCCTGACTCCCCAGGCCAGCTAAGCACCCTGACACAAGGGCCTGATTGCCAGAGGAATCCACAAGGAAAACAAAGCTTATTTTTACAGAAATATTTTAAACTTGGTTTCAGTGAGCTCAGGAGTTCTCTTGTCTGTCTGAAATTTTTAGTATCTTTCCTTCTATTTCAGAGCTGCCTCTCACCCCAGAGGGCACAAGAGCTCCTATCTGACAAGAGCTATTTCTGTATGTAGGAAAATAAAAGAGCCCTTTCCCCTCCAACCAGAGAATTGTTTCTAACTATGTCCCTGCAGTCAAGCCCAGGAGGCCTGTCCTTGGCAGGTGTGCTCAGCAATAAGGTGGATCTGGGGTCCTTGCAGACCTGAAGGCCTGTCTGCCACCCCTCAGCTCAGTCCTGTTCTGCCTACTGCCCTGTAGGAAGCCGATGACAGCTTGGTTACCATTTCCGGGTTTTGAAAGCAGTTTTTAACTTGAAAGAGGCCTGCTAAAACGGGCTGCTTTTCCTCTGTAGGTGTTGTTAACACCCCCATGCCCACAGAGACAACCCCCCCCAACAGATACATCTAGACCCAAACATACAACACTTACAGATCTTTGCTCGAATTCTACAGACCCCCACACCTACCAGACAGCAACAGCAACAGCTACACGGACACACCTGCTCACAGCAGTGGGCGTACCCGTACCCATGCACCCACACACAGGCACCCTCAACCCACACTCCCACTCACAGAGTTCCACACACACCTACAGACTCTCACATTCTACAGGCCTACATACCCCACATATGTATCGACAGCCACATAGATCCACACAACCCACAGACACAGCCTCATACACCAGCACCCCCCTATAACACCATACACAGAGACCCCTGAACCCCGCACACAGAGCAATGCCCACAAACATGTGCACACCCACCTAGGCAGACAAGGATATGGACACATGCACAGACACCCTTCACATGGACACACCCACACAGACCTTCTTACACATACACATAGACACCCCACATGTATTTGCTTTCTAGGTGTAGCAAAAACTATGAGGAGAGAATGGAGAACCCACCTAGGAGGGTGGGCCCTGCAGGCGCTGTGGCTTCCCCCACCCCCATTCCGGCAGGGCTCCTCCTGGGCAGGCCTACCCAGCTGCCAGGCCCTGACTCCTCCCAGGTCTCCCCTGTCTTCCTTCCCACTCCTTGGCCTTGCCAGTGGCGGATACTGGAACTGCTCTGGATGGCCACAAGTCTGCACATACCCTAGAGCGTGAAGAAGAAAAAGAAACACAATTAAGTGAGGTAACAGCAATGGAGAGTGGCTACAGAGCCCTGAGGGAGGTAAGCCTGGCCAAGGCTCAGCCTCCACGGGCTGCGTCGGCTCCCCCCATCTCACAAGGCAGGGAAGGCACAGAGACCCAACTCCTGCTTTCAAGAAGGCAGTCACATCTGCCCTCCCTTGCATTATAACAAGCAACACTGAAGGAGAGCAGGTGCCTGGGGATGGTTCGCTTCCAGGGTCAAAGGCTCTCTTGTAGGCTTTCCCTGCACACATCTAGCCTGGAGGTTTTCTGAGACCCCAGGCAGATCTTAGCACTGAGCGTTTCAGTGCTGGGCCAGACCTGCAGCCAAGAGCTATGCCTGCCTGTCCCTCCTGCATTGGGCCATCTTGGGCCTGGCCCTTTCATTCGGGCTCCTGAGCCGCTGCAGGGTTCACAGTCCTCCATCTCCTCCCATGGGTGGGTTCAGAGCTTTGGCCTTCTCAATAGCTTTTTGTGTGTGTCTTTTTTTCCTTTTTATACACTCAGCAGTAGATTCAGACAGAGTGAGGGGTGGAAAATATGGACATGCATGCATCCCTTCTCTGAAATAATTTAGGGAGTGGCACATCTAATTGGGTGCCTTAAAAAACACCTTAGTTTTCAAACAGCCAGTGGAAATTATTAAGACACTGTGAACACCATTACATTCTGGGCCCATTTTTACAGCTGACTACAAAGAATTTCATCTTGAGTGTAAGGCAGTAATGGGGCCAGTTTTAGTTCTGTTCCTCAGCCTATGATAGGAATCCAGGCTTGTTCTTACTTGCAATTTTTACTTCTAGTTCCCTTAATTTACAAGACAACTTTCCTAAGGGTGATCAAGCAATAGCAGAGAGTTTTGTTTGCTGTTAATTCCAGCTGATGCAGAAAGATAATGACCTACATACCCTTCATTGATCTGCAGCATGAGGAAATTTCTGAATGATCCCCCAGCTTTCCACGCTCCACTGGATCTTAAAATACAAAACATCAGATCCTAGCAGTTGGGCTTTCAAACAAACCAGTTAAAAAAAAATGAATGTGGCTTACCCCAAAAAGAAGTCCAACATTCCAGCTGATCAAAAGTGCTTGTTTAGAAAAGCAAGTTTTGGAATGAAGTGGAAACAAGGCCTTTCAATGCAGCTTGGCCTAAATAGCACCACATTTTAGACTTTTCCTCCCTGTTGCACATTCTTTATGGGGAAGAGGCCAGGGAGCCTGCAGGGTCTTCAGAGGGCTGAGCCCTTCTTGGCCTCAGGCTTCCCCTCCCCCACCGCTGAGGCCATCAGCGAGTAGGCATCTGGGAGAATTTAGAAACTGTTCTCCATCCCCTTTGGCAGCGTGCTCCAAGGCCCCAAACGCTCCAGTTAACGCCAGCCCGATCATCGTTAACGTGAAACAGCTGCCGGAGGCCTGGTCCACAGACTGCCCCCCACCCACCCTGCTCAGCTGTGACACAGGAGACCCTGGCAGAGAAGGGATTGCAAGTATTGGTTGATAGAGCCCAGCTGTTGTAGATAAGAAAACAAACTATTGCTAAATCTCTTGCCTACTTTGGGAGAAGTATTTGAACTGTGGTGGGGGGCTGGGGTTGGGTAGGACAGAGAAGAAAAAACATGAATTGATTTATGAACCTGATTTTTAAGTTTTTTAAATGATGGCAGGAAAAAAAAATACTTGTTTTATTTAATTGTGTGAGAATCAGCAAATTGGTTTTTTTTTTTACTTCCTTTTTCTACAGACCTGGGTTGAATTTGCTTTCTGGCCACTTAGTCGTCTAAAGCAGACGCTAATCCTTTCACATAAATAACTGTGTGCTCACTCCCAGAGGAAGCTGTCCGCATAAACAAACATTACCCAGATATAAGTTTAACCTGTTTAATCTTCCCTTTCCCTTCTCTCAAGGACACAGCCAGACTTTCCAAAGTCCAAGCAAAACTCTGGTTCACCCGTCCAAGGAAGGGCCTAATCCCCCCACCCCTCAACATATCTAGATCATCACCTTAATGGCCTGCAGGCCACGGGCTGACATCCTCCACCCTTCTCCACTCAAGCCGTTCTATTCCCTGGGTATCCCAAAGAAAAAAATCCGGGACCTTCAGCTGCCACTGCAGACATGTGACCAACTTGGTGACTCACAGGCGGGCCACACCCCTTCAGGCCTCCCAGCCAAGCCCTGCCACCGGCCAGTCAGCCAACACTGGGATGCATCTTATTACCAAGGGAAACAACTAATGCCCTTGACAGTCCAAATTACTTTCCCTCAGCTAAAAGAACTTGCTATAAAATACATAGGGGCGGGCTCTTCTGAACTGTGGCTCTGCCAGCTAAATCCAAGCCCCCAATCCCTCCAAGACCTGGGCAATGCCTGACAAAGCCATGGGAAGAGGCTGGCTACTAATATTTTTTAAAAAAGAAAGTGATCTTACCCATTAATACCTTTTTTCCCAAAAGTTTTATTGGGGGGAAAACTACAAAACATTTACAGTACAATGTTTACAGTCACAATTTGTAGTGAACTGATTCCCCAAAATATATTACAACTCAAGTTGACTTATCTTGTTACATTCAAAAACCTACTTTTCTGTCAAAGTAGTCCAGAGTACATACATACATACATAGTGCTCCAACTGTACCTACGTACAAACTAAAGCTACTGCTCATTCATCCACTGTCCAGGAAACCATTCCTGCCTTTCTACACGGAAAAAAAAAAAAAAGTACAAGTTTTGGAATTTTCTGTAATTAAAGGCGGCATATTCATGTACTACATACCATTTAGCCCTAAGAGGTGTGGCCTCTTCACTTTATATCTATAAAAAAAAGTGGTAAATATCTTTTCCTTTTGTGCAGTTGAACCCATCCTACATTCAAATTCTCTCAAGCACTAATAGATAAAATACTTATTTGGTTGAGGAAGCTTTAAGGCAAGTTCTGGCCCTTCCAAAGGCACTGTGAAGACTACCCCCCCCACCCCCCCTTATTGCTACATGTCTTTTGAAGAGTATGTCACAGTAGAACTGGTGGAATAAGCAAACAAAAACATTTTTTGCTAATTTATGAAGCTGGAATGAGAAAAGCATGCCACATTTATGCCTGATTCCAAGTATGTGGTCACTTTTTTTCTTTAAAAGTTGGATGGGCTACAACCATTATACATTCTAAGAAAACTCAAAAGATATTCCTCAAACTACTTCCACAGCATCAAGATAGATTTCTGTAAAGAAATCATGCAATCTTTCAAAATTTACGTAAACAAGGAAAGAAATTAATGAAATAAATATTACATACAATCTCTTAAATTAAGATTTTTTACTCATTTACAATAAAATAACCAAGTGAAGTTACAAAAGGCATATATTACTGTGAAAAGAACATACACTCCACATTTTGCCGATTAATAATGGCAATCATAATTTAACATAATAAAAGAATATATATCTATTGCTTTTCATCATACTTGATAAATACAGTATGAACAAAATTTTCAATGTATACTTTTCACAAGATAATAAATAAGTTAAATAGTTTTTTCATATTGAGTTGTGGTGCAGTGGTGCGAATCAACTCAAAACAGCTAAAAATTCAGCAGTTATTCCCCAACAATTACAAACTAAGGTCTGCCCAAGGCTTCCAGAAAGAGCAGACAAAATGGTTCTAAATTAAACATCCACAAAGTGGTGGCAATGAAACCAGTAACCAGTATGAAACTTTGGAATGCAAGGGTGTTTTTCCAGACACTTGTAACTTAAAAAAACAAAACAAAAACATAAAACCCAACAACCTATGGAGCTGAGGGCTACTATCAAGGCATATTCTTGGTAGAATACTGGATTCTAAAAGCTTATTAGGTTTAGCAAGGTGGTGTCCGGCTGGTCTGTGACAAACGACAATTAGGAACTTCTCTGGAGATCGCGTTCCCACATCTGGACTGGAACTAATGCTTTTCAAGTGAAGACATGGAATGGTGGTCGGTAGCTGCTGGTGCTGGTTGATTTCTCCTAAAGTCCCAAACTCATCGGAGACCTAAAAAAGTTTGTGTTTGTTTTTTTGTTCTGTTCGCATCACAACTGCCCTGTTGTGAATGAATATTTTGTTCATCAATACAAAAAAGTTCATCGGCTTTCTTTTTTGCTCAACAAGAAACTTTGTAATAAAAATAATAAAAAAACAAAAGAAGAAACCGAAAGGGGAGAGGTGGGGGCCCCTCCTGCACACAAGTTCGAGTCCAAGTGCTCGGCGCCGCCAGCAGTCTGCTTGGGGCCTGTCACCCCCACTCCCGCGCCCCCCTAACCTCTAGCAAGGGCAAGATGGCAGAGGCGCCCTCCAACACCCCCAGAAAGGCCTTCCCTTCCTCCTTTCCTCACTGGCGCCCTCTTGCCTCAGTCGTCGGAGATGGAGAGGCGGCTGAAGATGGGCAGGCGGCGGCCAGGGTCGAGGCTGGGAGACTCGGAGCCACTGAGGCTGCCCGAGCTCAAAGAGCCACTCAAGTAGCTGTCGCGGTCCGACAGCGAGTCCGGAGGGCTCGGGGGTGCGTCGAACACGGGCGACTCGGATAGGCGGCGTGGCAGCTGGAAGTTGAACGGCGGCGAGGGCGGCCCGGCGGCACTGGCAGGGAGGGGCGCGCTGGGCGGCGCCGGGGGCTGCGCAGGGGGCACCAGGCCCTGCTGTTGCTGGCTGCGATAGTAGGCGGCGGCGGCCACGGCAGCGAAGTTGTGGGTCTGGATGGCAAGCGGCGTGATGAGGTTGCTCAGCTCCGGGCCAAAGGCGAAGGCGTTATTAGCGCACGAGGCCGACGAACAGGCGGCGCACGGAGCACCAGACGCCAGCAGGTCTTCGGAGCCACCGGTGCCGTACAGTAGCGCGGCTGCGGCTGCGGCCGCCGCGGAGGCACAGCACGTCGCGGTACCGGAGGGTGTGGAGGCAGCGGAAGCCGACGAGCAGGAGGAAGCGGACGAGGAGCAGGAGGAGGCCGAAGAGCAGGAGGGTGGTGGCGGTGTACGCGACGTGGGGCTGTCGAGCAGCAGTGGCGACTCGAGTCCCCCCGGGGGCTGGTGGTGGCCCGACGGGAAGCCGGAGAAGCTGAGGCTGTGGTGTAGCTTGGGCCTTGGCTCCCGTGGGAAGCCCAGGTGCAGCGCATCGCGCGCAGTTAAGGTGCGCAGGTCTCCGGAGGCGCCCCCAGACGGCGCGGGCCGCCGCTCGTCGGCGTTGTGGATGAAGTGGCAGCGCGGCCCGTAGGGGCAGAAGCCGATGGTGTGGAAGGTGCGGCACAGCTCCGTCTTGTATTTCGGGTGCCGCGTCAGGCTGCGCAGCTCGTGGAAGCCGTGCGCGAATTGGCACTTCTCGCCATACTTGCACGTGCCGCTCTCCTCGAAGGGCCGGCACAGCTCAGTCTTGTAGCGCGTCGAGTTGATTTGGGAGCCGCCGCCCCCCTTCTGCTGCTGCAGGTGCAGGAGGTGTTGGCTGCGCTCGCCGTTCTCGCTGAACGAGCGGTCCCGGAACTTGTTCTCCTTGTTCAGCAGGGCCGTGCCGCCGCCCCCTGACGGCTCCTTGAGGGTGCCGTAGGAGACCGCGCCACCCGCCGCCCCGCCGCCGCAGCTGCTGCCGTTAGTCGCGCCCGGGAACTTGGGCGAGCAGCTGCCGGGACTGGGCGTGGGGTGGGCGAGCGCGTGCAGGTTGCTGGCCGAATGCCGTCGGAGGAAGGCCGGGGTGAAGCCCGAGCTGGGAGCGGCGGCCACAGGCGTCCCCACCGCCTTCTTGTCCAGCATATTGTTCAGATTGAGATTGGCCAGGGATTTCTCTGTCTGCCAAAAGGAGGGGAGCGAGGAAGAGATTAAAAAAAGAAAGGGGAGAGAAGGAAGAGTTGGGGCGAGTTGCAGAGTTAACTTCCGGCCTTCTGATTTCTTTTCGTTTTCGCGGATTTCGACTCGGCCCCCAACTTCTACCCAAACACCCGCAAAGGAATCAAATTCGTGTTGGGAGGAGCCAGATTCCCACCCTAGGCCGCGCTCGGTTTCAACATGTGATCCTCATCCCGTGGGCCGCCGGCCTGGGCGGCGCAAAGCCTGTCCGGGAAGCCCTGGGCAGCGTGGCCGCAGTCGGCTACGGGAAAACAGCTACGGTGTCTCCCTCCAGCCCTTCCCTCCATTGGACTCCTTCTCCCCGCCCACACGACACGAGCACACACTACTGCAAAACTCTTAGGATTCGGGAAGGGGTTCCCCCTCCCCAAAAGCCGAGGGCACAATGCAAAATCTCAAAATTCTAAGGGAGTCCTGACTGCCCTCCTTCCAGCCTCCCTGCTTCCCTGCGTACCTTGCACAAGAAGTCGATATCGTAGAAGGCGGACAGAAGTGTGGTCGACATGTTTCTGGTTCCTGTAATGGTCGGAATTGCAAGCAGGGAGGTCCGGAGGAGCCCTCGGGGTGGCGCAGCTGGGCTCGAGCCACGACGAATAACGGGTGAGGTAGGGGAGAGACCGAAAGTTTGCTGGGGGACGATAAAAGAGGGAGAGGGAAGCAGCGTGGTCTGGCTTGAGAGTGCCCAGGAGTGCGGAGTGGGGGGAAAAGAGAGCAAAGAGCGCTCCTCCGCGCCCCAGGGTGCCCTGCCGGCCCCCCCCCCGCGCGGAGCCGACGGCAGCTCGCGAACTGCTGGAACTCGGCGGGCCGCGAGCGCGCGCCCTATATAGAGCCCGGGAGCGCGGCAGCGCTGGGCAGGCGTGCCGGGGGAGGGGAGAGAACGCTGACCTGGCTGGGGTCTCCAGGCAACGCCGCCCGCGGCTCGCGGACGTCAGGGGCCTTTCTGGCCTCCCATTGGCCGCCGCCAATTTTTTTCATCTGGGGGTGGGGGCGGAGAGGCCTAGGGGCGGGGCAGGCTGCCTGGGCGCCCGGGGCGACGTGGAGAGTTCGGCGCAGATGAGTGCTGTTGGGTGGTGGCGGGAAGATACGGTTCCCCAGCACGTTTAACGTGATCGGCGTTCTGCAGCACTGGACGTGTCTTCCCCGCCCGATCCTGCTGGGCGAAGTTGTAGAGCTCTTACTTCCCACCCTTGGTTTTACACTGGGCGCGGGAATTGCAAAATGCAAGAATTCGCAACATTCAGTGTGGCTCGGCTCGTTTGCAAAAGGTGCTCCGGCCGGAGGGCGGGGTCCCGGGCCTGAGTCCTGTGGGTGGGGCGAATGCACGTGGAGGCGCGGTGGGGGTGGGAGCGGCCACGCGGACCGCTGCCTTAGCAGTCTCGACCGGAGGAGCCCGGGCCCGTTTCTCCGCCCCCCTCCCCGCCCAGGCTGCTGTAAACAGGGCTTGAGCGCCGGGGCCTGCAGGGCAGGGCTGAGTGTCTGAGGACAAGGCGCTGGCTTTGCTAATCACATCACAAGACCTTGAGCCACAGCCAAAGGCGCGGAGTGGCGCGGGGCGTCCCGGGCGGAGGCGGAGGCTTGGAGGACCGGAGGAAAGACCAGGAGAGGCGCGCAAGCACGGAGGCGACTGACCGCCACCCCGTCAGTCTGCTGCTCGGCCCGGCCTTCCCAGCCCTCCCAGGAGTGCAGTTGCCAGCGGAGGCTCTCCGCTCGCCCGCCGCAGCCTTGGCTTAGCGCGTCCTCTAAGGTCCTTCTCTATCCGGCCGTTGGGGGCGGCGCCGCGCTCCGCCTTAGTTCAGTGTGGGCCGCCGGGTCTGACTAAGGCAGACCCGCGGCCAGGCGGAGCTGGGCACTGAGGACGCCCAAGGTGGGCTCTCCCCCGTTTCTTCCTCTCGCCAGCCGGACACCCCAAAAGCCTGCTCTGGGAAATGCTCTTTGCCAATAGGCACCCTCCGCTTATGGGACAGACACCACCCTCTAGCGCCCAGTGAAGCTAAAGCCGCTGATGGCCCCATTAGGGCCGATTTGGAGTCTGGTCCAGCACACTTCTCACTCATCATCCTATGCATGTGCTGCCAAAAATCTGGAGCCGGGCCTATTATTTTGCACATCTGGTAGTCTAGGCTGCAACAGGGCCTAGGTTGGAAAGTCTAGTGCCCGAGCGGGAAGCTAGTTAAGCGACCCATGCCTCCCTCCCAAATTGAACTTATTTCTCGCCGTTTCCTTGTGTCCATTTTCTTGCCGTGTTCATCCTCTTTCTGAATTAACCTAGAAGGTAATGAGCCAGGCCTGTGACTCATGGAATCGAACTTGCCTGCAGTTCTCAATGCTTTACTCCCCTCCCACCCACACTGGGAGCTGGAGTTGTGGTAGGGCCCCAAGACCTTTAGGATCAGAAACCCAGAGCTGGAGTCAAGGCCCTGCCCCTTATAAGCCATATGATTTTAGACAAATCACATGATCTCTTTGGTACTTGGGTTTCCTTGTAAAACTATGACAATTCCTGCTTTACTCATCTCTTGTCTTTGTCAAGGCACAAGTGTGAGTTATCTGTTAAGGTGTTTAGAAGATAAACAAGTATAATCCATCTTATTAAATTGACAAAGCATAAAAACGAGGAAAGCCAGGTCTTTGGACTACGGGCAGTTGGGTGGAGGGCCAGAACTGAGGTGGGGGTGGGGGGCACCAAATCTACAGTTTGGAGCCAATGACAGTGACTTCAGAAGAAGTTACTCTTACACTTAGCCTACACTGGCTCCTAGTCAGGGCTGAGCAACTATGGCTGACACTCATAGCCCAGAGTGCCCAAGAACCCTGGCTGTTCTGTTTTGTTGTTGAAATATCCCAAACCACAAGAGTTTGAGGGTGGCCCTGACAGGGTATTCTGAGTTTCCCCTGGGAATGTACCTGCAAAGTGTGAGACAGCCAGCTCCCCAGCTACTGCTATTGGAGGTCAGTAACAAGAGTTCAGATTCAAAACCAGTGGAAACATCTGTCTCTCCTGTCTTCCCAGGCAAGCCACAGCCAGCCAGAATCAAAATCTGGTAATGCCCAGTCAATAGCTATAAGAACACCCACTCTGCAGACCTGGTGAGGATTCTGGAGATAACATGTAAACATGCTATGGTACATGTTTTGGTACTGAGTACCTGCTGGTATAAAATATTTTTATTATTATGCAACTTTTTATTTCATTTTAAATGGAGAAAAAGCAAGGCTGGACTTCTACAATGAGCTAGACTTTGCTGGGGCCAATTTCATTATTCTGTCATGGTTATCACCACACTACACCAATAATTACCTGATTTCTCACTGGCCAGGTCTTTTCAGAACAAAAAGAAAGAAATGTTAGCCTGGCAGTTTTCCATCAAGTGTGTGCTACACAGATGCCTAACCAGGTAATCAGGATCACAAAAAACCACATTTTGAGCTGAATGATGCAAAACCACCCAGGGAATTTCCTGTTCTCTTTAGGACACAGTTTTGGATACTAAGTTAAACGTCCTGCTCTTCCTACAGAGCCCTTTATGCTTGCAATACTGCTGTGTTTTTAGTGTTGGGTGGTTTTCTTTCAAAGAGAAACAAATTATATTTGAAATATGTCTTTCTGCAGAAAGAAATGACCATATAAAACGCTCTCTCTTCTAAACTGCCCCTAAAGACCCTCAAACATCAATAAAATAAGTCTGAGTGACTGCATACCTGAGTATTTAAAAATACTTATAGACCCTAAAAGCTAGACCAAGTTTATATATTACTGCTGAAATGGCTTTTTCAGATAACTAGGATGATAAATGTGGATGAGGCTACAAGCTATGAATTTCAAGATAATTGTGTGTGGGTATTAACTCTGAAATTATAAATAAAAAATAGCAAGTCAATGAGAAACAGGACCGGCAGCAAAATGTATGCAAGAGTGACACCTGCTGGGTGTCTGAGGAAGAGGGCTGGGCTGGGCTTAGAAAGGCAGAGGGCCCTCAAGGTTTCCAGATTAAATCACTGAAATGGATAAATGTGCTTTCTGGTATCTTAACTCAGAATCTTCTTGTTATTGCCACCAAGAAAATGATAGTAAACAGTGGAGGTATCAAATAAATCATTTATTCTGGCTCTTGTTGCCCCAGTTTCCTTCTAACAGCCAAGAGTTGATGCTTCACTGGGTAACAAAAATCAGATTTCCTAGCATTAGCGCAAATACTTTTTTAAGAGATAGGACCCTTCAATGGCTTCTTAATAATTAGAATGGCATGTGTAGGACACTTCAGGACTTAACAAGAAGATAGTAAAAACAAAACTATTTGTGTGAAGTTGATCCTTAATTCTCCCAGGATCCAACATTTGGAACATTTCTGCCTTAGCTAAAATGGAATTAAATTTGGAATTCTGACCAAATGGGCTGCTTGCCAACTACTCCAGCTCCTACATCCAGCCAAAAAAAGTGGGGGGAAATCACGTGTTCAAACACTATTCTGTATAGTCGATTCACAGAAAGTGCAGGCCAGCTATGCCTGGGTATTAGAGATCCTGCGGGAAGAAAATGGCTCATTCAGACCCACAGGTGGCCTGCACCTGGAAACAGAGTGAATATTCAGTGTGGTAGCCTCACTTCCTACAGTAGCTGCAATAAACCGGGCTGCTTTGCATGAGTGAGCTGAAGAAAAATTCCTCTGTAAGAAGGGACAGAAGACTAGACTCACAGAAAACCAAACTCATGAACGGGAGAAAATATTTCAACTTATGTCCAACGTTTCCCGTAGATTTAGTTGGGGAATAACCCACCCCTACTCTATCCCCAAAAGTTGTCTTTCTTCAAAATGCCGCTTCTGTTCTCTGAAGAGTTAACTGATTGACTTCTGTAGGAGAGTCGGAAGCACTGAGAACTAGGATGTCTGCCCCTTCCTTTCCTTCCAGAAAGGCCAGCAGCCTCAGGCAAGCCAAAGTCCTTTCCTCTTGAATGCGCAGTCTCATGAAATCCACTGTCTTCAAAAACTCAGCAGGTGGGGGCAGCTCTCTGAAGAGCTGAGAAAGGAGATGGTACTGCTCTGACGCTGTCCTTTGAAAATGACGGAGCCTCTCAGGGCTGAGGGGATGCCAGCTGGACTTGGAGAGGAGACCGAGAATGTGCTTGTTGAGGTATTTCACGAAGATTAGGGTCTCAGCCCAAAAGTTGACTTCTGCTTTTTCAAACAGGTAGTCTTCTTCCACCTAAATCAAATGAAAAAGCCCAAAGTCAGCCTTACAGGTAATAGTGACAAGCCAGTCTAGACCAGAGTCCTGCCAGATGCAGAAGAGGTATGTCCTCTCCCCGACCTGGCAGAAGGCCCACTCTCGCCAGCTAACATCCACATGTACACACCACTTGGAACCTGAAGGTCACCTCTATTTTTAGTTGGTATACTTCTCCACCAAAGAGGAATTTTCTTCCCCAGACTTAACATGACCTTTGATAAAGATATGTTTGCGGTTCCAAGCCAAGACATTTAGGGGGCCTGGTGCTGAAAAGGGGACCAAAACATGGGAATGGGCCCTAGACCTAATGATGCAGCCAGAAATCAGAGAGAAGGGAGGAAGGGGAATCTCAGCAGCAGTACAAAGAACAAAGAATTACCAAATACGAGACACTACTCTCTGCGTATGAAATCAAATTTCTATAATGCTGGGGATGTTCAAGGTCATTTTATCACAGACACTTTATCTTGTCTCCAAATTTCCCATAAACAGGCTGCTTTTTGAACTCTTGGCCTGCTCGGGATGCCAAGAAGGCCAGCTGAGTCATACACTGGTGGATATGGCTTTCCTTTCTCAAGATACTTTTGCTACTTGTCTTGGTCCTCGATATCCCTATCTCATTTGCCTCCCCTACATGAGGAGGCTAATAGTTTTCTTTTAGCAGTAAATAACCTTGGAAGGACCCTGATTCTCTGTAAATGTTTCACCTTCAGTCCTAACTGTGGGGGCTCCTAGCTACTCCAATGCTGACCAATAAGCAGTCACCATAATTGAACTCTCAACTTTCAAAGGGTCTCTTTCTATTTTTATAAATTGAGGTAAAACTGACATATTTAGTTTCAGGCGCACAACACAGTGAAGCAACATCTGTATACACTGCAAAATGATTACCAAAATAAGTCTAGTTACAATCTGTCACCCTATAAAGTTAATACAATACAATTGACTGTATTCTCCATGCTGGGCATTAATCTCCATGACATTTATTATATAAGGGAAGTTTTACTTCTTGATCCCTTTCACCCATTTTGTACCCCCTCAGTCCCCCTCCCCTCTGGCAACCACCAACTGTTCTCTGTATCCGTTAGTCCAGATTTTGTTTTGTTTTGTTTTGTTCTTGTTTTTTGAAGATTCCACATGTAAGTGAAATTGTGGGATTTGTCTTTCTCTGTCTGCCTTGCTTTTATTTACTATAATACACTAAGGTCCATCCATGTTGTTGCAAATGGCAAGATTTTACTCTTTTTTATGGCTGAGTAGCAGTCTATTGAGATTTGTGTGTGTGTGTGTGTGTGTGTGTGTGTGTGTGTGTGTTCAGACACACACACACACCTCTCACATCTTTATCCATATACCTACTGATAGGCACTTAAACTCACTTCCGTATCTTAGCTATTGCAAGTAATGCTGCAATGAACATAGGGGTGTATATGTCTTTTTGAATTAGTGTTTTTGTTTTCTTTAGGTAAGATACCCAGTAGTGGAATTGCTTGATCATTTGGTAGTTCTATTTTTAATTTTTTGAGGAACCTCTATACTGTTTTCCATAGTGTCTGCACCAATTTACATTCCCACCAACAGTGTACAAGGGTTGCCTTTTCTCCACATCCTCACCAACACTTGCTATTTCTTGTCTTTTTGATAATAATCATTCTGATAGGCATTAGGTGATGTCTCATTGTGGTATTTCCCTGATGATTAGTGATGTTGAGCATCTTTTCATATGCCTGTTGCCATCTGTATGTCTTCTTTGGAATAATGTCTCATGTGCAAATCAGACTTTATACTTTTCTGTTATTGAGTTGTATGAGTTCCTTGTATATTTTGGATATTAGCACCTCATTCGATATGTGAGTTGCAAATTTCTCCCATTCAGTAGGTTTTTGTTTTGTTGATGGCTTCCTTAACTATGTGGAAGCTTTTTAGTTTGATGTGGTCCCACTTGTTGATTTTTTGCTTTTTGTTTCTCTTGCCTTTGGAGTCAGATTCACAAAAATATCACTAAGACCAATGTCAAGGGATGTACTGCCTATGTTTTCTTCTAGGAGTTTTATGGTTTTGCGTCTTACATTTAACTCTTTAATCCATTTTGAGTTAATTTTTGTATATGGTGTCAAACAGTGATCCAGTTTCATTCTTTTGCCTGTAGCTGTCCAGTTTTCCTAACACCATTGAAAAGACTGTCCCTTTTCCCTTGTATATTCTTGCATCCTCTGTTGAAAATTAACTGCCCATGTATATACATGGGTTTATTTCTGGGTTCTTTATTCTGTTCCATTCATCTGTTTTTGTGCCAAACCCATACTCTTTTGATTACTAATGCTTTATAGTATAGTTTGAAATCAGGGAGTGTGATACCTCTGGGTTTGTTCTTCTTTCTCAAGATTGTTTTGGCTATTTGGAATCTTTTGGGATTCCATATGTATTTTAGAGTCATTTATTTTAGTTCTGTGAAAAATGATACTGGAGTTTTAATAGGGATTGAACTGAATCTGTAGATTGGACATACTACAGAATATAGCTGGACATTTTAACAATATTAATTTTTCTAATCTATGAGTACAGAATATCATTCCATTTATTTGTACCTTCTTCAGTTTTTTTCATCAGTGTTTTATAATTTTTAGTGTACAGCTCTTTCATCTCCTTGGTTAAATTTATTTGTAGGAATTTTATTCTTTTTGATGGATTGTCAATGGGACTGTTTTCTTGATTTCTCTTTTTGTTCATTATTAGTATATAGAAACTCAACATATTTTTGTATATTAATTTTGTATCCTGCAATCTTACTGAACTTATTAGTTCTAACAGTTTTTTGGTGGAGTTTTTAGGGTTTTTCTATATAAAGTGTCATGCCATCTGCAAATAATGAGTTTTACTTCTTCCTTTCCAATTTGTATGCCTTTTACTTCTTTTTCTTGCCTAATTGCTGTGGCTAGGACTTCCAATACTATGTTGAATAAAGGTGGGTGGAGTGGCCATCCTTGCATGCTGTTGAAAGTTTTTATTGTAAATGGATGTTGAATTTTGTTAAATGCTTTTTTTTTCATCTATTGAGATGAACATATCATTTTTATCTTTCACTTTGTTAATGTGGTATATCACAGATTGATTTGCAGATGCTGAAGCATCCTTATATCTCTTGAATAAATCCCAATTGATCATGGTATATGACCCTTTTAATGTATTGTTGAATTTGGTTTGCTGTGTTGAGGATTTTTACATCTATGTTCATCAGAAATACTGGCCTGCAATTTAATTTTTTTTTGTGGTGTCCTTGTCTGGTTTTGGTATTAGGGTAATGCTGGCCTTATCAAAAGCATTTGGAAGCATTTCCTCCTCTTCAATTTTTGGAAGAATTTGAAAAAGACAGGTATTACATCTTCCTTTAATGTTTGGTAGAATTCACCAGTGAAGCTACATGGTCCTGGAATTTTGTTTGTTGGAAGGGTTTTGTTTCTGATTCAATTTCCTTATTAATAATTAGTTTATTTAAAATTTCTGTTTCTTCATACTTGGTCTTGGAAATCTGTAAATTTTAGGCATTTATCCATTTCTTCTAGGTTGTCCACTTTGTTCATGTATTATTGTTCGCAGTAGACTCATGATCCTTTGTATTTCTGTGCTATTGGTTGTAATTTCTCTTTCATTTCTAATTTTATTTATTTGAGCTCACTTTTTTTCTTGGTGAGTCTCGCTAAAGGTTTGTCTATTTTGCTTATTTTTTCAAAGAAACTGCTCTTAATTTCATTGACGTTTTTTCTATTGTCCATTTAAAATCTATTTATTTTCACTCTGATCTTTATTATTTCCTTCCTTTTACTAAATTTGGCTTTCATTTGTCCTTCTTCTAGTTCCTTTAGGAATAGAGTTAAAATTGTTTATTTCAGATTGCTCATGTTTCTTGATGTAGGCCTGTATTGCTATTAACTTTCCTCTTAGAACCATTTTTGCTACATCCCATAGATTTCAGTATGTTTTATTTCTGTTTTCATTTGTCTCTGGGAAATTTTTTATTTCTTCTATGACCCAGTAGTTGTTCAGTAACATGTTTAATCTCCATATATGTGTAGTTTTTCCAGCTTTTTTCTTGTAATTGATTTCTAGTTTCATACCATGTGGTTGGAAAAGATGCTTGATTTCAATCTTGAATTTATTGAGACTTGTTTTTTGGCCTAACATGATCTATTGTGGGGAATGTTCCATGTGCTCTTGAGAAGAATGTGTATTCTGCTGCTTTTGGATGGAATGTTCTGTTTATTAAGTCCATCTGGTCTTAATGTGTTAAGGCTGATGTTTCCTTATTGATTTTCTGTCTGGATGATTTATCCATTGATATAATTGGGGTGTTAAATTCCCCCACTATTATTGTATTGCTGTCAATTTTTCCCTTTGTGTCTGTTAATATATGCTTTATAAATCTTGGTACTTCTATGTTGGGTGCATATATATTTATAAATGTTATATCATCTTGCTGGATTGACCTCTTTATCATTATGCAGTACCATTCTTTGTCCTTTATAGTCTTTGTTTTATAGTCTATTTTGTCTGATAGGTATAAAGCTGCTTTTTCACTTCCAATTGCATGGAACACTTTTTTCCTCTCTGTATTTTCAGTCTGTGTGTGTTCTTATTTCTGAAGTGAATCTCTTGTAGGCAGTATATAGATGAGTCTTGTTTTTTTATCCAATAAAGCCTCTCTATATATGTTTTGATGGAGAATTTAGTTCATTTACATTTAAAATAATGTTTATAGGTATTTTTTTAATTGTGTTCTGATTGTTTTTGTAGTTTTTCTCTGTTACTTTCTTCTCTTTCTTTCCTCCTTTCTGGTTTGATGACTTTCTTTAGTGTTGTGTTTAGATTCCTGTCTCATTTTCTTTTGTGTTTTTACTATGAATTTTTGGTTTGTGGTTATTGTGAAGTCCACATATATACATCCTATGTATATTATGGCCTATTTTAAGTTGTTAGCATCTTAAGTTTGAACACATTCTAAAACTATTCTTCCTATTCCCAACCAGTGTTTTGTTTTTCATGTTACATTTTTCATCTTTTTATTTATACCTTAACTAATTATTGTAGTTTTAATTTTACTATTATTTCCTTTTAACCTTCATACTAGCTTTATAAGTGATTAATCCACTACCTTTACTTACCTTTTCCAGTGAGATTTTTACTTTCATATGTTTACATGTAATTAATGAGTGCATTAATTAATTACATGTAATTAATGATTTTTTTTTTCAGATTAAAGAAGTACCTTAACATTTCTTGTAAGGCTGATTTAGTAGTGATGAATTCCTTTAGATCCTGCTTGTCTGAAAAATTCTTCATCTCTCCTTCAATTCGGAATGATAATCTTGCCAGGTACAATATTCTTAGTTGGAACTTTTTTCTTTTCAACACTTTTAATATGTCATGCCAGTCCCTTCTGGTCTACGAGGTTTCTGCTGCAAAATCTACCTATAGTCTTATGTAGTTTCCCTTGTTTGGAACAATTGTTTTTCTCTTGTTGCTGTTGAGATTCTTTTTTTTTTTACTTTGTTGTGAGATTTTATTTCTTACTAAATTTTCTGAATCTTTATATATATATATATATATATATATATATATATATATATATATATATATATATATATATATATATTTAAGATTCTTCTATCTTTAACTTTTGACATTTTAATTATAATGTGTCTTGGTGTAGATTTCTTTGGGTTCACCTTAGTTGGAACTACTTGGGTGTCTGTTTTCTTCCCTAGGTCAGGGAATTTTTCAGCCATTATTTCTGCACCTAAGTTTTCTGCTCCTTTCTCTTTCTTCTTCTGGGACCCTATAATAATGTGAAAGCTATTCCACTTATCTTTTTTTAATTCTTCTTTTCTTTTTGCTTCTCTGTCTGGGTGAGTTTTATTGATTTGTCTTCCAGCTCACACTGATTTGTTCTTCTGCTTCATCCAGTCTACTGCTGAACCCCTCTAGTGTATTTTCAGTTAGTTATTTGTCAGCTCTGTGACTTCCATTTGGTACTTATATTTTCTGTCTCTGTTGACATTCTCACTGTGTTCATCCATTCTTTTACTGAACTCAGTGAACATCTCTATGACCATTATTTTGAATTATTCATCAGGTAGATCACTTATCTCTCTATCATTAAGGTCTTTTACTCTGAGGTTTTGTGTTCTTTTGTTTGGAACATATTTCTTTGTTTCCTCCTTTTGCTTGACTGTGTTTGTTTCTGTGTACTAGGCAAAGCAGCTACCTCTCTCAGTCTTGAAGGAGTGGCCTTGTGTATATGATGAACCTTCTCTAACCTTGCCCTAGTTCTAGCTAGTCTCTCAAACCTTTGTGATTGCCTAAACTATCTGATTTTTTCTTAATATGTCCCCATTGTTGTGGGTATGTTAAGACTTGTCAGTGGTTCCACAGGAAAGAATCTCATTTAGTACCTACTTTCAGGCTGATTGGAAGCCAGAGCTTTTAAAGTATGCAAATATATAGTCCTGCGGGGCTGCAACTGTAATCCCTTCTGGCCTCCAGGAGATCTGGAGGAGTCCCCTGGGCGACAGTTGCAAAAATCAGGGCTCTAGATGAACCTATAAGCTCCTTTCTGGGAGGCCACATCTAGCTGTAGCAAGGTCAAGCAGGTGTACAATTCAGTCTGCTGTCTGTGCAGTGGCCTGGCAGCAGTGACCTGCTGAGAACTGTCTTACCAACTGTTACCTTCATTTGGAGCTCAGGAACACCAGCCTGCTTGGCCACGAGGGCCAGGCAATCAAGGGGCATTCCCTGTGTGGATTGCATGCACCTGTTGGATTTAGTTAGGCATCTGGAGAGTGTAGGGGGCAGGCCATATTCACCAGCTTCGGAAACAAAGGGGTCTCTTTCATAGTCTTCTCCCCCACTGATCTGAAGACTTACCACTGGAACTCTAAAAGCTGCCCCAGCACTCCCAGCAGGCTGCCATGGTCATGTGGAGACTTTGCCAATCAGTTACTTCTCTGTATTTGAGCATTCAGAAGCACACTTTCAGAAGGTACATTAGGCACAAGTAAGCCTGTAAGAGCTACAACCAGTGGGTTTAGGACACTCTAACCCTGCCTCTACTGCCCTGAAACCCTAGGATTACCTGATGTGTGCTCTCCGCATGGGCTGTGAGGTCATCATCCTCTCCCAACAGCCATCCCAGCAGGACTGGGAGTCCAGGTTCAAGCTGGTCCCACTGCTTGAGCAGGTCACAGAGCACAGCCAGGGCCAGAGTTAGCGCGATCGAGGCATCTACCTGGCAGAAGGCAAATTCTGTGGAAACAAGAGAGAGGCAAACAATGAATGTGCTGCTTGGGGCCAGCCCAGGGATGCTCTGCAGAACTCTGGGAATGTGAAGGGCCTCAGGTAAAATCACTGCCACCAGCCTGGCAGGGAAGCTGGGAGGAGAGGCTCACTAAAGGTTATTAATACACTCCTGAGGCCTGCTGTCTACACAGCTAGAATGAGTCATAGGCCTGAACACCACCATTTCCATGCCTCCTATTCCAGTGTGGACAGACGCAAACTCACTTACAGGACTAGACATTTATCTCCCCTCAGTCTGTCTAGTGTAACTGGAAGGATATCAGGAAAGCTATTTCCTTTGAAGGCTTGCCACAATGCCCAAATTCCATTGGTTTGTCCCATTTCTCTGAAAGTACATTTTGTTGGCCACATAATATATTAAGTCCCTAATATTTCAGAACAGAGCATCAGCAAACTTTTTACTAAAGGGAAAGAGAGTATATATTTTAGATTTTGCAGGTCTTCAGGCCTCTGTCACAACTATTCAACTCTGATGAAAGCAGCCATGACCATATGTAAACAAATGGTTGTGGCTGTGTTCCAATAAAACTTTATGTATGTTCCAATAAAATTTGAACCTCACATAATTTTCTCATGTCACAAAATAATCTTCATGTGTTTTTCCCCCAAATATTTAAAAATGTAAAAACACGCCACACAACAACAGGTGGTGGGTTGGATTTGGCTGTTTTGCTGCCCTCTGTCTTAGAGTTCACTTTTTAGACACTTGTCCTCCTAGCTGGCTGGGGGAGGAGCTGAAAGAATAGAACGGGGTGCAGAAAGAGGAAGTAGGTGGCTTGGAGAAACCATCACTTACTTCACCTTTTTGCCTCAGACATCCTAAATATGGGTTTGAAAGGGGGCTCGGGAGTTGACACTTCTGCTAACAACCCTGCCCCTCCTACCCACAACCTGGAGGAGACCTGAAACATGGGACTAAACTCCCCCAACAAAGACAGTGAACCTCTCTGGAGATCTATCTGTGCACCAAGTCAGTCTTTCAATGACCCAATTCTGTTGAGACCTCATCTTTCCCAAGTCCACATCTCCAATTCTAGCACACAGACATGGCCCTCATCATTTGGACCCAAAAGAGGTGTGCTCAGCAGACTAGGAAAAGCCTCAGAGTCCAGACTGGAAGGCTGAGTACCCCAGGATTTTGAACCAGGCTTAGTGGGATGGTGCCACTGGAGGCCTATTATGTGCCAGGCCTTAACTAAGTATTTTTTCTCCAGTCCTCCAACATCCTCCAACATGCCCAACATGGTTGGATATTACCATCCCACAGATGAGGAATTTAAGGCTCAGATAGAGTAACCCACTTGTATAGTCATAGAACTTCAAGTGGCGACAAAGAAATCAGATTTGCAACAAGTTTCATCGTGCATGAAGAGCACAGACTTGGAGAATTAGCACCAACATTCCAGACCCATAGGTCTATATAGTGAGATAAGCAGGATTGGTGACCCTTAAGCAGGTGCAGGGCTACCCACAGAGCATAGCCTTGACTCATGGATGCAGCCAAAGGACACATGTTGCCATCCTCAGAGCCCAAATCAACACCCAGGAGACTGGCCCCACAGTGCCCCTACTCCCCATGCTGTTGGCTCTGCAACCTGGCGCCAGGATTTAAACTGGGAAACAGAAAAAGAGGATGGAGGTGGGGAAGGAGGAGGGGGTGAAGATGCATTTGGCTATAGGTCTCAGCCATATGTTGGTCCTGCCTTTACAGTAAAAGTCTGTATTTTTATCTCTACTTGACTCTCCAAATTTCTCAACTGGTTTAGAATTTAACTGGCATCTTTTGAACCTCAAAGAATTGAAAATACATATGAAAATCAGCAAAGGATTAGACACATAGCACATGCTCAAAACACTCCAGTTTATGGCTCTGGAGATCATGACATTTTTTCCTTTACCTCACTTGATTTAATTTAAACATAACATGGGGACTGCCATAAAGAAAGCATTGAATAAATGCTTAATGGATATTATTGTTGGTAATAATGAACTCTTTCCTTCTATTGAACCCTTTTGCTCCTGTCACCATGAGGGAGGTTATCTTTATTTAATAAACGAGGAAGCTGTGCTCATTGAGGTTGGATAACAAGTCCACATTCCCGTATTTGGCACTGAGTAGGTCTACCTCAATGCATAAGCTGCTCTCCACCCTGCAGGGAGGCAATGGACAGACACTCCCAACACCCCAGTTTTATTACTTTTATTCATTAAAAATGTACCCAGCTGGGGGACATATTTTGAAAAAAGGTCAAAGCTCTGAGCCCTTGGTATTGTGGCACCAGCAGCAGATCAGCTTATCTTGAAGCATTTCAGAAAAATCTACCTTCTTTTTGTATCTTTTTCTTTTTTTTTTCAGGAAAATCTACCTACATTTTCTCGTCTCCCCACCCCACCCCTTTTTGGTCTCCTTAAGGCAAGAACTGAAAGCTCCACAGGGCAAAACATTTCATCCACTAGCAAAATCAGTGTCTGCAGTTCAGGTAACACTCCTGTTAGGTCCAAAAAGAACACAGGGAGGGACCAGAGAGGCCAGACTGCCTCACCTGCCCACCTGACAGGATAGATATCCCCTATCCCACACCATTTTGCCATGAATCATGCTTAGGATAGGCACCAGAGTGACAGGGAATGACAGAGGACATGAGAGGAGAGATGGTGTGATTTGGTTAGAAGTGGATCTAGAGAGAATTATAACCATCCAAACCACTGACCCTGAAGAGGAGGAGGTAAGGGGAAGGAAAACTGATGGTGGTGGGGTTCTCAGGGGAAGATTAGTTGGATTTAGATCTTATGCTTGAGGGGCCAGATGCACCCCACCAAGTTCCCTCTTTTACTACTTTTGACCTGGACTAAGACAGCTCAAGCAGAATGATCTCTTGGCCAAATGCCTTTTGAAGGGGAGTCTGAAGAGTAGGGGGAGGAATTTTTCACCTAACCTTGAAGGCCAGCCTGGCTCACACAAGCTTGCTAGCCATCAAGGAAACAGGAAAGCAAGTGACCAGGCAACAAGTGTGTCTTGAGAATATGTTGTTTGCAATGGAATATTATTCCACTATAAGAAGAAAACAAATCCTATCATTTGCAACAACATGGATGGAGCTAGAGGGTATTAGCTCAGTGAAATAAGCCAGGTGGAGAAGGACAAGTACCAAGTGATTTCCCTCATTTGTGGAGTATAACAAAGCAAAACTGAAGGAACAAAGCAGCAGCGGACTCACAGACATGGAGAAGGGACTAGCAGTTATCAAAGGGAAGGAGTAGGGGAGTGTAGGTGGGGAGGGAGGGAGAAGGGGATTAAAGGGCATTATGATCAGCACACATAACGCAGGCAGCTCTCGGGAAGGCGGTATAGCACAGAAGAGACAAGTAGTGACTCTATAATGTCTTACTATGATGGACAGGGACTGCAGTGGGGTGTGGGGGGGGACTTCATAATATGGGTGAATGTTGTAATCACATGTTGCTCATGTGAAACCTTTGTAAGATTGTGTATCAATGATACCTTAATTAAAAAAAAAAGAGTATGTTGTTTGTCCAGAATAGCCAAAACAATCTGGAAAAATACAATAAAGTGGGAGGACTCACACTTGCTGATTTCAAAACTCATGGCAAAGCTACAGCAATCAAGACAGTGTGGTATTGGCATAAGGATAGACACAGATCAGTGGAACAGAACTGAGAGTCAGAAATAATAAACCTTTGCACTTAGATTTAATTGATTTTTGACAAGAGTGACAAAACAATTTCAGGGAAAGAAGTCTTTCCAACCATGAAGCTGAGACAACAAGATATACACATGCCAAAGTTGGATCCCTAATTCATACTATATAAAAAAATTAACTCAAAATGTTTCAAAGACTTAAAATTTAAGAGCTAAAACTCATAGAAGAAAACATAGGAGGGAGTAAAGCTTTGTGACCATGGATTAGGCTATGGTTTCTTAAATATGACATCATAAGGACAAGCAACAAAAGTTAGATTTCACCAAAACTGAAAAATAGAAAATGAAAAGACAATTCACATAATTGGAGAAAATATTTGCAAATCCTGTATCTGAGAAGGGGCTTGTATCTAGAATACATAAAGAACTCTTAAAATGAAATAATAAAAAGACAACTCAATTAAAACATGTACATAGAATCTGAATAGATATTTCTCCAGAGAAGATACACAAATGAATAAAAAGCACATGAAGATATTTAGCATCATTAACCATCAGGAAAATGTAAACCAAAACCACAGTAAGATTCCACTTCACACCCACTAGGAAAACTATAATAAAAAAGATAATAAGTTTAGGTGAACAGGTGAAGAAACAGAAACTCTCATACACTGTTGGTGAGAACTCAAAATGATGCAGCCACTCTGGCAAGCAATCTTGAAGTTTCTCCCACTCCTATGCATATACAGAGAAATAAAAGACATATGCCCACACAAAAACTTGTACATGAATATTCATAGCAGAATCATTAATAATATCCAATAAGTGGAAATAACCAAGATGTCCATCAACCAATGAATGGATTAAAAAATGTGGTATAGCCATACAATGGAATATTATTCAGTCACAGAGGGGAATGAAATAGTGATCATGCTACAACACAAAAGAACCTTGAAACCATTATGCTAAGTAAAAGAAGCCAGACACAAAATACCACATATTGTATAATTCACTTACATCAATGTCTGGAATAATCATACCATAAAGACTAAAAGTAGATTAGTGGTTTACAGGGATTAGATAATGGGGAGTTTGGGAATCAATCTCCTTGACAGATTACAGGGTTTCTTTTTGGGGTGATGCAAATGTTCTGGAATTAGATTGTGCTCACGGTTGCACAACCTTCTGAATATACTAAGCCTTGTATATTTGCACACTTTCATTTGGTGAATTTTGTGGTATATGAATTATATCTGGTCTAGGAAGCATGGGGAGTGAGGCAGGCTGAAAAATGGCTTCCCAAAACATACCTGTGGCAATTCCTGGGAACCTATGAGTGTTACCTTACTTGGAAACAGGGTCTTTGCAGGTGTGATTAAGTTAATGATACTCTGATGAGGAAATAATCTTGGGTGATCTGGACAGACCCTAAATGCCATCACAGATGACCTAATAAGGGAAAGAGGGATATTCAACGCCAAATACACATAGGAGAAGACACACAGAGAAGGTGATGTGAAGACAAAAGCAGAGACTGGAGTGATTCAAGCTAAAGATTGACAGCTCCAGAGGCTGGAAGATGCCAGGAACTGATTCTTTCCTAGAGCCTCCAGAGGTCGTGTGGCCCTGCTGACACCTTAATTTTGGACTTCTGGCTTTTAGAACTGTGAGACAGTAAAATTGCTGTTGTTTTAAGTTATCAGGTTGGTGTTAGTTTGTTATAGCAGCCACAGGAAACTCATACAGGGAGAATGAAGGATGCTAAAGAGTGTGGGGTTTCTCTTTGGAGTGACAAAAATGTTCTAAAATTGATTGTGTTGCTGGTTGCATAACTATCAATACAGGAAAAGCCAGTACATTGTACCCTTTAAATGGTGTGTATGGGTGTATGGTATATGGTGTATCTCAGTAAAACTGTTACATTAAAAAATTCTGCCAGGTGCCCAATTCAGTGCCAACTGCTGGAAGGAAGCCTGACTATGGTGCCTGCATTGAAAGAGCTCACGGAATACCTGAGGAGCCTGGACAAACAGGAGAGCCCTCATGCTGGCCCTAGGGCCCAGGCCTCAGGTGCAGGAGGACACTGCGAAGGTGGATGACTGGTCCAGAGGTGGCGGGTGTAGGGGGAGCATCCAAGAAGGCTTTGTGGAAGAGCTGGGACTCTGCCTGGCCCTTCATCACAGTCGGGAAGTAGTGGAGAGGGTCTTCCACGTGGTAAGTACTGTAGGAGGGCAAGGCAAGTGGCTGACATGTCCTGCTCTCAAGAAGCTGGTGGTGTGGGTGGGAAGGAAAGGCCCAAACTCAGGTGATAATGAGGACCTCAAGTGCTCAGCAGAGTGGTCTGGGTCCTGAGAGTTGCAGGAGTCAGGGGAGGGAAGAGGTCAGGTGAGGGGCCAGATCATCATCTCTGGGACTCTGCCTCCCCATGGCTACACAGCTGAGCAAGAGTGAGATACACACCCTAGACTCTTCTTGGTTGGGCTTCAGATGGGTGGTGTGTGCTGGTACAGTCTTGTCTGGGGGACGCCTACACAAGGGGGATTAACATTCACTAAGTTGGAACCAAAAAATCAGCATTTAGAACTAGTTAATCCTGTGCATTTGTTCCTTGTGAATGGATGGGAGGGGAGGGGGGCAAACCGGAGGCTCCAGGGCTGCTGCAGTCCCGGCTCCTCTTGCTGCTGCCTTGGCCACATCAGGGCTCTTCTGCCAAGGCAGATGCCTGCCCATTGGACATCCTTCTTGTTGATACCCTTGTGTTGAGCACAGGAGTCTCACTGCTCCCCATGCTCACCTTCTTTGCCGCCACTGTGAAGAGGCCCTTCCTGGGGCTGGACACTGAAGACCCAGGCTTCACACAGTTCCAGTCTGTGTCCCCCCAACTAAGAGAAATGATCAGTCACTTCCAGGCAGGTAGATAGGCAAGTTGCAGGCCTTGAAGACATCTTTAACTATACTGGTTAAAATGCAAATGCCAGTGTCAATTTTTTCCAGATGCCAATCTTGAAAAGCTTTTCAGATCATGGATTTAAAGTGCACAGTCTGGTTCTAAGGTATGTAGACTAAGGCCACTGGTCAAATCTCCTTCCGAAGAGAGGTCAAGTCAGCAGAGTAAATGCTGAGTAAATGGTGATGGGTTGAATGTTCCCTGCGGCTAACATGGAGAATCCTGTTATAGGCATTTGTGGAAATGCCCTTAACCCACCATCTAACCAACTCCCACCCATTCACCCATCAATCCAAGCTTTTATCTATTCACAGTATTAACTGGTCACCTGCTGTGTGGGGAGCCTTGTGAAAAACATGAGGAAAATCCTAGTCCCTCTCTCAGAGAGCAAATAGGTTAATCAGAGGCAAGCTGACACATATGAAGTGTCAGGAAATAGTCCAAGATGAGGTATGATGGGGTCTAATAATACCACTGGTCAAGAAATGAAAGAGCAGAAAAGGAAAAAAGAAATGTAGGGAGTGACAGGAGGGAGAGCCTCGTGGAAGGGCAATGTGGGAGGCAGAGGGTAAGAGGCTGGTGGCAGTGGGACAAAAGGGAGGAGCTGGATGATTAAACCTGTCTGGGAAGAGGGGTGTTTTTGAGAGGAACTGGAGGTGAAGCTGGAAGGGCAGACGGGCTGGAACAGGCCCTGGGAGGCAAAGCCAGTGTTTGAGTATTTCTGTGCCTTTTTTCTGAGTGAAAATATTTTAAGGTTTCACTAGACTGTTTCCAGATGTCATTATTTCCAGTCTTTTCCAAGGACTTCTTCACTTCCCCTCAGCAGGGCAAGGGCCTGTATTTTAATTAGTCATGAGAAACAAGTGTGGAACCGAGAAGCCTGGTTCAGCGGCTGACTCTGCCATCAGCCCCTGTGTGCCCTGCCTCCGTCCTGACCCTCTACCCCTAGAGCTCAGGGCTCTGCTCGTCAGGGCCATCAGAGCTGGGGCTCAGAGGTGGCATTTCCAGGCACGGTAATGAGAGAGAGCCCCCAGGTGACCCCTGAGACAAATGCCAGAGGAAGGTCAATGTTCTAAGGAATGGGAAGGGATGGCACCTTCGGCTTTGAAGTCTGGGTCGGGGAACAAGGGTATTAGTCTCTGTTCTTTATCTGAATATTTAAAAAATGTCATCAAAGAAGAACCAAATGTGCCGGCCAGTGTTCCCAAGGGCAGCCCCAGTATGCACGGGGCCGCGGCAGGCCATGGGCGCGTGAGTCCCTGAGACTACCACCTCCCACTCATTGCTGTCACCCAGTGCCCCTCCCCCAACTGGCAACCTGGCCAAGGTGTCCAATCTGGAGGGGAACTCAGACCTCACCTGGCCCAGGTGGACGCCTCTTCCTCTGACTTCTTGTTTTGTTTTTTAAGCTCTGGAAACCACTGTGCAAAAGACAGTACACACGGAGGCAGACCCAAGCAGGCACACACAGCTCAGAGGTTCTAAGGCCCCAAGGGGCGCATCAGAAGCATCTGCACAGGGGTGCAAACGGACTCTTTGGCCTTCACTCAAGTCTGGTAGAGCTCATGTGGTTTTCTAAAAATCAGGAGATTTCTCATAAAAATCCCAAGTATCTAGTAGCCTTTGAAGATCCATCAGAAAATTAGAACCTGGTGTCTCTAGGTCTGCATTTTAATGTTTTAATGACTGTCTGGAACAGTGCAGTGGCCATGCTCTAGAGGAGGTGGTGCATCCAGGCTGGGACCACCCTACTGCCTCCCACCTCACCCCTGTAGGTATGTGAGTTTATGACTCCTACACACCAAACTGAAGAAGGCAGATGGTCCCAAGCCAGCCCCTTACCGTCACAGATGAGAACACTGGACCAAAGCTTGCCTCTCCGCAGTCTCTCCCACTGCTCTCTGGGCCTCCCTGTCCCTCCAGCTCTCATGACTTTGGTTTGCTCACCATTCCCCATCTCTGATAGGTCTTCTTCCTCTATTTGACTTAGGTCAGGCCTATTCACCCCTCAGGACCCAACTTCTCCAGCCCACTGTGACCTTTCTCTCCTCATATCTGCATAGCAAACAGTGTGTTCACAGCTGGTGGGGGAGGGCATCCCATGGCTGAACCCCACGTCTTTGCTTTTCCCAGGATCATCCATAAAATGGCACTGGGCACACAGCAGATAACACTCACTTGGTCCTTGATTAGAGTCTTGTACTAAGCAATTTACTTAGGACTTGTCTTTCCCCAAGATAAGATTTCCCCAAAATCCAAGACTGCCAAAATTGGATCACATATATAGACAGAATTATTGTTGCCATTTTACATTCAAGTTTATTGAGGTTTAGAGAAGTAACTCATTCAAGATCACACAGGTTGTAAGTGGTAGGGCCAGATACAAACCCAGGCTTGTCTGACTGCACAGCCTGTATTCCTGACCACTTTGCTAAGCTGCCTCTAAATGCTGAATGAACAGATGGGTGGATGAATAGACTGATTATTTTCTCTTTGCCCCTGCCAGAGCCATTCTTTGTTCTCCTCCAGCCTGCTCAGTGCTCCAGGAGTGACCTCTATGGACACCTTGCCACCTGGCTTCTAGCTGGATTCATCCAGTGGGAAGGAAACACCGAGATTAATGAGGGTAAGAAGAAAGAAATGTTGATTTTTTCTTTCCTGCACCCTCCCCTGCAAGTCACCATGGCTTTGGCGGTGGCTGCATCCTCCCTTCGGCTCTCTCCAGGTTTGGGGAGCCCCATTCCCTCTGCTCTCAGCTGTGGGAAGGTAACAGCTTCCTACCCTTGCTAGTCCCTGGGTGCCTCAACCTCACTTATGGCTTCCCTTCATCTAGTGGTTCTCAACCTCAACCAGTGACGATGTTGCCCTGTAGGGAATATTTGTCAATGTGTGGGGACATTTTTGGTTGTCAGAGTTCAGAGGTGGTGCTATGGGCATATAGTAGGTAGAGGCCAGGGATGCTGCTAAACATCCTACATGCACAGGACGGCCCCCCTCCCCAAAATGTCAACAGAGCTGAGGCTGAGCCCTGCCTTAACCCTACCCAGAGCCCTGCACAACCATGAACAGTCCCTTCAGTGAAGTCTCTTAAAGGCAATAGTCTAGTAGGTGGATGGAACTCAGTTCACTGTTTATTGGGAAATAGAGGCCTAAGTTTCCATTCCAGGCAGAGGAGTAGGAGCTCATCTCCTCAGCTCCTTTTTTCCTGGAAGGGGGCTCCCTAGCTTAGACCTCCTCCCCAGCTTTCTGCATAGAGAGGTGGCCACAGATGAGAAGCGGCCACTTGAGATGAATAGCATGCTACAGAGCTTTCCCTTTCTGTCTGAAGGTGGAAACAATTTCCAGGTCTGAAGGGAAAGGATTAAGGCACCATCATTTGAAATTCTAAAAGTACTTGGGCAAAAACCTATCAAATATTAGTCATTTGCTTTTTCTTAATTTTTTAGCTATTTTAATATGGAACAAATGGCCTGGCTTCCCAAATTTGCCTGTAGCCCCAGCTCCCACAGATGCAATCATATGACAGATGTAAACATTTTCCTGGTGACCTGTCACAAAGCCAGAAATACTCCAGCAAAATCTTTGTTTTTATTAATAAAAAAGATATTTTTTAAAAATAAAAAAGCTTTTATTTTTAAAGTAAAAAAATCCCTGTAATTAAAGATATGCACAACCACCTCAAATCACTGGGTGTATATACATATATGTATTTTTTCCCCCCTTGATTTTAAAAATGGATACATCCAGCATGAATGAAAACAAATAAGCATTTCATAAGAGTTAAAAGCGTGCACTTCTTATTCAGTAGGACCACACATCACTGAAAAGGGGTTAAATTAAATTATAGCTCGTTAATAGCACATTCAGCTCAAAGCTTATAAAAATACTCACACTTGTTCACTTCCAACCATACCAAAGAATAAAGAATGTATTCAAACAAATAACACCCCAAGGCAACAAGGCCTGTGAAAACGACCTGGTCCTCGGAGGGGCTTTCAGCCCCTAGGGCAGGAGGGGAAGGGCACCTCCCAGCCTCTAAACCTTTCTGGGCTTTGCAGTTAGACTCAGTTTTGTGTGCACCTTGCTGTCCTGTTTCTTGGGGCTACCTCCTGAGCTCAGGGGGAAAGAGGAAGGCAGATGTGAGCTTTGCCGTGGCTGTTCCAGGGCAGAATAATGAAGTCTGTCCCTGGGGCCTTGATGTGTAAAGGGGCCTCAGGGTATGAAGGAGCAGGGTCTAGGCCAGAGATGCTCTGGGTACTAGTGTCTGGCCCAAACTTGGCATTCCTTCATTCAGCGAGCATTCCTCTGGCCTGAACAGGGTCAGGCCTTTCTGTGCAAGGGGCAAAGCCAGCCCCTCCTCCCCGGCAAGCCCCGCCCTCTCCAGTACCGACCCTGCACTCTGCCTGCTCCTTGGTGATATCACTCTGCAGAGCCTCCCAAAGTGTTCAATCACCTCTGCCTCTTGTGGAAGGTAAGAGCCATGTGCTTTTATTCTTTTCTGTGTGGTGACTCACCCCAAAGCACCCGTCCTGGAAGGGGCAGTCTGACTCTTCCCCCCATCTTCCTGACTGGTCCAATTAGACAGTGAGGACAGGCAGGAGAGCCTTTGACGGAGGAGGGTACAATGAGGATACCTACAGACTGAGAAGCCCTCTTCAGTGGAGGTGCTGGGCAACTTGAGATCCCCTTTTTCCATCAGCCTCCTTGTCCTCTGCCTGGGCAGAGTTCAACAGCTCTGCAGACACATACCACATTCTTTAGTCACCAGCTTGGATCTTGCAATTTTTCTTTTCCCTTTCCATGAGGTCACTCCAGTTTTCTTTAGTTTATTTCACTACTGGAACTTCTTTCTCTTGCAAGGAATTTCTTCTCAGTCTGAGCTCTGAAGACTGACTAGCTCCTTCTGAGTTCTTCCTGATGCTTCTCAGGCCCTCAATGCCACCATCTCCATACTCCTCCTTGGTCTACCAGTCCCATCCTCAACCCTTTCAGCTTATTCAGGTGGCAGAGAGGAAGAAACCAAATGACTGGCTCATTTCAGCAAAGCTATCATGAACACAAGACACTGTGCTAGCCAAGGGCCAGAACTCGCCAACAGATACATCCAGTCTAGGCATGGGACACACAGCACAGAGCTGGCTGCTCAGCAACCCCAGCACTCTGGTGGGATATGTAAGATACTGGATGCAGACAGTCCTGAAGCATAACCAAAACTAGAAATTTAAAATCAGAAACATTCAGAAAGATAATTTTTCTCTCCTGAGGGCTTTACTTACCACTACCATTTCCCAACCTTATCCAGAATTCAGAAAGCTCCCTTACAGGTACCCCCTTTTACAGATCTAAACAGAACAAAAATAGTCCATAGTAATATAATAAGCAAATCAAGGTAGAAATGATTCCTAAACTCAGAAAATGATTTTAAGGTTTATCAACAGTACCCAAAATATTAAGTGTCTGTGATTTCAAAGTTTCTAGGAATTTTATACCTTGACATTACACTCACTTCCAGATTTCCCAAGGCCTTTCCCTATCTCCCTTGTGGCCAACAGCCTCCCTGGAAGCACCCCCACCTCCCAAAGGCCTGAGTTGCCTGCTGTAATGCTCTAGCCTGGGCTGATGGAAGTGGTGTGGCTGAGGCTGGAGAAGCCAGAGGTGGGGAAGGGAGAGGCCCCAGGAAACCTCTCTTCTGGACCAAGCCAAGGAAGAGATAATGAGTAGGAGAATATAGGGCAGCGAGGCTCTGGGTTTCTAGCCAAATGAAAAGGAGAAAAGATGAAGCTGTTGCAGGATTGCTTTAAGTTAAGGATTCTGAGACTGGAGTCCATTGCCCAGAAAAGCTCCTTTCCTTTTAGTACCAGCCTTTTGTGGGCGGGGGAGGGGGAGGGAATAGGAGAAAGAGGAGCTCTGGGAAGAAGCAGGCTGTTTTTGACCTTGAGAATGTTTTCATCTGCCATGAATGTTGGTGGTAAAAATAATCAACATAGAGCTAAACTGACAATGGCTAAATAGCACATGATGAAATTCACAATAAGTGACTAAAAAAGTCCTTCTGCTAGTAACATGGAAACCTGCAAATAACAACAAGCAGGGGGTGTAGGTGACTTGGTGGAAACACACATAAAAGTGACAAAGTCTAAAACCAGGTACGGTAAAGTTCTTCTTGACTCAAGTTTTTGACCAAAAATCTTCATTCTTAAATCTACAGTAGAAGAGTTGATACTTAAGAAGGGAGAAAATCAGAATGGTTTAACTGCTCTATAGAAAATTGGTCAAGGACTTAAACTGGCTTGATGGAGTCATACTAGAAAATAATTTCTTGATGAAAATCAATGTTAGTGTAATTCACATTAAAAATTTGTAGTTACACAGAATTTCTGGATTTAGTCCTCACTCAGAAGGAGCAGTCTGGCCTGCTTCCACAACCACCATGTGCCGAAACTCAGTGCCTCTCACCGTGTGTCTCTGATGGTGTGCGCACTGCCCTGGGGCTCCCTGGATCTCTCTGAACCTCTTCTCAGTGGTATCTTATCCTCACCTCTGACCTCTGCACCCACAGTTAGCCATCCTGGTAACTGTGCCCGGCCTCTTCATCCCCACTGCCACTCCTGGGTCCGTCCTCACTGGTCCTCCTTTAAGAACAAAGGTAACCTTCTAACCAGCCCCTTTTGCTTCCAGTCTTGTCTTTCTTGCCTCCAAGCTGCCCTCTACCCTGGTCAGGGTGATCTTTCTAAAGCGTCCTGTTAAAAGCCTTCAGTGGCTCCTCAAAGCCCGAAGGCCCTAGCTCTGCAGCCGAAAGGCTCCCCTGCCCCCACTGTTAGGGCCATAAACCAGTCCCTGGCTTATTTACACTCCTCTCTCACTAGTGACTTGGCTGGACCAGCCATGGGTGGTTAGGTCCACATGTTTCTTTATTCTGTGCAATTGAGTTCCTTTCTCAATAAATTCTTCCCGTCTTAGCCCAATCTTTTCTAGTGGCCCCAAATCCTCTCAGCACCCTATTCCCTCTCCACTCCTACCCAGACTGTTTCTTTTGGTTGCCAGCATCTCTTCGGCGACCTCATTCCCTTCTGGGGAGCCTCCTGGTTCCTCAGCCTTATGCCTTGCGTTGCTTTCTGATCTAGCAGAGTGAGGTCATCATGTCTGGGAGGGTTGGTATACGCCTACTATTTCTTGTCAGAGCAGACTTAGGAGAATGTCCATGAAGAAAGGGCATAAAGTTTCACAGAAAGTTAAAGACAGAATAATCGAGCCATATAATTGAGCAATTCCACTCCTAGGCATATACCCAGAGGTATTAAACAACTTGTACATGCATGTTTATAGCAGCACTCTTCACAACAGCAAAAGGTGGACAAACCAAATAAGGCAGATCCATACAATAGAATATTATTCAGTCACTAAAAAAAAAAAAAAAAAGAAGTACTTATACATGCTACAACCTGGATGAACCTTGTAAACATTAGGCCTAGTGAAAAAAGCCAGGCACAAAAGGTCATGTATTACATGATTCCCCTTACATGAAATGCCCAGAATAGGAAAATTCATAGGGATAGAAAACAGACTGGTGGTTGCCAGGGGCTGGGAGGGGTGGGGAGGATAGGGAGTGGCTGCTTAATGGATATAGGGTTTTTTTGTGGATTGATGAGAATGCTCTAGAACCAGCTATTGGTTATAGTTGCACAATATTATGAATGTACTAAATGCCACTCAATTACATGCTTTAAAATGAATAATTTGATGTTATATGAATTTTACCTCAATATAAAATAAAAATACAAAAAAAGAAAGGACCTCCTTGGGGATGGAGCCAGAGAGTGTGCCAAGAGCAGTGGGTAATTCAATTCTGTGCCCCGGCAGCTTTAAAGAAAAGGGGATGGGTAAGAAAGGGCCTCGTCAATGAGCATCACACCCCAGGACACAGCAGCCTAAGACTGAGCAGGGCTCCGAGGGGAGAAGAGATGAAGGCGAGGGGAGAAGAGATGAAGGCGTACGCGGGCAGTAACCAAGGGGTGCATGGGGCTCTCCCTCCTTCCCACCGCTGTGGCTGGGCACACACGAGAGCAGGAGGTTTAGGACCTGGAGGACTGGAAAGGCTGCAAGCCTGGGAGGGTGGGCTGAGTCACCAAGGAGGGAACACTTGCTTTCTTGCACATTTGGCAATAAAGCAAGACATTTTATGTCTGAAAGCACCTGCAAGGTAAGACCTCTTATGTAAGTGGATCCCAGAAATGGAGTTTCATGCAGAGAGCAGAGAGCAGATCACAAAACTGTAAGGAGAAATCCCTTTACCCGAATTACACAGACCAACTCGTCTGGTTTCCATTTCATTGCCTGAGTCTGTTTTATAGATGTGCTTTTTCATGAAAGCTTTCAAGGAAGGTTATTCCCTGACGTCATGCAAGAAAAATGTCCAAATGCAATTACATTACAGAGCAGTGCTTTTGGAAGAGAAGGCAGCCACAAAGCTTCTGGTGTCCGGTCTCCTTCCCTGCAAAGCTATTTGTCATTTTCTAAAAGCAGAAGCCCTCAATCCCAGTTCTTCCAGTCCCTCTGTCTGCAGTGACAATGACCTGGGAAATGCACTGTGTGTCCCCCAGAGGAGGGGGTGTGGGCAGGCCAGCAGGGAGTGGCGTCCCGCTGGGGCACGCCCAGCACCAGTGCACAGTCCTGAGCCAGCCTGTCTCATGTCACACATCTTATCAAGGTGAGGAAACAGAGCCTCCTTCTGCGGGCTTCCTCAGGAATTTTCTCTAAAACCTCCGTTCTGCTTCCTCCCCTACCCTCATGACTTACTCAGACTTGCCCCCAGGCTTGGAGAATGGTTTTTCTTAAAAGTTATTATTAAAAGCAGCTCTTCTCAATCAAAAGATGTTTTACTGTGAGCGAGTTCTCCAACTTTTTCATCCTTTCCATGTTTCTTCCTCCTGGCAGAAGCTGCCATGCTCCTAGCTTTCCAGTAGAGGCTGTCCCTTCTTCCCTTCGGTCTCTCTCCCGGACAGATCTGCATACTCCTTCTGCCACTTCTAGACAACTCTCTCCCCCTTCTCACTCAACAACTCCTTTTATTTCCAAGTCCATACTAACCACCTCCCATTCCTGTTATCATTAGCTAGAGACCCGGCCTTTCTCAGGGATGCAGTCACTTCCACCCCACTGGGGACCTCAACATTCATAAAGATGTCCCTCCCAGTATTTGGTGTAACCGATCTTCTACTGCCTCAATTCCAGTACTGCATCTCCAAGTTCACTCTACTCCCAATAATCAGGATGTCATTACTTAGGACTGTTTCAACTTCAAGATCTCAAATTCTAAGCTTTTCCATTATTTTAAAAATGAACATCACCACTTCTAACATTTATCGAGCACTTATGTGCAAGCACTATCACAAGTCCTTCATATGTATCAGTTACAATGCCCGTTTGAAGGTTGTATGAGTGCCATTTTATAAATGAGATAAGCAGAGACACAGGTTAGAATATGGGATTTAAGCCACATAGTATACATACTATGGTTCCACCATCACATGGCCTCTCTAAAGCCCTAACACAACTGTCTACCTGTCTGCTTCTTCCACTGAAACAACCTTATCACTCTAAATCCTGACCCTGTTCTTGACCCTGTCCCTTCTCACAAGCCATTATTTGCCTCTCTGTACATATCCTGGACTCACTGTCTCTGATGCTCTTTCTAGTCCCCAGTGTGCTTATCAACTTGACGTGCTCCCAGTGCTTCATACATAACCACTTCTCAAATCCAGGCTACTGCTTCACTTTGATTCCTGATGAAGAAAGGCAGTATACTGATTAGGCTCTCTCTAAATTCATGCTACTTAATCCCAACAGGCCTCTCACTTCCCCCTGAGGGGCAAAAATTCCCCTCCTCCCAGGGAAAAAAATCTTTCATTCATTTTTTTGGTGACTTCTAACTGAACCCCGATATAAACTGTTCCAACCTTCTCCCTGACCCTATATCCTACTCCCTGACCACTCATTCTTATAGATAATCTTGTCTTCTACAAAGGACATTCCATATAAGCTCAAACTTCTGTCCTCCCCAGCTCTAAAATTTCTCTAATGATTCTTTTGAAACATTAGCTTAAAGGCAGGGCAGCATCTAGGAAATGTAGTTTTTAGGACAAGGGAGTTATGTCAATATTTATATGAGAGATAGCCCCAGAGGGGAAGGAGGGGAACCTAAAGACACATGGGAGAAAAGGCCATTGTGGCTGGATAAGTCATCGAGATGGCCTAAGGTGCTGTGTGAAGAATGTGTGGAGGTGAAGGAGCATTATTTTTGCTGAGTTCGAAGTGGGGAGGATGTGAAGGCAGATGGACATTACAGTGCAGCCTCCTACTTACTTCTAAACTCCTTGATGTTGGCTTCTGACCTCTCACTACTGCACCTTCTCTCTGAACTCTCACCTATAACATTTTCTCAATCCTTACCCTCCTCAACCTGACCTTCCAACAGAGGCTGGCATGGCTGACCAACCTGGTCCTCTTGTCGGTGTCTCTGTATGCGGGCTTCCTGACAATTGGCCCTCTTGGCTTTCTTGACAGGTCTTTTTTACTTCCTTGGGTAGCTTCCCTCCCAAATAGTTACAAAAGCCTCCTAAAATGCTCCCTTTAATTGCTCTCTCTCCCCACTCTCAATCCACCCATCTCTCTCTCTCATTCAATATATATGTATCCAGCCCCTACCATGTACCAAGCATATGGCAGCTATTAAGCTATAGCTGAATTAATCTTAATGTGTAGGTCTGATCATGTTACTTGTTCAAAAATCTTCACTGATTCTCTGGTGCAAATGATATCCAGACTCTTTAGCCCAGCACTCCAGGTTTTAGTGGACTTCTGTTGTTTTTGTGGCCTAGCTTCCATTCACCTTCTCTGAATTGCTGTACTCCAATCTCCCCCTAGAGAGCCAGCCCTTCCATACCTTCTAGTTGGTATGGTTTGGGAGGGGCTAACCCTACCCCGACTCCAGGCCTGGGCACCTGCCCCAGGTCTAAGCCAATCAGGGCATCATGTTTCCTGCCTCTGAGATTACTTCCAGGATGGGCCTGGAGCCCAACTGCAGCTATTAAAGAAGCGTTTGAAAGTAAAGGGACTTTACTGACATAGGCCTTGAATGAACAAAGACGTAAAAGCTAGAGCTACTGCAACCATCTCTAACTCCTAAGGAAGTGAGAGCCTATCTGAAAACAGAACCAGCCTCAGAGCAGAGAGGAGAAATGGCAAGAAGCCAGGTCTTTGGGACACTGAGTCCTTGAACTATGCCCTATCTGAAACCAGCCCTAGCTCCAGAATTCTCAGTTACATGCCCCAATATGCCCTTCTGTGCTGAAGTGGGTTGGGTTAGACTTTCTGCCCTTTGCATGTGAAAGAAGTCCTGCTTGATCCCAACTTCATCTCACCCCTCTCTCCTCATGTTCTTGAGATTTGTACCATACTCCTTTACTCCTTTACTGAACAGGCCTCACACTTGGCTATCCTTGTCTTTCTGGAATATGCTCCTCTTATTTCCTCACTGAAGTTATACCCATCCTTCAAGGTTCAGTTCTAGTGACTTTCCTCCAAGCAGCCATGCTTCTCCAATTTCCCCCAATGGCAAATATCTTTTTGAATAAACAACCAACTAAACATTGACACAGAGAAACAGGGTTCCAGGGGGGTGGGCTGTTCTCCAAACTGATGAACAGCCTTGGTATTCAGCAATCATCCTCATCACCCCTCAGGGCTTGAGGCTTGTTTTCGCCATCCTCCCACCCATCTAAATCCTTGCCCTTCCTACCTTCCTTGGCCATCATTTCCCAAAAAGTTTCCCTTGGGACACTGGCTTTTTAGAATGTTAGTAGACATTTAAAACAAAACAAAAAAAAATCCAAACCCCAAAACCAACCAAAGGGGGAAAAAGAGATTTGGCTATTAAATAAGTTTGGAAAATTCTGGGTTAAGCAGAGGTTTTGTTTGCTTTAAATGCAGGGAGGTGAGGATGTGGGCAAGGTATGCAGCTTTTCTCTAACTCGCTCATAAAAAAGGTACCAGTGTGGAGGTAAGTGCCCCATTCTTCGTTGCAGACACACTTCAGTTTAAGGTAGAGGGGGTTATTTTATAAACACATATAAATATCCAACACTTTGTTCAAGGTGCCTATTTGCTCTGCACAGTGACTATTATGAACACAGAAAACTGTTCATTGTTAAATATGGCATGTTAAGTGGTTTTGCTTTCTGGCACATCTCCAAACCATAATTATTAAGGGACTCAAGCTGCTGAGGAATTCTTGGGTTACAAGAGGCTTTGATCCCAGTCCTGCCTTCTTTCCCTGACAGGAATTTCCATGGGTGTGGCTGGTTTTCATTGTTTTTCACTGCTGTGGGGCCCCTTCGAAGGTGAGGACTGAACAGAAAGCACTTCAAGGTGAGGAGGGGCGCGGGTCCCTCAGCAGCTGCTGAGACAAGGCTCTGGCTGAATATCCGGCCTCGCGGAGCCTCCCAGGGCTGTGACCAAGGGAGTGCCCAGGCTCTGTCCGAGTGTCGGAGCTGGAACGCTGTGGCCTGATACGCAGTTTCCCACACATTCTGGGAAGCCCAGATTCTTAGGCCTTACTCCTTATTGGGTTCCCAGCTGGGGTAAAGCCTCTGTACTTGACGGCTGGCAAGACTTTGCTCAGCAAAAGACTATCCCTTCAGGCTTTGGGTGGGTGGGTCTTTGTCATTATATTCCCATCAAAGTTCAGAGACCTCATCCAAAATTCTTTGGGTAGCTACAGCGATGCGGCATTTGTTGACCTCAGACTCACGTAGCTGCCTCCACTACAGAGTGAAGATGCCTCAACTTGGTCACAAACCATCAGGTCAAACTTTTGGAAGAGCTAAACTCTTTAGTGACTATCCCTTCAGGCTCTTTTAAGTTCTCTCCTGCCTGAGAGGAGAGAGAGGAAAGGACACCCAGATGTCCATGAATCCATGACAGAATCAATCAAAAGATGCCTCCAAAATAAAGTGGTGAGGTTCTCTAACAGTGATTCTATAACAAATAGCAAGTTCCTAGCTTTCTAGTATTAAGAAAGTTTCATTTAGCATTTGGAATGGGAATGGAACCTTGTTTACTTTTTGATGTTTTCTTTTTTTAATTCAAAAAGATTTATGCTTTATTAGAGCATTATTTACAGTAGCCAAGATATGGAAGCAACTGAAGCATCCATCAATAAATGAATGGACAAAGAAGAAGCGGCACACACACGACACGCAACGGAATACCACTCAGTGACAAAAAAGAAAGAAATCCTGCCACCTGAGAAAATATGGAAGGACCCAGAGGGCACTATGTTGAATGAAATAAGTCAAAGAAAAGTTTCATCCATATGTGGAACCTGAAAAACAAAACAAACAGAACAGAAATAGACTGATAAACACAAGAGAACACAGGGTTGGTTACCACAGGGTTGGGGGGTGGAATGGGTGAAATAGGTGAAGGAGATGTCACAGAGATGGAAACACAGCATAGAGAATATAGCTCATAACATTGTAATTATCTTTGTATGGTGATAGATGATAACTGCACTTAACATGATGAGCTTTTGATGACATATAATGATTGATGAATCACTAAATTAATCTGAGACTGTATATAATATTACATATAATAGTGTGACATTTGTTTTTAATCATATTTTAATATAGCTATTATGTGAGAGATGTGATCATACCCATTTTACAGATGATGAAACTGAGACCAAGAGAGTAGAACCAACTACTTCAGGATAAAGGCAGCTCCCTAATTCCCAGATCGCTTGTTCTCTCGCCAAGATGGCACTGCCTTTGAAGGTCTCTTTCCCAGCTGGAAAGCGCTTCCTTGGTTGTGGAGAAAGGACCCTCTGTTGGTGAGTGGAGAGTGGGATGGAGGAACAAAAGCAAGGAGAGAATCGGGGAGAAGACAAGAAATCAGGGCCCCTCAGGGCAGCAACTAGAAGGTTCTATTGCAGGAGGAGCTCAGAGAACCCAGACCCTACCTGTTTGGGGAGGGAGCCAGAATGGAATTCTCTTCAAGTGTCGGCTCCCATCAAGAGAGGCAGAGACTGGAAGCAGAAGGCCATTGGGGCCCTAGTCATTAGCCCCAAACCACACTCTTCACTGTCCAGTAGAGGTGGCTTCTCACAGGGAAGAAGTCAGGTGATGAATCACAAGGCGGAGAGAGGTATACTCCACCTTGGGCAGCTGGGCTGGATTCTAAAAGGCTAGGCCTCGGGATAGAAAAGAAAGCTCTTCCCTGAATGGGTCAACTTAGCGCAAACTCACCCTTGTCCCCCAACCTCGATCTAATCCAGCCCCACCTTCCTCGCTGGCATGCATCTTAGCAAGATGCATATAAATTCATTCTGGAAATGTGAGACCTTTCTTCCCTCAAGGTGAAGGTCAATGATTCACATAGCTAAGTATGAACTTAAGGCTACCTATCAAGAGGAAAATGAAACACACACACAAAGTTAAATTCCCCTTCTATTTAAATTACAACAAGGAACATAGAACCTTATTTAGTAATTATAACCAACACTCAAATGTGCAAATTTTAATTACATGTTATCGACTAGTGAGGAAAAAAGGAGGATGAAAGAAGAGGTGCAAGTAGAGGAAAGCCACAGACTAAGAGAGAAAGCCCAGAGGCAGGGACAGAGGTAAGCAAGTAAGATGAAAGAGGCACAAAAAGGGGGTTATTTGGTAGGTTCTGGGGGGTGCGGTGACCTGTAGTGCCCTGGCTTATTAGTGGGTAACTATTATTTACAACTCCTACTGATCTTTACCTTAAACTTTCAGATGCCTCCTCCTTGGAATGGAGGAGCTACAAGAGCCCACTGGAGAAGAGCTGCTGTATTAAACAGAAGATCCCAGTTAAATCTGAATTTTAGATAAACAACGAAAAGCTTTTTAGCATAAGTATGTCCCAAATATTGCATGGGCACACTTATACAAAAAAAATTATTCATGGTTTATCTGAAATTCAAATTTAACTGGGTCTCCTGTATTTTTATTTGCTAAATCTGGCAAACCTTCACTGGAGGCCAAACCATTCTTTGGACCGGAGCCTCAACAACTAGATCAATATTTACACTGAGGTCAGTGGTGGATAGCAGGGAATCAAGTTGCAAGTCACTTCTGGAAATGAGTGTAGCAGCACAGATTTTGCTGAACAGGATAGAAATCAGCAACTGAGGGACATCAAACCCTAGGCTTTCTCCTTGCACTGTTTATTTCTTGCTCTTCTCCTCCAATACATCTGAGACTGTGTTGGCCCCTCTCCTTGCCAAGGGTTATAGAAACTAAAAAAGAGTAACTCTACCCACGTTATGTTGGGATTGTGGGTAACTTGGCCTGCATGGGGGTTCCTGAAGATTTTGCAAGATTCTGAAGGTTGTGAGGCAGATTACAAGTTTATAGACATGAAGGAACAAGAAAAAACAAAATATAGGCCATAAGTACTAGATGCTAAAAAAAAATCTTAAACTGACTTTTAATCACTAACTTTCTTAGTGACATGACCGAGCCCATGCCACCATCCTGAGAGAGAGGAGCAATGAGGGTTCCCTAACCAGAAGATTCAGGTTCACCGCACTTGGTGAAGAGGACCCAAAGTGATGTCGGCAGGGGCCACTGCTGCTACCCTTGCTAAGGAGCCAAGAGGTCCTCTGAGGGCTGCACTGAAAGAGCTGCTACTGCTCTGGAGTCCTGCTCCATGGGCTCTGGGGAACCTGGCAGTGTCATATAGGGCAACAACTGCCTGCAACTGAGACCTTTGTAGGACTTCTGTTTAGGGCCCCTATTATTTACTCTGACTGCACCCCTGCAGTTCCCACATTTATGCTCCTTGCCAGGTCCCTGTAGGCACCAGAGACTGTGATTCATAATGTATGACCTTCTAGATTTTAAGAAATTATGTATCTAATTGCAATAATAACTCTTACTATTATAGCTTAAAATGGGGTCATTCCATATATTCTATACCAGAACTTGCTTTTTTCAGGTTAACGACAGAGCATGGATACCTTTGCATGTCGTTCACATAGATTTATTCCATTATTTTTAACTGCCTCATGGTATGTGGATGTTATCATGGTAAAGTGTATTTAATCCTCTGATGGAAATTTAAGTTGCTCTTTCTTTTCTTGTTATAAAAATGTTGAAAGGATAACCTTGTACATATATCTTTGCACGTGTGCACAGATTTCTACATGATAAACTGTGGAAGTATTGGGTCAATTGGTATATCCATTTAACATTTCCATAGACAGCATTAAACTCTCTCTAAAAAGTACCAATTTACAGTCCCACCAGCATGGTCATGCTCTCCTTCACAGCCTTAGCAATCCTGGGTGACAGCAACTTTTACTTTTTTTTTTTGGCCGTAAGATATGGGGAAAATGAGGCACTTTTGTTTTAGTTGGCATTTCTTTTTTTTTAAATTAAAGTATCTTTGATATACAATCTTACGAAGGTTTCACATAAACAACACAGTGGTTTCAACATTCACCCATATTATCATGTCCCCCCTCCACCACCTTGCAGTCACTGTCCATCAGCGTCGTAAAGATGCCAGATTCACTACTTGTCTTCTCCATGGTATACTGCCTTCCCTGTAATCTACCTATACTGTGAGTGCTAATTATAGTGCCCCTTAATCCCCTTCTCCCCTCACCCCCACCCTCCCCAATCCCTCCCCTCTGGTAACTGCTAGTCCCTTCTTGGAGTTTGTGAGTCTGCTGCTGTTTAGTTCCTTCAGTTTTGCTTTGTTTTTATACTCTACAAGTGAGTGATGTCATTTGGTGCTTGTCTTTCTCCCTAGTTGGAATTTGTTTATCATGTCAGGCTGAGCTTTTTTTTTTCATATAGATACTGTTTATGACTGTTTTTACCTCCACAAAATGCTTGGTTTTTATATTTTGCCTTTTTTTCTATTTCCTTCATTTATTGATTTTTAAAGAAGTCTTTGTATATTATGGATAAAAATTCAATTGCCTAATATACTGCAATTATTTCCTCTGAGGACAGGCTCATGTACTTAACTCTTGATAGTGTTTTCATCCATTTGGGCCTTAAGGGAGTCTTTAATTTTTGTTTTTGTCATCGGCATAACTCTTTTAGAAGACTGTGTACAAATATCCAAGTGGTATTTTATTGTTATATTTTTATTTTAAATTTCCAAGTTTGCTTGCAATTAGGTCAGAATGTGGCATAGGAAGATCCCTACTTTATGGAATTGCAATTTTCTCAGTGACCTAAAATATAATCAATTTTTGTGAATGTTATGTAGCTATTTGAAATGGATGCCCATTTTCCCTCTGCAGAGCACTAGGTTTATACATATCCAGGCTTTTAAATATGGCATTCAAGTCCTTTATAACCTTATTTATGTTTGGTCTGCTTGACCTTATGAATTCTGAGAAAGGTAGGTTAAAGTATTCTACTATAGTTGTAATTTTAATAATTTTCTTCCTAGTATTTCTTATAGTGTTTAGGGGTGGGTGGTATATTTTGATGCTATTTTGGCTGATGTAGAAAGGTTCATGCCTGGTGCATCTTTGTCCCAGGTGGCTGGTTAATACCTTTTTTCATTCTCCAATGCTTCCCTTCCTGTCCATCTTCCTACTTTTTGTCTGAAATTTTAGTTTGCCTAACCTTACTATTGCTACCCCTTTCTTTTCGTTGCCATTTGCCTGAAATGATTTTGTTCATCCCTTTACTTTCAACCACTCCATGTCATTTTAGGTGTATCTCTTGTACCAGTACAACATACAGCTAGATGTGTTCCCTTCCTCCTTAGTAAGAGAATACTAGGTGATGTACCCAGGCCAAAAGAACACAGTTCTTTGCACATCTTAAAGCTAAAGATGGTCATGTTATTCAGTTAGTCAATGAGAGGTACGCAGAAGTGTGTTAGGGACTTTGGGAGGGCTCCTTAAAAGGGAGAGGGCTCGGGCTCTTTACTGCTCTCCTTTCTTCCCTTTCTTCTCATCTGCACTGAGGACAGGATGGCTGATGCTTCTAGCAGCCATCTGGGACCAAGAGTGACCTTGACAATAGAAGCCACATGCCAGGATACTGAAACAGAAAGACAGGAGGGGTCTGGGGCCTGGGTCCCTCATGACTGAGAGCTGTTCATCAGTGAGACTCTTCCTTACAGACTGCTTTCGCTTGAGAGAGAAACCTCACCTTGTTTAAATCACACTTTGTTTGGCTTTTCTGTTACATGTAAACGTTAGAAGTCCCAAAAGATAAATCAGATTTTGCCTTTTTAAAAAAAACTCGATTGAAGCATTATTGTCTATAATCCTTTAAAACCTGAATCTTAATTCCTATTTCAGTTATATTAGTAGTTACATAAAAATGCTTAATAAACACATTTGGTCATTTATTTCCCAATAGGTGTGCTTTAGGATTGGCTGCATCATCACCACCTGGGAGTCTGCAAGCAATGCGGCATCTCATGCCCTCCCTACACCAGCTGAATCAGAAGCTCATTTTTACAAGATCCTCAGGTGATCTATGTACACATTGAAGTGTGAAAACCGTGTTTTAGAGGGCACTACTGTCCTCTCTCCTCTTCTGGATAACGTGTTATGATCTCCTGGATTTCCTACTTAGAACCTGGGAAGGCTCCCATAGACAGCCAAGCCATGAGCAGCGCATCCCTGGCCTTTGAAGAGGTGGCCCTCACCTCTCTAGTTTTAGCCCCTGTCCTTCCCCCATCCCACCCCCATCTCCACTCCTCATGCTAGACTAGTTCGCATGTGTCACGGTGCTCCCTGGGTACACACTAAGCCCTCTCCTATTAATTGTAAATATTACCCATCTCCCCAAATGGCCCACCCAATAGCCAGTCCCCTCTTTCTGATCTGCAGAAGCCCAGGTCTGTTCTGGAAGGTGATATACCCAGAAACAGGTGATATATCTAGCACCTTCTCATTCTCCTTGACATGCCAGTTCCTCTCTCAGCCTCCCTTTGTAGCTAAGATGGCCACGTACCCAGACTTGGCCAAAGAGACATATAGAGATATCTGCTGGGAGCTTTGGGGGACATTTTTTTTTCCCGCATAAAAAGAATCTTGTGCTAAAAAAAGTGTATATCCTTCCTTCCTACCTAGAATGTTGGGTTGCTATCTGAAGGTACATCTATCTTGGAACCATGAGAACAAGCCTGAGGTCAAAAGCCAACATGCTGAGGATGATAAAGCAGAAAGACAGGAGTCAGGTCCTTGGTTGGGAATCTGTTCCTCTGCCCCTGCCCCCCTCTTCCCACCTGTTCCAAATTCACTCTCCCTTCATATCTCCTTTAGCCAGTATAATATGGAATTGAAGTATATTCCTGCCCATTAGTTATCTTATATCATATTCCTTATTTTTAATTTATGGTAACAGCAAAGTTAAGCCTTTCATTATAAATGTTACCCATCTCCCCAAATCTCTCCACCCACCAAATCCACCACTCTAAAATGAGAACAGTGGGTTTTTAGCTGAGTCTCTGAAATTATTTTTCCCCATTAGAGGCAGCCAGCTCTAATCCAAGCAAACCTATCCTTACTCTCCCCCCTCATCCTCCACCCCCAGGTGGCTGGTCCTGGTTCTTAGCAGGCCACGTGAGGGGGCACCTTGCCTACTGGGGCTGATTTTTTTTTTATTTCTGTGGTTTCTGGGGAGTGGATGTTTTTAAGTGGAGTGAAAAGAAATTGAAGTTTGAAATTTGGTGAACTTTTCCCTGCCCTTTACATGTGAATAATGACTTGGTGATAGAAACAGCCTTTTCAAAGATGAATAACAATCTAAGATTTATGGACAAGCCTATTCAAAAAGACCCACCACTGCTTGTAGCCAAGGTGGAAACAATGTCAGGAGATTCCTAAGATCTATTCTGGTTGGAGGAAGGGCAGGGCAGGGAGGAGCCTGGGGAGAAAGAGAAGGCAAGAGGATGGCTGGGGGGGGTGGGGTTTGACTGGCTGGAGAAGACATGGGAAGGTCAGTAACAGGACGGTGACAGTCATTCCCAGAAAACGGTGGTGAAGGAAACCAACAAGCTTGCTTTACTGCCACGGCTTTCACCTGAGTGCCATCAGGCATGCACCTTCTGCTCGGTGGTGGGGGAGGGTGGGGGCCAGGGGAAATGTACACATGAAGGCAAATAAACCTTTTACTGAAACTGGGAATTCTGCTTCGAAGGGTTCTGAGCCCTCACTGTGCACTTGGGAAGCCACCAGAAAAATATTCTCAGAGTTAAATCTGAAATACTTGGCCAGAATTCCACTCACGGTTGGACCAGTCTCTTACAGCAACCACAGTGCCCCCCATCCGTTCCCTCCTTGAAAGGCCAGGGGTGGGGCAGGGGCACTGCTGGGAGCAGCCCTGACACTGAGCATCTGGACAGCCTCCTGTGGCTTGTGGGTGCAGAGCCAACGTTTTTGAGTGTATATTTTACAACCACAGCTTCAAAGTATAAAAATAGAGTGTGAAAAATAAAAATAGGACTCACAATCAGAGCTTCGACTGCCCTGATGGTTAGAGAGATTAGAGAAATAATAAAATTAGAGTAACCCAGTTGAAAACTTGAAGAGGGCTCACCTGCCTTGGCAAGGAGAATTCCAGGGCCAGACTTGCGCAGAGCCCTTCCTAAGGCTTAAGGCAGCTCGGCTCCCACTTGAAACATCTGTTATCACTCCTGTCTCCCCCAGGGAGTTATTTATGAAGGAAGATTTCCCAGCCGGCCTGCCAAGCAAGGCTTCTTTAACAGGGACCGGCCCAGGCAGGAGGAGCTGAATGAAAAGCCCACAAAAGCTGTGGGTTGAAGTGCTGCTCAGTTCTGCTTCGGCAAACATGCCCAGGCTGTAACTCAAAACCTGACAACAACCCGGATCTTTCTTTAAACACAAACCGAACCTCTTATGTCAGGTTCATGCATTTTCCTAACTCCATTCCCCACCCCAACCCTACTCCACAGCAGAAACCAATTTGCTTACAAGAGCGTTCTGGGGAGTTTTCCTCCTCAAAGCGCTCATTTGGAACAGATTAAGGAGGAGGAGGAGGCAGCAGGAATGGTTTTTTTCTTTCTCTTTTGGAAAAAATTAACACACTTGTGACTTTGAAGCAGAACCACTATGTTCTATGACTGGCTTTAAAAAAAAAAGAGGCAAACTTCATTTTCTGGTATAAGGGGGCTGGATTGCTTGGGGAGCCCCTGGAACCCATCCCAATCTAACCTGACCCTAAAGGCCTAGCATCGGACCCCCGGGAGTCCCTGAGCTTGCTGTGAGGCTGGGCAGGGGATTCCAGCCCAAGGGGAGCAGCCCACTGCAAACCCCATGTTTACATCCATGTCCACTAAGAACGCGTGCGGCAGGAGCACACTGGCCTGCCAAGAGCTGCCCGGGAATTTACCACGCTCAGCTCCACTGTTAAGGCTCCTGTCCTTAAAATGCTTACAGCATGGGGGTGGGGAGGATTATAACCAAGAAACAGTGTGAGAGCTAAAGAGTTTGGTCTGATGAGGGGAAAGAGAATACAAAAGCCTGGAAGGCTTCATGGGAAAGGAGAGCTTGGGGCGAGGTCTTACAGAACCCATGACATTTATATTATATGGTATTCCTTATAGATAGATGAGGACACACTAGGCACAAGGCCAATAGGGGCGAAGCAGAGAGGAAGTGGGCAGGTGCTACAGAAAGAGACAACCTCTGGACTTGCCTCCATTTCCCCATTCTGGGTCTCTTCTAAGTGTGGGCTCCCCACTTCCCCATTAAAGAGAGATCCTTCTAGTAAATTCTAGCTATGGGTAATGCAACCACAAGGCTTGCAGTCTTGTTTCCTGATAAAGCTGGGTTTTTCTTTTTTGCATTTTGGGTGATGTGTATAGTGCTAAGAAATGTAATAGGGATAAGCAACTAAACTTATCAAGTTAGTGAAAGATTTTTGATCAAAATTCTTATTGTTGCTTATTGATTACTTCCTTTTCTTATAAAATTGGTCATGTGAGTTGCTAAAAAAAATACCTTGGATGCAAACAAAGGGAAACCTATTGAATCTAGATAGAATAACAACACCTGAGAAGATAGACTCCCAACAGTTTAAGGCCAGAAGACCTGTCTTATTTGTCTCTGTGTCCCCAGCTGTTAGCATGCAGCTGGAATTTTCCAGGAACTCAGTAATTAGTACCTGTGTGAAAATAAGATGGGAAATGGTATGAAATAAAGGTCCTATTTCCCTAAATATGCTCTTCCCTCCTTTTTAGCTGCTCATGTCTCCACTTAGCTCAGAACCACATTTCTGAGCCTCCTTTGCTGAGCCATGTGGCACATGACTAAGTCCTGGCCAATAAAGACACCCCAGAAAGTGGTGTACGTAACTTCCAGGTGGGCTTTTCCCTGCCTTCCTTCCTGCTCACTGGATTGTGGATGTGGAGTGGGAGCCAGAACTGCCACCTTGGACCGTGGAAAGCATGGTGCCTACTGAAAATGGCAGGGTGCCAAGAAAGAAGCTATGGGTCCCTGATTGCAGACCACCCAGCAGTCCAGAGCCTTTCATGTGTGCGTGTGGTGGGGGAAGGGGAGCTGGGGGAGGGGAGAAATATGCCACTAACCTTTTTAAGCCACTTTCAACTCGGGTCTGTCCACTACGGGTGCCAAATCTACCCCTGACTAAAACATCCACTGTTTCATGCTTGAAAGCCCGAGAAAACACTTCAGAAAGTCCATTTCAAGATATGCCCAAAACTAAGATCCTTGGTTGTAGTCCAGTAACTTGAGTACTTCAACTGGAGGTGCAGGGAGGGTGGAGAGGGAAAAAGGAGAGGAAGGAGGCAGGCTGCTGCCAAAGCCAGTCTTTGTCTCTTGATTCTCACTTGATGCTCTCCACCTTTGCTTCTGCAGACCAGCCCTCACAAGAAATCACTTTGAAAAGCTGAATTACTGAACTACAGTGAGGATTTCCTGCTCATTTAGACATTGGGGAGAACATTTCTTACTTTCACTAATTGTGATAACATAAGGGAACTGGCCAGAGCATTATTTCCTAAAATCCCATTTTCCTCCTAACACCCATATAACCATTCACATCCACACTCTTCTATGTACTTGTTACAAAGAGCAACCCTGAAGGGCACACAGATTTACAACATGCCAACCTACATGTTTATCTAAACGCACACACACACACACTCCATGCACACAGATAAAAACACCCCCTGTGTTGCCCTGACACCAGCAGAGCCACCTCCCATTCTGGTCTCCAGCCTCTAAGTGCTCCTGCTATGTAGTCAAAAATAAGCAGTAGGAATGAGGAAGCCCAGGCTATCACTCTGAGAGGCTTGAGAACAGATCTGGAAGGGTTTTGCGGGCAGGCTGAGGGCTTCCCAGGTCTCTGACATCACCCTTCACACTTCCTGGGATAACAGCTGGATGGTGAAGAATGAGGGGCTACCACGGTGGCCAGATCTACTTTCTCAGGCAGTAGTGACATCGTGATAACCCAGGTCTGGCATCATTTGGTTGAGGGAGTGGAGGAAGATCAGCCCTCTGGCAGTCTGCAGGTGAATGGACTTGGGTGGGATCAGGACACAGGTGAGCACCTGAAGACAGGCAGGGATAGAGCACTTGGAAGGGTACTCTCTGCAGCTACGGCGGGGCGGGGGTGCTGCTGGCCAGCATGGCTCCTCATTCATCCTAACTAGCCCAGGGGCTGAACCAGGATGACACTGGACAGAGGTGACCCTAATTCTTGAAAGTGGTTTAGGTTTGAAAAGGAAGACTGCTGAGGAATGTAAAAGCTCCTGAGGTCGGAAAAAGAAGGCCCAGAAAGCAGAGTTGAGGCCACGAGCAGGGGAATGGGGATGGCCGGCCACTGGGCTTGCTCTGACTCGGAGGGAAGACAAGATCCTGTCAGCCAAGTCAGTGCTGGATGGCCTAAGCCCCAGACTGTGGACTTAGCATCACCCACAGGGGTCAGTCACCTTGGACCCAAGAAGTTTGGCTTTCAGAAGTAGCAACAGTGGAGGCAAAATGATGCAAAAATGACCCTCATTTCCTTGAGAGGAGACTGTTGCTGTCTCTCTGGGGCTTAGTCATAGGAAGCCGTGGAAACAATCCCATCACCCTAGCAACCAGGCCCAGCCAGGGCACTCAGGGGGCAGTGGCAACCTGCTCCCTCCCAGAGTTAAGGCGGGAGCATCAGTTTGCATCTGCTTTTGCAAATCATGGGGGCTGGCTGCCAGTGACGCAGGCACTGGGACGTAGGTAAACGTCAGGGGCCAGGCTTCCTGGACCCAACTGATGTGAAAGGCAACTGGGTACATGGTAGTGGTGGGGGCTCCTCTGAGACAGCCCGCTGTAGCTAGGGCTGGGGGACCGTGGCTTCTGCCTTGATTAGGCATCTTTGTTTTGAAGGAATACAAGAGAAAACAGAACCAGCTCCCACACAGCTACCTTCCTTCCACAGCCACTTCCCCTCATCCTCCGTCTGGGAAATGCCAGAGGTCCACTTGGGAGTCAGGACTGCAATTCCCAACTTCTTGCGTTTCCTCCCCTGAAGCCCCTGAAGCCCCACAGTCAATACAGATGAACACTCAGGCCCCCGGGAGAGAGGCCCAGGAGGAGCAAGGCTGGTGAGTCTCAGGGCAACTGCAGGGTGTGGTTTTACTGCTGGGAGATGCCTGCTCTCCTAGAATGAATACGCTGTTCTTCCCACCCGTGATGCTGAAATTCCTCCAGCATCTCTTCAAGGCTCTTCAAGGCTGTGTTGCTCCCTTTCTTCTGGCCTCATCCCCCAGCACCTCTCCCACCCCAAATGGGTTCTCTCCAACCCAAGAGTCCGGGTATTCTCACTGGGCACTCCGAGATTCCTGTCCCTTCTGTGAGGCCGGGGGAGTAGAGAGAAGTGCTGTCGTGTGTGTCAGTGTCTCTGTTTTAGACTTCATTTCCCATGAATTATGTGACACTGGGAAAAATCATTTACCTTTCCTGGGCTCAAGTCATGTGAGACCCTTCCTTTATGAAGGGGATTGGAAAACAGGGACACGATCAGTCTTGCTGTAGAACCTTCTGCCATCTCTCATTGCAATTGCCCTCACCACAACTCCTACTCCCTTCCCTGGTACAAGCTCCACTTATCTGAGCTCTTGGGTCCCCAACCATTTTCTTGGGGTGCGATTCCAGTGTCTTCCTTCCAAACACAGCTTTTCTACTAACTCGTAGGTTCCAAACCGAGAGGGCTGGGTTTAGAGGACTCTTCCTGTCTTAGAAGAGGTCCAAAGGGCAAGGCCTTTGTCTTTATAGGGGCCTGAGCTCCAGATCTGGCTTGACCCTTACCTTCCACAGGACCTTGGGTCCATTACTTCAACATTCTGAACTCCAGCTTATTAATTTAAAAATGGAGGAAAAAGTCAAATCTCTCAGAGTGGTTGGGAGAATTAAAAGAGGTTAAACAAAGCAGGAGCCTGTGGGGGGTAATGTTCCCCCACACCCACTGACCTACTCACAGGAGCCCCAGGAGGAAGGGCCCCCCATTCCCAGAGCTGCTGCCACCAACTTTAGGCTTTCTGGATGGATTCATTTGGCACTACCCCCCTCTCCCCGCCATCCCAGGATTGGGCCTGATGACCGACTGAAAGTCTCCCCTGCTGGTCAGCACCACACTAGCCCTGTGGGGCCCTATGAATCAAACTCTTGCTCAAGAAACTCCATCAGAAAGAGACAGGATGGACTGGCAAGGGAGAGGTGGTGTCAGGCCAGGCTCTGTCACAGTAACCTAGCCTTAGCCAATGCTCTATCATCCCTCTGTAGGATTAATGTGTCTGGGAAGAGATGGGCCTAAAGTAGCTCATTCAATCTCCATTATAAGGATCCAGCACCTTAGGGCAATTTCACAACAGAGAATCCAAACCAGCTCTACCTCCCCAGCCTGAGGTTGATTCTGAAAACACTGATCTTTCTGTTGTGTTTAACTGCTGTGATTGATCCATTCTTCTACTCCTTCATTCAACTGATGATCCAACAGTAATTTCTGTTGGGCTTCTATCCAGTGCCAGGGTCCAGGAATATGGCAGTAAGCAAATCAGACAAAAATTTACCCTCTTTGAATTTTTATTCTGGTGGAGGGAGACAAATAACAAAGTAAATAAACAGTAAACATAGTGAAAGGAATTAAACCAGCAGGGTGAAGTAATAGCAAACAATTGGGTGGCTGCTGTAAACTGGCTGGTCAGAGCAGGCTCCCGGGAGCTGACACTGAGGCTGAAACTGAGACGCCAAGGAGTCAGCCTCGGGAGGCTGGGGAGGACAGAAGAACCCCAGAGAAGGCTGGAGTGGCTGCGGCAGAGAAAGGGAGGGAGAGAGCTTACTAGGAGATCAGGCAGGAGGTCAGATAGGGCTCTGAATGTTACCTTTAGGGGTTGGGTTTTATTCTGAGAACGAAGGGAAACCAAGAGAGAGATCTAAATAGGACAGCCATCTGACCTGCTCCCTAAGAAGAGCCCTTTAACTGCCATACAGACAATGAATTTCAGGCAGACAAAAGCAGAAGCAGGAAGACCAAGCTGGAGGTTTTTGCAGAAATCCATGTGAGGGGTGATGGTGGCCTGGACTAGCACATGAAACAAGCATGGTGGACAGGCACTTTGTACATATTTGTTGAATGAATGAATGGATGGATGAGTATCCTTGATGTCACCACTTTTTGCCTCATCCTTAAATAGAGCAAAAGCTGTGGACCATGTAGGCAGAACTGAAAGGAGGGGTGAGAAAACTATTTACAATTCAAAATAGGCACAAAGAAATGATAGAGGCAGGTCCAGCCTTAGAGACGGATATGAGGGTACGTTCTAGTGTAGTGGTTCTAAATTTTTTTGGGTCACTCTTTCCCAGAAAAAGGTATATTCATATAAGATTACACTCAAGGAGCTTAAAGGTGTGTAAAATTGAATCTGGGGTCAGAGAACAGAGAACAGAAAAGACAGTCTGGAGACCGTGCATCTGAGTAGATTAGAAAGAGCTCTGGAAAGCAGAGCAAGGAGGTAGGCCATACTTGGAAAGCACTTCTTCCAGGACCTGACCCTGTGAACTGGAAAAATGCCCAGGGCCTCCCACCACGCCTGTGGCTGTCTGGGTAGGAGGATTTGGTGGGCAGCTCTAGAGGTTCTGGGGGTAGAATCATCTGTGACTCAGCACAAAGCCACACAGGCCTGCTTTACTGACTGGGCATCACTACAGGGCCGCTGTGTAATGTCACAGTGACCTGACCTCCCTCCCTGCTTGCTCAAGAGTCAGAGCATGTGAGATGTGTTCACACTCTCATGCTGTCTCTCAAACTCTGCGTGGGTGATGACAGTGCACATGCATGTGTGTGAGAAGGTAGAGGTGTGTGTGTGTTTGTGTGGATACATTTTGGAGGGAATTGAAAAAGCATTAGTCTTTTTCTTCTTCACTTGCCCCGGGCTGCAGGACTCTTTCAACTTAGTGCCACCATGCCTGCTGCCTACTACCCCATTCTCTAACCTCTGAGTCTTGATTTTTCTACCTCCCTGCTAAGCTCCATCGTTACTCCAGAGTCTCCAGGCACAGGTCCACATGGCACATACAGAGGTCTCTTGCAGAATCCCCCTGCAGCATGGTCCCCGAAGCCCCAGGCTGGCTCCCCAGCCTGGCAGTCAGAGACCCAGATCTGGTAAAAAGGAAGAAGGGCCAAATATTAAAAGGTGGCCAACCTTGAGCCTCAAGACTGAGAGAGTGAGTCACTGAGGCGGCCGTTCCACTTTGAGGGAAACAGTGAAAACAGTGGTCCCTTAAGCTGGTCCTAGCGGGGTCAGTTTGTCTGTTTTACAGCTCTTTCTTGGTTCTAAGGGCACTCCAATCTCCCCATGGAACTCGGGGCTGACCGAGACATCACTGGACTGTGGTGAGAGATCGGTCCTCAACACCGTGCGCTTAGCAGAAGAGTCTCTAGGCTTATGGCTCGTTGGGAAGATAAAACGACATAAAGCACATGAAAGAGAAAACAAAAGGGTAGAAAAATCAAGGGCTATGGGGTAATAATAAACCCAAAACTGCAGGGTTCAGAGAAGGAGAGATCCTGAAGGGCTGGGGTGCTGAAGAGAAGGTGGAATTTAATTAATCACCATAGACATTTATATGTCTATTATGGGATTTTTTGTGGGTAGGAGGCCGGGTGTGGGAGAGGGCCCAGAACTACTGGAAGCCAGTACCCAAGGAAATGGGCACTAGAAGGGTTTGTGCAAATGGCCTGCTCACTTGCTTCCCTCTTCCCCCTTCCCTCCCTGTGTGTGTGTGTGTGTGTGTGTGTGTGTGTGTGTGTGTGTGTCTCTCTCTCTTAAAAGTCTGACATTTTTTGCATGAGAAAGTTTCTGCCAAGAAGTGATCCTTCTTAACACAGACAATGGATTTAAAGTCCACAGTCCCTTAAAAGTCCTTGTTAACTGGCTTGTCTTTCTTTTTTTTTTTGAGAGGGCATCTCTCATATTTATTGATCACATGGTTGTTAACAACAATAAAATTCAGTATAGGGGGGTCAATGCTCAATGTACAATCATTGATCCATCTCAAGCCTAATTCTCGTCAGTCTCCAATCTTCTGAAGCATAATGAACAAGTTCTTAAATGGTGAACGAATTCTTACATAGTGAATAAATTCTTACATAGTGAACAGTACAAGGGCATTCATCACAGAAACTTTCGGTTTTGATCACGCATTATGAACTATAAACAATCAGGTCAAATATGAATATTTGTTTGATTTTTATACTTGATTTATATGTTGATCCCACATTTCTCCCTTTATTATTATTATTATTTTTATTTTTAATAAAATGCTGAAGTGGTAGGTAGATGCAAGATAAAGGTAGAAAACATAGTTTAGTGCTGTAAGAGGGCAAATGTAGATGATCAGGTGTGTGCCTATGGACTAAGTATTAATCCAAGCTAGACAAGGGCAGCAAAACATCCACGGATGCAGAAGATTTCTCTCAAAGCAGGGGGGGTGAGGTTCTGAGCCTCACCTCTGTTGATCTCCAATTTCTCACCTGATGGCCCCCCTGCGACTGTGCCTGTCTTAGGTTGTTCCTCCCTTGAGGAATCTTACCCATCTCTGGCTAACCAGTCATCTTCCGGGGCCATACAGGGAAATGTAAAGTTGGTAAGTGAGAGAGAAGCCATATTGTTTGAAAAGGTTAGTTTTTTACTTCTTTGCAGATTTATGCCCTGTGGCTTCTATGCCCAGCACTTGTCTCAAGGTATCTTTACCACCTGGAGGAATTATGATACTCGGTAAATTCGATATGAGGCACGAATTCTATTTAAGGGTTGTAATTAGGAAGGAAGAAGAAAAGCTATAGAGGTAGCATATGGAAGAAAACATGGGAGGATTGATTATTTCTTTGACGTATCTTCTTGTAGAGTACCTTAAGTATGTATAGGTTTTAAACTACTAACTAATTTGCACACACATATTAACATAATAGGAATACGGTGACATAACCAAAGCAAATCTATAATTACCATCCATCTCCAGTGAAGCCAAGAAAACCATTTAGGCACCCTAGGCATTTGTGAAAATTTGTCTATGATATGATGGATATTGTCCTACTGTACTTGAACAGTCTGAGAAAAATCAGACAAATTAACTGGCTTGTCTTTCTTATCTTGTATCAACTAAGCCCACTGTTAGTCATCAGAAACTTTTTTCTGACTCTGGGAAATGGAACTGGGGGAAAGGGAGGTGGCCACCTGAATTAGGTGGCAAACCCTGGCTGAAGCTGGACCGAGAGATCCTATGCTGGGAAGGGCAAGGGGCCCAAGGAGGGGGGTTCAGAAAGCCAATTAGTTAACCCTCGACTCTAAGCCAAGTTAAACCCACCAGAGCCCCCACATCCAAGTCAAAGGGCCCCCCAAACAGGGAAGGCTGTGGGATAACTGAACTGCTGCATTCTGGCTACCTCCCAGTCCTCTAGGGGTTTTACTTTCTTCTCTTCTTCCCTTCTTTCCTTCCTTTTTTGGTGTTTCTTCTCTGTTCCTCTACAGGTGGCCTGAGAAAGGTTTGTGCATTCACGGGCTCCTCCACTGCTGGTTTCATGCAGAACTCTGCCTGCCTGACTGGGGAACCATCCAAACCCAGTGACTTGCACTGCACGTTGTCCAGCCTGGTTTTCTCCCCCAACGGGAAGCCCTTGTTCAGATGGAATCTGACATGAAATCCTGATACAGCACGTGAGACAGACATGAGTAAGCAGCTCGGGTGGAAGGGGGGCCCAGAAGTGGGAGCTGCAGAGCTGGTGACCAGAGTGTCTCCTGTTCTTGATACTAGAGCTCTTTCCAGAGCATTTCAAGGCTTGAAGTAAAGCCAGAGCTAGGAAAGGAGAAAGATAGAGCCCTACCTGGAGTCCTGCCCATACGCTTCCTTATGCTAGCTGCAAATTTCCATTTGAGTCCTAGAAATGCCATCTCTCTGTCCCTCTTTGTGTGCTCAATGGCTGCTATAGAGGAGTGGGAAGTGAGGGGCGCAGGGGGTCCCCGCTGCTGGGGCTTCCTTAAGTCCAAAGCAGAGGGACCCTCAGGTTGTGCTCAGAGAGTGGTTAATGGGCTGTGAATTTCACCTTCCAGATGACCCTGTGGGGTGAAGCATTCAGGACAGCAGGTGAATTCAGGAGGTGAAAAGGTGAACAACAAATCCATCCTCATGAGGGCTTTCTAAACATGGAGTTATTTTCTCCAAGCCTTCCAGAATCATTAACTACTTCACCCCACAAATCCATATCTAAAGCCAACTGTGTGCTGAGTGACACGCTAGGGTGCTAAAGTCTGAACAACTGATTTAATGCTTTGATACTTTTAACCAGAGCCTCCTAGGACAATAACTGGCCCTCTTCAGGAGGACTGTGCCGTGTGCTGGGAGGGGCAGGACAGTGCCAGACAGTTCATTCTGTTCCGACAGCAGACAAGGTCCCCTTCTGCCCTCTCAGTTTCCACTGCCTGTCTCTCCAAGGCCAAAGGAATACTCTGTCCCAGATCACAATGACTTGTGGTTTCTAAGTGCTTTCCTGATTCCTGGTAGTTTCACTTCCTGGAACTGTAGCCCAGTGGCTACCTCACTGCCAGAGGACGTCTAGGTATTTCCCCTGGATAGCCAGCTTAGAGTTTTGAAACCTTAAAGCCACCTCCGCTTTCCCTTCTCCCTTACCTCCCATAAGCACCAGGCCCCAATCCTGCTGAGCCTACCCACATGCCCTCTCCATCCCATCACCGCCGATGCCGGCTCATGAGGACTCTCGCTTCCAGCTCCCAGTCGGTCTCCCTGCCTCGACATTTCGCTCACTCATGCCAGCCCTGATCATCTCACACACTGCAGCCAGAAAGAACTCCCCAAACACACATCTCTGACAACACTACTCCCCAGTTTGAAACCCTCTCCACTCTCCTGCCACCTGCAGGGGGTCCTCGGCTCTCAGTCAGTCATCCCAAGACCCAACCTAGAAAGGTGGCCCTGCCTTCCTAGCTTTACCCCCTGCTCTGCTTCCCTGGCCATGGCCTACGTTCTGGCCATACAAGCTCACTTGCTGCTCCCCATTCAATTCCCAAGTTCCCCCCAGCTCCCAGGTTTGGCTTCAGCTATTCCTTCTGTGTTGAATGCTCTCATCTGTGTCCCATTTATCCCCTCCTTTGGGCCAGCTCCACTCTCAGGAACCCGACTAGACCCCACAATCAAAATGCCCCTCACACTTCCCCATGTCCCCAGCAGGCTGTTAGATAGGATGAATGTAAAGCTCTTTCTGTCTGTGTCCAGCCTGCATTTACAGGATGAGATCTCAGAGGCATGTTTTATTTTTTTCTTTTGAAGAAGAGTGAAAATTAATTATATATACATGTGTATATATATTTATAATATTTAGCCTTCCTAAAGAAGACATTAAATAGTAACATAATTTAATAATATTATTTTACTGTGGCATTTATTAATGCCACTGATATGGGGATAAAATTCATGACATGCATTTTTAATGTATTCAAGACTGAAGAGTGATAATTCACTTGGAACACCAAAGAGTAAATCATCAGTAGTGTATTCTACAAAATCCCCGTATGCTGAAGGAACGTCAAAAGTTACCATCAGTTGCCTGATGCCCTTTAGAGATGTTCAGTACAACAATAAGGCAATATTGTTCTGATGAATCAGCTGGCTAAACTTCTGACTAAAAAGTTCAAAAAGTGAAAAAATGGGGTGATCCTCAGTCCTCAGCTACTTTTCAGTCTAAAGTAGAAAGATGTGTACTTTTTACCTAAGAAAATCAAGCTGTATTATGGAGAGTCTGTCCAAGCGTTGTTATCAGGCAGCACAGAAAACATGAAGTGCTAAACTAGTGTCCCCCTCAGTGATGCTATCTTGCTGAGAGCTTTGAATCTGAGGAATCTGGCTTGAGTTTGATTTTTCTTTTTATTATACAATCTTATGAAGGTTTCACATGAGCAACATGTGATTACTACATTCACCCATATTATCAGGTCCCCCCCACCACTCCCACTGCAGTCACTGTCCACCCGTGCAGTAAGATGCTATAGAGTCACTACTTGTCTTCTCTGTGCTGTACTGCCTTCCCCATGAGCCCCTACATTATGTGTGTTAATAATACTCCTTAATCCTCTTCTCCCTCTTCCCCATTCACTCTCTCCTACCCCTCCCCTTTGGTAACCGCTAGTCCCTTCTTGGAGTCTGTGAGTCTGCTGCTGTTTTGTTCCTTCAGTTTTGCTTTGTTGTTATACTCCACAGATGAGTGAAATTATTTGGTACTTGTCTTTCTCCGCCTGGCTTATTTCACTGACCATAATACCCTCTAGCTCCATCCATGTTATTGTAAATGGTAGGATTTGTTTCTTCTTATGGCTGAATAATATTCCATTGTGTATATGTACCACCTCTTCTTTATCCATTCATCTACTGATGGACACTTAGGTTGCTTCCAAATCTTGGTTATTGTAAATAGTGCTGCAATAAACATAGGGGTGCATATGTCTTTTTGAATCTGGAATCTTGTTTTCTTTGGGTAAATTCCTAGGAGTGCAATTCTTGGGTCAAATGGTATTTCTATTTTTAGTTTTTTGAGGAACCTCCATATTATTTCCACAATGGGTGAACTAATTTACGTTCCCACCAGTAGTGTAGGAGGGTTCCCCTTTCTCTGCATCCTCACCAGCATTTGTTGTTCCTTGTCTTTTGGATGTTGGCCATCCTAACTGGTGTGAGGTGGTATCTCTTTTTGGCTTTAATTTGCATTTCCCTGATAATTGAGTTTGATTTTTTTTAGATGCAAAAATTCACTCAAAAAGAGTTAAAAAGGGAGAAGCAGGATGTTTTCATATAATTTAGGGGAAAGGAGTCATGGGGGCTGAATTGTCAATAAACCAGTCAGATGGGTCTATCAATATAGACTGTGTTGGTGTTTTCAGATGTAGAAGTGGATTTTTTAAAAAACAGCTTAAATAATTTCAAACATACAGAAAAAAAGCAAGTATAGCATCTCCATATCTGTGCTTACTGTTTATATGCACATACAGTTTTCTTCTGGAACCGGCTGAGACTACATTGCAGGTTTTGTGCCTCTTTAGCCCCTAATATTTCAGTTGTTTATTAGTAAGAACAAAGATATTCTCTTACAAAACCTCAATACAGTTATCAAATGCAGGGAATTTAACACTGATTTTAATCTACAGCAATATTTCAATCTTGTCAGTTGTTCTAATGACTTCCCATATGACTTTTTACTCCTCCAGTAAAGGATCTGGTCCAGGTAACATGCTACATTAGGTGTTATAGAATTTTTGCCCTTATTACACCTCAAATCCTTTTTTATAGACCAACACGAGGAATACAAAGGTAAATAAGGAGGATTTTATGTGTATTATCCCTCAGAGGCTTTCACACATGGAGTTTCACATGTCAAAGGCACTCAATATATAATTAATGATTTCTATTTCTTCAGAAACAATTTGAACTATAAGGATGAGAACATGGTAATATAGTTTTACTATAAATGAATTTGGAAAAAATTCTGAAAGAAATAAAAGTAGGAGGGCAAAGATTATCAAGATTAGGAGGAAGAAGTCCACGGATGAATTCCACTATGAAATGATCTTCTACATCTTTGGTGGAGAAGGTCCTAGAGAAATCTAGTGAATATTATATTCCACCACATATTTACTGAGCCTTTGCTGAGTGCTCTGTGTGTCCTTCTAAGGAAAATGCACAACTGGAAAAAGGGACAAGGGACAAATGGTGGAACTGAGATATCTAGGCACTCTGACAGGGTGGGATGAGAGTGGGCAGTTGGCTGCTTACACATCACTCACAGTGCCAACCTGAATATTTTGCCATTGAGAGGCACAGCTGATCCTGGCTAAATGTGCTCGGGAGTGGTACCCTGAGAGATTATTAAAAAGCTACCTCTGCCAGACAAGTAGTGACTCTATAGCATCTTACTATGCTGATGGACATGACTACAATGGGGGGATGGGAGGACTTGATAATATGGGTGAATGTAGTAACCACAATGTTGCTCATGTGAAGCCTTCATAAGATTGTATATCAATGATACCTTACTAAAAACAAACAAAAACTACCTTCTTCCATACATGCAGACCATTATAATGGAGGACGTGAGTATGGGGAAGTTCACACATTCCTAGGGAAGCTTCCAGAATCCGTAGCCATGGGGACGAGGGGCCCTGAATCAGTTACAGACCCCGTATGGCTATTTCCCCTCCCATTCTGCTTCCCATTAAGGCAAACTTCTTTGCTCAGCCTACGATCCCTTGCCTCCAAATGGTGTCCTGGTTTTTCTTTAGGACAGCTGAACCAGGCTCTTTGCTGACACCCAGCCCTAGGCGCAGGCAATCCAAGTCTACAAGGGCAGTCACCCTCCAGATGGCCACTTGTCCAGAGGTGTGTCCTGTTTCTCCTCCACTTGCCCACCCCTTCCATCCAGCAGCCCAGCAGTTCCCTTTTACGTCCATAGCATTTGCCACCATATACAGATAACAGTGCCCAGGGCTGTAAGAGCTCACCATGTGGACTGAGTGGCTATAAGCCCAGAACGACCCATCTAGGCTGCTTCTCTTCCTACTCCCATCCTGCCTCCAGTACTAGCACTGCCACTAAACAAGGAGCCCAAGCACAAAGCGCAGAAACTTAATTCACACTCACCTCTTTCTGTCACGTGTAGAAACTCATGGAGGAACAAAATGATGGGTCTATGATTCCTGGGTTATGTAACCACACAGATAATTAAGACTTGGCTTTATTTTAAAAGGATGACAAAGTAACTAACAAAAGGCATTGTTTATTAGATTTCTATTTTCAAAAACAATTTTTCTGTAGGATGTCCTACAGAAAAATTAGGGATTAGCAAACTGTGGCTAGCAGATCAAATCTGGGCAGCTGCTTATTTCTTTAAATAAAGTTTTATTGGAACACAGTCACACCCACTTACTTACCTACTGTTTGTAGCTACTGCCCCCACTAAAATGGCAGAGTTGAGAACAGAGACTGAATGGCTGACAAAGACAAAAATATTGATTTTCTGGTCCTTTACAGACAAAGCATGCCAACTTTGGTCCAAGAGCAATAAGACACTATGGAAAAATAAGAATTAGGTACCTGTTGACTGGCAAGTGTTTTCTTGTGACATGGTGGTCATCACAGTTTCTGTGGCTGCATCTCTAACAGCTTGCTCCTCACTCTGAAGGAGAGTGAGGACACATCTCCAGAGAGCAAGTGTATCCTGCAGTCCTAAGAAGACCAAAAGGAATCTGAATCACCCACAATGCAATTTACAAGCAGGTATAAATACCTCTACCGCTTCAAATCCATGGTGGAGGAGAGCAATCGTAATGAGCAACAGCCATTCCTTTTTTTCTGGGTATTGCAAGAAAGGAAGATCCAAGAGTCAGATAAACACTGGAAGAGAGAGGGCCCTAAGGGGGCAGGTTTGGAAGTGTCTTTTTTTTTTCAAGGAGGGAAAGCTTAAGAAAGGCAACCAGTCGCAGGCAAGGTCACCAGAAGGTGCGGCCTGGCTGACTAAGGCTCTGGGCCCAGCTATCCACAATGACTCACGAGTCTCAGGAATGAAACTTCATATATCAAGAGTGCTTTGGGGAAACTAGCCCAGTGTTGATTTGAGTGACTGTGTGAGCTTAGAAATTCTGAAAACAAAGTTTCAATCAAGATTTGGGGAACAAGAATCGAAAACGGGCAAGGACCCATGCTAAAGGCACCAGTCTGCCATGTCCATGTGGGACCCACCCTCAGACCGCCATCACCCTGGGGCAGGAACTCTGTGGAGACCCTGTGCTGGGGGCTCTGTGGAGGATGGAACAGGAAGAAACAGTATCTGCCCTGAGCAACTAGAAGGAACATCGTCAAGAACACGAGGCAGGAAGAAGTCAGGGATGGATGTGTGTGGCTGTGACTCACGACAGGGAAAGATCACAGTAGACTGTGTAATGGAGGTTGACTTCTGGAGGGAGGTGAGGGGTGGGAAGGGCCTTATGGAAAGGACACATGCACCTGTGGGAGGCCCAGGCTTGTGGACAGCTGCAGTGGAGGGGCACAGAAGACTGCCACTCATCATCCCTAGCCTTTCGGCAGGGAACCCACCCTGTCCTGAGTCCTCTCCTTAGGCCACTCCCTCCCTTTTTTTCCGTGGAGAATGTGTTAGTAGAGTCACCAATGCTTTAGTCAAACCAAGAATGGTAATGGCTCCCGCTGGGGTTTCATTCTCTCTTTTCTGTTTTAAGTCTGGCTTTAAATTTTACTCTGTCAGAATCTATCCATTCTTATTGTTCTCTAGGGTTTAAAGATTTTCCTCTTTAACACAGTGATTTATATATGCATACTTTTATGTCTTGTTTCTCTCAGTCCTACATCTGTTTCATGTTCTCATAGGCTATCAGCCACGACTGACCTACTTTCTCATTGCCTATAATGCTATAATCGGCTCCAACAATTAATTATGACCAGGATTCAATTTCATTCAGAAATTCCAGGTTTTCCATACACATTTTGCCTGATATGAACTAGAGCTAGAGTACAAAGAAAGTGTGGTGCAAAATGGTATTACCTCCACTGGAGAAACTTTACCAAAGTTTATAAATATTTGCTTTTATTCCTCTGGATCCAGTGATTAAATCACAATCAGAGATGGTCCCCTTTCCATCTCCCTTTGGGTATAAGAAAAAATGTCTGGAAGCCACTTAGAAGAAGTAATTAAAAGGATATCAAAGGCAACTTTGTTTCCCAGAGAGATCCAGGGACATGAGACACTTTATTGGGCTGAACTGTGATTAACACTTAAAATCTGAATCTCACCATCTAAAAAAGCAATTCTTTCCTTTATCCTGTAAGTTCTTTCTCCACATCTACACTGAAAGCTCTTTGTACACAGGGGCCATGGCATATTCTGCAGGCCTCGGTATGGCAGATGTGAGCAAAAACAGGATTCCAATAAGGGATGGAAGAGAATCACAGCACAATATCATGGGGATAAGACAGCAGGAGAGGACAAGGTCAGGACTAAGGCATGGCTTTAAGTCCAGGGTTTTCCTTTTATTAAACCCTTATGCTTAAAAATAAACAAAACACCACAGTATTTTTTCAAATTTAAAAATGAAAACCAAACCAAACCAAAAACCTCTAAGCTTTTTCAATTCCTTAGATTTCCTAAAGCTTAGTTTTCTCAACACCATGACATAATGCTTTTTTCCTAATTACTTAAGGACAGGACATGGCAGTGAGGAAAGAGACATGAAAGTGGAAAACAGTTGGAAACCAGCCAAGATCCCTACTTGATTTCAAAATAGCTCTCCCTTTATGTCCCAAAGATGCCTTACTTAAAACTAGTTTCAGTGAAAGTAACCAGTGGTAGTCTTCCCAGTCACTTAAGTTAAAAGCCTGTAGTTCATCTGTGAGTCTTCCTTTTACATTAAACTCAACACCAAGTACTGTTGAGTCTACTTCCTAATGCCTTTTGAGCCTGTCCTTTCTTCTTCCTCAGTGCCACAGCCTCACACTGACCCAGTCATTTCACCAAGATCACTTTAACAGGCTTCCTGGAAGAGGTGACAGGCCAAGTCTTGAAATACAAACGAAAGTCAGTTGAGCAGCAGTTTGTTTTAGAGAACTGTTACCTGTTGATGACACAGAGGGCCCATGTTGGGGAGTGGTGGCTGATGAGGCGGGAGGGCTGGGCAGCACGCAGAACAGGAAGGGCCTTATAAGCTGTGTTAAAGGGTGTTTGGATTTCATCCTGAAGGTTCCTGAAGGAACCCACTCAAAGGCTTTAATCAGTGGAGTGAAATAATCAGATGTATTTCAGGAAGACCACAGAGGCTTTTGGAAACAAAAGGAGAATGGCTTGGGAAACATGATTGAAAAGAAAAGAGGCAGTTGCTGGTGAAAAATGATTAGAGTAGGAACTAAGAGGGTTTTAATATATTTGAAAGCTGTAATGGTATGGTGCATGCTGTCATTTTTATCTTCTCTCTTTTTTAACCTAGAGTGCCTATTCACACCTTGAGGGCTCTTGAGGCAAGGGCCTTCTCCCCACCCAGTGCACTTACCAAGAATGGGGTGGACGTTGGTGAGGAAACATGGCGCAGTGCTGGTGAGGACTTCAGCAGCGGCCAGCCTAGACTCTGGGGGACGGTTATCTCCGCAGGATGCGATGACCAGCTGAACCCACTGCTGCAGTTTGGGGGCCACAGAGTCCCTGGTCTGAAAGCACAAAATGGATGGCAGTTCAGAAGATGTGACTGAGGACTGCCAAGGATTTAGGGATGAGCTACACACAACAAACGGATCTACAAATCAGAGCTTACTGTAGCGAGAGAAAGCATTCCAGTTGGTTTTCCTTCCATCCCAAGTAGGGAAAAATAAATAAGCTCAGGGAAGAACATCTGACTTGTCTTTCAATAATACTGAGTCACTACAACTTGCAAGTTCCTAGAGCCTTTTCTGATGCAAATCAGGTTATCAGAACAGATTCGATAGCTTCAGTAAGGACAAAATTTAGGGGAAAGACTGTGGTAGCAAATAATACTTGTTTTCCCAAATAATCAGATACTCCTTTTGTCTTCAGTAACAGAACTCTAGATTTTTGGTGGGGCATGTGGGCACCCAGCTAAAGACTACATTTCCCAGGTTCCCTTGCATTTGGGAGTAACGTGATTGAGTTCTGACTAATGGGATGTCATTAAAGTGGTATCTGTGCCACTTTTAGGTCATACCTTCCTGTTAGCTGAGCAAGGACAAGATGGTAGGCGCTGGAGCGACCATCTGGGATTGCAAGATGGAAGCCACGCTGAGGACAGGAGAGCAACAAGGTAGAAGGGCCTGGGGGTCCAACACTGTCAGGGCACATATCTACTTTGGACTGCTTCGCTCTGCTTTAAGCCATTCTATTTATGAGTTTCTATTACAAAATTTAAAGCAGCATCCTAACTAACATTATTGAAACAAAGCTCTATTATTATTTTTTTATACTAAGAGCTTTACTGAGGTATAATTCACATTCCATGTAATCCACCCATTCAAAGCATACAATTCAATGGTTTTTAGTATATTCACAGATATGTGCAACCATCACCACAGTCAATTTTAGAGCATTTCATCACCAACAAGGGAAACCCTGTACCTTTGGTTAACAAGCCCCATTTGTCATCTGTGCCTTCTCCCAGCCCTAAAACGCTAATTTCTGTCTTTAGGATTTGCCTATATTGGATGTTTCACATAAATTAAATCACAAAATATGCAGTCTTTTGTGATTGGCTTCTTTTGCTTAGCATGTTTTCAAGGTTCATCTGTGATGTAGGATATTTCAGTACTTCATGACTTTTTGTGGCTGAATAATATTCCATGGCACAGGTTATACCATTTATCAGTTGGACATTTGGGTTGTTTCCATCTTTTAAACCCTGGGTTTTTACTTTTTCTAGAAAGGGGATTATTGTTCCAAATGTATTTTACTTCTCCTATCAACTAAGCCTCTTAAAATGTTCAGTATGAGACCACTGGCTCCTCTGATCATCTGTGGGTATCTATGGAGCTAAACTGATGAGCACCTCAGAGCTTCAGGGCGAAGCTGACCCCCAGTGCACAGAGAGACCCAGGTGTTCCCAGGAACTTCTTTTATGTGCTTCTCTACAGTTCTGTTAGTTCTTCTCTCCTTGGAAAAGTCTCAATTTTCATCAAATATTCAAGTACAAAACAGTGCCTTTTAGATGCACATGACAACTGATTAAAACACAAATTTAGATGAAAATGATAGCATTTGGCAGACTTGGTAGGCTTCTCTGTGATTATTTTCTTAGAACTTGTTTTTTTCCCCTCTAGGCTATGATTTTTTAGCAAATCCTTTTCCTTTCTACAAACCTCCTCTTCTCCCACCCAAACACACACGGTTGACGTTTTCTGGGCTTTTTGTGTATCCTGGTGACCAGCTTACCTTTGGTCCCCTGGCCTGCCTTTGGGTGGCAGACCCCAGGAGACTGTGGATCTGCTTAACTCTCACCCTCGGGGTCTCTCTCTGCCCAGCCCCAGGCTCTCTGAAGTACCAGTCTCCTCTGTGAAGTCTTCCTCAGCTCCCCCCCGTGCTCCGCCCTCCTCCGGATTCCCGCAGCCTCCTCTGCACTGGAGCATTTCTGTCTCCATCCAATGCTCCTTTTCCTCATCATACCGCCCATCCACTCTTTGCTCATTTTTGCATCCCTGGGGCCTCTCTCTGAGTGCTGCTTTGTTGGAAGGAACTGGAATCTGCAACATTATGCCACCACTATCATGGTGTGGTGATGAGTAATATTGATCTCTTCAGGTAATTTTAGTGTACTATTAACTGCCTTCCACATACAATAATTCTGTGATGGTGGCATCTTTCCTTATACCTCCAGGTATGCATGCATTTGTCTTAAGGCATCTCTCCAGGAAGCTGTTTTGATTACTTTAGTTCCACCTCACCCTCAAGATATGTTAAGACAGGTGGGGCACATCTGGGCTTACATGAAGAGCCATCTGGGCTATGTTCCAGGGGAACGTTCAAGCCTTAGCGACATGTACTTAACCTTAGTTGACTAGGATGCAATCCTGGTGACTTGTAATCCTTAGAACTGACTTGTTCACTCTCTCTTTAAATAAAGAGTCTGGCTCAAAAAATTAAAAACAAGGGGATTTGGCCATATGTGTGTGTGTGTGTGGTGAGGGCAAAGAGATTGGGTTACTCTCATGGATTCTAATCAAATGTGCCCAGAACAAGAGAAAAAAAATGCCAAAGGTGGTGCTTGGAAAATTCTTCACAAATTATATCCACAGTGGATAACAGACATAAACAATATCTTTGTAGAGGCTGTGCACACACACCACAGTAATTCTGCCTGCTGAAACAGTTCACTTTTACTGATACCTTCCAGGTAAATAGGAGCACAACAACCTAGACCCCAGAACAAGGGGCAGAATCTACCTACCTCCTCACACATTTGCATGTGGTGGGCAATCATTTTGGAAGCAAGTCTCAGAGCTATACTTTGAATTTCAGACCTAGAAAAAGTAAGCAAAAAGCACAAGAAATTTAAAATTAAACTTATTTTATATACAGATGGTTTTTGCAGATAGTCTAAAATCCATATGGATGTGAATGCTGGAAATTTCCACCTCATGGCTATATAAACAGCTTCAGAAGTGATTACCTTTTGGTTATTAATGTGATACTCTGACATCATTCTTTTGCTTGAGCAGAGAACATGCTCCTAGGCTGAGGTTTACAAAGAAATACAGGACCTGAGTCATTGGGCCAGGACTGGGCTCAAGTTCATTACTAACTGATTGATGGGCCCACACGATATAGAGTTTTCACAGAGAGCACTGGGGCAAACCTTTCATTTGAAGCAATATCCATTGTCCAGATCAAGAATTCCTTTGGGGTTAGCTGGATATATTGCTCCGTCTGTGGAAGCCACTCACTGGAGTCCATGCAATGGAGAATTTTCAGTATCTGTGTGAGCCAGATCCATGAAAAACAAACAAACATAACTCAGGAAAAAGCCTCTAGAAGCTAAATAATAATCACTTGTACTGACAAGGAGGTCTGTCTTTCAAAAAGCTCCCACTGACTTCTTATTTCCCCCTTAATACCTTTAGGGGACCAAGACACAGTGGAGCAGGGACACACATGAAGGTCTCTAGTGACCTAGGATCAAAGCCTAGATGCCCAGATTCCTAGGGCAGTGCCTTTTCCTGTTGATTATGCTTTCTAGCAGGGCATCTGCCCCCAAATGGCATTAGCAAAGACTACCTTCTACACATTCTACACCCAACTGTCAATGCTGTTTCCTAGAGCACTGAGTGGTTTACCTTCAACCTCTGTGATCAATAGCATTATCATAAAATACTTTTCTTAGTGCCCTTCCATGCATGAAGCCATGCCAAGCACCATACAGAAGGTCTTTGTCCAATGGATGCTGACTCTCCTCCTACTGATCCTGGAAAAGTCAGACCAAACCCTGCCTTCTTGATTTTTATCAATCTGGTGAGCTTGCCAAAGAGCATGGGGAGTGGTAGGGCATGGTCAGCACACCAGGGACTTTACCTTGCAGAAGCATTCTGGGTGATTTTCCTTCATAGCCAACATCAAGAATGTCCCTCCCATATTCTGCAGCAAGGGTGGCAGTCCCTTCTCTCCTAATCCAGGGGCTGCTGCTGAGAACCTTTCCAACAGGGATTCCAGTGTCAGGAGGCGCACTTCTGGGAAGGAGGACTCTAACAGCTGAGAGAGGGAGATGGGAACATCCCTTCTCTGCCCTCCATCCTTGGCTGCCACTGCCAACACTGTGGTGATGGCTAGTTTGGTGAGGCTCTGGAGGTACTGGGGCAGGCCAGGCACCGTGAAGGTATAGGGGAATCCCGTTATCAGCTCTGATCCTGAGATGATCCCTCTGACTTCCTCCCAGAGGCCAAGATGCTCCAGAACTAAAAAAAGCAAAAAAGCAAAGGGAAAGAGGCAAACACTTTAGTCAAAGTTCCACAAAAGGACATGGGAGAATGAAAGGCTCTAGATACACTGTGCGGGTCTATTAGATGTCTTTTCTGAGTACATTTCACATGAATGATGTAATAAGTGACTAGTCCACTAAGGTTCAGACTTCTTGTCCAGAGGCAATTTCTGTTTAGGTAATTCAGTCTTTCCCCTAGAGGGACAAAGGCATTCCTATCATAAGATGTGCTCCTGACACCCCCCAACCCTCAACATTCAGTGAATATGAACTCAGTGACCTCTTACATCACCAAGCCTCCAAATGAACAGGACAGAAGGACATCTAGTCCAAACTTCCTTCAAGGGCTCAGATCCCCTCCACAGGCCCTCTTCTCAGAGGCTTCTGGATGAACTCTACGGTGACTTGGAGACCACAAGGCAAAGTATTTCACTCTTAGAAAATCTAATTGTAGTTTTCACTTACTGGCCTAGTTCTGCACTTTAAGGTTACCAGTGAGCCCTTTTGGCACTTGAATACAGTTATTAAGGCCCCTCCAACTTCTCCAGCTGAAATCCCCTACTTCCTTCAACTATTCCCCATGAAAGGGTTTACCTCTCACTATTCTAGCTGCCTTCCTTTGGACATGCTTCCCTCCCTCTTAAGGTACAGCCCCTAAGATGGAACATGACTCTCGTGAATGGTATGACCAGGAGGACTGCTATTTCCCCTGTTCTGACCCTAGGTTCCTGGAGGTGCATCACACTGTTGACTCATGTAGAGCATAAGGCCACCTGAAACCACAGCCTTTCTTCATTTACATGGTCTTCTGATGGTGATGAGTCATCTTTTCCCACCTTGTACTCAGTACTTAGATCAAGGCTTGTTTCCGTTGTTTGTTTTAAAGCCAACTATATCCCTGTTAAATCTGATGTCCCTGTTAAGTTTTACGGTCTACCTTTTAGACTGCAGACCTTTTTGTATTCTCTGTTCTGACCAAAAACACTTATTGCCTGGCCTACGATGTACTGGGTGCTAAATAAAATAGGAACACTGCCCTTAAGGAGTTACAGTCTAGTTTGAGAAAGACAAATCAATAACTAGGTTCTAATGGGATAAATGATAATCTGAGTCCTAAAGGGGAAGAGAGGGAAGAATGTATTGGAACAATCAAAGGCAGAGCACAGGTTCAAAAGACCTGGCCCATGGGGAACCACAGTCAGTCTGATATCACTACAACACAGAATCCAAGATGGGGGAATAATGGGAAAGGCTAGACAGGTACAGTAGCCAGGACATGGAGGACCTCCTAGGCCATGTAAAGGAGAATGGACATTCTTCTGGAGGCCAGGGAATGTCACTGAGTGGTTATTTTAAGAAACAAAGTCAGGTGAACATGTTCACTGCAGTGGTCTTACTGCTGAGAGAGCAATATTAGCACAGGGAAACCAGTTAAAAGATTACTGCAGTGTCTAGGACAGAAATGATGAAAGCCTGAAGTAAGGGAGGATGGGAAGAAGATGGGTTTGAGAAACACTGAAAGAATAAAATCGCCTGCACTGGGTAACAAACTGGGGCAGGGCATGGGGTAAATGCCAGAATGAATTCTTCATACAACACAGCCACCACCCAATACCAGTTGGGAAATTCAATTTGACAGGTATGCCCTAACTGCCCACAACCAAATAATTGCTAAAAATGTGGATTAGGCCAGTGTGGAGGACAGAGGTCTTCAGCAAGTGTTACAGTCGCTCCCTGCCTGCCCTGTTCCCCACCCCCTCCAAGCTCTCACCAGTTCATTAACCAGCTATCACTGGGTCTAGTCATTCTCCAGTTATGTGTCCGTCTAACTTTACCATTCTGTCCATAGACTTTTATCTAAAGAACATCAGGATAGACTTCCTCCAACGCCTTGCTGAAATTTAGGTATCTCATAACTCAGTGAATACCACTGACTTTTAGAAAACTACCATTAACAAAACAGAAACATAAAAAATTAAGGTAACAGTTGGAGAGAACTTACATGAAATTGAAGATTAACATGGGTTTGGAATAAACCAGGAATTAAAAATACAGAATGTTCATGTTACACATCAAATTGTTTCAAAATGAAGTTTGTCCCAAGAGGCAAAGTGGGGGCTCAGGCTCCAGTATGACTGTGTCCCACGGAGGCCGTCATCTGCCATCTGCCAGCTTCAGTTGTGGACACACTTCTGCTTTCAACTCAGACTGTGCAGAAGTTCAAGTTCAAGCAAGAACGCAGCCATCTTTACATCAGGGAAACCCCAGGCAGTCAGGATCCTCAACCTTTGGGTCATCATCTCTATTTTCAATGCCTAAAAACCTAATCCCATTGCAATTTAATAATAAGAAGACCACCCTACTGCATCTCCAGGTACTACTTCCCTATCCTTCCCATCCACTGCTGCCCAAGGGCAACACTGCATTAAAAAGGAATTTCAATTATTTGCCTGAAACATGGCTCAGAAATCTGCTCTTTAAAATATCATTAAAAGCAGGAAGAATTGTCTAGGCCATCCTAGATAATGAGGAACCTGTTATTTGAAAGAGCTATTCCAGGTACAGTGTATAGTTTTTGCTGGACTTAAGAGCTGGGCATCTAGATCCACCTGCTTCCTCTGGGGACTTGAGGAAGGACGGCTTCAAGAAGCCAGGGACTGAAGACATTAGCCCAAAGAAAGGGGAGATGGGGACATGCTCAGGAAGGGCTCCTCTGGGACTTCTTGGCCTACATTGCCCATGGAGTCCAGTATGATTCCATAAGCATTTATTGAGCATGTATTAGATACTTTCGTTGATACAGTGATTCAGAGCTGAGAAAGAAATGAGCTTTCAAACTAATGGGATGATAAAGACTACTACAAAAATTGCAAAATGCTTAAGTGCCCTAAAACTGTTAGTGAAAAAAGCTGACATTCACTGAGTATATGGCCCCACACTACAGAGCATTACATACCCATTATTTAATGCTATCAATAATAATCACTTTTAGAACTGACACTTCTTGAATGTTATTCTAAGCACTTCAAGTTTTAACTCATTTAATGAAGTAGACACTGTTATTGTTCCCATTTTACAGATGAAGAAATAGCTTACTTGCCCGAGGTCACACAGGAAAAGGTAGATAGAATTACAAAAGCCATAAGGATGACTAAAATGAATGCAACAGGCACTTATGTTCTACAGGAAGAAGTAAAAAAAGGGCTTTCAGGCCAGAATAAAATTTAAGATGGACTCTGAAGGCTGAGTGCAGAGGAAAGAGCAAATGCTCCAGGCAGAGTCAGGAGAAAACGGAAACCAGTGGATAGGTTTGCTGAGTTAATGTGTCAGCAGAGGAGCAAATGGAGAGGTTAGGTCCAGGCCACAAGTTAGAAAATCATCACATGACCTTCATTTAGGCACTTTCCCCAGAAAATTAGGCACTTCCTGTTGCTCAGAAAAAATACTCTCTGTTGTGCAGTTAGACCCAAGGAGCTGTCTACCGCAGAGTGTCTCAGCCTTAGGGGAGTGTCAGAATCACTTTACCGGTTTGTTCCAGCACAGACTGCCTCGCCCCACCCCCACGTTTCTGATTCAGGAGGTCTAGCTAGAGTGGGGCTGAGAACCTGCTTTTCTAACAAGGTCCCAGGTGCTAAACCCTCCGCTGCTGCCAGGTATTTTGAAAACCACTGTCCTCAAATGATGTTTCTTAACCAGATGTGATGAGAACCACACAAGCCTGAATCCTCCTCTTGCAGATTCTGATTCAGGTGGCTTTGAGTTAGGCACAGACATCTGCAGTCTTAGGAAGTCGATGAGTAATTCTGCTATGTACCCAGCTGAGAATCACATTCCCAAGATAACTCACAGGGGTTCATAGCCTTTATGGGAGGGAAGGCAGGGGTTGCAGGTCCAAGCAGAGCACAGCTGATTCCAGCCTGGTACACCATCATAGTGAAGAACTAGAAAATTCACACCATATTTTCTCTTACACATAAAAGCATCAAAGGAGGGTAATCACCAAGAATTCAAAAGAATGAAAAAGCATCATAACAGCCCCTAACAGGCAGTCCTTCAACATTGGTTCAGTACGTACAGGTTCTGTTCTAGGTCTAGGATGTAGCAGTGAATTAGAAAGACCAGGCTCTGCTCTCAGGGAGCCCCCATTTAGTGGGATCACACAATGCCCTCTCCCCCACTGCCTAGAGTGAGGGGGGTCTCAAGATGGAACAGGCGGTTGGTGTTACACGTGCCCAATACTTTTACATAAGTAGCTGCAGTGACTAAAATGGACGAATGGCCTTCCTCTCTAGCACAGTGGTTCCTCAGCCCAGGAAGTACATTAAATTCATCTAGAGAGCTTTAGAAAAATACTTATGTCAAGGGACACTTGGACCACACCCCTGGAGTAAGCCTGGTTTTAAGGCGACCAAGGTGATTCTAGTGTACAGCTGGGGTTGACAGCTACCAGCTCTGTACCCCACAGAAGTTCACCAAATGTTTTTCACAACCTCAATTTCTCCCTGGTGAAGCACTGTTTTATGTCCTGCCCTACCAAGTGCACTTCAAAGTCTAGATCAGCTTAGGGGAACATATTTCCATTTCTATGAGTACCTGTGGTCCGTAGGGCACAAAAAACTACTGTTAGTTTTTAGATGGGGTTCCTCAGTCTGAGGTTTGCAACCCTCTTCTCTAGAAGATAACTTTTCTATGTGCAATTTCAGGCTTGACTGGTCAAAATAAAAGGGGCTTTGGGTTTTGTCCTTCCTGTCCTTCCTGGAAATTCAAGTGTTCCAATGGAAGAATTGAGTCTTTCCTTTACTGATCCCATCTTATTTTTCATATATTAGATGATTTTTGCAAATGCTTGTCAATTGGAGATTTTTCTAGCCCTCTTTGTTGGGGAAGTCTTTGTATTTTCCCATTTCTACAATCATTTTAGTCACCCAAGTATGTGTGACTGATTCTAAGCATCCAATTTGATTTCATTTTTGAAACCAACTTTTCTTTCTTCTTTAGTAAGGATATTTCTAGCCTTCAAAGGAACAGCCACATGGTTGGATCCACTTGGAAGGACAATACCTACTGCTTGACTAAGTCCTGGTTCAATGGAGAAATATAATCCCTAAGTTTGGAATTTAAGGACCTATAAAATGACTAAAACAATGTGACAGACTAGTATAAGCTTCCAGCTTTTTATTTTGTAAAGTAAGGATGTTAAAAACTTACCATCTATTATCATTTCATGGAAGAAAGGCTATCTTACCAAAAAAGTAGTAAATTTGTACTGTCATCATAAAAGACAATTTTTAAAATAAATCTGGCCTTAAGAAAAATTTGCTATAGTTTTTTTGTGAAAATGTCACCAGGGACCAACATTACAGAACTGCAGCTTTGGAGAAGTTGATACAAGTTTCCTGAGGTTGATCTGTTTGTATAGCAGGACTACCCTGAACAGAAATTTTGTAGGGTGGAACCGAAGGGACTTTGCCCCTGGGGACAACGAGCCCGAGTGTCTGTGTGAAGGAGTACAGTGGCCTATTCACACAATTCCCTCTGGTAATCTCGGATGCGTTATTTTAGCAGGTCTTGATTCTTTGGCAAATTGCAGATTTCGGTGTTATATCTGTAACCTGAACAGTAATGGCTGAATTAACTGGATTTCAAAACTGCCACTCCCTAGCAAACCAAGGTAGGGCGCTAATATCAAGCACGTGCTGAAAAAGTATTTAAAAGCAGCACATAACTTGAACAGGGACAGCATCATATTTCACAAATGCTGTTTGACTATTTAGGGAAGTCTGTCTCCTTTCCAGAGGAGGGGCAGTGCTCCAGAGGGCAGGACTATAGGTCATTCGTCTTGATTTTCTGAGCTACTCATACAGGTTTGTTAAGATTTCTTTTTACAAAAATCAACATAATCTTAAAAGATGCATATTAATCTGAATAGCTTTAACAAGGGCACCCTGGAAAAAAAATATGGGTGCTATCATTACCACATAATTATGGATACAGTGGAGTTTCGTCATAAGAAAAGTTAAGTTAGGTGAATTTAACTCTCGGTATGTGCTCAGCAAAGGGAGAAAGCAAGAGATTAAAAGAAGAGGGCAGTTTCACCTGGTGTGGGTAAAATTGTAGTATTTCCAGAATATCTCACCTGGCTTTAGTACATCTGCATATCAATAGGCATTCAGAGGTGGAGAGAAGTATGGCTTTAGCGCATTTGCATCATTCCTCAGGGGTGGAGAGAAGTTCATCTCCATATCAATGGGTAATTACGTGAGCAAGAAAGGCTTATCTCTACCTGAGAGGGAAGGGAGGGCCGGTTTTGCTTCTGCTGGAGCAGGAAAGAAACAAGGCCCTGGACTGTAGTTTGTAAGCAATGAACGGATTTTAAACTTTATTTCTCCCTTTGACTGATTTCGGTTTTTACTAGTATTTTGCGCCTGGATTTCCTTTCCCGGACTTACACCTGGCCTTCTAGTCACTGTGCCTATTCCCAGAGGGGTGGCTGCTGTTACCCCAGACCAGTGGCTCTCAGACTTCAGTATGCTCTCCCCCAGATGTAGTACATCTGGGGCCAGGCCTCAAAATCACATTGATGCTGCTGGTGCCACTGATGCTTGCCTCATACTTTAAGAACCACTACTTCAGACCATCCGAGATCATCCATGCTTCTCACAGTGTAAACACCTTGCCATGCTGAATATGTGTAATTCTAGTGTTTAATGTTATTAGTGTTTTATATACCATGGCTCCTAATCATAAGTCAACCCCTTCATCTAGTGCTTAACGAAAGAGCTCCGGAATACTATACAGTTCCTGGCCTTTGCTGTTATGTCATAAATCAAGATGGCCTGATTGTTTTGTGCTGAACTGGTCAAAATAAAAGGGGCAAAAGGGAATAAGTGTATGGGCCCCAGATTACAGCATTTTCTGAGCCCCAGCACAGATGGCGTGGAGGAAGTGAAGCCCAATTGATTACAGCAAACTTGTTCTACTTATAAGCAGTAATCAGGACCCATGCAGCAGGAAGTATCCTGCTCAGGACTGAAAAGGCCAACCAAACAGAAAAAACATGGCTTCACTGCTGGGGACTAAGGCACTTATCGGGGATACTGCATAAATGGCAAAAACACAGATTGTGCCACTATGCGGGTCACTTGCCACTGAGCTTCAGTTGGTTCTTTATTCTTCTTGACCCTGCACATGCTGTTCCCTCTGCCTCAAATGAATGAATCAGTGGATGAACAAATGAATGTATTTTTCTTTCATATGTGGTAAAGGCTATGAATTCACTGATACCACTGGATCAAGAAAACTTTGCAGATGTAGCTGTTTGAGTTTCCACTATCCTTCCCCTCTCTCCCAGAATCTCTACACTCTTTAAAAAAGTAGGGGGTGAGAAAATATGAAGCAGATTTCACTTTTAATGCATGGTGAGATGGCCAGCTTTTTCTATTTCAAAGTACTGTAGCTCTAGTCAGTGAGATCTGTAATCAAATCCGACAAAAGTTCTTATCTAAAAGTTGATTAATTGGTTCTAAAAATAATCACAAATGATAATTTGCACATTTGTACACCCTATGAATGTTACTGTCCTGTTACACAATTCTTCTGCAAAAAAAATTATTTTGGGGACAAAAGGAAACCATAGGAACTACAACAAAATCAACTGATTTAATAAATCTTGGCTTCTCCTATGGAAGGGAAATTCCATTCTTCTATTTAATCCCCTGCTCTTCCTTATAAATTGCAATCCTGACCCTAGGGGCCCCTGTAGTTATAAACATGTGGAATGACCCAGTGGAGGATCTGGAGACTAACTTTGTCTTGAGAAGCACCATGAACTGAGTGGTGACTTACTTCTTGCCTATTTTGGTTTCCAGGTCTGTGAGCCCCTCATGCCCTGCTTACAGAGGTGTTTTCCCCTACATGTGTCCCTTTGAAAACATCACTTCCTTCCCTTGCCCCCAGCATATCATCAAAGGCATGTACTTCTTAAGCACAGAAACTGTTTATCTGCCACTGAGGAACTTAAGATGAGCATCTGAGAATACTATTTGAACACTATTTTGTCGACCTATAAAATAAAAGTGCACACAGTCCCTGAGGCTTGGGAGACAACGAATCAGAAGAGCTCTGAGAGAATTGGGTAGGCTAAAAATTGAGCTCACCAGGCCCTGGGTGCAGCCAACAGCTTTTACTTCTTGCCTCCACCCACCATTCCATCTCTGCCTCTGCCCAACACAGGGAGGAAGTCAGGAAATGCTTGGGGATAAACCATGACAACCCAAAGATACAAACAGTTAATTATTTCTAAGCATACACTGCTTCTGGTTCTTTGTCAGGGAACTGTTCCTAAGACAAGACTGAAAATTTCCCTATCATCACACCTTAAATATTCCCATTTAATTTAACCTTTGCCCCATAGAGGACCTGGGGCTTCTCTTCCACTCTTAGGCAATGAGATACAGTGTAAAACCAATCTGAGAATGGGGAGCTGGCTGGGAAGATTCCTTTGAATAACTAGGGCTTACCTCTGTTGTCCCACCTGTAGTAAGAGAAAGGCTAAGACTACCTATTTCAGTCTCTTGCCAGAGCTTTAGTTTACAATTCTGGGGCAAATAAACTCTGAGATTGAAGAGGTTCCTGGAACTGCTGGACTATAGACCAGCAACTATAGGACTGAGTGATGCAGCAAGATGCAGTTTACAGCTGGCAAATCTGAGAGAATCTGGTCGGACTGGGAACCCTATTTAATGTTTAGAGAGGAGTTAAGTAAATTCTGCCATATGAGCAATGGAGGTGAGCCTGGGAGTAAAATGTAACCCGGCCATGAGACTAGCAGCAGCTCTGCTTCCTAGTCTGGGTGTGGTGACCTTTCATTTCTTTGTTCTTGCTATTAATTTTACCTCTTGATAGCTGCTTTTCTTCCTACGTTGGATTTTTTTCCTTTCTCATAATGTGACTTTTCAAGGAGCTTTCAAGATTTTTTCCTATGACCCTTACCCCAATTTTCTGAGGGTATTATCACCTTTTTTGTAGTTGAGGAACCAGGATGTTTCAAAACCAAGTGATGGAAGTGCAAATGTTTGCTTCAGCCCAAGAAAGTGTAACTGCTACAGGAATTGCCCTTCTGCCATAAACAACTAGAATACTACACAAAATGTATGAAATTATTATTTTTAAACATTAGACATGGACAGTGCAGAACTGCTGACCCCTGAAAAAAGGAAACAAAGTGAGCCTTACAAGTATGTCAGACTACTACCTAGAGGCAACTGCCATGCTTAGCACAGAAAGGGGGAACCAGAGCTCAAGGTCTTGCTGAATTGAAAAGATGAAAATTCCAGGAGTCCACAAAAACAACCCATTTAGCTAATAAATGGGTTCAGTGTGGTTGCAGGATAAAAGATTAATATACAAATATCATTGCAGTTCTGTAAATAGCAATGAACAATCAAAAATTGAAATTAAAAAAATGATTCCATTTATAACATCAATAAGAATAAAATAGGAATAACTTGTTTAACACAAGACATTCATGATATATATGCTAAAATCTACAAAGTATCACTGAAAGAAAGAGAAGATCTAAATACATGGAAGGACACCCTGTGTTCTGATCTGAATATCTGAAGACATAATATTGTTAAAATGGCAATACTCCTAAAATTGACCTACAGATTTAATGTAGTATTTACTGAAGTCCTAACTGATTTTTCTTTTTTTCCTACAGAAATTGACAAGCTGGACCTAAGCTTTGTATGATAATGTGAAGAGATTCAGCTGAAACAATGTTGAAAAATAATAATCTTGAAGAACTCACAATTTGAAAGTTACCACGTGATGACAATCAGGACAGTGTAGTCCTGGCCTGAAGAAAGACAAATAGATCATTGGAGTATAACTGTCAGTCCAGAAATAAATCCATATATTTATGGTCAGTTGGTTTTTTTGATCAGGATGCCAAGTTCAATGTTGGAAAGAGTAAGTCTTCCACACGTACTGCTGAATAAATGGATAGCCACATGCAAAAGGATGATGTTAGTACTGTACTTCACACCAAATACAAAAATGAACTCAAAATGGATCAGAAACCTAAATCTTAAGAAAACATGGGTATAAATCTTTGTGACCTTGGATTAGGCAATGGTTTCTTAGATATGACATCAAAAGCACAAGCAACAAAAGAAAAAAATAGATAAATTGGACTTCATCAAAACTTTTGTACATCAAAGGGCATTACCAAGAAAGTGAGGAGACAACCTAAAGAATGGGAGAAAATAATCGCAAATCATATATCTGATAAGAGATTAATATCCAGAATATATAAGGAACTCTTACAACTGAAGACTAAAAAGACAAATAACCCAATTTAAAAATGGGCAAAGTATCTGAACAGACATTTCTCTAAAGAAGATATACAAATGGACAATTATCACTGGAAAAGATGCTCAACATCATTAACCATTAGGGAAATGCAAATTAAGAGCACAAAGAATTACCACTTCATATCCACTAGGTGTGAATAAAAGAAGAAAAAGGACAATAATAAGTGTTGCTGAGACCGTGGAGAAGCTGGAAACCTCCTACATTGCTGGTGGGAATATAAAATGGTACAGTCTCCTTGGAAACAGTTTGGTAATTCCTCAAAAAGTTAAATTTAGAGTTGGCATACAGCCTAGCAACTGTACTCCTAGGTAAAAACCCAAGAGAACTGAAAACATATGTCCCCTCAAAAATTTGTCCATGAATCTTCATAGCAGCATTATTCTTAATAGCCAAAAAAGTGGCAACAGCTCAAATGGCTATCAACTGATGAACTGATAAACAAATATGCTCTCTATACAATGGAATATTATTCAGCTACAAAAAGTACAGAGTGTTGATTCATGCTATAACATGGATGAGCCTTAAAAACATTATGTTGAGTGAAAGAGTCCAGACACAAAAGGGCATGTGTTGTATAATTCCATTTATATGAAGTGTCTAGAATAAGCTTTCAAAACCAACTTGCTTATAGCCAATTTAATTGACATGGGCAACTCGTTTCAGATTATCTGTGATGAGGGGAGCTGGAGTGGGGCAGGATGGGAACCCATAGCAAAACTGAAGTCACAGATGTTCAAAGACTGCTCATTTGGACAATATCTTCCTCCTGGGGTGAGAGCCCAATTCTCACACTGTTATGAGGCCCTTACTTAATTTTGGTCATGGAAATGGGCAGTGGATCAAGAACCAGGAAAGCTTGACTATTTCCCTAACCAGCTACGTGACCTTGAGCAAGTCACTGAATTGATAGTTTCTACTCCACCTACTGATTAAACAGTATCTAAATTCTAAAATTCTAAGAATTGTGGGGCTATGTACTTGGCACCAGGCTTGGAATTCATGAGGGGGAACTGCCATACGAACACAGCAGTCTAAGGACACATCCTGTATTCTGACTTTCAAAAGGCAGCTAGGAGGCATCTGCTTATTTCAGGAGCTGTTCCCTGGCAAAGATGCCTTGGCCAAAGCATCAGTTCAGGAGACAGTCTCAGTGTTTTGGACAAAATCAACAAATTTATTGACAACAAAGCCTGTGATTTTTTTCCTTCAAATTTCATAGCTGTGGGCCCAGAAATGCGAAGTTCCCAGAAGACTCTAAAGATACCTTCTCACTTCCCTTGTATCTCCCAGGCTAAGAGAATAGCACCAAGTGTGTCACATTCAACACATCTGCATCCAACACTGATCAAAGTGCATGACCGAGGAACAGATAAGAATTGTTCTCAATTTGTTCAGGTGGAATTGGTTAAATTTAACCTAATTAGACCCAATAATCAAAGCAGGTGTTTGTAAGTTGCCAGTGTTTTTATTCTGTGTGATTGTTTGGCTGTATTTCCCAGCAACTTAGGTAAAGGAAGTTACTATGTCATAAAAATCATTGACCTTATATGTATTCATGTCATACACATATTATTCATGTTCTAGGCAGTATAAACATAAAGCATTGTTGAATACTTCTCACAGATTTTACCATTTAACCATCATCAACATCTAAGCTGGCCTTTGGGAGAGCTTACATTACCTAACTTCCATCAAATAAATACCAGCAGTAATAAATGAGAGCCTGTCTTCTAATCTTACACTGGTCTTCAAAGCACAGTGACTTGGCGTTTAGACTATTAGGAATTCTGACTTCACATTCACAAGCTGTTCACTTTGAAGGCATTTAGAAGAAAAATAATAACAATAATAAAAGTTGCATTCCAGTAAAACAAAATGTTTATTGCACTTAGCAGAATGATGAGCTCTCAACTATAAATCCCAACGAACAAAGAAACCACAAAGCGCAGCCACCAGCAGCCTGGCCCTGGGAAATGTTTGGTACAGGGGCTTTGGTCCACTTTCAAAGGGAAAAATGGCAGGTGGCTGCCGAGGAACGGTCAAGACTTCTCTTTCCAGCAACTGCTCCAGTCCCGGGTATGCTCTCTTGTTCTGCCACACCCCCTCTGGATGGAAGACAGAAATGCAGGCAAGAAAATCCCCATAGCATGTGATCTGGAAGTTGCCATAAAGGAGATCCTTCTCTGAGGCCTGGGGGTTCTACAGGAGGAGCAGAAGCCTGGGAAGCTGAATCAGCAAAGTGGGTTCTAGGGCAGACCTCCCTGAGATAGTGGTGGTTTTCCTGAGCTGGTCTTGACTGTGCTGTGGGGCCATGGTATAGGTGGCTGGAGAGCTCAGGCTTTGCTATCTTATGACCCATATGACAATGGGCAAGTCTCTCTGTGCCTCAGTTTCCTCATGTCTGAAATGAAGGGCCACCCACCAGTACCTCCTTCATTAATACACACAAAATGCTTGGTATAGAGTTAAGTGCTCAATAAATGTTGGTCATAATTACTATGACCCGTACAAGGAAGATGATATTGAAAATATTTCCTGAAAAATGAGAGTATGTTGGGCATCCTATATACACTTCACAGGTAGAGACCTATTCTTCTGAGATCACTTATGTGACGGAGTAGCACAGATAAATCCTCCTTCACCGTGAACATTTCTATGAAATTGTTATGATGTTATTTCTTTGGGATTAACTAACCCTCTTGAAGATTAGTACTTCAGTATATTATACACACATATAATTATAAAAGGAAGAACCAGGTTGCATAAAATTGGTAAAATGAGGCTAGAAAAGGAAAAAGCCCACCAAGAGATCTTAAACTGAAAATCATGAAGTACAAATAGGTAAGATATTTGTTTAAATATTTGGTAAAAGAAAATGTTCAACTCAATAGCTGTGAAAAACACAAATTTAAGGGGTGTGGGCATAAGAGAGAAATAGAAAGTCCATCTCTCAGAATAAAGGGGGTAAATATTTAGTTAAGCCTCAGATAGCATTTCAGTAAATACATATTTCAATGGAAAATTTCCAGTCGAAGAGCAAATAAGTGAAGATGGTTTAAAAAGAGGAGGAAAGCTCTCGGCTTGCATGTCCCTGCCCAGGCCTGTACCCCAGTCTCTGCGTCCTTGTGGTAGTTGGGTTTTTTCTTCCTCATCCTCCCAGTTCCAACTGGAGACTGTAATTTTCTTTCCAGCAGGAAACTGATATATACTAATGATGACAGCTGGATTCAGAAGGAGAAAAAGAATACAGGGGACAGAGAGTCCTTGTGGGTTTAAATCACTTTAAAACTCAAAACAAAACCCCCAGATTTGGAATTTTTAAAACCTAGTTAATGGCTGAGGAAACCTCAAATGATTGGGAAGTACTAAGATAAAAGTTTGAATTACACAAAACACATCATTACTTTAAGCTTTCCTAATCATCTTCTCTGCGTTTCCCCTTTGCTGTTCACATTGTTTATGCCCCCCATCCTTCAATGTGGTTCTGAGACATTTTAGAGGTAGGAAGGGCCTTCCAATTTCACTTACTGAATAAAAAGTATTTGAAAGGAGATGGGTGGATCCTTCTCCATTCAAAAAAGTTTTCCTGAAATTTTGATATTTACTTCCTTTCTTTTGAAATAACGAATTTGATACATTTATTGTTGAAAGTCATGTACATACAAACATATGAATAAAACAGAGTTATGTTGTGTAAAATGGAAAATAAGAGGGAGAAACCCTCCTACAATGGTACCAGTCTAATACAACCATTTTTAGCATTATGCAGCCTTCAACTTCAGTCTGGTCCTCCACTCCTACCCAACCCCTAAACCTCCAGTACTGATTATCACAATGCCTGGACAAATCTCTTTGACATTCTAGGAATGAATTTTCTATTTTTCAGTGACAATAGGGACTTAGCTTCATAAGGGTCTTAATAATCCTATGAGGATATGGGCACAGAAAGAAATGTCACCTTGTCTTAAAACCCACGTGACTCCATTCTCGGTCTTCTATCCTCCAGTCATTTCCTTGTCTGCAGGGTCAAGTCCAAGCACCTTAGACTTTGGCCTATGAGGCCTTCCTGGATTGAGTCCCTGCCTTCCCAGCCTCACTTCTAGTCACAACTGACTGGCCTTGAACCCAACACTCCAGTCACACTGTCCTGGCTTTTGAAGGCTGTGCTGACTTGTGCCTCTGTGACTTTGGTTCTGACTACAGTATACCTCTCCACATTACCCATCTGGTAATCTCTACTCACCCTCAAAACTCTGCTCAACCATCTCCTCCTATAAGAAATACTTCCTGCCCTCACAACAGACATAGCCTTTCACTCTTCAGTGCCTCAAATGTATCCCATACATGCTTCCTTTATAGTATCTGTAATTCCTTACTGCACCTACTTATCAGCCAGGACATTATGCATGTGTATCTCTAAATGTAGGTGCTCAACACATCTGATGCTAGCATGCCATGTCTGATGAATGAAAAAATAAATAAGCAATGACAAAAAGTATCCTTCTCTGGATCTGTCAGAGGGGCAGAAGCATCTCCAGTCAAGTGGATTCCAAAGTGGATTACTGACATTCTATGCCAGGTATGCATGCTACGCTTCATTGTTTTCCTAGGAAAACAGGCATTTCTTCCTTTCTAAAGATGTTTAAGAATATGAGAATTGTGAGCGTGAGAGGTAGGGCATAACTTGCCAGGCTATAGGAGACTAGATCAGATGCTTCCAGCTAATGATAATGATAATGATTTAATAATAATATTAATGGAGCTTCTCAACTATAGTGTTGGAATACAAGGCCTCTTGAAAAAGACTGACCCTGTGTTTTCCTGAGAAGGTGAAATAGTTCTGGTTGAATCAGTAGCAAGGCTACTTTGAAACCTGAGGACTGTCCAGAGTTGAAAAGCTTGTGCCCATTCTGCATAATCAAGGATTATTACTAAACTTTGGTAAAATTAAAAAAATATATATTAATGGTATTCAGTATTTATTGAGCACTTATTCTATGCCATGTAAAACACATTCTTCACATGAGACTTTCCATGTTATCAGGTGACAACCACTTTTAGATGTAGATCCTATTATTATCCCCATTTATAATAGAGAAAAAGTGTCTCACAGGAGGTTAAAATGACTAGCTTAAGGCCACAAAGGTAGTAAACAGCAGACCTAAGATTCAAGCCTTCGGATCTGGCTTCAGGGCCTGTGGTACAGCTCCTACTCAGCTTTCTGACCTAATAATGGAGGTAGATATGGATGTGTATTTATAATCATATACACATGATATAAACACCTGATTTGATTCTCAGAAAATGAATTTACATCTGATTGATGCATGAGTTTAAATAATACTTTTATCCAGATGACAACTATTACTACTATGAAAACTGAGGAAAACTCTGTATTACAGTCAGTTAATAACAAAACCATTTAATGAAGGCCTGCTATGTGCTTAGCTGGGGGACAAAGAATCTAAGATATGGTACATTCTTTCAAGGTACTTCCAAGGTAAAACTATAACGTCACGAGATTACTTTGAAATATTGGAACCCACACATATTGAAATCTACATATCCAAATAAGTTATCACCTTGTTTGGTGATATACTTAGCTATTGCTCAAACTGCCTTTGGAAACAATTTATGAAACACATCTGAAACATTTCATTCCTTTAAAGCTCACAGTTTATTTTTATTCTTAACAGTGCTATCCAACTTAATTGCCATTTTATTTGACATCTGGTTAGTTCTGAAAATCTAGAGGAAAAAATTGTTACCACAGTTTGTGTGGATGTATTATACAAATACATACCTTCATATAGGTAGACATAGATACATACGCACATATTATATCATTTGATTTATGAGGGCAATTCTCAAGGACTGCGCAAAATCAGTACCTCCCCAATAGGAACATAATATGAGCCATATATGCAATTTTTTATTTTCTGGCAGCTACATTTTTAAAAGTAAAAAGAAACAGGTGAAATTAATTTCAATAATACATTTTATTTAATCAAATATATAAAAATATTATCATTCTAGCATGTCATTATAAAACTTAATGAGAAATTTTACATTTTTGTTTTCATACTAAGTCTTTGAAATTTGTGTATTTTGTTCTTACAGAACATCTCAGGTTGGATCAGCTACTTCTCAAGTGCTCAAGAGCGACATGAGGCTACGGACTGCCGCATTAGACAGTGCAAGATAAAACACTTAGAGCTATAACCATCATATTAAAAGAGGAATAAAAGTGCCCATCTCCTTTATATCTTACTTGGCAAAGTAATGACTTAAAGAGGAATAATTCATCAATGCAAGTGAAGTACTGTTGAGTAATACCTGACAACCATAATCACATTTAATTGGGGTATAAACTCTAAATAATCTAAGAGTTTGGAAGAAAAGATGATTCAAAAACTCCAAAGTCACCTTCACAGAGGAACCCAACTCATCAGTAAAGGACAGGCAGCTGGAGAAGACAGAAGGGTATTTTATAACATCCAAGGGCTAACCTTTCCAGAAAAGGAATAGTGGTACTAACATGCCAAAAAAATATGCAGTTCAAATGAACTGATGATTATAGTCAAGCACACAACTCCAACAGGATCCCAAAGAGTGGACTTCCAAGTAGCGAGGAACTCCTTCATGGCCAAGGCCCTTTACAGGCTAAGCAGAGAAGCACTATGTAGCTAGGCGGCATTTGGAACTGAAATAAAGTGGTGGAAACCCAAAACAGCTTCCTGGTAACATCTGATTTATAATCTCTGGACCCCCGTTAGCTCAAGTTTAAAATAAAGTGGACGCAGCCCTGAAATCCCTTATGGGGTGACCTATAATTTATTGTGTAAACCTGGATACTTTCAAAAGTAAAAGGGGACACTATTAGTAATTATGCTGGGACAAGAGGCATAAACTAGGGCTGCTTTATAGCTATAAAACTATATGATCCTATTCTACTAAGCGGATACAACTGCTACCTCTGTGCAGGGATGTGGAGTGGAGGAAAGTGTAAGCATATTCTCAGTACCTCCTCATGGCCACAGGGGCTTTGTGGGCTAATACACATAGATCTGGGTGAGGCGATTTCACACCTCCCCCTCAAAGCATTTTAAATTGGTTTGAATTTGGAAACAGGGTTCCATATGGATAGAGCTGGACTCTGACAGCCTGAATATATTTACTGAAGACAACAAATCATTGACAGACTAAATGTAACAGAGGAAAGGCCTGGCCTGCATGTACTCAGAATCTGACTTTGTAATTGTAGCCTCTTTTAGACAGGCCTAATCAATTAGAAGGGGCTGATTTTAACCAGTTGCAGGCTCATTACCCTGCATTCCAGTTTGTGTTGATGAAAATCAGTTTCAGTATGTGGCCTGGAACTCATGTACAGCACTTCCTGCGGCCTCTTATGTAAACACATCAAAAAATTTTTTTATTTGGAGTTGCCCTTCTCCCTTTTAAGAAAACCACTTTGTGAATAGTGATTAAAATAGAACACTTGTATGTGGACCTGGAGCCCATACCGGGAAATATATATGGACACATATAAAGGAATGCATATAAAGTCAGAGCCTAAGGTAGGAAGGGATGGATTTCAGACAGTCAAAACAGGCTCCAGTGTCAGATGGGTCCCACTCAGTTATCTACACAGAATGGAACAGAATGAACTCTGAGTTATTGATGATTGTTCAAAGAAAATAAATGAAACAGGAAAGAGCCAAAGTCTTAGAAATACAGAGGCTATCTGAGTAGAGTCCACAGCCTTCCCTGAATGACCAAATATAAAGTAAATAGCAAACTTCCAACTAAACAGGACAAGTTTCCTTGAGAAGCTTCTATGAGGGAACAATATGGCAGTCTGTTTAATGTTGATGTGTGGTTAGACTTATGAAAGTAGAAGCTAGGGGAGTGTGTGGTAGAGCCACTCAAAGCCCCACCTATATTTCAAAGACCTGTAATCATTCCAAAATATGATATAACTATGAGTCATACCTGGCTGGCTGCCTTTTGCAGCTTTGTCAAGGCAGCGAGTCAACAGGAAGAGAACATCAATATACACAGCTCTGGTCACCAAACATGGATTTTGCCTAGAAAGGTAAAGAACAGAATATCAATTGGCATTTTCTTTCTCTGAGGCCTGGGTCACAGAAAGGAGATAATGGAAATTTCTACCAGGCACATTATGAGGCTTAGGGAGTTACAGCAAATGCCAAAAAAGAGAGAGTCACCAATGACAAGAACATACCAGTAAGGCAAGTGAGAAAGTGAAATGCCTGAGAGCCTACGGCGGAGGCAGAGTCTATGTGTCTACAAAGCAGATAAAATTCTATGCTACAGCTCTAAGTAAAATAAACTGAAAACAAAAACAAAAAAAATCAATATGCTATCCCAGTGATTTGAAAACAAGGAGATGGGGGTGAGGGGACTATATTCTTTCATTTTCCTTTTAAGTGGACAAATTTAGGGGAAAGATAATCAGTCATGAGTATCACTGATGTAGCATTTTAGAGGAGAATTGTATTCCCACGTGATAAACCACATCTATGGGCTTAAAATAACCAGCTGAAAACCAAACACGGAAGCAGTAACACAGGCCGGCACAGACATTCCTCTCCCAGTAAATGGAATTTTTTCTTCTTTCAATAAATGGGGCAGTTCATTTTACTCTTTGAACCAACACTGGAAAAAGTAAGTGGGCTCAGGGTTAGGGGGCTAGATAAAAAAGGAAGAATGAAGACTTTCTTTTGAGAACAGCACTGAAGGGCCCTAGCTCTTGAGCTTGAGTTTGTACTGACCATGAAAAAGGCCCAAACCTCCCTAGTGTGTTATAATTCAGCACAAGCTGTAAAAATCGCAGGGACAGATGTGGGTTTGAATACTGGCTTTGCCATCTACTTATTATCTGTGTGACCTGAATCAGATTCCTGACCTCTCCAGTGGGAACCTCAATCACCTCACTGTGAGTCACTGTAAGCATCTGATGAGGCAGAGCAAACCAGAATGCCACCTCGGTGCCTGGCAGGGCTAGATGCTCCCTAAGTGTTCGTTCCTTGCCTTCTCTGCCTCCAACATAAGAGCAAGGAGTGTCCTAAGTATTCTGACTAGTGGATTTCCACTTACTTGATCCCCAAATCCATTCTTCTCATTGCCTATAAATGAACAGTTTTACTATTTCCCTAAAGTTTATTCTCACTCTTTCCTGAACTGCCCATATTCTAGGGCTGGCATATGCTGTAGCATGCAAAGCAAATCAGATACTCTTGATTTAAAACAAAACTCTCTTGTTTCAAGGTCTCTCTGTTGCTGACCCACCTCATTTCTGTCCCACTGACTTGCTTCACCTACAGTATCTGCTTGCTGCCTGACTCCTACCCTGTGATAACTCTTTGTTTATATGTATATTTGTTTATACGTATACCTCATGTTTGGTCTAATTTCATACCTGCACCTATTTCTTTAAAACGTTTTACAAAATAGGTAACACCATGCACATGATATAAAAATAATTCAAAGAGTACAAAAGGGTAGGCAGTTAAAACTAAGTTCCTTTTCTAAGCCTCCCACCTCTACGCATATTGCTTGCCTGAGCAACCACTAATAATTTTTAGGATATCCTCCCAGACACATTCTATTCATTTACAAGCATCTATCTATAGCTACCCACTTGTTTGTCTTTACATAAATAGTGGGTTACTATATACTAAGTTCTGAGCATTACTTTCTTTCACTAATATATTTTGGATATCATTTTTTTAAAAACATAGAAATTGCCTCATTTTTAAATTGCGTTGTAAACTGCTCCATTTCATGGATGCATCAAATTCTTATTGAAATAATTTAGATTGTTTAGTATAACAATTTAGATTATTATATAACAATTTAGTAGGTGTTCAGCAAAGTTGCTGAAAACAATGCTGAAATTATATTTATTTATATATTATATACATACCAAATATATATAACATGTATATAAATACATATATAATTATTTTTGTATGTTCCTCAGTTTTGTGCATATGAATGCACACTCAGAAGAGAAATTCCTAGAAGTTAAATTACTGGATCAAGATATTTGTACACTTAAATTTTTGACTGATTTTGATAAGACACTCTACAGACTACCAATTTACACTCTCACCTGGAGTGTGTAAGAATTCCAACTCCTGACACTTGTCGGCTCTTCCAGGGCCTGGGAGCCAATGGAAGGTGTTCCTGTTCAGGCCAGAGAGGCAGGAGGGAGCCCATCGGAGGCACCTCCCCAGGCACTGCTGCCCTTGCTGACTACCCAACCCTCTGGCTGCCCATGTCATGAGTGACACCACAGTGCCAATGCCCCCAGGCCAACAGTGACTCCACGGTGGGCTATGTGTTGGGGCTTTTCTTCGTTATCACCCTAGTTAGGGTGGTAGTGGCTGTGGTAATGTGTGCTCAGAAGAAAAAGCAGGTTGACTGGCTTCACCATCACTTGCTCCCCATGTACAGCTGCAACCATGCTGAGGAGCTACATGAGGCTGAGCAGAGCTATTCCCTGATGAAGAAGACCCCAGGGTGGCACATGGCTGGCAGAATAGCTACCAGCACAAGCAGATGGCTTTGCTGGATGCCAAGACATGATCTGACCCCTTGCCCTCATCTTCAGAGCCACGGGGTCCTGGGATGTCCAGGGCCCTGTGGCTTGCTCTTTCCCCCTCCTTCTTGCACTCATGCAGCTCCCCTCTGCTGGGTACTGGGTTTCCTTTCTTCCTCCCATCCACCCCCAGAAGCTCCCATTTTCTAAGTCCCTATATAGCAGCAAGCCCCCAGCATCACCTCCCCACTAGGCCTTCATCCTCTGTGGGCTGAGCCTACCCACTCCCAGACGCTAATGGGTTTTTCCTTTTGGGGTGGAAGGGTGGCTGGGAGATAGAGCTTTGCCCTTTCTGCAGGCACTACCTTTCTCCTAGCCCCTCCTGACTTGGCTTTAGAGTTGTTTCCACGGTGACAGGCCCGATGTATATATAGCATTTAGTGTACACACACACACACACACACACACACACACACACACACACACACACACACATCTTGTAAATAAAATGTTTTGTGGTTAAAAAATAATTCCAGTTTCCTCATAACCTGGCCAGCACAGTGTACTACTAAACCTCTTAACCCTTGCCAAGATAACAAGTGAAAAATATTTCATTGTTTTAAACTGTAATTATTTTACATATGTGAGGTTGACCATCACTTCACATGCTTTTCAAAAAAGATAAATGAATCTCCTTTTCTGTGAACTGTATTCAAATCCCCTATCCATTACATTGTTAGTCTTTTCCTTATTGATTTGTAGGAGCTCTTTGTATATTGAGGAAATCTGCTCTTTGTCTCATGTGTTTCAAGTATATTTTTGCAGTTTACATTTTTCTTTTAACTCCTTTTTTTTTTGCAATTTAAAAATGTTTAGTTTTATGCTGTCAAATATATTAATATTTTTATTTCTGTCTCCTGGGTTTTCTGTCTCCTAGTTACAAAGTCTAACCCTTCTCTGGGATTTTTCCTATGTTTTCTTCTAGTGATTCACAGTTCCATTTTTTTGTTGTAGTTGTTTAAACTTTTTACCTGTTTGGATTTTTTCCTCCCAATCCTTCTCCTATCTTTTGTCTCCAACCAGTTTTCCCCAGGTCTCGCAATCATAACTTCCTGTCCTTACTCTTTTACCCACTATGAAAAGCCCACAGTTTATGAAAATGTATTTAATATTATTTGTAATTTTAGCCCTTCTGTTGTTTAGCAGGTAGGACTCCCCAACCCCCACCAACAAGGAAAGGAAAAACCCATTAGCGTCTGGGAATGGGTAGGCTCAGCCCACAGAGGATGAAGGCCTAGTGGGGAGGTGATGCTGGGGGCTTGCTGTCTTGTCAAGACAGAAAGCAAAAAAAACCAATGCAGGGGTTAACAAATCATCAGATATCCACCACAGGGTTGAGTAAATGGCCTGCAGATAGCAAATGACGTGCTTCCTGAGCATCCAGCTAGGTTCTGGGAGGAGACACATTTGAGAAGATTTTTCATCTCACAGAATTTTGTCTATAGTTATGGAGACAAAAATAACGACAAACTTTGGGACAGGATATAAGGAGTTAGGAGAAAGAACATATTCAGGTGGACTGGAGAAATGGAAAAGGTTTATAAAGAGGTAATTCCAACTGGGCTGTGAAACAAAATTTAGGTAGACAAAGTTGATAAAGAAGGGTATTTTGAGAAGGAGCACTAGATGTGGGAAGGAATTAGTCTGGCTCGTCCAGGGACCTGGGGAGACCAGCTTGGGAAGATTAGAGAACGTGCTGAGCAGGTAGGAACAAGAGCGAGGCAAGCCAGGCTTTCAGGAGATGGAATGCATGGTGCAAACTGGTACTTCTTGGTGTGACAATGCACTGTCTACTCCCACATGGCCTCATAGAGGCATTGCACGCACCCTGAACGTTTTTCTGTCAGTGGAACCATATAGAACTACAAAGGGAAGTTTTTGGGAAACTGGTTTGACTTTCAGGTTTGATGGGGAGCCTAGTTTCCATAAGTTAATATATATTTTTTAATTTCTAAATGAATAGAGGAAAGGCTGGCAATCCTTAGAGCCTTGCCAGGCTGAAGTGTTCTGTATTTTCTCTTATCTAGCATAGGCTAGCAACCTTGCTGGCCTCCTAGGACACTTCAGGGACCTCTCTGACTTTTCCCATAAATATGAGGCTCTGGGCCAAGTCTGATGTAGTCAACAAGCTAATGGAAGGCTCCCTCAAATGCTGCAGCTTCTGATTCCAGGAAACAGAGAGGATCTGGGGCCACAAAGGAGTCCATCTACGGCTTTTCCTTCGAGACTCACTCAGAGAGAAATGTCTGGCCTGGAGCCCACTGTTCATGGCTCCACCCTTGAGGACAGCCACAGCCACATAACATCCCCGTCTGGAGTCAGAGTTGGGCTTCACTCCGAACTGGCTTCTAAGTCAGGAAAATATTTTTTTTCTCTTTCTTTTTCCTCTCACTATTACTTGGTGTTTGTTCTGACTTGGAAATGGTACACTGTGAGTTCAGGGTGAGCCAGAGGTTTGTTCTCAGTCTGTCAAGCCACTTTGATGATGGGAATAAAATCCTGGGGAGGAGCAAGCCAGCTGGACAGGAAACCAAGCCACAGGGTTTTGGTGGGCTTGGGGACTTTTTTTCTACCCCCAAGTGGAAAAATCCTGGCATGGGGCATGGTATAATGAAGATTTAGTGTTTGAAAAAAATCAGAAGTGGTCAGGGTCTAACAGATGGGTTGAAAAACAGCATATTAGTGGCTTTAGAAGGAGTAGCAAGAATCAGGTACCATGAGGACTAAGTTTACATATATAAAATTAAACGAAGGGCTTGTTAAGTTGCTTTCTTCCATTCTTTTTATCATTTGTCCCTTGACAAATATCTGCCCAAGAACCTGATTAATATGTTTCTGCTTGGGAAATCTCTGAACTTCATTAAACCTCCTGCCCTCTCTCCTGGAAGGTTGGGGAGACAGGAGGCAGAGAGAGGAGGGCTTCCCAGACACGTCCACAATGGCTCCAGTGTCTAGAGGACAGCAGGAGCTCTTGGGAAATCTGTGATAAATTATTCACTTTTCCTGTCCCTTCCGGAATCACAGTAGCTGCAGAGATTTTTTAACTGAGGCCCATTCATTCAGAAAACATTTACTAGGAGGATACTGAGAGCCAGGGATAGTGCCAGGGATTGGAAATATGAAGATGAAATGATTCAATGACACAGTCAGTGCCCTCAAGGAACTTAAGAGTCCTGAATAATGTTTTTTTCAAACTGTAGGTGATGACCCATTTTATTGGTTATGAAATCAACTAGTGGGTGGTGACCAGCATAACAGAAAGAAAGTAAGGGAGGGAGGGAAGTAAGCAGGGAAGGAGGGAGGAAGGAAGGGAAGGAGGGGAAAGGAGAAAGGAAGGAGGACTATATAATCAGAGTGGAACAAAGTAGTAAAGGTAAGCGTTGTTTCCTTAACTTGTTTCTATAAGGTCCTTGCCCAGAATGAATCTGTAATAAATTATCTCTGATACAAGATGTGAATAATTTATGCAATACAGTAATTTTATATAAAAATATTGATTGACTTGTTCTAACTCCTTTTTCTTTTCCAGGTACTAACCACCCCCTACATTATACTGAATGGTATCAACAGGGTTATGTGTGGTATCCAAAATGATGGTGGATATGTTGAAAGCAAACATTCCTGAAATTAAATATGTGAAATCTTAAGTAAATTCCCTCTGTTGCATTTTTTTAGACTGTTTCATATCTTCTATACACATTATTAAAATTTCAAACTATGTAAGCTTTCACAGGTGTGTGTGTGTGAAACACACTGGTGAAATGTATTTCTTGCTCTGGGTGGCTGTCAAGACAACTTGAAAGCCACTAATGCAGTGGGAGAAACACACAGCCAGTCATACTAGAGAATGGTGGGTGCCCCCAAAGAGGGGGCTGACAGAGTGAAAATGAAGGATTGTGGAAGTGGGAAGTAGTTGGTCTGCCTGGGTGTGTTAGGCAGTCACTGGGCAGAGCTGCAGAATGCAGAATACAGACCATGGACAGAGCGACCTCCGCAGAGGAAGCAGCATGTTCAAAGACTAGGGCACACGACAAGTTCAGAGAGTAAGAAATGCAAAAGGGGACCTGGGAGGAGATAGCAAGAAATGACAGAAGGCTGGTGACATGCCCCCAATGGGAGACTTAGGGGTGACCTTTAACAGCCACAGAGGCTCCACGGAGCCAGTAGTGGAGTTAATGAAGCAATATACTGGGTCTACCACCAGGCCCAAAATAGGCTGGAAAGAAGAATGCCAAAAAAAAGAGAGAGGGTGGGGAGGAAGGGAAGAGAAGACAGGGAGAAGTGGGGGCAGGGGAGAAGAGAATAAGGAGAGAGAGCAAGCAGTAGCAGACAGAGAGGGGAAAATAGTCTAGAACATGCTCCCACATCCTGCCATGATCCTCACTTGACCATGTCAAACCACACCATGTTCTTTATTTAAAACTCATTTCAAAGCCTGTCCTCCAGGAAACCTTCCCTGTCTAACCGTTGGAAAGCAGCCTCCCAGGACAATCTAAATGGCTGATTTGACAGGTTATTTTAGTGACTTTCATTTGGTCTCCCAGAGAGGCCATCTTTGTAGTCCTAGGCAGTTCACAGGCTCTACCATGCTAGCTGTCCCCGGACTAGAGCTGCCTCTCCTTACATTTGGCTGTAAAAGGAAGAGCTGCTGCAGTTAGAAACCAGGAGGTACTTCTTTGATGCAGGCCACATGAAGTCCTGTTCATGTGGAAGTGTAAATTAAATAAAAGAACCTCTCTTTTCCTTCTGATTTCCATTTTTACCACAGGCCCCAGCCAGGCAACCATCATATGGCCTTCCTGGAGAAACAATAGGGGATTTGTTTAAATCAAGATGCCAAACGGTCATGAATTGCAGAATATGTATTTTTAAACAAGTTACTTTCCCCCACTGTAACATCCAGAATTGAGATCTGTGCTTGGGGCCAGCTGGCAGCAGCATGCAAGGGCCTGGCTGGTACCCAGGCCTGCTCGTTTACCTTGCCCTCCCCGAGGGGGATGTGACAGCAGAGGTGCATTTTTACGGTATGCTCCCACTGCCATCCAAGCCTTTCTTGGTCTAAAGCTTTCCTAGTGTTTATACTCACACCCACACGTACAATCTGCCCCGACGCCCTCCTACTTGGATTTTCCTTGTAAAGTGAAGCCATCTTCCTGCCCTGCTCTGGTGGTTGACCAATTCACAGAGAATTCTTACTGAGTTGCAATGCATTTAAAGCAAGAGGCCATGAGCTGTGAGTCTGTCCTGAAAAGGGACCAAAATGTCCCAGCCATGCACTAAAGAGCACAGGGGGCTCCCCTGGGAAAAGCAGCTTTTGTTTCTGGGGGATGTGAAAACAGAGGGCCTTAGCCACTTTACCAGGGTGCTGTGCAGGCACCAGGCAAGCCCCAGGCAGCCTGCAGATGGCACAGGGGCACCTCTTCTGTCAGGACAGAAGCCACAGCCTCTTCTGCTTCCCTGGGAATGCCACTGCCCCAGAGGAAGCCCGCACCCTCAGTGGCAAGGCTTTGCCTTTTCCCTCCACTAAGGCTCACCTGCTTTTTCAGAGGACCCCCAGGGAGAGTCCTATACCCCCAGAAGACCTCATATTTTTCTGTCTTTCTATTAGGCATCTTTTTCTTATTAATGTACTAATACTTAAGTTATGTGCAGAGAATGAGGAAAAAGAGACCCTGTGTGGGGCTTGGGATTTATTCAAAGCCTGGGGAAACTGTTTTAGAGGGTGCATGTTTTTTATTCCTTTTATGAGTGATGCATGTTGCCCCACTCTGTGACTTGTTTAAAAGTAAAGTTTAATACGCTGCCAGAGAAATTGTTGGTTAATAACTTAATAAGTTATATGCTTAGAATTATGGGGGAAAAATAGTATCTAAGAAAACTTTTATTGTACAGTTTGTGGCTGGGAGGATATATAGCTTCAGTTATTATATAAAATGCTAACAGAGTCCCCTTTCTTTTCAAACCTTACTTTCTCCCCAGGATTATAAAAAAGAATAAGTAAGTGTGGTGAATGCTAGAAGCTGCGTGAGAAGTCTGTATGTAGATTGCAAGGTGAGAATTTCCAACAGCACAGCCAACAGAACTGTGCTAATGTGAACCTGGCGAAGCACACACTTGGAAATTTGCTCTGGCCATAACAGTAATAATGATAATAATAGCAACTGCATTTTATTACAAGTTTTATTTTCAAAAAACATTCCTATTTTATCTTTATAAAACTCTTAGGAAGGAAGAAAAATAGGCATTATTACTCCCATTTTTACAAACCAACAAAGTAGCTCATATAGCTCAAGTGACCTACTCCAGATGAGGGCAAAAACCAAGAACAGAATCAAGGTTTCCAGACAAACTGAATCGATGTGTCCTAGACACAATCAGATGAAAAGTGAGATTCTGTGCCAAACATCAGAGCACCTCGCTTTGCAGCTCCATGCTCTAGCGGCGTGTGCTGGTGGCCAGTCCGCAGAAGAGCAAGGCTCCAAGAACAGCTGTTTCTGTGAGGGCCAACACAGAGGCCTATTTTCAACATGGCTGATTATGTTGACAAAGACTTAATTATCAAACAATAGATATCTCCTACATTTGCAAAGCTCTTTTATACTTTCACACCCATCATCTCCAAGTCCTTCCCTGCCCTCATCTATTCACACTATCATTTTACAGATAAAAAATGAGGCCCAAAGACGTTGTGGGCCACATGTCATTGGTTAGTAGCAAGGCAGGGACCAGAACCCAGACTGCTAACCTCAGGTGTATTTGGCTTCTCTTCAACTTCAGCAAGGTACATACATAGGAGAGCAGCTTTTCCATTCACCAAGTGCCTCTTGAAGCAGCCCTTCCTATTCCTATTGTCATCCAGGCACACAGGGCCTTCAGGCTGGTGAGGGCCCCTTGTTCCTGAAGTTGTGTGGGAAGGTGTTCTTTCCAGAGGCCTGCAGGCCCCTCCAATTCAGCTGGGAAGCCTGGGCTTCAGTGGCAACTGAGGGGGTCAAAGGATGGTGAGGCTTTGGAGCATTTCTCTCTAAGCTGCTCCCTCAGTCCATTCATGAAATACCAGCCCATGTGCCCCAAAAGCTCTCTCAGAGGCAACCTGAGGCCTGACCATACAGGACAAATGCACCAGGGCTGAGCCAGGCCAGTATGAGGGCTCAGAAATAGGAGGCCAAGTGACACCTAAAGAGGCGCTCCTGTCAGGGCTGAACATTGCTTGAAAACCTGTCCTTGAGGTTACTAACTTTGATTGAAGGTACTATCTCCAAAAGATCACTACTGAAAAACAGTTGTATGATCCAAGAAAATAAACTTATTTACATATTAGAGCTTAGTAACATGTTAGCATGATTCGTTGGTCAGATCAAGTGGCAGTTAGCCAGCTGAGATTAGATTTCTGAGGAAAGGGAGACCTAGAATAGCTAAGATTTGATGGCAAGAAGGTCTAGAGCATGGAGCCCTGCCCGATGATGGCAGTTCCTGAGACAGGGCTTTAGGCAGCCCAAGGGCATGGGTTTGCAGTATTTTCTGTACGGCTGATCAGGCTGCAGCAGAAGGAAGAAGTGGGTCAAGAGGCAAAAAGTAAATTTGCTATTTACATCCCTGGTCATCTTCAGAGCCAGCCACATCTGTCAAGTAGGAAGTAATCACCTGCCCCCTTGTGTCTACTTTCTTATCTACAAATACTGGTTTGGATTAGGTCTCTGTTTTGAAATAGCGGGTCAGGGTGCTCCTCTTAGTCCCTTTTGGTGGTGCCTGATGGATGAGAGGCCATGTGGGGGGCCTCCAGGTCCCCAACCCAGCTTGTACCATATTTGCCATCTCTACTATCTTCAACATCTTGAGCTTCCACTTAAACTTCTGTTTGAAGGAAGGATTCCATGGGATTAGATGACCTCTAAGTTCTCTTTCCTGCTATAAATTCTGTTTCTATGGTCCTCTTAGCAATGTTGAGAAGACAACAGCCATGTAGTCTAAAATGCACACAAGCAGCATCTCTATTCCCACTCGTAGCTGCCCAGGCAGGCAAGAGGAGCTTCCAGGTGACGGACATAGAGCTCGTGGACTGCTCCTAGGGAGCTTCTGTTAACCACCAGGAAGAGCTGGAAACTTTGTTCATCACTGGAAGAGGCTAGGAAGATTTAATATGCCCCTCAGTGTATCTCATGTGTATGGAGATAGCAGCCTATTTACCAATGTGAGCCTGAGCTGACTTGCTCTCAACTCTTGGATCAAATTCAAATTCCTTTGGCTGACATTTAAGGCCTGCCACAAACGGCCTCTTATCAAATCTTGTACTGCTCTCCAAAACACACCAAGTTTTCTTCAGCTCTACCCTTTCACTGGCCCACAGTGTATCACATGTGTTCTTACAGTTCGCCATTGTACATTGTCCACCATCTTGACATGTTGTCTTCCCAACACCTTCGGTGTTTCCGAATCACACCCATGCTCTCAGATCCATCTCAAATACCTAACTCCCCTAGAAAGCTTTCCCTGACCATCCCAGTCCATATTCTGTTCTTTTCTACTATATGTACTACAGAATTAGAACTCCTCTATGAATGTTACTGTTGGTTGCTTCACATGGACAAATTCTCCTTTCAACTAGATTGAACCATAACTAAACTCTGACAATAAAGACTCCATTAGATATGCCTAAAATGGTTCCCACAATGCTGAGCAACATACTAAGATTCTTTCCTTTGTTCTTGGGCAATGAGACATTCACAATTACTTAGTAACATAGGCTCTATACCATTATAACCTCATTTCCGATGGAAGAATATAAACCTTATCTAACAGTTCAATCTCACCTAACCTTTAAAGACTTCTCCCTCCTCTTGGAAGACTTCTTTGACATCCTGATCTCTACAAGCTAGTTCCTATAACACACCTTCACCTCATTCTAGCCTTTACCAAATTCTTACTTGTTTAACAGTTAATTAAATCCAAACCCTCCTTATTCACTTGGTTTCTGAAACAGGAACAATATCATTATCTATATTACCCACTATGCCTCGTACATTGCTTTGTACTGTTTGTGAATCTGAATTGGCTTGAATTCACTGGGAATGGCTCATTGAGAGCAAGCAAGGTGTTGATTATCCAAAAGATGGAACATATTGCGTGTTAAAAAAAATAGCCCACTATACTAGAGTTTCACACAGCATTATGAAAATGTGTTGTATTCCTTAAAGCCTTCACTCATTGCCAGGCTGGGCAATGACAGCATCGCCCAGGCCTTCCAACAGTAATACCACAATATGGTTTTAGGTTCTGCCACAAGTAGAGCAAGACAGGTATTTCTGAGTCCTTTATCAAATCAGTTATTATCTCCAGGTTTGGTTTGCAGATTTCTATATTTAAAAAGTAGAAAGCATTAGAAGGTGGGGGTTGAATTTTGACATACGGTTGCATAAAAGAATTAGTTGCATTTCTCAATGCAATATGAAGAAGCTTTGATCTTGTGCAACTTGCTCAAAAGCTCAGTTTAATGTACTGATCATTTCTGACTGCTTTTATCTAACTTGTTTCCATACACTCAGCCTCTCAACAAGATACACTTCAAATATTCTCCAGCTTTACTTCTTCTCAAACAGCTTATTCCTTCCAGACTTGACATATATTTTTAAAAGGAGTAAGACAATGTTTTGCACCTTGTCCATTGGTTTGGGTTGCAATGTGCTATCTTACTTTTTCTCTCTGTTTTTAAAAAATACAAACAGGATCTCATCCTGAGATATCATGACCTTAAACATTCCTGAGAAGTCTGAAAGGGAAGGGAAAAAATGTCAACAAGTTTGGGTGTAAATACACCAAATTCATTTCTCTCATCATTCAAATATGTGTGAGGCTCAAGCAGACTTCAAATAAATTAAAGAGGGTCCTAATGAGAATCTTCCTCCCCAATAAAATCTGGAAGTTGAAAGAAAAGCAATTTGAAAAGGGAGGGAAAAAGGAAGTACTGGGAAAACTTTCGCTTTGAGAAAAAGAAACAGTGCAGAACAAACAACCAAAAGCAAAACACAATGACCAGCAATGCCTGGAAACTTGCTGTGTAACTCATCATCCCTGTTAAGACTTGCTTCCCTTAAAGTTTTGGCAAGGACCACAAATGACAGCCTTTAAATGCCACATGATCATTGGAATATTTTAACAATCCTTTTTGCCTGGATTCATTTCAATGGCATGGCAGAGACAGCAACCTGCAGCTGGGGCGAAGGGCTGAGGCCTCTCTTTATTTCCAGTAGTTGCGAAAGAAGGATCTCTTCCGTGGGAAGGAGACCCAGTCCAGGAGGCATGAGGGATTTGGGATGGGCTAAGGGACAGTGGGAAGATGGAATAAGACCTAAACCTCAGTTTTTCTGCCTGGGAAGTGTAATCTTTTGTGTGAATAAATTTGGTGGTTAGAAAATAAATGCTGTCTTCAGCTGTAAAGTAAAACAGAATCCTCAACCAGAACTTTTGCAGCTGGCTACAGACCCCCTGGGGCCAAACTGGGATTGCTACACAAAAGCAAGCCCTAGCTTTGTCTCTACAAGCATATTTTCCTTACACATTAAATGCACAGGCCTTCAAGAAGCATACCACCCAGCTTAGTGGAGACCAGTAAGAAAGAGAGAAAATGGGGAGAAAAGATGAGAGTCTGGATAAGGGGGTGGACAGGGAAGGAGATGCAGAAGTGACTGGAAGTACTGACAGGAAGCTGTATAGGGAAGTGGATGGATCATACACCTATTAATTTTGCAAATAAGAATTAACTTGGGTAACAAGTCATTAGGTCTAGCAAAAAGAGGAGTTCTTCAAAAAATAATAGCTCCCTCTATCATCTCTTTCCCCATCAGCACTGTTTCACTTAAAATTTTATTTCCCAAGGCTGCTTTCCTAGTAACCTTGGGAACTGTTCTTGTATTCCTGAGAGCCTGTTTTTCTCACCAGAATATGAGACTGTTGTTTTTTCAAAATGATAAATATTCACTGCAGGCCAACAAAGCACTGGTCCTGCCCCAGGCACTGAGGCCACTGGGATGGCTGCCCAGACAAGGCAATGAGGACTACCCGTAGAGAGCACTGGGGCCATGCAGCCCCTCAGTCAGGTCAGCCCAGGCGGATGGTGAGAATTCTGGGCTGACCCTTTCGGTAGCCTCAGTGCTCCCCTGTGGCTCCAAGCTCCAGTCATAAGCCCTTGAGTATGAGGGCGTGAGGTGGGAGTATTTCAAAGGGCAGTGGCCTGGACGACCACAGTAGCTGGTTCTCTGGCTCTTGGTCCTCAAAATACGTACTGTGTCCTGGAACTAGTAGCGTCAGAATTGCCTGGGAGCTTGCCAGAAATGCAGGATCACAGGCTCCACCCCAGATCTACTGAAAGAGAGTCTTTATTTTAAGGCGATCCCCAGGTGATTCACGTGCACATTAAAGCCTGAGAAGCATTGTTCGAGATAATGCTTAAGTTTCTGCCATTCAAAGCCTTGAGGTAAAAACACAGTCTGAACAGATGGAGGCAATGTGGTCCAATAGACAGAGCCTGACGAGGAACAGGGAGCTACGTCTTCAACAAATGTTAATTGTTGTCAGAAAGGTTGTTAAAACCCCATGCCGGGCTGTACTTTCCCATATGCATGGGGATGGTAGTGGACTACAAGAAACTTCATGATTCTTTTCAGTTCTAAAGTTCTAAGTCTATGATTCTATTTGACAAGACTGTCTTGTTGCCCTTTGTACACTGAGTAGTGGTTTTAATAAATAGTTGCAGCATTCGATATAGCCTGGCAAACAGCAGAGCTCAATAAATATTTGTTGAATAAAGTGATACAGGTGTTGTCTATTATATTTAATCCCTACCTCAAAAACTGAAATTGTGCCATGAGTTTCAAGGACAACTGACCACCCCAAAGTATCAGTTTTAAGTGGCACCTTTAAGGGCAACTGACATAACTTAAAATATTTTGCTAAGATAGCCTTTAAGTAACCAGCCTCAGAAATTCACTCATATATGAAACTACACAATGGGGTGGCTCCTCACACCAGTACACATCTGTGGAAATAAAGTTTTAATGGTTTTATCTCCTGGATAGTAGGGTAGAGGGACAGTCATTACATTTTTCTAGAACGAATCTTTGGTCTCAGAAGAAAAATACAAGTGCCTCTAGCATGACTGCTACTTTACTCAATGGTCATCCTTTACCCTCCTTTCAAGGAGATGGTAGAAACGAGAACTCAGTAGTTCTCAATCTGATTGCATTTTAGAATCTCCTGGAGAGTTTTAAAACTACCAGTACTTGAGCCACACCTTAAGCCAAAAAAAAATCAGAAATTCTAGAGGTGGGACCTTTTAAACCTTTCCAGAAGATTCTAACATGCAGCCATACTCATTAGGAACTACTGCCTAGACTGAAAACTCACCAACAGCCAATCTGCTTCTTAATAAATGCCAATACCAAGAGTTACAACCTCCTTATTCTGTGGGAGCTTGGCAGGTAACTTAATTGGAGAAGTGGCTGGGAGGGGAGAGTGGTGAAGTCCAGAGAGCAGGCTCTATTAAGAGAAGATGGCCAACACTAGCTCTGGCCCACTGCAGCCCCCTGAGATGTTGGGCCTGCTGTTGCCAGATCTTGTTTTTCAAAAGAAGCTGAAATCCTGATTTACTGTGAAATTTCCTGATTTTGAATTGCTGGCAACTAACTTAAAATATGTACGCATGTATGTATGTATGTATATTAAAGATATAAACATATATATTTAAACCCTGCTCAAGTCAAACAAAACCCACCTATGGCCAATTTGATCCCAATGCATTATCAGTTTGATCTGGCTGAGAGTACACAGTAGACTCAGGCCTGAACAGGACCCTGTGGGACAGCTTAGGGGGAAGACTTTATAAAGCTGCTACAATAAAACCCTAAAGTATGGCAGCTTCTGTGTCGAAATGTAGGAACTACAAGTGGAAAAAAATATCTATACTCTTTTGACTTATCTGTTGACTCATGCCAAGATTAAATGCTAACTAAACTGGGTGTCTTATACATGGGGTTTATCTCTTCAATTGCTTTCACTGTAGAAAAATAGGTTTTCTTATATGAAGGGAGATTTGAGAATATCTAATGACATAATATTTACAAATCTTCTAATACAGAGCTTGAATATACAGAAGGCACCCAAAAAGCAAAACTTTCCTTAATTTCTAAAACCTTAAGTTAAAATTTTGGTGGAGGTTTCCCATGCACTGTTGGTGGGAAGATGACCGACATATCTCTTCTGGAAATCAATCTGGCCGCATATACCAATACCCTTAAAATCTTTCATATCCTCTTGATCAATTTATTCTACTTCTGGATATCAAACCTAAGGCAACAACCCACAACCTCACACACACACACACACACACACACACAGAGTCATGCACAAAAACTTTCACTAGAATGTTATGACATTAAAAAGTGAGAAACAAACTGAATGGCCAACAATGGAAAAATGGTTAGGTAAACTTAATGACTGATTATTCAGGTAACAAAAGTATGCTACCATAAACAAATGATGTTATTTAAGATTTTTATCCTTAATTCAAAGCATCAAAAGGTATTTTATTTTTAAAGGTGCACTAGTGGTTAAAACTAGGAAGAAAAGCAAAGAAATAATTATCATAAAAAGTCAGGACAATGATAGCCTCAGAGGAATAAGAGGGTACAGACAGTTTTTTTTTCAATTTTGTCATCAAATTTCTTTGAAAATTGCGATAAAATATACATAATATAAAATTTACCATTTTGATAATTTTAAGTATAAGTTCAGCAGTGTCAAACATTTTCACACTGTTCACCAATCCCCAGAACTCTTTTCATCATGTAAAACTAAAATCCATTAAACAGTAACTCCTCATTCTCTCCTCCCAAAAGCCATGGCAACCACCATTCTACCTTCTGCCTCCAAGGGTTTGACGACTCCAGGTTCCTCATATAAATGGAATCATAGTATTTGTCCTTTTTGTGACTGGCTTGTTTCACTTGGCATAATGTCATGAAGGTTGATCCATGTTGTGGCATGTGTTAGTTTCCTTCCTTTTTAAGGCTGAATCATATTCTATTGTCCATATATACCACATTGGCTTACCCATTCATCCGTCAACGGAAACTTGGGTTACTTCTACCTTTTGGCTATTGTGAATAATGCAGATATGAACATGAATGTACAAATACCTCTTTGAGACTCTGTTTTCAATCCATTTGGGTATATACCCAGAAGTGGAATGGCTGGATCATATAGTAATTCTATTTTTAATTTTTGAGCAGTTATACCATACAGAATTTCTAATAATAGCAAATGCTTTCATGATACCATTAAGTGAAAAAAGTAGGTTCTAAATACATACAGTATAACCTTAACTACACTTAGAAGAAAGCATAGGAAAACTGTCAAAGAGTAATAGTGGTTTCTAGTGGATGTTGGTAAAAGTAGACTTATATTCTCTTCTTTCCAAAGTTTATACTTGAATAATTTTCTATGATAACCATATGCTACACTGACAAGCAAGAAAAAAAGTTAAAAAAATTAAGTAGGACACATTTTTCTCCTGATCATCACATTATCCACTGCACTTAGTCTGATAGTCCATTTGGTTCACCACATTTACTAAAGGGAACACACACACACATACACACACACACACCACAGAGTTCCTTGTACAGCCAAAGCAGATACTAGATAACCAAAGTGAGTGATGAAAAAATTCAAGCCCAATATAACAGTAATTCCAGCTCTCAATCAAGGGAATAAATCTTTCCTCCTCTTAGTCCTACTTGACAGGGCTTTTAAGAAGTCCTTCTGATTTAGGCAGGGCCTATGATCCAGGTGGGATGGCAGGGCTGGGGTCTGCAGGGAGCAAAGGTGGGAGACAGGGCCATGATCAGGGACTACACTGACTCCTCTTCCATGGCAGCCACTGCCAGCCTCTCCAGGCCAGCAGCTGACCCTGTTCTCCTGCAGCTTCCAGCATGGGTCAGTGTAGTGTTTCTCCCGTAGTTGGAAATTGCCTTCGCACCATGAGCAAGACGGCAAATTGGATTGAGGAGGGAGGGAATGGAGGAAGAATGGGAAGGAAGGGGCTTGCAGGATTAATGAGCTGATTTCCATATGGGCTTTGACATCTGGGAATGAAAAGTGGCCTGTAAGAGTAGAAGCCTAGTCCTCTACTCAGGCCACGTTGCCAGCTGGCCATTCATCACCAAAAATTCCCCAACCCCATGGCTATTGCTTAATCATTTCACATAAATCCCTATTAATCTTGCAAAGTCAAAATATAAATATATGAGAAAAATCTTTATTTTATGTGCCCTCAATTTCAGGGTCAAAAATTTAAAAATTCAACCAGTTATCCAATGGCTCCAATGAACTTTTCAAAAAGAAAAAAAAACCTTCTTTGGGAATAAAAGGACAAATAAATGACACCCTCACTAATGTTTTTGTACTTGTTGGACTAAATGAGTTCAGGGCAATGATCAAATAAACTGCAGAATGGAAAAAGGGTGCTAAGATTTAAACCTTTTTTTTTTCAATAACATTAATGTTTCATAGCTGATAAAGAAAATCCTTAGTAGGCACAAAGGAACATTTTATTCTTCTTTCATGTGTAAATTACTAGAGGCATAAAGGAGCCTCTTAAGCAGTGGAACTGGGAACACTCCACACTGTAAGGACTTACACGGCGAACGAATGAAAGGCAGTTAAGAATTCGAAGGTAGGGGTCAGCTTTGAGAAGGGCTCCCTAGGACCCAGAATGGGCTGTGTGGGCATGGGAGCTATTAGTACAGACACTCTCAGAGGGCTTCAGGGACAGGGCGGCATATGACGGCCTGAAGCTTCATCACTTACATGTGATTTTATACTTTACTTCAGGGTTATGGTGTCAATGCTGTGGATAATAGAGAAAAACTGATAAATGGCTTCAGAATGGATTCCATTCTGGCAGTGTGTAACTTTATTTCAGGCTCTGAACACAACTTGATTAATATGGTAAATGTGTGTTGGGCAGCAGGAGAAAGCCTGTTGTTAGGAGCCATCTACAGACCCACCCATGATGTATAAAGTTCACACTTGAATAATACAGAGTTGACTTTACTGGAAAAATACAAGTGGCTTTCCTGGACGCTCAGCAAGGAAAGTGGGAACCCAGCGAATTGCAGTGATTCATGCCTTTGTTTTCTAGGGTGGGTAAATCCTGGAGAAAAATCAGAGATGGGTTGGGGGCAGGGTGTGATGATGATGAAAAGCCTGATTAGAAAATTGCAATAGGGGCTGTAAGGAAGGTTAAAAAGGCCAGGAGGACTTCTCCAGTGGAAGAGGAGACTGACGGCAGGGCTGCCATCCATTGTCGGGCACTGCACAACCTGAAGGTCCATTTAGATGGCTGGCCTGTTACTCCATCTCCTATGCCTCCAACAAGAAATGAGTTCAGGAAGCCAGTGGATGATTAACTTCTATGAGGCCCAGGCAGGGGTAGGAAGCTATGGGTGCAAACTCCCTTACAGCACTTTAATAACAGGACAGTTAGGGTTCTGCCTTGGGGCAGTCCTGGTTGGAAGCAGGAGTTTCAGTAGCGTAGCTACTGGAGGGCCATGACTTCCTGATCTCCAGATATAACAGCTAGGAGGACCTGGCCTAGTAATTGGTAAACAGATAAGGGCACAAATGTGATCATAATTCCCTGTCACCCGAAAAAGGTATCTTGGAGAAGTTGTCTAAACACCACCCAGGAGGCAAATGATAGCAGGCTTGGAGAAGTCAATCAACTCCTACTTTCTAAATAAAAGAGAAAAAACAAAAAATTGGACTAAAAATGAGAGGTAACTATCACTTTATTGGCATTTCAGACACTGGAGAATTTCCCCATCAATATCCCTGTCCAAAGCTATGGGTGCTCAGACAAACACAAAGGCTCACATATCCACACACTGGGAAATCCTTCACCAGCTCCCTTTCACCTAACGGTTTCCTTTAGGAGCTTCCACTGTGTAACCTCCATGTATTTCCTCAGCCTCATTCTCTGCCACATGTACCTTATACTTTCGGCTCCAGATGAGCTAAGTTCCTTATAGTTCTCCATACACAACATGCCACTTCACACCGTCATGTCTTTGCCTACGATATTACCTAAGTCTGGGGTGCCCCTCCCTGCCTGGCCACTTGGAAATTTCCAGTCTTGAAGGCTGAAGGCTAGTTCAGTGCTGACACCCTGCCCCTCCTCTGAGCTGCTCTTGCACCTGCTACACAGATTTGCTATTACACGTACCCTATTGGATAAAACTATTCACTTACATATCTTTGGCATTTCATGGGTGTGAGCTCCTTGAAGCCAGGACTAGTTCTTCTGTATCTTTGCAACACTGGATCTCCTATCACAGAGGCTAGTGCATAGCCTGTGCTCCAAAAGACTTTGTTGAATCTGCGGGCCCACACTGATCTGCAGGCCTCATTCTGTCCATTGCTTGCCTTGCATAGGAGGTGGGGAGCCCAAAAAAAGTGAACAGAAGTATATTTTTTGAAAAATACAAAAGAGGATGCTATTTTAGACCACCAATATATGGATTTTTAAGTGAATGCCAGACACTACAGCAAGGGGGCCCTTGCAGTAACACTGTCCTGCCAATATCAGAGTCCTGCAACATGGAATTTTGAACACAGTGCTACACACAGGACTCCCTGTGTTTTAAGTGAGAGAATCTTTTTACTCCATCTTTCACAGAGTAAATGTTTTAAGTTCTAGAATAAACTAACCGTGGAGAGGATAAAAAAATATAGGTACCCACACTCTTTCGCCTTGCTTATTCAAGCTACTCTACTACCTATCTAAAACAGGCAACTTCCACATCTTTTTCTTATTCACACTATATTGGTTCCTCTGTGCCAGCTTAAGTCTTAGACTAATCTCTCTAATCTCTGAGTTGCCATGGCACTTAAGAGTATGTACCACATGATTTAGTCAATTACTGCGTTTCACTGTCACAATATCTAACACAGGGCTGGACGCATAGCAGGTATTAATAAAAACAAACTGATGGGTGGACAGATAAAAAGCCATTATTACATGGCCCCCAGCCACATAGCTGTTTTAGAGAAATTATCAAGAAAATATTTTTCTTTTCTTTACCACAACCCAAAGTTCTAAAAAGATAAATACTCCAATAAGTTTAAAAAACTCATGCCAATGACTTTTAAAACTCCCACAACTAGGAACAGCAATTCTTCAATGTGTTCCTAACCCCTGATAACTCCTTGCTCCTGTGGGGTTTTAACATACCTCTTGGCCAGCCAGAGTTTGGCTTTGGTACAAACAGCAATGTCAGCCAGCTCCTGCTGCAAGTATGTATTCATTCTGTATTTGGAGTCTGAGAAGGCTTGTAATAAATGAAAAACCTAAACCAGAAAAGAGAAAAAGCAATATCCTGCTGTGAATATATATTTTTCCTAAATGCTCAGTTCCTCCCTTTTAGGTTTCCTCAAAATATTCCCCTCAAGGAAAACAGACACCTGCGGAATATGGCTCTAGTCTTTGCAGAAAAGCATGTTAGTTTTGGAGGGTGCAATAGGGGCGAGAAACCCACATTCCTTAATTGGTACCTGTGTTCTGGGTTCCCTGCACAATCTCCAAAAATGGGGATTGTGACTACTGTATGACCAATCATTTGATGCAAGAGCTTATGAGTTACAAACAACCTAGAAATTGATTTTGGCAAAGAAACGCCAACACCTTTCTCTAAGTTAGTTGTCTTATATGAAAAAAAAGTACCTTTTAAAGTCAAAGTCTTACTTTGTAGGAAAAATCAGTTGTCTGAGTCTAAACTGGTTTACATATCCGGGTTTATCAGAACAGGCTTGGCTAAAGCAGCTGGCCATAATGACGCCTGCCTTTGCAAATACTGGATAGTGACATCTGTAAACTGTCTAGATTTTTTTGGCAGATCTTCACTGAGATGTCAGGAGCAGAAGCAGTGAAGCAGACACGTCCTATTCTTGCTCTTATATGACATTACATATTGGAATTAAGCAGAGAAAGACAAATCCTGTTGTATCTCTAGCTGCCTCCATTTGGAATGAAGGCCGCAATTCTAGCAGACACATGGCATAGGCTGTATGCATGTCTATGTGTGCACACGCTCATAGATGTACGTCTTGGATTCATACTCTGTGATGACATCAACAAGGCCTCTGTAAGGAGTGTAAACCTGCTGTTGAGAAAGGAAGAGGACAAATGCAGAGGTGAGATCCTCTTACCTTAGCTAGTGGCAAGGAGAAAGATGCCTGAGAAATCCTTCAGTCCCCCTTATAAAAATCAAAGGGAGGGGGTGGGCGGAGCAAAGAAAGTACAGATAACACACATCAAACTTTGGGAGACTATTTTTTTTCCTATTGTATCCTTCACCAGAGCTGCAGATTCTTTCTAAGCAACAAGATTCAACTTTTTCTTTTCTTTTTCTCTTGTCAATGAGGCACATAACTGAGAGCTAAATATGGAAGGGACAAATGAGAAAGAGCAGGAGACCAAGATAAAAGAGATCCAGAATCATGAGACTCTGAGCAAGTATGAGCCAGCAGGTTTTCTGGGTCAGGTATCTGCAATGACTAACAACAAATACATGCTGAGTACCTTTTGTTTAGCAAGTCAAAATACATTTTTGATTACTGTATATAACTGCTATTTTTTTTTTAACAGAAGTAATTGTACAGGAGAATGCACACAAGTCCCAATGTGGAGACTGAAAATGCTTTCTCTAATAATGGATCTGTTATTGCAGAAGCAACAGATCAAATATCACTACTTCACCACACCCCCTGCAGGGACCCAAACCACCCATCGTGAAGTCTGGAGAAATGGTTCTGGCTGGGGCTTCTGTTCTTACGTGGTGACTGCCAGAGTGAAAAACAAAAAACCTCCCTCTGCCTGAATCCCCACTACACTGAGAGAGCTGGCAAAGTCACTGGGTCTTGCTTTACTTTCCTCCCCAGCTGCACAAAACCAAAGCACCCGGCTTTTCGTGGCATCACAGGACCGTCATTCATCAGCAGACACCAGCAAAATACACCACCTTGGAATTTACTTGTAAAGAAAGCTGTGAGATTTTCAAATCCTTCTCATTTAGAAGCAATCACTTCAAAAATAACTCCTGATGGATGTTTAAACTTAGTCCTATATTTGCTCACCTTACTTGGCAAAAACAAGGCTGTTTTTGAAACGCTTGGTAGCTCTGGTTTATGAAAATTAGCCTACAGGCCCATCAGTTCTGTCACATTGGGCACAAACCAGACAACAATTGTGATCCTGGTTATTCACCAGGAACGAAGAGCAATCTATTTACCTGGGATGACTGGAGAGGGAGGTAACATTAAGAAGAAACCTGGTGGAAATAAGCATGTAGGAGTGACAGTGCAATATAAGTGAAAGACAGGGTCAGAGAAGTCAAGGGGAAAATGGGGCAGGGCAGGGGCGGGAGAAGAGAAGACAGGGAGGGGACAGGAAAGAAAAGTTTTGTAAACAAAAGTCTGTAACAGGTTACTGTGTTTTGAGATAATTTTTTTTTCAAGAAAATTAATGAAAATATTTGAACACATGACTACCTTCACATGACATTTTACAGCATCAGGTTTAGTCTGCTCAGAAAAATGAGGGTATCTTTTGGTGTGAAGTACAGAAGACAGACCAGGCATCTGGAAGGGGCCAAGGTCACATCCAGGAGCTCTAGGCAGCTCCAAGGAAGGGTCATCTGTCTATCATCTCTGAAAGGACAGCAGGCGCAAAGCAACTCCCCCTCCTTCCCCTCTTCCTAAAGTTCTGGCCCAGAAGAACTTCTGGGCTAAGAGTGTGGTCAACCCCAAGCCGGCAACAATTTGGAAAAAGCCTCTAAATAGGACTTCACTGAACCAAACACAGAGAAACCAAAGCTGCCAGAACTGAGGATAACGACTAACTAAACGCACACAAGAACTCTCAGACATTTAGTGCCATTTTAGGTGTCCCAAACTCAAGACAGGATCCAAACATTCAGTCCACAAATATTTATTCAACAACTATTACCACTGGGCACAGCCCTAGGAGCTGCAGCAGAGAACAAATAAGAGACCCTGCTCTCCTAACGCTTACCCTCGAGTGATGGATAAACAATCAATCACTTCCGTGACTCTGGCTGGGACTTAGAACCTGTACAGTAGCATTGCCAGCACCTTCCTCCTACACTTGATCTCACCCTCCACCAAGCCAGGGCATAGCAGGGATTCGGCAAGCATTTGCTGAACTGATGTCCATATTTAGCGCCTCTTCCTATTAATTCTCTTTGGGACGCATGCCCGCCAACCCCATGTTAGGAGTGGAGACACAGAGTTGAGTAACACAGAACGCCCACCACACTCCGGTGTATTTCTAATCCAGGGGAGAAAACCGGGAGGCTAGAATAGTAAAAAGAATGTAGCCCTCTGGGATAGAGTGGGAGGAGCATGGACTTTGCAGCCAGTTACTGGGGGTTGGGGGATGGGGGTGAGTGGCTTTGGGCAACTTACCTAAGCTCTGTTTCCTCAATGTGAACAGCTTATAACAGTATCTATCTGTCTTGTGGGATTGTAGAGGGATTATATAGTACACTGCATACATTAGGCACCTGATAAAGATGTTAATTTTCTTCCTTCTCTGTCTGCTGCCTCCCGTCAAGCCCCCATTCCAAAATAAACAGTCAGAGAAGGCTTTGCAGAAAGAGTGATATTCGTACTTCGCTTTGAATAGAATCTTTTTTTTGAAAGAATCTTGCCAGAATCCAGGCAAGAATATGGAAGCAGAGGAAACTGAACCACAAAAAATTTGTAAAGGGCATTAAAATATTGGTATTGCCAACAAAAAGGGAATCTTAATGTAAACTATGGATTTTAATTAATAATAATGTATCAATACTGGTTCATTAATTGTAAAAAATGAACCACTCTAATGCAAGGTATCGATGATAGGAGAAAACTGGGAAGAGGGAGGCAGTAGAGGAATATATGGGAGCTCTCTGTACTACCTGCTCCATTTATTTGGAAATATACTACTGTTTTAAAAGAAACCTACTAATTACAAGAAAATATTGGGACTGCTCAGGGGACAGCCAAGTAGCTGCGTGTGACAGCACACAGCCAGGATGTATGTGGGTGGTAGCAGCCGCAGTTGGTGAGAGGGGTCAGGGCAGACGGAGAAGGATCTTAAATGCAACATCAATGAATGTGTACTCCGTTAAGGCAGCAAAGACCTCTGCAGAGAACTCTGATGTGATCAGACCTGTAATTTGGGAGAAAAAGGCAGCGGCAGTGTGGAGGCTGGATTAGAAGTGGCTGGATGACCAAGATGACTGCCAGTCGAGATGGGATGCTGAGGGTTGAAATCCAAAGCTGAAAAGCAAGAACAGCCTGTGGGCCAAAACTAGCTGCAGATGATTTCACATCAAGACCATTCAGATTTCCAACTTTTGAAAAGTTAGGAGATCTGGCAGTTGTGGGCCCGTACACCCACAGGGCAATAGTCACCAGGCCAGGACTGGCCCATTAGACCAGAAAAGCAGATTCTGGCTCACTGCCTTCCCTCTACCGTCTAGCACTCACAGGCACTAAGGTGGAGTGTCAATGTCATTTAGCACTGATCTCATGTTTTTCTTTTTTTTTTTTTACCTTTTGGAGAATCAAAAGGAAAATGAAACATTTAATGAACCCAAATCTCTACCACAAGTTTGAAAGCAAAGGATGGACTCAGGGGGCTGCATGCTTTTACCCATTCCCCTTCGCTCACTCACTGCCTGGCACAGGCAGGACTCTGATTCTGTGACACCCTCACTCCGCCCCGATCTCAATGATGGCAGCAGTGGAATGGAGAGGGAAGAACACATTTGAGAGACATGATGGAGGCTGAAGAAGTGGGAATTGGCAACTGCTTTAGAAATGGACTTGAAGGTCAGGGAAGAGCTCAACTTAGGCAGCTCGTGACTCAGGGCCATCTTTCAAGAGACTATGTAGCAGGTTTGGGAATGAGGGAGGGGGGTTTGGTGAGCTTGGTTAGGAGTATCCATCTGAGGGCTACTCCAGTTGGGGTAATTTATCTTGCAAAGCAGGAATTCTGTTGAGAGTGAAAAGGAGATCTATTACTGATCACATCAAGACAAACTGGGACAGCTGGTTACCTCTAGCTATAGGCGGCCCCTTGGGGAAAGATCAGAGTGGACTTATAGGTGTCATCAGCAAAAGAAACAGGAGAAAGCTTCATTGACTTAAGATAGTTGTGATCCAGTCAGAGATAGAAAGGAGGCACACACACAAAACCAAGTGCAAACCAACAGCACTGCCCTTGACCATCACAGGCCTGGACTGCTGAGACGTGAGGTGGTAGTGCCTGCCCTGAAGATGGGTGGTCAGGAAGCAGCTGAGAGGGGCCTTGCGTTCTGGCCCCTGAGATGCAAGCCCTAATGAAACTCTGTGTGGATCTAAATAAAGTCTGGAGAACCTGGAAACAGTTACCCTCTGCCCACCCCCGTCCCCACTATAAACACAGTGAGACTCAGGGGATCCCCCAAGCATCTGTGTAAAGCATGGGGTCTATTTTGGCAGCTTTGAATCTTAAAAGTAACTCCACAGAGCAAATGTGATGCTCTTTGAATAAATGACACAGGCCTAAAAGAGTCATGAGGCAGAGCCCTGAAAAAACGCGCACTGCACGAGTAAAATATGTCTGGTTTATGCGGCTGGACTAAAATAGTGACTTGTGTTAGACAAGATCAAAATGATATATGGTTGTTTGGGAATGCAACGCTGAGATGGGTTTTCCTCTTCACCAAGCATGGCTTCCAGGCAATTTTCCCCCTTATAAAATCAACAGCAGCTGAGCTCCAGAAACCAGCAGGTTCCAGCAATAACAGGACCAGGTTAGGCAGGCCATGAAAAAGGACAGCCTCCAATGAAAAAAGAGAAGTTCACTTCAGAAGTCTGATATAAATGGGGTGAATGTATTGTTATCATTAACAATCCTGAACTCTGAAGATCAACAAATCTACTCACTTCTACAACTGTGTTTTCTTAAAGACAAATTGTATTCTTCTTCTGCAGCATGCAGACTGTGGGAGAACTCTTTTACCCCGATCACATTCAGCCAAATATAGAATTTCTCTATCTGCCATTTTGCAGACTTCTCCCGTGCTGCTCCAACCCCCATAGCTAAGTCAGAGCCACATTTTTCCAAGCCCAGTGTTTACACAGGGTTTTATTTCGGCTGGTAAAACATCTGTATTTTTTCAGGGACTTAAATAAATGATCTATGCCGGGAATGTACAGTATAGGGTGATGTCAGGCCCCCTTTTTTTCTCAACTCACTGGGCAGAACAGGCAAACATTGTTTCAGCCTGTAGATGGGAATGTGAATATTTATCCTGTCGATTTAATTCATACAAACAGAACTAAAGGCAGGCAGGCAGAGGTATTTTATGGCTTTAAGTAAGACTGAAAAGGGTGGGGTAGGTTATGAGGAGGGGGATGGCTGAGGGAGGAATCAAATTTTTGAATCCACAGAAACATGCTGAACCATATAACTGCCAGGAAATGGATATAGAAAAACTTATTTAAAAAGTAGGCAGATGATGTTTGCATGTGTGTGTGGCAGTGGGGAGGAGATGGGAAAGCAAGAGAAGAGTTCTCTAACTTACATGACATTTATAATCGTTATAACAATGTGGTTTAGGATTTGTTTTCTGCTTCAGGCACATTAATCTTATCCCCCAGCTACCACAGGCTTCTCAGGGCATCCACAGAGCAGGGCACTGTGCTGTTGGGTATCTGCACATACCTCGTTACCTATACAGACAGCTCAACACACCATACTTCTTTACCGACAGCCCAAGCATTACCAGCCTTGGAGGGTTAGTGTGGAGGACAGGCATGGTCTGGGGATACTTGAGCTGCTCAACCTGGTCATTCCCACAAAAAAGGGCTTTGTGGGCATGTACCACCCACAGGTGCCACCCAGCTGACCCAATGCTAGAGGCAGGCCAGGATGCATTTCAGTGGTAATCCCCTACACCTGCCAACTTCGACCTATTTATCACATGAGAACACATCCTAGGAAGGTCTTGCTAAGTTCCCAAAAGGTGACACTTGGCTGTGTTGTGTTGCTGCTTCAGGAAAAGGACACTATTATAAAATGTAAATATTTCCTAGCGGACTCTGGCCCGGTGAAGAGAATCACAGGAAATAGGCCATGAATATGCTTAAGGACTAAAATGTACAAAACACAAAGTTTGTAGGGACCTGGAAATTCACTTTGTGTCTAAATGCATTCCCTCTTTTATTAAAAGTCCCACTTTTCAAGTTCAGGAACCAAAAGACCTTACTTATACCTAGATGCTGAAAAAAACAAACAACTTGGCTGACTGGCCTCTAAACTTATTTTACACATGGCTGCAGAGAATCTTCTTAAGAGACCTTACTGCACCACTCCCAAGTTCAAAATCCTTTGATGGCTTCCAGCCTCTTAAAGAATTTGGTGGGAAAGAAAAGCTTAACCGACCTTTTTAGTTTCACCTCCTACTTCCTCCACTTCATATACTTATTCTGTGGCCCTATGGGACGATTTCCCATTCCTGACAACTTACACATACTTTTCTGTCCAGGATGTTTCTTCCATTTCTCTCCCCTCCTTCTCCACTCTGCCTTTTGAAATTCCATTCATACAGCAAGGCCCAGCTGAAACACCACCTCCCCCATAAAGCCTCCCTCAGCTTTCATCAACTGCCACTTCCCCCACCCCAACTGAGACTACTCTTTTCCTGTTCAGTATATTTCACTTGATTTTTTTTTTAACTTTTAAAATCCTGTCAACATGCTTATCAATCCACAATTTCCTTTCCTGGGGTATATAGCTCTTTGAAGGAAAGAACTGTGTCCTGTTCTTCATAGCTCCTGGGGCCCCAAGGATATGTAGCGGTGGAGAGGGGGTCAATAAATAGAGCATTTATTGATCTAGAATCCCACCACACCCCCTTACCAGGGGTGGCAGGAGCAGAACCGATATCCACAGCAGCAGCTGGGGCACTAAAAGCTACCTTCTAAACTCTCCCCATACAATGGGGTGGGGGGAAATGTTCAGTATTACCAAGAGAGTGAGTATACATTTGTCTCGGATCATCTCTGGAGTGGGGCTCCAAATGTTACACTGCTTTTAGGGATCCTGTCACCCAGGAGAAGTGTCAAGAGCCCTGAGCTCTTGAGTAAGAGAGGTTTGGGAAGTGATGTCAAAGGTATTCAACCGTAACTCAACATACAAACAAAAGCTTGCATACAAAGAATTAACAATTTGCTAAACATTGACACACTATCTTTTCTAACTAAAGAGTTCCTAACTTCAGAGCACAGACAACATTTCTGAAAATCTATGCATAAAATGTTTTAAGTTAGAAATTATTTAATTGTAAAATAAACCAGCTTAAATTCTTTAGGAGAAGCTTTAATTATACTTGATAATTTATCTTTTCTATATATCTGGATCTTCAACTACTGAGTTTCCTTAAAGACAAAACTGAGATCAGTAAGGTATTCTCTGATGTAGCAAAACTGATTAATGAAGAATAATACAGATTATTTGTTCAGTCAAGACAGTTAACTTTAAAGCAATACATAAGCAGCGAAGTTGGTGGAATAAATGTAACAAAATTAGTCATGAGTCAATAATTGTTGAAGCTGAGTGATGGGTAAATGGGATTCATTATATTATTCTTTTTACAATTGTGTATATTTAAATTTTTCTATAACAAAAGTTTCATAAAAAGATTCAGAGAGGGAGAGATGAAAGGAAAGAGAAAACAGTTGTAGGACATAGAAATAAAATCAGTATAAAAAGAGTTTATGATCTAGTGCAAGAAATAAGATCTGTATATAACTAACTAAAATTCAAGGTGGAAAACAATAAATAAGAGAGATAGAGAATGGATGGTACAGAATTAAATCCACTGGAAACTCAATAGAAGATACAAGTGACATTTTCTTGTCTGAAAAAGTATTTAAAGAATAGTGAAAATCTGATTTACTCAACAAGTGGTATTAAGACAATCAACCAGGTCTTTCGGAAACAATATGGTTGGATTCCTACCCAAAACCTTGCAGTGAAATAAACACCGGATGGAGAAACTAACCAAATGTAAAGGAAAAAAAAAAAAAGGAACTATAAAAATGTGAGAAGAAAACAGGAAAATGTTTCATAATCTTCAGGTAAAAATGGGCTTTCTAAGAATGAACACAAAACCATGAATATAAAAATGGTGTAAATATGTCAACATAAAAACTGAGAACTTTTGTATTGCAAAAACTACTAGTAATATTCAAAAGAAAAGACAAATCAAGGACAAAATATTTGCTAATTCCTCTAAGGAACAAAGTGGAAATCAGTAACAAAACTTAAAGTAATTCAATAAAATATGGAATGAATTACAAACTTTCTCCATTCATAGCACCCGTACACCTCAATAATTTTTTCATGGTGCCTCTAGGCCAAAAGAAATATAGAATAGTTCTATTTATTATGTAGTTAGATCCAAACAACCTAGTAAGTATTTATGCCCTAACAACTTAGGAACTGTTTGAAAAAATAATACACCTAAGTTGAAAGAAAAAGTATTTTGATTTTATTCTGCAATAAGCACAAATTACTAAAGGGATGTGTGCGCCTGTTGAATACTTCATAACTTCCCAAGCCTTGGAATCATTGGACTCTACCACCCTCATTCCTGTTTCACATTGACTTCCTTACAGTATTTGCTTTTTATCACAGCAATGATCAAAGACTCAACTTTGCAAAGATATACAAAGGAATATTCAAAAGGAATGTAGTGTCAGCTAATGTTTAATAACTGTAAATTACTTGAAGCCAGTGGTTCACATAATATCTCACAGATGTCAAGTGTCTTCTCCCAAAATTTAAAATTATCCCACAGTGCTTTGGCATACACTTTGGGAACTGCAAATATTTAGCAAAGAATATAAACAAGCAATTCAGAAATGAAATACTAATAGCTAATAAACATATGAAGAAATGTTTAATTTCATTAATGCTTAAGATAGTGCAATTAAAATAGTTAATTTAAAAAATTGATTTGCACAAAATTTTTAACAAATGGGTAGGACCCATCATTAGATGGGTAAGTAAACAGACACATTCATCACTGGTGGGAGTATAAATTGTCAACAATCATTCTGGGGGGTAACCAGCAGGGCCATGTTGTTGTACATACGATGTATTCTATACAAATGTTATCAAAATGGAAAACATGCACATTCTTCATTCTAGGAATTTATTTCATAGGAACACTTAGAGATATGGGCAAAGATGTCCAAGGATGATCTTCAGCAGCACTAATTATACTAAGAAACTTTAGAAATAACCATCTTGACAAACAGGTCAAGAAATGAAAAGTTGAAAAAATTATGGGATATTCCTCCAAATATCCCATCATATACAGTCATTAAAAGGGTGTTACAAATTTATATGGACTGACATGAAAATATCTCCAAGAATACTGGGAAGTGAAAAAGTAAGCTGCAAAAATTAGTATGATTCTATTTTTATTGATGCCTAATTATTAACAGTGGGGGCAGGGAGTTTTACACTCAATGTTGCCTATTTCTGTAATTCAGAAAGGTTTACAGTAAGAATGCATTACTTCTTTAACTTTTTATTTTGAAATTATAGCCTTATAACAAGCTGAAAAATAGTAGAGGTGGTATATGCTTAGCTTCCCCCAACTGTGATATTTTATGTAACTGTAGTACTGTATCAAAACCAGAAAACGGACACAGGCACATTACTGTTAACTAAACTATATGTTTATTCAGTTTTTGCCATTTTTTACAAGTATTCATTATTGTGTGTGTATGTGCAAGGGCAAAAGACTGTGAATCTTTGTAAGTCAAAAAAGTGACAACTGTTTATAAAGCAACTGTTTATATTTTCACATGGAGGAAGGAAAAAAATGATTCCTCTAAACCCCTAGGAATGGACATTTGGGTGGTCGCCCCTCCCCCTCACAGCTTGTTTGTTCCTTTGCCATTCAATATTATTTTTTATATGCCATTATTTACATGGATTTGTATAACCACCACAAGATACAAAATTGTCTTATCACCACAAAGGAAAAATGCAGTATTTGTGGAATCACAAAAAACAAAAGCTAAATAAATAATACTCTTTTTATCATGTGTTGTCTAACTCCATACTCAATATGAAAATTCACATTGGGAAAGGTGGCTATGTGGCAATTTTCACTAAGACACAGAAATTAAAGAAAAGGAACTTTTCAGAAGACAAAAGTGAAGATGTTACTACTCTTCCAAGGCTCCTCTAGACCCCTCCCCTGTGACTTTTCAGATTTGTGCCCAATGTGGGTGGAAGACCAGGTCAGAGAAGGGATCCACTGAGGGTAGAGAGGGCTGGCGGCAGGAGAGCTGAGAAACATTCTTGAGAGCTGCAGCAGTATCTCCAGTTTGTCTCTTCAACAAACAAGGCCAAAGGAACTGTAAAGTTATATTAATTTGCATTACCCAGATTTTAGAGCAGCTGTAAAATTTGTCTTTAAGGAGTCTGACTCACAGAAAATGATTTGGCTTTCAGCACCTGGTCTTCAGGCTGGTAATGCACATTACTCCGAGCTGCCCAGTGAGGGAATTGGGGACAAAATATTCCACAGACCTGGCACTGGGCTGGAGCCCGCATCAGGAGTCTGCGGGCTTCCCGCATGCTGCGTCACAGAGGCTCCTCTTTGTGAAAACTGAAGATGGAAAAAATTTTTTTTACTCTTTGGGTTGCAGCTTATTTCAAAGGTCATCAAAGTAAACAAAAGGAAAAGACTGTGAATCTTTGTAAGTCAAAAAAGTGACAACTGTTTATAAAGCAACTGTTTATATTTTCACATGGAGGAAGGAAAAAAATGACTCCTCTAAACCCCTAGGAATGGAGATTTGGGTGGTTGCCCCTCTCCCCCTCCCCAGTTTGTTTGTTCCTTTGCCATTCAACACCTCCAGCAGTGAGGAACATCTGTTGCACCCATTTTATGCAGAATTATAAAAGCCTACTGAATGGTTGGGGTTTGTGGAATAAACCAG